>NC_138787.1:22839284-24039284 GCF_965178545.1 Coloeus monedula | reverse complement strand
GATGTCCATGACCAGGTAATTTCAAACAGTAGGGTCTATCATTCCTGGTGGACTTCTTCCTATCCTAGTCAAGAACACAGGCAGGAGCAGAGCTCTCTCACACTCAATTTCCTCCCTAAAACAGAACTGGAGTGACCAATATCTTTATCCTAAGTGGGAAGAGAGGGGTGGGTCATGGATAATTTTTGATTTTTGCATCATCACCATAACCAGCCATTCCTGAAGCAAAAATGCTCTCTACCTTACACACATGAAACCAAAATCACCTTAGTTCTTTTTCAGTAAAAGAAATATTAAATAATCCATAAAGCCTATAGAACAGGCATAAAACTTCTGCAACTTTTAAACTTCTGTATTCTCATTTTAAATAAAAGAGAGACAAACAGTCAAACTTACACATACCTTACACATTCTGTAGCACAGCTACTTTAGGTAGTTATTTACATAACTATTCTCATGTATCATCACACAGCTACATGCTACTGTGACTGGGAGGAGCTGCCTTTCAAGATTTTGCCCACAAGATCATTTCTACAATCACTACGGATCCAACACAAGACTAAAAGACAGTGAGCATTGAGTATCATCTTCAGGGGAGGAAGGCTAAGTATGCTGCTGCTCTGCTCTCACTGCTCATCTGCTGCACCCTGGCTCTTTATACCAGTCTGGTCTGTGTCCTCCAATGCACGTCATGACACATACATTTCACAGGAGAATAGAAAAGCTTTAAATATTCCATTCTTAACTGAAAGCAATAGTTCTTTAAGGAGAAGAGTGAAACTAAATGCAAAAGTTACTTTGAAATTAGAGCAATCATATAATAAACATTCAGTTGAGAAGATCATTAAGTACAAAAATTAGAGTTCTGAGTTTGGTTTTTGGTGACAAAATGGAAAGGAAGTCATAGTCCACAAAACACAACCAACTATTACAATAACCTACATTAAAAAAAAGGACAAACCCCAACAACAAATGGTGAAACTAATGCATCACTTCTAGGAGTTTCAGGATTATACCAACTTGCAGGGCATTTCAAATTGCTCTCTGAGCTAACCTTTCTTCTTCTTTACCAAAGATAAACAAGGACACACTAAATATTGAATATATTTCATTAAGCTAAATAAAGCCTGAATAGCCAGTTACATCTGGGTTTAACCTGCTCAGCATCATCAATGCCCAGTCACTCACCTAACTCTAGAGTTGACACTTTTGTGACCATCCTGTGTTAATCCCCAGCCTTCTCAGATTCTTAGAGGTTTTTTTGTTCCATCCTCTCATGCTCCAGGGGAGGTTTCACCTATGCTTTCTATAACTGTTTGACCCATTCTTCCATTTAAACCCAAACTTAGTTAAAATAACAAAGCTGCATTATGAAAGTGTGTTTTTGTTGAACAAATGTTCTTCCTCCCACACCTATTTCAATACAGGCCCATCTCTCCTACCCTCTTCATCCTGATAACAGTGTTTTTAGAGCCAGCTCCCTTTGCTGATTTTAGCCAAGTTTCTAGGACACAATGTTTTAATTTAAACATAGTTCCAGTTCTACGATTTTGTTTTGCATGTGTTTGAACCTGATCCTTTATAATCCCAATGGTTGCTAATCTATTTCAAAGCAGTTTCCCTATCTTTGTTTGTTCAAGAGCTTTCCCACTACCATCCAGTTTTCTCTGTGCAGGTAGTCCAAAATCACAGTTGCCTCATGGCTGCGCCACTTTTTGGCAGACTGCAGTATGGTATTATGCATAAATTGAATTCTCTAATAAGACTGCACTATTGGACAGGTGGCTTGCTCCAGGAAGAACGTGAACTCCATAAAAACCTTTGCAAGGAGCTGTGAAACTTCACAGAACCAGCATGGAAACAGAGGCTGTACCCTACACAACAAAATTGAGAGTCTTTAAAAACGAAGGTTCTCACAAGTCCCTTATGCACCTGATTATTCATCTCTTTTTCAGTATCATGGAAGGTGAGACCCCATCTCACTTAACTGACTTCCAGACATTTGGAGTTATCTATTTATGAGTGACTGATCTAGACACCCTTTGTTACCACAAGGAGAGTCTCTGGAGGTGTGTTTTTCTTTACCTGTTCTAGACAGAGAGCCTGGACAACTACTTTGCAAAGTAAGCATTAGGAGTTCAAGCCTGTGAGGTGGATTACATCTTGAGACCCCTGTTTAGTTTCCACTTTCAGACAATGGACAGTTCTGTGCAAATTTCTTGTCCCTAATTCATCACATTTTTATGTTAATTATTTCCTTCATACTGCAGAAATTGTTTCTACAATTCCATGCAGCAACTTTTTATTTCTGCCTGGTTGAACCTACTCATGTAAGGGTGCTACTCCAGCTTCAGCAATGGCCCACCAGAGACAGAGCATGATTAGCAATGACATGCTTGATGGCTCATTCATTGAGAAAGGAGAATGCAAGTGAAAATAAAAATTAACAGACTAAAAAGCACTAATAGGAGCTTCTGTTACAGTTTTTTTAGTGTCATTACTGCCTGTTGATATACAGACAGGCTGTAACATTTTTACTAAATGTAATAAAGTCAAAATAATAACATAACTAAAGTATAAATGCAACAGTGCACTTAAATTTACCAAAACTTTGTAACAAAGTTTTAACTAAATAATAATCTCAGCAATTAATCCCAATGCAAAGGGCCTGCAAAAGCAAGGCTAGGGAAGTCAAAATACTGCATTAGATTAGTTTTGCTGAAGGGAGTGGTTTCCTGTACTCTGAAGCATTTTCCATCCTTACAGCAGCACAGACTGCCTCAAACTGGAGCAATCTTTCAGGGATGAGGCATGTTTGGAGTTTTACTAAACAAGCTGCATTCTTGTCTGCCTGCCGAGGGCTACTTTCCTCCTCCTTGGTGACAGGGTCTGGCTACAGAGAACATTTCACCAGTGGGATAAAGGCAGCTTCAGCAACCACATCAACACTGTAATTTGTAAAATTCCCACTTGGGATTCTCAATAAAATGCCTACTGAAAGCTGCCTGGAATGTCAGGCACGTATTCTTTCCTTATTGTCCTCTTTACTTTCTATTTTACTCAGCAGCTCTGAATTTCCTCTCCTCATTCTTCAGTGTTCATGGAATATACATTTTGTCTCTTAGAAACAGTGCTGACAAAGCAGACAAACTGATGAGGAACTTGGTGTGACAACAAAATTGTACTAAGCCTTCTCTGAATTTTGCCTTGCACAATATTTCTAGAAGCAGCATTCTATGCTGATCTCCTTCCATTTTCTTGAAGGACTTCAAAGCCTACACTGACTTGAGAGTTGCAGCTCCCCAGTGAATGATTGTGCCAGGCACTGCTGCAGATTCCTTTTTTTTCTAAGCAAATATTTTTTTTTAATACTTCAAAAAAAATCATCAACAGATGACAAAACCAGCCAATTTTTGCCTCTGAAAAAAGCCCTGTCCATGGACAATCAGCCAAATTCTGTTCTCGTACTGCTATTTGTTTCCTCACTTCAACTGGGATTATGTGGGATGTAAATTTGTACATAGCTGGCATCTTAGCTGCTTGTTTCTCTTCTAGGAGAGAACACTACTAGATTCCTAGAAAAGGTTTACAACAGAAAAGCCATATAGTGTGTTCCAAGCAAGCATTACAGTCATCCAAAAAGACACAGTTTAATTTTAATAAGCCTGCCTCTAAACGAGAAGCCAGATACAACAATCAGTGTAACAGGCTTCCACCATGCAAGCAATAACCTATTCATACATCTTGTAAGAAATATATGCAACATACCAGAAACTCCTGCTGGTGTCTTTATGAATTTTCCATTAAAATGAGCAATCACTGCTTCACATTTTTCTGTTGACTCCATCCTAAGAAAATAAAGAATAATTTACATAAATTAAACACTCAACCAGATTCCCATGTTTGTGATTTTTTTTAAAGCATATTTCTTGCTTTTCCTCTCTTCACTGCTGTGGCTTGCTTTCCCATGTGTGAACAATGGAGAAGATGTTTTCTAAGAACATATAACTTCAGAAAGGTAAAGCCAAACTCAATTAAAATTTTATGTGCTCTGAGACCAAACTCAGTGCCAAACTGAAAATAATACTCTTATTTACTCAGAAATTATACTGTAGCTGTCCAAGCTGGATAAAGTACCTCTGTTGTCTTGAAAGAAACAGAAGGACTGACTCACTATCACTCATAACTGAATCCTTAGTGCCCATGCTGCACACAGCAAAGGTTAACACCACTTTTCAGAGAGGATTCAGAACTGTCTGTGCAGTTTAAGAGTAATAAACTCAAATATAAACCTGCCTGACTGCATGACCCAAACTGACCTGGCAACTTTTAGCTTATACACATCATCTCCACTAAATGATGCACCTGGCTCTTATTTAATTGTCTCCAAGTTCAAAACAGGAGCCAATACCAGCACAGCTGTGATGGCTACTGAGAATGTATCCAAAATCTTGAACAGGTTTGTGCACTCATGCTGTCAGATCTAGACTTAACAGACTGGGCAGACAGCTGGAGAGGTCCTGCTGGCCTGGGAGTGGCTCTGGAGGCTGTGGCTACACCCTCACGTTGCACTCTGCATGTGTCAGCCCCAGCTGCCAGCTTGGACTCAGCCGCAGTGAACGACTGAGATGTGCAAGTACAACAAAATTTATTTTAAAAGAAGAACATTTTTTTGCAGCTGTCTGCAAGATTATGTTTGGTTAATATTGTACAGATAATTTCTTTTCATTTGTTCATTAAGTTCTGTAATTCATACCTACAAATTAGGCCAATAGCCTCAGCAGCAAAGAACTGGGACTAAAAATTAGTAAGTCTTGGCATCTTTTTAATTATGATAGCCTTTCTGCACAGGCTGACAAAATACAATCATAGACAACAACCAAAATCACCAAAATACCACACTGAACAAGAGGCTTTTCTAAGGATTCCAAAAATATCTCTTAGAGAATATTCAGAAGTTCTGGATTGTTGAATCAGGATGAAAGAAATCAAATTTTTTTTTTGTTGCACATGAAACAAACAATATAATTTAGTTTCAGACTCAAGTCTGGACTTGATAAAATACATTACTCCCTATTAAACTAATAAAAGTCTCCCAAAGGCAAGAAATTAAAATATTTATTTAATGTCTACAGGTTTCTTGGAAAATTTTAACTTTAATTAATATTTATCCAAAAATTTTCCAATACAAGAAAAAAATGTTCACCTTGCAGCAGGAAAGAAGTTCTAGTTAGATACAGGAGCAATATGTATCCTATAACTTACATATACCATACGCATGTATATAAATAAAGATTTATATAAAAATAACTTCACCCGTATATATAACACATAAAATGCATAACAGAGAAACTATTGAAGAAGTACTGTAAAACTATCTATTTTAATGTCTTCAATACAAGTGAGGTTTTGGATACCCACAAGTCTTTTGGACTTTTGCATATGATTCTAGAACACTTCCAGCTATATTAGAAAAAATATATCCTCTTATATTTCCTACCATAACACTGATTCAAGGTAGAGGTGGTAAACAAGTTTAGGGAGAAGAGACTGAATGAATTCAAAATGCCTACTGAATTTTAGAGTGGGTGTTACTGGATTCTACCCTTCACAGTACCAAAAAGTGAAAGCTACATATAAAACACAGCTATATGAATGAAATTAAAATGTCCAATTAATTTTACCCCAAAAACATGACAAACACTTGTTGATTTTTTTAAAGGGGACAGGAAGAAATTTTAGCAAAGCCCAAACCTGCTGGTTTTCCACTCTTAAATAATGAATATCGTTCTACTATTTCTAAATTTGTTCCTTTGTTACACCTTCTTGAAACTGGACAGTGTGACAAGCATATAAAGTTGGGCGTCAGGGCACTTATGGGGGAGAGATTTAAAAAAAAGAAAAGTAGAAATCACAGTGCTATGAAATACCCCCTGGCCAACTCACAGGAAAACCAATCCCTAAACCTTTTGGCCTCATCAGGAGATAAATTTGCTCAGTTCTTTTCTGTGCACTCATTTTAGATTCTGCTATTTGTTCAAATACAGAGCTATTTTAATATTGGCTGAACATCGGAATTACTGAAATTTCACTTCACAGAGATTTTTCAACATATTTTGAGAATCCCAATTCTTTGCTCAAAACATGCTCTTATTTTTGATAATAGAAACCTTCAATTTAAAGCCTCTAAATTTTGATTGTTATATTAGGTTTAAAGCAGGACTTAGATAAATAAAAGCAGCACAGAAAAGACTTTGATGAAGAGATCCCAGAAAAAATAACTGCATTAACTGAGAAAAAGTAGACTCATATGGACAGAATATTTGGGAGGTATCCACTAATTTATAGAAAATACTTGTTCTGTTGATTGGGGTGAGATATTTGACTTAGCACACAAATATTTTAGGATGAGATTTACTGTAAGTGAATAAAAATATTTTCTTTCCCAGTTGACATCATGTTAATGAGCCTGAAAATTCAAAGGGCTGATGTTCAAAGGGCAATGATGAGTTCATTTTCTCCAAGGAACTAATGAAGAAAAACAAAAAAAAAAAGGAGTGGGGGTGGGGAAGAAGGTTCTTCCTTCTGGTCTGCTGACTTGGATTCAAACTTCAAAAGCCAGAAAAGTCACAGGACAAGTCTCTCTGAAGCATCACGTAACTCTTGCTTACTGGTTCAGGGATAGAGGAGAAAGGAGAAGTACAGAAAAGAGAAGGAAGCGGTTTAGAGTGAATTCTTATTCTAGATAATTGTTCAGTAAGAGCAATGCATTTAAATTTAGCCACCTAAGCAAGATGAGACACAGCTTTACCAAAGGAAGAATTAACAAAACCCTGCTGGATAACTCCATCTCAATCTCCCTTCTCTTTACCAACTTTACAATTTTCATTAATTTCTGCCTTTTCCACCTATTCTTGCCTTTTCAATCAAAACAAAGGAAAAAGGCTGCCAGCATGGCTAACACCACCGAAGTACCTTGCAAAGCCAACACCACGGCTTGTCCCACTCGAGTCCCGCAGTATCCTTGTAGAGATAACCTGCCCAAAGGGCTTCAGCATGTTCTCAAGCTCCTGCTCATCCATTGAAAGAGGCAGATTGGAAATGTATAAATTAGTTGGGTCTTGCTCTTGTTGCTGAAAGAGAATTAAAACCAATTGTTACTGTTGTTGCCACTAACATTTTGAATTTAAACAATTACATATGACTTTTGGTGCAGATTTTTACTTCTCAGGCCCCTTTGTAAAGGCTGCTCTTTCTAGTATTAGTGACCTCCATCTTCTGCCACTGCCTGCAGCATTCCTGAGAAAGTTCCCCTTCTCCTATTACTGCTGACACCAACATTTTTAAGTGGAGATAAAGGTGAATAATTGACCAGTTTATAGTCCATGTTAAAACTCCACGTTTCAAATTTTTCTGAAAGGAAAAAAAAAGTAAAAATGATATAAAGGAAAGAAATTAGCAGACAAGAAATGCAAGAGTGGTGGAAAGCACTAAGAAAACCAGATGCAAATTAAGAGAAAAGATTGGGATGACAACTGGAAAATAATATGAGGAAAAAATGAGAAAATGCATTTAAGAGTCTGTACGTTGCCATAATACCAAAAGAATAGGGTGGCACAGGAATGAGTGGGACACTGTTGTCTCCTCCCAGATATGAACATTTTTGACTTTTCACCAAACTTTTACATGATGCATTCAGACAATACAAAAGTCTTCCAAAAACTTTCCCTAGAAACAGACAAAATGAGAGAGGAGGGTAGCCAGGAGATGAGCAATTAGGAAGGAGACAAATGTAGTCACATCTTTGCCATTCTCTGATCTTAGGCTACTCACTACTTTGTGTGATCTCTGTACACGCCACAAAATGACACCTCAGAGAAACCTTTTTGTTGAAATTGGTGATTTTCAGTGTTTGTCTACAGATTTCCCAGCTGTGGTTAGGGAGCATCTCTTTCATGCTGGTGATTGTTGGCCATGCTCTGTGTACTGATACACATTTTTAACCTACACAGATTGACATGACTTGGCCCTTAAAATTGTGTGAAACTTTGATGTCGTCATTGTTACTCTGGTATAAATGGAAGTCTCTGCAGGATGCCCACATTCAGTAGAATTTTTCTGGCATCAGCAGTGATATGATCTGAAACATACACAATTTTCATAGAATCACAGAATGGGTAAGGTTGGAAAGGACCATGTCTGGTCATCCCAGATCACATTGCACAGGATTGTGTTCAGACACTTCTTGGATATCTCCAGTGAGGGATACTCCACAGTTTCTCAGGGCAATCTGTTCCAGTGCCCAGTCACTGCACAGTAAAGAAGCTCATATTCATTTGCAGGTAGAACTCCCCGTGCATCAGTTTCTGCCCATTGTCCCAACATATTTATTGGTCCCAACATATTTGATGGCACAGTCCACAATACATTCTCCTTCAGTACAAGAGGGCTAACTGGCTTGCAGGGAAGTTTGAATCAAACCAGACAACAAAAACAAAACCGTACAAAACCACAGCACTTTCCTCCTGCCATTAAAGCATTTCTTAAAGTGATTATACTGTATGGATGGTGATATCTTTTCATGCAGATCAGGCATCAATCTGCTCTTAAACCACCCTCATATTAATAATATCTCAGTACTTTTACTAGCACGTTGCATAGTTTTATATCTTGCTATCTTGGATATCACCTTTCACTTTGGGTTAGTTTTCCCTAGGAGGGGGGAAAAAAAAAAAAAGAGTGTTGGGGCTTGGGGGGAGGTCACATCTTTGAGGCAGAGAAAGGAATTATCCTGTTCCAGAAACTAACAAGAATTAAAAATTGGGAAGCAAATTCTAGGCTAAGAAACATTTACTTATTTGCATTTTTACCCCAAGCCTCACATTCAGTTCAAAAGAGCTAATGTTCTGAAGTTTTCCACAAGGTTTTTTTAAGAAATTTGAATAAAAGACCTGTAGGAGAGAAATGTTCTTCCATTACACCCTCCTGATGTGCATGCCTCTGCCACTGGTATGACTGTAATTCCTAGCCACACCAAAATCCCACACACCTTACAAAACAGACTTTTCCAGCTCCCAGGTATGTTGCCCTCATTGGCCCCTTTATGGTCCATTACAAATGGCATCTGATTACTGTGCACAATTTTTTTCTTTTGTTACCTAGTGGAGATATCCCCCTTCCAAAATAATACTGAATCTATACAGTACACAGACAAGTTTGGGGTGCAAATGATCTTGTCTTAGGATACCTGACTTCTTTTTCATATTAGAAACACCAGCAGAAAGAAAAGAGAAGAAAATGGATTCACTGTGAGGCCAGAGCTGACATTAATATTATTTGCTGGGCAGTATTACAGTAGTTAGATCTTGACATTCAGTTCAAATTTCCTCAGGCAGGAATGTGAGATGAAGAACAGCTTTCACAGTTTTAGAACTGATTTGTTACTTAGATAGCATTAGGCAATTTTGTTTTGTACCTTGAGATATGTAGGGTTAACTTCCTTTTGCAATGAGTTCTATTAGCAAAAGCTTTATAGGAGGTTTCAGGCATAGGCATTACAAAATTGCACTTGTAGCCATAGCAAGATCTTCTGAAATTCCAATTAATATTTGAAAGGAAAAGTTTTGAATGCTTTATTTTTTATTATAGACTGTAAAATACATTGCAGGCAAATATCCTAAAACTTCCCTAAATAATCTAAAACAGTGTATCAGCTGGAAAGTCAGAATCTTTGCATATTTCTATTTAATTTCCTAATGTTTTTATTCTAGAATAACGGGAAGTATTAATTACATTATAAAAGTATTCTCATTAAAAATTCTAACACTTGAGAAGATAAAAAAGGCACCATTTTGTTCACAGTAGTAAAAGTGTAATTTACATGGAAAAAAAAAATTTCATTCAGAATCACCCAACAGAGAAGGAAATTCAGTCAAGTGCAGAAAGTCAGTGAAACATTTCAGGTAACTGGGTAGAGCACACTCCCCTTTTCTTGGGCTCCTATTGCAGCCCAGGGGCTACCAGATTCCCACATTATCCTGGCACTGAAGTCAGGATGAGACCATAAGTTTCCTTGCCAAAAAGGGGCACAGGGGCCTACTGCCAGTCACTGCACATGCTGGGCATTAGATTCCTGTATTTATCCACCTACCAGAGAAAACTTCATGCCATAAAATCATGTAACACTATTGTTAGGGAAGGCAATACTCCACTTTGGAAGAATATTAGCAACTTCACCACTAACTCACATTGCAAAGCACTTGGGAAAAAAGTGAAAAAAGAAGTGCATCTGAGGAAACTGTTCTAAGGAAATTGTTTTCTCTGAACAGAAAGCATTTTGTGATGGAAAAATTTTACTTGTGGCCCATGAAACAATCTGTATTTTGCATTATTAATTGTTGGGTTTTGGTCAGGTACATGGTGAATGGCTGACTGGAAAGGACTTACTTCTGCTTTCCTGACCCTTTCTCCACATCAGTCTAGCACTGCCTGAATACTCGCAGGGATTCAGTTACTTCTGATCTGATCCTTTGATGGAACACACAGACCACAGCAGACAAAAGGGGAGTTTGAAGACACTTCTACACACGTCCATAGCTAGAACTGGCAAAGATAGCAGGCACAGGAGGGAAACAAAAAGCAAAAAAGCTGCCAACAGATGAGGATGTCTCACTGAAATCCTGGAATACAAGTTGAAATTTCTTCCATCTGTAATTCTTCCAGCAAAATAGTTGAAATGCCAACAAACACATTCCATAGTGCATTGAGGTGGTATCTGCACTGCAGGTGCAAACCCACGGCCACCCTGGGGAGCAGCAGCAGTTCAGCAATAAGGATAAATCACAGAACCACAGAATATCTCAAGCTGGAAGGGATCCATAAAGATCACCAAGTCCAACTAGGTCTGGACAGATTAATTTAATCCACTTCTTCACTTTTCAGGAAAAGAAAGAGACGGCCATTGGTTCTCAAAAGGGTCGTTTACAACACTCATTTGCAACCTCTACTACTGTTGGAGTAGATGCAAAGTGAGACTGAACTTTTTCCAGACCGTATTTGGAATTCTATACGGTTTGACAGTGGAAAATTTCTACCAATTAATGTGTGAAACACCTCCTCTCTTCCTCTGCATAACTTTCACCATGCAGCTTCTGTCATGTCCACAAGACTATGACACCTTGAAACAGCTGTCTGGGTATGTTTTGGGAGCTCATAAGCAGCAAGTTAGTTCCTTCCCCTTAGAATATGCTGGATTTCCAAGCTGACTTCCAAATAGCAGCCACAACTAGGACTCTCCTCCCATCTCTGTGCTATCTTACACAAAAGGCACTGTACAAACAGATGTTTGCCATTATATAAGATTTTGGCATGGAAAATGGTTACAGGTTAACAGATAAAATTCAGAAAGTTAGGAGAAAGACAAACTATTTAACTCATCCCTCTGTCTCTCTGGCAAGCAGGAGTTTAATACCTTAAGTTATGTGACTTTCTTCCTTACCAAAACGTGTCTCACCATAGCTTAATTCACAGGGTTATTTCTATTCTGTCTCAGAAGAGAAAAACAATTCCTTTGATATCTGAGTTTTTAATTCCTCTTCTGGAATTAAGGAAAAAAAAAAAGTGAAACCAGCAAAAATACCTTCCAACATAGCTCAAACCTTGCCTATACACTGTAATCATTCTAAGTGATTTAAAGGCAGGTGTTTCTTCCTCTGCTTAAAACCCATGAAATGGTATAAGCCACTTTCACCTTATATACCTTAAATCTCTTGAAATTATTTGCACTATTTTATGGAAATGATCAAAAGTCAGTGGGAAGTTCCCTAATTTTGGGCAGCAAGCCTCCATTAACATACCGACAACTGAATATAATGGTGTTTTTTAAAGTCTACACAATTTAGGAAAACAGCTTAATTTGAGTGTCTTCATATCTCATGCAGGGTTCTCCTCAGCTAACAGAACCTTCAGCAGATCCTGAAAGATGCTG
The DNA here is from genome assembly GCF_965178545.1 of Coloeus monedula. Lineage (NCBI taxonomy): Eukaryota > Metazoa > Chordata > Aves > Passeriformes > Corvidae > Coloeus > Coloeus monedula. The sequence continues at coordinate 24,027,298 of NC_138787.1, read as the reverse complement.
AAATTGCTCAGCATCTTCAGATTATGGGCAATGTCAAGGAATTCATAGGCTACTCAGTAATATCCATATTACTGAGGAAACTAGCAAGTCTTGTTTTTAGCAATGCAAGTCGTCAAGTTTCTATCAGTCTTTTCTCACCAAACACCTTTAGCTGTGTCTCCAGAAGTTCTCTACCAGAATGTAAAAATAGAAAGATGCAGAGCAGAGCTCTTGCAGAGTAACAAGCTGCTTTTTCCCAAAGAGCTCTTACAGCACTCACACGATAAGCTGACTCCAAGACACAGCATTTCTTATAAAAGTGATGGGAATGATCAACTGTTAGTATTTATTTCTGTGGAAAGAGGTGATCAGGCTTCCTACATAATGTGAAGTGCTCTACCATCATCTGAAAGAAATTAACAAAAACCTCCCTGTGCGTGAGGAATTGTTCCTAAATTGAGAGCAAGAAACTTGGCAAAATGCTAAGACATCTGTTTTCTGTTGCTCTGTGCAAGGTCAGAGTGAATAGATAGCCATTCAGAAACATGTGACTAGGCACTGCTCACAGCATGGAAGATCCTCTGGCTGATAGGGAAGGAATTAAATACTTGTCTGCCTTCATATAGATACTACTTCATAATTTACAATTGGCCAGTGTCTCACTGAAATATGTCTGTTTTAGCCCCAGTTTTAACACTGTCTGACCACAGAATGTTAACAACACAATTCAGGGAAAAATCACTACCATAATCTTCACTTGTTCTCTAGAACTGCATATGATTAATCCACTAAACATTTAAATTTATTTTTACAGGCACATCTGTATTAAGAAGAGGAATTTAACTACAATAAGCATAGTGATCAATCTGACTATGGCTGCATGACTACATTCCTTTTTTATTCCTCAACGATTTTGCTTTCCCTTTGCCAGAAGGGCACAAAGGTACTGCCTGGGAGCACTGAATGAGCTTGCCACTGTTCATAAGAAGGCACCAGACCGTTGTCAGAACAAGCCACAGTACTACTTAGCAACTGAGGTAAGACATTCGTGAGTTGAAGCTCTTTACTCAAGAGAAGTGGTTGTTAACTGTATTTAATGCACTTGCAGTTCCTGAAGTGATAGTCATTTGCCTCCCAGGTAAGCAAAATTTGGCTTACCTTCAATTTATCTTATAATGACTTTTAAGAACTTTTATGAATATAAGGACAAAAAATTATTATATTTATTTAAAATCTGCTAAAGTAGGATTTAATACTATTACCTACAAAAAGTAGTACAAACTAGGCAAAAAGAAATCTTTTCTTACAAGACAGTTGCTAAAAACTGCTGTAGAAATCTGCTTGAGTTAGCTCCAGTTTGCCTGTCATCTGTTCTTTGGCATTCAGAAGCCCAGATGCAGAATAAAAAAATTGCAACCTGCCTACCTTCTCCAGTTAGACTAAGTGCACTAGCTACCATGGTAACCTAAACTATTTTTCTTACTTTGCTCTGTAGAAATGAAAACTGATTTAATTCTCCAGAAGGTTGTCACAGTGTAGACAAGTACTAAGAGCAATACATTACTGAACCTCAAAAAAGCCATTTCTCATTTTTGCTAACTCAAAACCACGTTCTTATCAGCAACATAAAGGAAGAGCTGCCTTCAATACATTATACTTAACAGCTGTGGAAAAGCCTTGATTTCTGTTACACAGATGAGGACAAGCAGCTAAGCAGCTTTTCCCTCCCTAAGTTCACACTTTATATAGTGTGACAATTCATCTTTTCCAAATACACTTGGAAAAAAGTCACCAAGAGTAAGTTTAAAGTACAAAAACTTAGGAAAGAAAGATAAAGCTACCTGCACGTGGAGAGTACATCCCACTTCTGCCTTTGTAACCAGGAGTAAAAAGTATAAAGATTGCAAATTTGGATCATCTCTGCACTCCAGAGGATCAACATCAACTCAGACAATGGGCTCATATTCAACACAAGTGAAAACCCACCCCCATGTAACAAGTTTCAGAATTTGTTCTGATGCTTTGAGGGCCTGTAGACCACTCCAGAAAACACAAATTGTATCTTAAGAATGGTGGAAGTCAATATGTGATGGGAGAACATCCTTTACACTGTTAGCACATTGTTATGCTGACACAATTCAAATAAGAAACAATTTTTAAGACAGCCCTAATTTTTTTCACAAGCTTAAAATATTTGAAAGTATTTAGTGGTATGTTAATATGACAGCCAATACAAATAAGCAGGACCACAATTCATTGTGTCAGCGGAAGTGAAGACTTTAAGGAGGAGGAAATTGTAACATTATGAATCTGAAGTCCTAAGTCCTAAAAATGTGCAGCTCTGGGGAAATCTTCGAATGGATAAACAGTGAGCCTTCCCACAAAAATGCACATTAGTACATAGAACAGCATTCCTTAGCTCAAATTAACAAGTCTCACTGACCACAGAAATCTTCCATGTCCATGGACTACTTTCAGGGCTTCTATTGTAAGTAGTATATGTTTTCTTAAGGTAACCTTATGCTTCCAAAGGAAAAAAAAAAATAGGAAAACACAAACTGGAAAATAACAAATATCAATAGTTTAAGTTACAAATTATCTTGACTATCTTACAGCAAAGCTGTACATACAGAAGAACTAAAAATCTCAGAGAGAATAGGAGACATGAGAAGACAAGGTCTTCAACAACAAAGTCTGGAGAATCAGGGTCATTGAGTCCATCACAGCTGTGTTGCACTTGGATGGCCAAATCATTTTAAAGAGAGGACACCACACTAATTTTAAACACATGGTTGAAGTTCAGTTGTGAGAATGTACTTTAATCCTTCTTGTGATGCCTAAAGTACATTGCAAGCTCTTTGCAAAAAGTGGTAATTCCTTACGTAGATCAGTTTCAGTAGATATACGCCTTTCACTATTATCTCAGAAATCTATCAACCTACCAGGAGATGGACAGCCTGGTTGTGCAAATGTCACTGCCATGACAGGAAAGGGAGTTGTTTAACACTCAGTGAAGTCTAAGCTGACTGGTATTCTAGCTGGCTTGTGCACTTCTACATTGCTGTCAGTATAATACAGATATTCTCTTGCTGACTTTATCTGAGCTACAGACACAATGATTCTCTTCCTGTTTCAAGTTTTCTAGACAGAAAGATGAGAAGAACTGTGGGTTTTACTAACCATTCTTGTTTAGTAGCTCTTTTTTACCTTTTACATTTACACATTAGTTTACATCCAGAAAATAAGAATTAAAGTCAAGTTTCAATCTGAAACAGTTGCTTCAGTAGCTACAGGTGAATTCAGTTAATACCATTTGATGGGACAGAACTTGGTGTAAGCAGTGACTTGAATGCTTTACGTAACCTCAAGGTCAAAAGCCTAAGAGAATTTAGGTGTGTGATATGTCCATAGCATTTACACCTCACCATTTCTAAAACATCCTTACAGAGTCTCACCATTTTAAATCTCCATTCAAAACACCAAGACATAGTTGATTTTCTGTGTGCATCTATCTCCCTATACACAAAGTCACTTTCTGTCTGCTCTGAATAATGCAGAAACTTGGAGTTATCTCCCTTTTACCTGTGGGGAGGTGGGAAGTGAAGAGGGCTCTCAGAAGAATCACTCTTACAGCAACCATGACTTTTCTTACAAACAAAATGGTCAGAGCTTTTCAACTTCTCCAGCAACAGTGATGGAGAATTTCTCCCCGGAACAGATTTGGCAGGATTTGGCCTGAAACCGTATCTTGGGCTCTGGGCCTTCCCAGTCTGCTCAGCAGCAGCAAAACATAGCAAGTGGGATTTTTCTCAAGTCAGATCAACTTGGAAGCAGACTGCAAAATACAGCATGATTTTTACCCCGTGGATAGGAAAATCATATTAATAATAATAATAATGTAGTTCACTACTTATTATTTTAAAAAATAATGTAATTGTAATTTGAAGTTATCTCTATGAAACAACAAAAAATTTAATGTATAAAAATCTGAACCACTTCCACTAAAGCAGGATTTGCAGGTGAACTTGCTGATGTAATTTTTAACTCCCCCAACTAGAGCTAAGCAGGACACTGCAAGAAGGTCTTTATGGCAGCCAGAGTCAGAACATGCTTCAGCAATAACATTTTCCTCCCCCTTCAGCTGCTGCAGGTCAGGAACCACATCTAGGGGGAGGCTGAGAGCACTGAGGAGCTGTGCTGCTCCTGACACACTGGGCACAGAGTAATTACAACACCTTCCCATGGATAAATCATGACAATAGGCATGGATTTCCTCTTTGAAACTGCAGCAGCTGCAGTGGTCAGTAAGGAAATCGATTGCCCAGCCAGCCAGGAAACTCCTCAAATCCTTCTCTGTGACACTAAGGCTCAAGCCTGAGCAGTATCACTGCAGGACCACCACTCCATGGCACAGGTGATTGCATGCAAAAGGATAAAATAATAAATACACAAACTTTTATAGTGTCTTGCATGTGAAGGGTCTGATTTACTAATCTTGCCAAAACAACTGTGACCGGCCATTCCCAGTTTGGAGCATGTAAGTAGAGACAGGATTTTTCAGACAAAAGGAGAACACCATTGCCCAGGAAAAAAAAAAATCCAACAGCTCAAAATAGACAAAAATCAAAGCACTCAAACTCATAGTCACTAGTGACTGTTTGTTGCAGTACTGTTCGTTGGGTTGGTTTTGGGGTTGGTCTTTTTAATAATTCAAACACTCTCTCTGTGTTAAGAAGCAGAACAAGTTTCACTGCAAGGCAAACCTCATAGTTACAGGTTTCCCACAGGTCACCACGCTTGACACAGGGTCAGAAAAATACCCCAAACTGTAGGATATTTTGGTGCACATTTCTTCATTAATGCTGACAAAAAGAAGTATTACCAATATTGCAACTGTCAGAGGAAATGAGTCAGAAATATATACTATGAAAAAAATTAAGAAACTATTAATTAGATTACTATAGTTAATTATTAGAGCTTCTCCATCTACTCAAGAAAAAAAATCAGACATCAAAGCTCATTAAGAAAATGAATTTACATTATTTCAAAATCTCTTTTTGCCCCACCTATCTAGATATCATATTCATAAGATGGCAGACAGAACTTTGAAAAATACAGGGTATATTTTAAAGTGATCACCTAGAACCTGAAGATTAAATAAAAGGCATTAAATTAAGCACACATAAAACCTTATAAAAGGAAAAAAAACCCAAGTATTTTCCAGTAAGCATGTATGCTTGTGTCACGGCTGTAATGAAACATGCATTAAGTATGAAGCATATGGTTTCCATTTTGTTGCCCTGGAATCCATCCAAAGACATTTATGTTGTTAGCTTAACTGTTCTCTTCAGCTGAGAAGCTGTGGAAAATATCTCATCTGAAAAAAATCTGTACCTAATGGATAACTATAAAAGATTTGCTCGATTTGCAGCTGACTACTTTCATAAAAACGCCTCTGAGATTACTAGAATTTAGGTTTTTTTAATTAGAACATAATTTTCAAACTAAAACTAAATTTGCTGTAAGAGGTACCAAAATTATATCAGCAGATTATGATGGTAATACTTTCTTTGGTTAACAAATCTGTAGATGTGTTTATGGCTCTCTTTTGGAACCAGGCCATCTGACCCAACAAGAACGCATGACAATATCATTACTAATGTATCGTCTCCCTAATTTCATAAAAGAGCACTGCTCTGAAGATCACATTTGGCTAATAAGCTGGTTCAGAGGCAAGGTTCATTAAAAATTAGAGAAAAAGAAGATAGCTCTCATACTGTTATTTTTCAATAATTCTTGGGTTTGCCTTGATGCAGAAATAGGTCATCAAAGAGCTGACTAAGACATCTATCATGAATGCTCAGATTAAAATTTTACTTATATTAGCAGAAAATATGGTTTCAGAAGGGCTGAAACAAAGTTCAAAGGTTAAATTTTGCCATGGTATACTTAAAAATTCATCCCTAAATTACAAGGCTTCTAACCTCAGTAACAATCTATGAAACCTTTCATACTTTTGTGCTGTAAACCAATTCATTAATCCTGCTGTAGATCTTACAAATGCTAAACTTTTGTTTGATGAAGCTGATGGAAAATACTAATATGAATAAACTGACAAATGCAACCAGATCAGTTTGGAGACTTTACAATATTATGCTTCTTTATTTCATTAGTTGAGATTATTTGGGATATGGCAGTCATAAGTCTCAATTTTATTACCTCAATAATCATGTGGCTTGAGGATTGTGCTCTCTGTAAAGGACTCTGCAACTGGAAACTCCACACTGCCCTTGTTGTGCCAATGTACAAGCTTGCTCCCCTTCACAACCCATTGTAAAAAATTAGCTGGTTAAGCTGGTTATTTTAACTCACCTTTGCCATCTGTGCTTGGACTCCACTGGCCTTTAAAGCAGAAACCGCCTTCTGAGCAGCTGCTGGGCTGTCAAAGTCAACAAAACCATAACCTGAAAGAGAAAGCATTACTTTGTTAACAAGACATCAACCAGCTTATAAACAAACACTTCACATCCAACAACCATGCTACTGGCACAGTTATTTAAAACAATTTTCTTGTTGATGAAGAGGGACAATTTGAACTCAAGCACTTCATGTAGTTCCACCCCCCCAAAAAAACCTAGCAAAGTTGAACCTTGAACTGTTGGAGATCTGCCCAAGTGGAACAAATCCATTTCCATGCCCACTCATTATAAGAATTTTGGCCAAATTGCTAACAAGCAGTATAGAGCTTTGCTTTGTATTATCTGGTATGTAACTTCTAACAGAGATTATTTCAGAGATCACCAAGTAAAGCATCATCTGCTAATTTTTCTGAAGTAAATTCTTATTCCAATTTGAATAAACAACAAATAAGTCTTTAAGTTACTTTTTGTTTATTCAAAACTGAGAGAGGAATTTCTCCCAATATATCTCCCCAACATATCTACCCAATTTTTGGTAAATTACTTATCTCACTGTATATACATAAAGGACAGTTAAATTTAAAACGCGAGTGAAAACGCAGTTTCAGTGAAAGCAAATGATTTTTCCTATTACTGAAAGAAGAATGTGAAAAATTGTCCTGAAAGCATTTTCTATGCCATATAATGCAATCTTTAAGTATTAAAATAAACTCAATGCCATTTGAAACAAATTCCATATATTTACAATGACCACTTTTCTTATTCTGAACAACAACACATAAGGGATTCCAGGAAGTCCAAACAGCAATATACCTTGGCCTTAACAGACACTGACCTTACAGGCTGGGATTTTTAATCCAGCCTGGGAATTAGAGGCTCAAGGCTCACCAAAAGGCAGTCAGAGTTTGAAAGCTACTTCCACAAGATGTTACTGCAACCCTCACTATGCATTTTTCAATCCCCTTCTTTTCCACTAATGAATTGCCCAAGTATTAAAATCCCTTTCCAGAGTTAAAGTCAGGGTAAAAGAAAACAAATGAGAAAACCAACAATGTAATAACCTCTGGATGAGTAGAAAATGGAAATATTTCTTCAAAATATATTAGTATCCTCTTACAATATATCTACACCGATAAAAGGTTGTCTAATGTTATAACTGAATCAGCTTTAAAGCTCTTAACTTGGGAAAAACAACTCAAGCAGCCTTGTACATCAGTGCAAGCTTATTTATGCTGCCAAGAAGCTGAAGAAAGCAGCATATTGTTTTGTGTAACACGTGGTGGTGTGGATTGTTAAATCCTGACATGAAACAAAGTGAATTAGTTCATATGAAGTTTTGTGCTGCCAAGGCAAGACTAACTTCCATACCCCAGACTAGCTCTCCACACCCATGGCAGCCTGGGTTATCACCAACACACTGCAGGGTGTAATACAAAGTTACATACTGACACCAAGCATGCCATCAAAGCTGGCTTTGCCACCTTCCAGATGATACAGAAACTCAAGTGCTCCTTGTTCCAGTTAGTTTAAATCCCGTGGTATGTTTTCTGGCAAAAGCCAGAGATGCTGTCAATCTTTTGGTTAAATTCCAGTTAGATATCTGCATTCTGCCTACTTATGCTCCCACTGCAATTTCAGTGACACACAGTGAGCTTCCCTGGAGCCTTACCTTGCAGTATATTATCACAACCAGCTTTTCATCAGTGAGATTTAAATTCTGTATTGAAAAAGTCATCTTAAATCTCTTAAAGAATTAATGTGAGAATTTCTGTATCACTGAAAGGACTACTGAACACTTGAGGAACTGACAGGATGGACAGACTAAATCAGTTAAGTGCAATCATAGGCATTAACTAATTCAAATAATTGAAAAGGGTATCTCCTCTTTCCTAGTCACAACAACATCTGTATACAAGCTAGGAAAAATTTTTCTAGAAATTTCGTATTCTGAACTGTCAGGACCTGTTTAATTTGCTTAAGATGGGGAGTTGAGAAGCTATGTCCCTGCACTGCTTCCAAGTTCTGCACAAAAACTTTGTCTTAATTAATGATGAACTCTCCTCCCTCTGCCTATCAGCTTTCTGCTCATTCATGGGCATTATGCTTATTAACACTGCTCAATCAGCTGACTTAGTATTTCACTTTGCTTAGAAATTATCCTCTTAATTGTAAAAAAACGGAAGTCTGAAATCTGGTATTTCAGTGTCTGCTACCACACCTTCTCCCACCAGAAACATGCTTGGATAGGAATCACTGCAGTTGCAGTGAGTGATGAAAATCCATGAACTGATGTATCCAGCTTATCTAAAGGAGTTCAAATTTTTTTTTCCAGCGGCAATTACTTTGTTGAAAATGAACCCTCTCTTTGCTCCCAATACATTCAATCGAACATAACAAAACACAATTAGAGTACTGGAACGTGTAATTAAGTGCTGCTTAAAGCTACACTAATCAATGGAGCTTATTTCCACAATGTATAATTTTTTAAGATGCTCAGTATAGTTGAATGGTCATCTGCAAGCTTCCCTAGTTTATCCAGGCAAAAGGGGAAAAGCTGCTTTTAACTCCATTTTTGTTTTTAAAATAGAGGGGAGCTGCCAGCCAGCACTGTGCATATCAGCTTCACTCTGGCTTGGCTGCGCCACCGCCTCCGGCTGTCTGCCAGCTCCACTGGAGGCAAATGCGTTGAATACACCAACCACCAGCAAGAATAAAACTAGTTTAGGAATAAGAATGGGAAAAAAACCCCAAGCCAAACCAACAAAGGTAAAAAGCACTTAAAATACAACTTTAATGTATTTTCTAGAATCAGTTATGACTTTCAGGGGAACGCAGTATAAAGGAAAATATACATACCTTTGCATTTGTTTGTAGTCTTATCCAAAATAGCCTTCGTGGATACAATTTTCCCATACCTAAAATGTAGTACACATCCGTAAGGAAAATGAGAAAAGAACATCCTATTATAATAGACACACAAATCACTTTATTTTATATCATAGTACCCTTTACTCTATGCAAAATGAAACAATATATAGATTATATAATTATGGAATACAAACCCCTACACAGATGGAAAGGACAAAAAATATCAACAGTTTCAAGCACAACCTTGTTCTATTTGCCCTATATTCTCAGTGGCACAACAGAATCACAGGGCAAGCCAGAAAAACAACGCTTTATAGAAAAGAATTCAATGCAGTTAAAATCTTGGTATGCATAAGAGATCATGTTTTAGACATAAGCTGGGACTCTCTCAGTATATAGATGAGTTAAAGCAGACCAGTTGCCTTGTCAGTGCTAGACTTGCTAGCTAGCACAGTATGGAAAGAGAAAAAAAAGAAGAGCAAACCCCAGCAAAACCCCAACTGACAGACACAAAAATATTACCTCTGACTTAATATTACTCTGTTCTGGAAAGTGACAAGTGCAAGATTTATGAAAACTGATCAACAAAGGTGGCAAAAATTTCTGCACATTTCTGTAAATATAAACAATTTCAACTAAAACAAAAACATCCCTCAGGAAAGTCAGAATTTTCTTATTGCCAGTTTCTCAGCTTCTCAGTACCTGATAAGCCCAGTCTGCTATGCAGCCCGAATGTGAGCACACAGAGATTTGAGCAACCAAGCTTGGGAAACAGGAGGACAGCAATCCCAGCTATAAGAACAATTACTGTTCCTGAAGCACTCTGCAAAGTTTATCAGAATTAGGTATTTTAATCATATTTAGAGTAGAATTTATTGCTGCTGGTGAAAACTTGCAATTTCGCTTGGAATAAAAATCCCACTTTTAATTTAAAAGCAGCAATTCTCCTGGCCTGCATCAACAGTAGGACTGGAAATGCAGCAAAGGTTTCCCAAGCTCCTTCCCCTCTGTTTGTTTTTCAACTACACTTGTTAGGATGCCTTCAGCACAGAAGAAAGAAATGATGCAACAGGAGTTTGCTTTCACTTGAGAATGTAATGTAACTTATTACACTAACAGAAGTATCCATGCACTGGCTGCTGAGAGGCTCTTTATCACTGTACAGGAACCCAAAATGAACTGAGAATTATGAGAAATGTTATCAGTATATGAAAGGGGAATTGAGGAAAAATGAACTTTTGCCATCTTATCTGCTAAATAAAATTTCAACAGTGACTATAATTTCAAAAAGATATTATGTCAAAAGTCAACTAACTCCATTTCTGCAGTAGCTGTAATAGTCTTAAAAATTCTTCAGAATATATTAGAAGCCTAATAAATTAAGCTTAGTTTGTTACAAGTATTCAAATAAATGTTCACTTGCAAAGTGATAGTTATTCAAAGACAAAGCCTATTTACAAAGTACTTTCCCCACAGAGCATTCAAATACACGTTTCAATGTAGTTATCACTCTTTGTGACCAGTTTCAAGACCCTACTGTTTATGCAATGAGTTATTGGATGGCTTCAAATAGTTGCAAGGGGGTAAACCAGGGACACAAACCATGAGGTGGTAGCTTCCTTATTTTATCTGAAACTGTGATCATCTACACTGATATAAAATAGAACTATCCATCTATAGCCTAAAAACATACAAGCATCAATGAAAATCAGTGCATACTTAAATTTACCATGTTAGAAGCTGTAATAAAGCAATAGAAACTGTGTGTAATAGTTGGAGCAAGTACTTCCTTACTAGTGCCACTTATTTTCCAAATACGTCACTCCATTCAGAAAGCTTTAGAGTCCCTAACTCAAAACTTCTCTCATTTTCTCCAGAATTTTTCCGAGTGCAGAGTAAACGCACATGCTGTGAGAGAGACAAACTGCTCAGGGTGCTTGCACCCAGCATGACATTTGACAGCCAGCATTCTCCATATCCTATCAGCTTCACTAAGCTTCTTAAAGTGAAGAGCTACATAGCCTTTTGTGGGAAAAAAATCCCTGAAGGATGATCTTGTCTCTGCTACTGTTTCAGTTCTTGAGAGCATAGAAAGTGGTGGCGGTGAAGAACTCCAGCCTTGGGTACTTATGTACACACAGTAACCCGGCCAGCTGGATCCTGGCTGGCTTGGACTGCTCCGGCCCACAGCGCTGATGCTCACGAGCCCATGAATGGGTGTCTGCACATCTGTTCTTTACAGAAACTTGATGGACCACCTTCCACTGTGCAAGATGGCTTAGTGATTTATTGTACTGTCCTAGATAGCACGGCTCCTGTGAAGAACCAGCCACCATGGAAAGCTGCCAAGAAATTTCAGCAGTGTGAGTCTAGGAACAAACTGGGAACCAGTATAACAATAGCAGCTATTGCCAGGATTTCTCCTACAATTTTCCCTCCCATGTGTGAGTTGTTCTCCACTCATGCCATGAGGCACAAAGCAGTTTACTTGCCCTGAGCCTGGCCAGCAGGATGCACTCCCTCCTTGTTCCCAGCATGTGCTCTGATACCAGGGGAATTACTATAGCAGCTTCTCCCAAGTGCTTCCTTCAAATTATGACCATCGCAAAAACTTTACTTCCCCATGAATTCTACAGTCCTTATACTCTGCTTTTAACACAAGCTCCTGTCTCCAACTGCTCATTTGTTGGGTGCAACTGCAATCAATACCCTGCAGAAATCAATGAGCTATGAAACACCGGCCAGGATGTAAACTGGTACGTACTGCCTGCCTACAAAAAGGATTACAGCAAGCAAGAGAAAATTTGTATTCCAAAGATGCCTATGATGTTAGGCCTTGCCTGAAGATCCTAATTCCTCTCAAAGCTTATAGACATCTAGTTGTCTTAGGCACTTGGTGAGGCTTCTCTCCTGCTCCACAGCCTCACTGCATGCTTGGTGAGATTTCATACCTACAGCAGAGTGCTATTCCCATGGCTGGCGGAATTGCTTCTACAGCGACTCGCGATTGCTCATTCCCTCTCAGCTGAAACAGTTTTTTAAAACATGCTTTCTTTTAAGTTAAGTACCAGTCTTAAGAAATAACTGCTAATCTGGCTGATGACAAGCAACTAGATATTTCTTATTAAGTGGGTTATTTTTCTCCCAAAAATAGCATCAAATTTGTGTTCAGCAGCAATAGAGAGTTCTTTTTTTTTTTTTTCTTTTGAGTGGTATTAACACATTCTTCAGTCTGAATTATCTTTGGAGATGGAAAGATGTTTTCAGCTTTGTATCTGTTTTCTATACAGCACTCATACCAATATCAACTCACACACTGAGAAAGAGAGGGCTTAAGTAAGAGGCAGGTAAATAATTGCCAGGGTGCACTGGCTATGGGATTAACAGGGGTGTGCTCAGCTGCCTGTGACCCAGTGTACCAGATATGGTTATAGGACAGAACACCAATACAAACATCTATCTGGACAGGACATAAAGAAGAAACATGTTCAAAACCAAGCTAGGAAGAAAAGCAGTACAGCTGCTTCATAGGATAATGTTCACTACTGCTCATTACATACTCTTAGTGCAGAAATGAAAAAATAAGCCTCACCTGCTCATGCTGCCCCAACATCTACTGCCAGGCAACATGAATGTCAAACACTGCAGTATAGCTTTGTCTTAGATGCCTTTGAAGTGGAAGACTTGAAGCGAAGCATTACCACATAATTTTTTTAATCATATTGTTCAGCAACATGGTCAAAACCAGTGCAAACAATCATCCCGACAGATTCACTGCAAATAGCTAGGGATGCATTTGATATTTAAAACATCTCTGAAGCCTAATTTTGGCAACCTCCATGACGTTGAAAGAGAAGGGTCCTTAGAAAACTAAGTACATGAATCAACCTGAACCACTACTTATGTTTCTCCCTTTGTACATCTGGTAGTATAACGAACATATGTAGAAATGTGAGGGTGGTAAGACGCCATCACGAGCATGACAAGGAATGAGGAATGAAGTAGCTTGAAGTCTCTGCCCCAAGTGCTGTTTTGAGTGTTGAAAGAACTTATCTGTGTGTGCATTAGGGGAGGTACAGCAAGAACAGGCAGTGAGAGGCTTGATAAGGTTTGTCTGGAATTAATTGTTCAAATCTTTGTCCACAACATAATGTAATATACCGCATACCACCAAGCTTCCCTTTGCAGTACTTTCAACCAGTCTTCCAGCTTTTGCTGTGAAGGATTTCTCTACCACAAGATGTTGACTTGGACAGAAATACGCCAGAAGGATCTCTGCTACCATGGAAAGTCCTCACCTTTTATTGCTGCTTAGGTCCTCCATCCTGAACTGTCCAGAACTTTGTATTGAACATGAACAGTGATCTCCCTTTGCCCAAGTCCATTCCAGTTGTAAAAAGAACATTCCTAGGGATCCTGCTGTTACAGTTTGCATTACTGTAGTGCCGTCAAAACTCCTCTGATATGCAGAAACAATGCTGCATATCTTCTGTGTTTATTCTAGATTAATTTTTACATCTTAGCGTCTTATCACTGCCCTTCATGTAATACTCTTATTTTTACAATCCAGAATCATGTGGTAAAACCAGACATGGATTTCGTAACTTGTAAGTGGCTCCAAGTACATGAATTCACTTTAAGGTGGAATTGTGAAAGGAAAGAGAACCTGGCTGAACACAAAATTTTCTGGTAGGGAGCCAATATTCTCACCAGGTGACTCAAAGACTGGAGGAAGCACAACAAACAGGCAGATCCAGCAAGGAAGGTCACATGGGAGACCAGATCAATTAATCCTAAAATATAATGCAGCTGCTGAATAGATCCACATCAAAATAAATTGTAATTTTGACTAGGGTAAATAACTAAAAGAAAATGCATAAAGCAAATACTTCCAAAGCAATTCCTATATATTAATTGTAACACTAAAAAGAAAAAGCAGGTGGGCCTGCTTAGTCTGTAATTCAGCTTTAAAAATAAAAGAGACAACAAGAAAAACAAGAAAAATTTTTCTTATTCAGGATTGCCTTATTCACCACACAACATGTCAGTGAGTACCTTGTACATACTCTAAATGCAGCAAATTCCAGTTGAAAGGAAATCTTTCAGTATGACCTTAAATAAATGCACACAACCAACACTTGACTTCTGCAAATCAGTGATGTACAACATTTAAGGTAAGATCCTCACCTCCCCAAACACAGAGTATTCTGTTTTGAACACTATGACTCAAAACATTTATGTGCAACCAATGGTCCTCCTAGCCAGGACCACACCACCATCTATCCTGCCTGTAGAGTGGGTGGAAGCTGCTCCATTCATCTCAGTTGAGACCTGAAGAGGAAAAGCCCTAACAGCTCATGGGAAGGCCTAATCTCTGCTGGAGTTCCCAGTTCCGCTGTAACACCTGGTGCAAAAGGAGCAAAGAAAATTCCCTGGGTCCGAAAAAAAGTCAAGGGAGTTGTCAGCAAGAGCTGACTTGGTACAGCTTGCTCCTGTTCCTCACTGATCTTCCCATGTTCAGGGCATTTCTAAGCCAACAGTACAGCCAAGGGAACATAATCTGCGCCATCAATCTTTTCTCCTGGATCCAAAAACCAAGCACAAAAAGTTTTATCTGGCTCCCATACTTCCCTGTCTCTGCTGCATTTTGGGAAAGTCGTGTACTGAACCTTAAGTTCTTGCTCCCTTTTAAGCTTGGACAAACACAGGGAGTTTTTGTTTCTCTATGTATCAAATTTATAATTTTCCAGTAAGGGGAATTTCAGAAAATAAATGTCAATACAACACTGCCAGTCCTTGTGATAGCCTACTCTGATCCCACTCTTTAGTTTTGGGTAAACATTTCTTACAAAAACTTGATAAAGAAATGTATTCAATCCAGAAGAATACTGAGTTTGGAGAACAGAATCAAACCATATGGTTTCCATTTTTAAATTCTTCTTCACCACATCTATGCCCTAGTGCAGAAGGAAACATTGCTGAGAACATTTTGTCCGTATTTTGTTTTCTGTTGTTGGAAGACACACTGTTCTTTGAGAAATTCTTTGGAGTAACTCAGTTGCTTCATGGCCATCATGCACCTAAAGGTTTTCTACCAGAACATAGTAGGTGTATCTACCACCAAAAGCTGGACCAATCATTCTAAGTGTGTAATTAAACATTACATAAAAAGTTGCAGTTATTCTTTCTATTTTTTTTTTCCCCAGTTAATGGGTATGGATCATCTAGCTTAGTATGAGTTCTGTTTTGAAATTGTTATAGATTTGGCTATTTATTTGGTTTACTAAAGTCTCCTTTCCTAGTATCAGATATTCAAGCACTGGGTTAACTGAGATGTGCCCTGTTTCAGGCATTAGACCATATTTTTTACTATATGCAAACCAGAACTTATTTGTGTACCTAAATTAAAGTGTTATTTTGATGACATGCTGTTAAATGATCAAGTGGTTTTGACATAAAGCTAGTTCCTTCCTTTCTTACTAATTGTCCCTTTGGCACTTTGGTATTTCAGAAGAAAGATGGTATTTTCAAAATATCCAAGTAGTTCTCATTGTCATTTGTTATTATTTTATTTGGGAGATAAAGAATAGCTCCAAATAAATTAGAATTTATTATTATAAAAGCCAACTACCTTTTTTTTTTTTACAAAATTACAAAAATTACAGTTTCCTTATTAATGTAAATACTTTTGAGACCTGTGTGCTAAAAAATAAAAAGTAAAATTAAAAAAAAAAAGATCCCCCAACTAAAAAACCCAAAATACCCTAGGCTCCACAGAACCTGGGTTTTACTGTCAAACCAATATTCTTATATACTGCTGTAAACTCTTCATTAAGATCAGCAAAGCTTTCTTCACAAGCTATGTTTAATTCTTCTTTTAAATACTTCTTTTAGTATATTTCTGTTTCAATAAGAATCAGTGTATGTCATCATCATTACCAATGCAATTACCAACATCACCACAGTGCAAACTACTATTATTTTGGTACAAATATTTTTCTTCAGGCTCAGTAGGTTACAATTCCATATTTCCCTGAGAACTAATCAAAAGCAGCAAAACCAGATGCAAGCCCAGATATTCTCTCATCTCTTGCAGTTGTCTGTCCTTAGAGGAGCAGATGCTTTGCACAATGGACATACACAATTTAATAAAGTGTGAGCAAATGCCTTCTAAGTTTCTTGGACAATATTCATTTCAACAGATAAACTGTTTTATGAATAGGTATTTGGTTTGTAGTGTACAGGCTCTACACAAATGTAAATGCTCCTCAGAGATAAAAATAATCAGGAATTCAAAATCCTAATGGACAGTAAATTGACACATTAAAAAAGATTTTGGAAATTATTATTTTTCAGCTACCTAATTTGTTTTTTCCAAGAGTAGTTATTTCCTGATCCAGACAAAGATAAGCTGTGGGGAGAGGGAAGACATGTTTTTAGAATCAGGAAATGTTTGCTTCCTTCTGCTCTTGCTTTGTAGAGATGTGAATAATCTCTATCCATTCCTCAGAAGCTGACTGAAATTCAAGGGGAAAGAGTCCCGTTAGCATTCCAAAGCTATTTTTATTACATTTTCCAAAGGTTTTCTAATTAGTATGCTCCTTTTTGCATGACAAATTGATTATCCTAAAAGCAAGACCCACTGCACAATGTCCTTTCATTCAGCACAGCTGAGGAAGACTTTAGGTTTTAATGTCTCTGGGCATTTTAAACATTTCAGAAATATTTCAGCTGACACTAAAGTAGCTTTCCCAATGTGGCTTTCTGGAGTCTTAATGAACAGACTTCCAAGAACTGCCTGCAGAGGTGTTTTCTCTGTCAGTCTTAAATCAACGAAAATGTAAGGGCATGTTTATCTAGTTTTACTTCATAACATTAAGAATGTTGCAGTATGTGAAAAAGCAGTTTTTCTTCAGTACTATGATGACACAGTCATGGAGGGGAAAAAAATTAAAAAGAATCCATTAAGTATGAACACACACAACCCCCCCTCCCAGCAAAACGCTTTTGGAGTTGGAGGGGAAGGCTCTCATATTATGCCCTGTCAGGCATCAAGAGGAATTCAACTGATGCTACTTTGAGAAAAAACACAACAGCTGTAGAATCGATTTAATAAGAGATTTTAAAATGTAAGTATAAAAATCTTTACATTAGGGGTTTTGAGGGCTTTTTTTGTTAATTTAAAATAAAGAAAAAGGCAAATACCGAAGGATGAACCTGTAACTTCTCTGACGAGTCTATCACTATCTGTAGCCTCAGTTGCTCCACTGAGGATGTGAATTCAGATACTTGGCAGAGCTATGATTAATAATCACCTCTCTTCAGGGAGAGATTTTTGTCAAAGCCCTGAATCTTGGCCTATCCTCACTCAGCTGCAAAATGATTTTTACTACTAAACATATGGCCTTTAACTTCCATTTAATCTTCCATAGGCTAACAAGAGAATACTGCTCAATGTTATGGTAGGGAGAGACAACAGCTCCAGACACTGAAAAGGGTGAGGGCAATAGCAGCTGAAGTGGCAGAGCTGACCTCTTGCCCTGCACCAGAGATCACCTTTCATATTTCATAGACACCTAAAGATTCTCATCAACGTAATGACTCTTATGAAAGTCAGAACATGAACATGCTGGTCCTAAATTTGTTGACTGCATAACTGTTCTAACTGGAGACACATGCTGTGAAGAAAAATGGAATTTCAAGCAACAAATTGTGAAAACCGATCCTGTTCAGTGCCTCTTGCCGCCTCTGCCCCTGTAGTAACCCAACCTGACTTCTGACAAACTGAGGTGATTTCGCATAATCTCTGAACCATCTGCTAGGCTATCTGTCACTTCAGTAGCCTTGTTACTTTACAGTTTATAGGTTAAGCAGGATAAATAACCTATCAGAAACACAAACAGATTTGCCTCTTTGACACACTTTGAAGTGCAAATATTGTCTAAGTAATCATAGCTTGCTTAGTCCTAAACTGAAGAAAAAGAAAATAAAAATCAAACAAACGTGTGTTATTTCAGAAAAGGAAATTGTTTATCATCATCTTTACAGTTTATGAAATCTAGAGCTCAGCAAAACTAAACTGATTTTTCCTAACTAATTTTTGCCTACACTTTTAAGAGATTTTTCTCTTTACCCATTTAAAAACACACATATGAAGTATTTTTAAATGTGTAAACTATGAAGAGTGAAGGTTTTCAAACATCTGTTTGCAGGGACACAAACGCTGGTTGACATTAAAAGTGCTGTTTCCTGCCAATGATCTATTGAGTTTGTTAACCAATGAGAGTGAACGACCACTCTGGTTTTCCTTATAAATTACATGGCATTGTTCTTTTGAGAAAAATATTTAAATATTAAGTGATGTGTGCAAATTAGAATGGTTTAGAAACTAATTAGCTACTATTCTGCTTCTAATATAGAATATTATAATTTATATGAAGTGCTCTTCCACTGAAAGCATTACAGAAAGTTTTACCACGAGACACAGAAGAGAGGATCCTTCAATCGAAAATAGTTTGCAGTTTTTCTGATAGTCACAAACAATAAATCTCACAATTATTACAAATTATCATAAAACAACTAACATGTATTAAGTTGATCCAAACAAGAAGTTGCCAGTAAATGCTACAACATCAGAAAAATCAAGGAATCTGCCTCTCAAAAAAAAAAAAAAATTAATTTAAAAGATACTCAGAATTCTTCTCTAACTCGCTTTTTAGTACTACCACCACTCTCATTTAAGAAAATACAGGATAATCTAAATTTTCTGCAGCAATTTTCATGTGCAACTACTGACAAGGCTATTCAAGTACATGGGAAGAGGTTACAGTTTCCTACTGTTACAAGATTGAAGAATAAAACCGTGTTAAGAAAGCAAATGGTCTCACCCTGTTGTTTTCTTACCCTAATGCTACAGAATGGACACAAATTATGCACTGAAAAAAAAAAAAAATCTGCATTTTACACACAACTGAAAGCCTGAAACAGTATTATTTGCAAATAAATTATCAATTTCCGTGGCTCCCTGAAAGAATATAAAAGATATGAGCACATAGGGTTTCACATAGCCACAAAAGATACAGCTTTTTTTTTTTTTTAAATAATAATTCATTTGCAAGCATAACCAAAAAGTACCAAAAAGGTTCAAATTACAAGCCTGAAATGTTGTTTCTACAGTCTAGTGATTTCTTTTATCCTTTTCTTCATACTGAGAAATGGTCACTACTCAAGACAATGACTTGGGAAGATGAGAAATTAACCCAGATGAATGCTAATATGTATTTATAAGCCAAGCTCATGGCAGGGCTGCAGACGTGCATGTATTGATCTACCACTACCTGCTGTTTTAATCTGAAAGTAAGGCAGTATTTCCACACTCATCCATAAATCTTGGCAAATTTCAGCCTCACTGATTTTGCAGAGCCTACACTAACAGCTTGAAAGAATAAAACTATGAAGACTTAACAGAGCAGTTCTTGTTATTCATAACTCTTTCCTCTTCCCTCTATTAAACAGTAGAGATCAGCTTGGGAGCATAAATGAGTCTCTCTACCTGAAGACCTTTTATTTTTCTATTCCTCCTCCTCCATCCAAGGAAGCCAAATTCAGTCATTGTCAGCATAAGATGCATTGTCCATTATTTTGGCCATTCCTAAGCATATTTCTTTTTCTTGTGGGAGAGAATTAAGGAAAAGGCAAAGGGAAAATAAAATAATTTATCTACACTTCCCAATACTTTTTCTCTTGTTTAGTCAGAAGAGTATAAATCAAAATGATTTTATCATCTGACTACAGGCTTAGCTAGTGTGAGATTTCCTCCTCTCTGGATAGATAGGCAGACGTCTATTAATACTACAAGCCTGTATACTTGCAGAAGACTACTCTTTAATTTATTCTTGCATATCAGTTTCACTTCTGGTGAAGGTTGCTAACCAAGTCTTATACCCTCAGTTTAAATAGATGATGCTCCAAGAAAGCCAACAGTCCAGAAAACCATGACATTGGAGACTGCCATAGTACAAGGGCACTTTCAACCACATCCCATTTCCCAAGTCCTGATCCATCTGCCAACTCCGAATGACAAAAAACTGTTTCTTGTATCGTGAAAATTGCATATATAAAAACTACAAACATATATATGTACATGCATACATAATGCTTTTTCTTGCATTGAAGATGTCTTTTTGCTGGTATAATGCCTATCATTGATAACTTTTTCAAAATACATCAATGTATTTTGTATGTTTTCCTTCCAGTTTTGTAACATTAAGACACCTCAAAAGCCAACAGGATTTCCATGACTTGGCCTGCTGGGTTAAAGTACATTATAGACAAAGATGCCTTTTTGTCCTTACCTCTATCTTGCACTAATTTAACACTCCATCTTGGAAAGTGCTGACTGCCTCTCTTCTGTCTGGAAGGCAGAAGACGAAAAAACCCAATACATTCAAATAACTTCCCGTTTCTCTGAACTGCATTTTACACTGGTACTTTTATGAAATACTCATAGTAACATCCTGCTTTCAACAGCTATTCTATACTGGAATTAACACCTTGTAGCAAAGAAACTACAATAAAGTACGAACTCCTTTAATTTCTGGTAACTTAACGTCAATTGTATCAGAAGAGCACTAAATGGACAAATTACTCAAAATCACTGCTAAGCCTTCCAGATGCCTTGTCCCCTTAATAGCATGGCATGTAGACTTTATCTCTATTTGAATCTGCTTCTGTAGTCTCAAGTCCCAGCTGTGCTGAATAGCAAATATCTCCATTTCAATAGGGAAAATGGTTGTACTAAAATAGTTCTCTCCAGGGGTCAATATACTTCAGAAGGGCATTTAAGTGGCTGTATGTTATTGAGCAGAAACATCAGCTCACATATTATTGATTGTAACTGCATGGCTCTGTTGAAAAGATGCCTGCAGTAGTATTAAGTGCTGAGATAGGGACAGAGGAGTGTTATGCATTAAAAAAATACTATCCATCTGTTGCCAAATTTTAGATAGATGAGCAATCACAAGCTGTAACACAAAATCTAAAGCGCAACCTCTGTGGCTGATGCGTCAGGGTCATATTCAGTGACACTTCCTCAGTTTCACACTGCTTAGACAGTCTTTTGAATATTGATTGAAGCAAGCAGGAGGCAGAGTTTGATTTCTGCAGTTTTGCAAAGAGTATGTAATAGATACTTACACGTAAATTTTAAATATACCCTTTTCTTTAAAAACACCATTAACCTGTTCTGATCCCATCGCTGCAGCAGCTCAGCACAACTGAAGCCCTCTGCACCATCAGTTCACTGAGCCCTGACCTGCAGCCAGGGCAGCAGGCACACACACTGAGCACCACCAGACTGCCCTGCAGAACACACTGAGCTGGCTGAAATTCATGTGATCCCCAAACCCTCAGCTCCAGTGACTTTTGCATAATGACTATGTCAAATATCATCATGGGAAGGTAGGTCCAGTGTCCTAGACTGCACTTTGGCAGTATGCCCAAGGAAGAACTTGGATCACTAGGCTTCACAGATGACAGAGGTTAATCCTGGCCTAACAGGAAAAAACTCAACGTAAAAGCATTTGTGCAAAGGGATGAGTCAGCTGGGCTCAGAGAAAATTAGGACCCTCCAGCTGGCTGTGTCAACTGCAAGCCTGGATGAAATCTACATTAAGCAGAGTAAGACATATATTCAAAGTTTTGTAAAAGGAGCACCTGTGGGAGTTTCACAAACCCAGAACATCAGCTGCCACAGAAGGGACTAGTCAAAAAACACATTCGTACACAGAGTAAAGAAAAACCAATCAAACACTGCATGAGTGCAAAGCTGACAGGCAAGCCCAAAGTCAGTAAAGTTAATCCTGTATCACCACCTTTCTTGGACAGATTCAACAATATATGCCAGCAAGGAAGCTTGTATGATATGATGACAGTGTTTCTGGGCTTTAAAGGCCTTTTCAGAGAGCCTGAGCTGACTATTTCTTTGCCTGCAAGAGGGCAGCAGAACAAAATTTCTCCTAGAAGTTATAAAGTACCACAGGAAAGAAGCCATAACTTCTATCTGAGGATCAATCTCAATGCCTACATTTCAGACTTTAAAATAGTTAGTTTTCTAATTTTTCCAATCAATTTAACTAAACAAGATGCTTAAAACAATTCAAATAGAAACCTTGAAACACTTTACATGAAAACCACTCAGAGGCAGGGAAATGTAATGGATACAATTATCACATAGGAAAGGACTGAGAATGCAAAGAGGCAATGGCTACACACAGTGTCAGAGAGCCACCCCCGAGTAAGGAGTTAAATAGTATCTAGGTCATTCTAAAGTCTTTCCTGCACACCCTCAGCTCACTGCATATCGGAAACGCTGTGTGGGAAGGCCAGGGAACTAAACGCACAGACCAAGTATGACTCAGACTGCAGTAATTTAATGATACTTTTATTCCCTTAAATTATCTTTGGGATTAAAAGAATCCACACTCTTAACGTGAAACCAAATCACAATGAAAGGAAGAAATCACAAAGCAACAGATCTTTAACAAAAGGTATCTAGAAACAAATTAATTATTAATGGCAAGGACCAAAACCTTTCCTTAACATACTGTATGGTCAGAACAGCACAAAGTGAAGAATTTGAGCCCCAGTCAGATGTTCTTCTGAAAGCCTAGTGAGGATGATCTCAGCAACAGGAATGTCAGAGAACTGCCTGCCAAAAAAATAAAGGAGAACTGTCATAGCTAAATGCTGACCTCTACCACTAGGGGAAAGCAACTTGAGAGAAACAGCCTCACACTTCCTCTACCACTGAAGAAGTTCAACTCAAGAGCTGTCAAATATCTTTGGCACAAGCATGAACAGAAGAAAAGTATTGGATCCTGAAGAAGGCAGAACATCAATGACCCAGATCCAAATACAAATCCAGCACAATTCCTGAGAAAAAATTTCTGCAAATTCTCTACCCCTGAACAAAGCAGAAGTTTGGAACAGAGACTAGTGAGCAGAAGAAAACATTACCTTCAGAAATACTCCCTCCTGATTATAATATAAAATACTGAAAATTTACTCTTTCCTCTGCACTTTAAGCTGCCTCCCCATCTCTCGTTTATGAAAAAGGACAAAACAAGGCACAGTAACTACCAGAAAATGAAGAGCAAATCTAAGATGCCTTCTATCACAAGTGCAGTGCTGTATCCCCCCTTTTTCCCTTGCCCCTAGCCCTGGCCACTGCCTCGGGTTCTCCCTATTGGCTCCTGTACCCCAACTCCGCCCATGGACCGCCCCTGGGCCCCTGACAAAACCGCCTGCTCCCTGACCATGGGGTCTCTCTGCCTCAGGAAACCACCTGGACAAGATGCAACCATAAAAGTCCTCTGTGGTTTCCATGAGGGTCCCTTCTCTGCCTCCTTTGCTTTCACCGTGTTGCAGAGCCCAGCTGGCCGGAGCAGGAGCTCAGGGAAGTCCAGAAAGGACTACAGGAGGGCAGAATGGCTGCCCTGCCCTAAGCAGCCCAGCTGTGCTCTCTGAGAAAGCTGCAGCTTGCTAAACCAAACCTAGCACTGCAACACACAAGACCCTGAAAATTTTCATAGAGAGAAACACAAATTAATTTCCCCTTTTTCATGGCAAAAAATTTAACTAATTTTGTTGCAGCGATATAAACAGCAGTAGGTGCCCTTTTCAGAAGGGGTTTTTATCAGTATATTATAATACCATTATAAAGAATTGAGCATCTGGCTTTACAGCTATATATTTAGATGCATTTTGCTCTGTTTCTAATTAAACTGTATCATTTTATATCCCATGAGATAAAGAAACAAACAGTGTTCCCAAAACCTATATCCACCACTAGGATACTTGTTCAGCAACCAGTTACCTGAATAGTCAAGTTTTGCTACTGCTCACCTTTCAGCTACATCCAGAACAGTGAGCCTGTGCTCACAGATTACCACCTCGATCTCAGATGGGAAACAGTTCATCAGTGGCAGTCAGAGCTGTCCCCTCTTCCTGGGAGGGCCACTCTTTTCAAAATATTTAATGACATTTGTGAAACTGCATAATCCAGAGTGAGTGTCTTAGACTTCAAAGAGAATTAACAAATATATAACTGATTAAAAAATAAATAAAATGGGTGGAAAAAACCTTCAGAATTTCCCATGGAACAAAGTCATATGCAATTCACTTGGGAAGAACAGAGGACTGGGAGAGATTCTTGTGTATTTTTAAAATGTCATAACTCTGAATATTTGGAAGATGTTCAAAAAGAATTGATCCTAATTTACATTAAAAAAGTACATTCATGCTGAGGCCTTTGTATGATGACGGACTTTTCAGCAGCAGTCCTGGCTTAATAGTCTTTCACTGCTAGTACTATACCTCTGTTCTGAAATGTGGAAGCCCTGTAAGCTGTCTCAGAGAAAAAGGGACAGAGAGCAAGACCTTCCCTCTCATTATTTGAGATCTTCAAAATGTAGCACACAGACTTTTGGCAACAAATAAAAAAGCCTTAGCAATAAAAATAAGACAAAGCCTTCCATACTATAAAAAACATGTAGCTTCAAGTATGGGAAATGTACGAGTTTGAATACAGGATCTCTGGGGAGGAGGGGGAGGAAAGGCAAATGATTTACAAAGAGTCCTTTCCAGATCAACAGTACCACAAACAGTGATGAGGGAAAGGAAATGCACACTGCTACATCAGCTCTGCTGGATACCCCACCATGCCCATACCCTCAGGCTTTGAAGGGAAAAAGTTTCTGTTCTCTCTGCCAAATGTCTTCTCCAGAACTCAGCCAAGGCATTCAGGCTTAACACAGGGGAGATTTCTGCCTGGGGTACTGCACAGCTACAGGTTGAAAAGAAGGAGAAAACACAATGCCAAAAGAACCAGACATTGCGGAGTTCATCTGGCACTCTGCACTCATGTAGCTGAAAAGCTCAGGCCTCACTCTCAAATAAATCCTCAGTCCACGCTATGGAGCAGGGAGTGGTTTCAAACCCCAGTGCTGGCAACAGGAGCAGTGGGTGCCAGATGCTCTGGGCTTTCCAGGAGCAGGCCTCTGTGAGCACATTGCACACACACAGCTTCAGTCAAGCTTGCATCGTCTCTGGGGCATGGAGAAGCATTTCTGTTTGTGAGCACAGCAGTTCCTTTGGGCTTTGATATATACACTAAATGAAATTATATACCGAACTATAAAACTGTGCCTGTCTCTGGGCTCCAAAAGCTCTTCAGTTACCCTTTCAGCGAAGTCCTTGAAACCAGAAATAAGTAGTTTGGCTCTTTTTCAGGTCTTTAGATTTATTTCTGACATTAAGGGTTTGCAAATAAAAGATTGGAGGTTTCTCATGTATTTGTACTACCCTGTATGAAGCTCTTTTCTCACAACTTTAGATCTTTTATTAACATAACACTTATTTCACTATTGCATTCACTCAGATGATAAAGTCCTTACTAATGCAACAGAATAATTGTTGATACTTTGAGAAGACTGGTGAAAGCTTATTAGTGACTACATGTAAGCCAGAAAGCAGAACTAGGATTAGAAATATTAATAATGTGTAAGACGTAAGTCCACAACGTTCTCCTAGGAAAAAATACTGATCCAGACTCTGTCTTCTAAAGATAACATGTAAAATTACAAAACAGCACAGAATACAGAAAAAAAGTGTTTAAGAAGAACACACATTTTAGGCTAATATATTTCAGTTAAGATGGCCAAAATTATCAGTTAATTAAATGTAATTATTTATAACCAAAAGTGAAGTTACACACATTTGGTGGACAATTTTCCTCTTCTGGTAAAATAAAGAGATTAAAGAAAAGAAATGGAAATGTAAGGGGCAGGACAGGAGTACAAATCAGAACATATTTCTTCCACTGAAATTGATTCTGTTAATGGTTAACTCAACTCACACAGGTTATTTCAAGTAGAATGTTTGTACTAGTAACAGTGTCAAAACAGACCCAAATCAAAGTCTTCTTTTTTTGAGTTTTCATTGCCTTTTTTTTGCTCTATGTCCATGTATCATGACATTATCAACATTCAAATTAAAAATTTGACTTTTTTTCCCAGGTACAGCACATCTATCTACAAAGATCAGATATTTAAACAGTGAAATGTTAATTCTTCTCTTGGTAACCCTTTAATTATTTAATTTTCTACCTTTTTTGAATGTCAAAACAAAATTTTAGGACTTGAGAGAAAACAATTGATGATCAAGGCTTAAAATTCTGTGGAGTTTTTTTAAAGATAAACACTGTTTTTTCTATTTCCTCAGTTAGACATTTCATTGGAGGTAGCAGGATCTGAATTAAATAGTCTACCTATATTTGCTACTGCTTTCATTCTGCAGGTTAAATATGAATATTTATTGTGTGGGTTGCAAAGTGTTTGGGGCAGTTTTTTGTCAACTGTAAATGTAGCTTGGCAATAACGTAGGTAAAAAAAGGTTAAAAGGCTATCAGAAAAATGACTGGCCTTATACAGTGTCAACATCAGATGGCTCATTTTTTAATTTCAAGGAGTTAACATTACAGAAATCAGAGCTAAGCAGAATGAACCTTTAGCAAACAAAATCAAGACTTCACAAGATTTCTACAAGTTATGTGAAACCACGTGAGATATTGGTCATTGGATATAAGAATCTGCTTGAAAATACTGATCCTGATTTCTATGCTGAATGGGCTCCTGAAGAAAAGGACAAGCTTGATGTAAGCACGCTGAGGCCAAATCCAACTTGGGCTCTAAGCTGAATCAATTCTGGACTGGTTTCTGACTGAGACGCCTGCCTAAGTGGTCTCGGACAGAAGGGACAATTTTTGGCAGCACAGAATGTCAAATTAAAAAGCCTGATTAGTACTCGTTAGCATTTTTAGTAGTCCACTGGAATTAAAAAATCCCCGTCAAAATGTTCTTGAATTACTGGTTATTCCAGTGACTAACTGCTGTTATCACTTCCCATCTGCATCAGGTCCCTGCCATTGGGGAAGCTGGGGACTGGGACCCTGATCAAAGGCATTCCAACAGCTGCCACCGGACATTTCTTTCCTGCAGCTCTGCGGTTGCATCTCTGTACAACAAATACCTGCAGACTTGCAAATACTCACAGATTTTACAGCCCTGCACTACCAAATCAGCTTTTTGTTTTCCAAGGAGAAATCTTCAATGGTGGTAACGTTACCAAATCTGTTTTCCTAGTGCTTCTTTTACAAGCAGCTGCAGCTGAAACATTCCTTCCACTCTCTTCTCCTCCCTCGCCCCCACTTCCTCAAGGAAATTCCATGGGATCACCATTCCTCTGGCCCCACACTGCAACAAAACACTCATCTCCCAGGAGAGAGGGAGCTTGTGCAATCACTGGATCCCCACATCTGTGAGCACAGGGCAAACAGAGTTCCTTCGTGCATCTGTATTTGGATTGCTTGTTTTTTAAACAATGTGCTGAGGGGAACTGCTTTTAAGTTAGGCTAAAAGAAATACTGAGTTTGAGAAACTGCAATCTTTGCCTAGTAACAAAATGGTAAGAGAAAATTAAAACCATATTTGTTTTAAATTAGAGGCATGTCAAGAGATTATTTGCATCTGGAGGATAGGACAACTTTTTTACTTTTCTCTCAATTACAATTTCCCCGAAAATACCTATGGGTTCCTAATAACATTCTACAAGAAAGCATTATTGTAAAAAAGACACCCTGGAACTTCTCAGAGAGGATTTCAGTGTAGATTTCATTTGATCATGAATGTAAAGCTGCCTGAATTTTATTGCTAGCTAATTAAAGTCCAAATATTGAGGGGAAGATAGAGAGTCTTCCTTCATGTTATGCCAGAAAAGACACTTCATAACATGACTGCTGAAAGCAGTTCCTAAACAATAAAGGAAATGACTATTTAAACCAAACTTCACATCTCCAGGCCAATCACAATTCCCATGGCATACCACGCAAATGCCTCGCTACTTCTTGTGGAAGTCAAGCCCTGACAAAAAGGAGCATTTTGGCCTCCGGATCAGGCCTACATCTCTCTGGTGCATCTGGCAAAAGGAACATACAATAATGAGTTCTATTACTTTTCAGCTGTAGAAATGGGATACATATTTTTGACAGCAACCTCTCAGAAGATCACCTGCTAAGACAGAAGCCAGCAGAGCTGGTTTGCACACCACAGTGGCAGGCCACTCCTCCTCTGACAGTTTGTCTGGTTGAGAAGCTGGGTGCATCGGCTGGGCAGGACACAACTGAGATTAGCTAAATCTGGTCCCAGGGCTCCTGTGGGTGTTTCTCTACTGTGTTCCACACCCCTGCACAGGCAACAGCACTGGCACAGTCAAGTGAATACATCCAGGGAGCACACCTTCACCATCCTTGGTGGTATGTTTGCTCTGAAGAGCAAAACTGAGTGAAAAGTGCAACTAAGGAAAATCTACTGCAGATAATACAAACTCCAAACCATGCCACAGTCCTTGAACAGGGAATAAAGAAAAATAGCATGCTGGTATTATACAACAGAGCTGAACAACACAAATCATATACTGCTCAATTACTAAAGAATCTATCTCCTCCTAGAACCAAATGATATACTGTAAACCTGGTGTTATTTATTCAGACATGTATGCAATAATACTATTTTAAAAATGCACACATAACTCTAAAAAAAAGAAATTTGCAGAGGGCTTCTTTCTACCCTAAAAAGGTAAGAACAATAGATAGGCTCCTACTCCAATATAATCAGTATTAATACTGTTCTCAAAGGGAACAGTTTCAGAGACACTGATGCATCACATTTAATTATATGACATGAAATCATATTCCACATAATTATGAAGGCAATACTTCACTGCAGCCAGCAAACCATGAAAGAAAAATGCAAGAAAAACAGAGACTAAAGGAAAAAAAATGGAAATACTTTAAAAAGAATGGGAGAAGTTAGCTTTCAAAACTTTCCCACTTTCACTTAGCCATACCATCTATCTAAAGGGGTTGTGTTCATGTGCTGTAAGTATTTCTAAGCAGCAGTGACCAGCCCACACCACTCTCCCAATGAGTTAAATGCAAGAAATGTTCGGACTATTTTCTAAAGTCCAGCCCTTTTTTTCTAATGAAATATGCTGATTAAAACTAGCAAATTTCTTGATCTTAAGCGACCACAGCAGTGCCAGCTCCTTGCTACAGTAAACGTTTGAGCTCCAGTTCACCTCTTTTCGGTCCTAAGTGTGTTTAAAGGAGATGAGAAATGGCAACATGGGAGAGGTCACAATTACACAGCAAACAAAGAACATGGAAACATTAATATGTTAATGGCTGTCACGTGACAATGAAAATATGTCTTTTATTAAGAGAGGGAATTGAAACAACTTTTAAGTGATCTTGCCCCAAAACAGGGAAACATTGGAGTATATAACTAAGTAGGTTTTGAAAACAAAGCTGTATATCACATCTGGCTCACATGTTTTAAGAAAACCATTAGCTTGCCAGTTGTTTTAGCTATCCCTGTGTTCATGATGCTGAATATTTAGCAAGGAACCCTTAAATTACTCTCTTAACAAGACAGGTGATTTCAGAATGCACATATGCAAAGGCAGCCACAGCAAGGTTCTGTTTCTGTGTTCAGACCATCCTGGCACAGAGCAATGGCCTGTTGTGATAATTCTATATTTTGTTACATTAAAGCAGCTGCTTTCCTGATTGTAATACCATTAAAAATCCACAATATGACCCTACAGCGATAACTTAAGGGGAAAGGCCAACTAAGTGAAACTGTCCAGACAAAAAAGCAATTTCAAAAATATCCTATAGACTACAAACAGCTTGATACAAGCAGCACAGTGTGAGAAAACATCCTGGAAAGGAGAATACCAAAGGGTGGGCTGGCCAGATGATTTATGCTGAACTGAATAGAGGAGACTTGGGTTAAGTCTCAAAGCTTGAAATCTCACCCAGGGACTGGGGATTGTCAGGAGGATGCAGGATCTGCTGCATCATCCTCATTTAATGATGTAAATGCCACAAAAGGAGGTCTCTGAAGAAACTCAGCATTACAGAGACACAATGCTGCTGCAGGCCAGCAAGTAAATCATAAGCAAGACAGTGGAAAGTACAGGGCTTTGGAACCATGTGGCTTCAGCATAAAGGTCATCCTCAGCAAAGCACAGTGCTTAGTGAGAGTCTGGAAAGTACCTAGAAAACATGTCAAAGCAAGTTACAAACTCCTGACTGAATCTGCTAAGACCCAATCACGTAAGTCCCTAATCAGATAAGCAGGCTCAACCATTTCAGTGAATAACTGGAGTGGATTTAATCTTGTATCTTCAGATCCAGATATTCAGTAAGTTAAAAAAAAATACTAAGAGTCACCAAATAAGAAAGTACAGTTAAAGCCTAAATAATATGTTCAAAACCCCACAGAACAGCTGAAGAAAGCATATCAAGTATTGGTACCCACACCAGGAGAAGGGAGTGCAATTAGGCATGGCTGAAGTTACCACTGCTTCTGCAACCCTGTAAAACCAGCTCTTCATGGCAGAGGCTTGCTCAGTGCAGATCTCATGCAATGGCACTCTATGGTTGTGAAAAGAAACCACACAGCAGGGTCAGGCAGCTTCCTGCAGGCTTTCCCAAACCTCACTGGCTCCTGTCCTCCGCTCCTGTCCTATTTAGCTGATTGCTCCTGTCCAGCCTCCCACAGAAAAGACAGGATCTGTGGGCCACTGCATTGATTGCTTTGCCTGCTCCCACATACCTGATGGGAAGCTCTTACGGGCACGACTGACTCATGCTGTGTCCCCCTGACACTCCTCTGGCTCTGGACTGACTGTTATGACATCCTTGTGACAAACAATACCTACTTTAGTCTTCCCCACACTTCTGCCTCTGGCACAACTGACATGAAGAAATTTGTTTTCTACTCAATGCAGAACTGGAGTAGCAGGCTCAAGTTTGAATGAACTATTCAGAAACATGGCAGCTTCATTTCCCACACAAAAGCCAGTAATACTCTCTGAAAAACAGCCATGCTCCCAAGCCCTCACAACAAAAACATAATGTGCTCTTTTCCACTTGGAAAAGAGGAAAAAAGCTTCACCTAATAGAAAAACAGAATCAGACCAATCAGATGAAGGTGGAGACAGATTTGTAGACATGTATACTGGCAAGTTGTACTCTTGCCAGGAAAATGCTTTTCCACAAAGCTGGTGAACGTTTGTTCACTGTGTTCGTAAATACTGCACAGCTGTGCTAAAACAGGAGAGCAAGCCCAACACTTCCATAACTGATAAGAGGCTTCTCTAGTGATTCACCAAAAATAATTAAACAAAATAAAAACATGGCCAATATTAGCACTGCTGTCATGACAAGAACTAATGCAAATTCTGACTAAAGCAAATAAAAGTCACAGTATAACAATCCCCCACACAAGAATTCTGTAGATTATTCAAGCTTGTCTTCTGAGGGATTCTGTCAGAAGCAATCCTTCTCTACCATAATCATCACTGAAAATAACTTTTCAGTAGAGTGTGTATGATACAAGTCCATGATGATCAGAGGGAAAAATCTCTGTAGATGGAATGTTTCTGGTACTTGCAATGATAATGTTTTTCAACCATTATTTCCTCAACCCACAGGTGTTTCTCTTCCTGATCTGACATCAGCCAAAAGATACAAAACAAGCCAGTGACCTTTTTATGTACATCCACTGAAAGCTGCTTATTGCCAGCTAGCAAGATCATTTCTACAATATGCAGAGCAGCCTTTCAATCCATTCTTAGCATCAAGCACTGCAGTGAACACCCTCTTAGGACAGCAAGACCCACTCTATATGGAGAAAAGGAGGTGTCATGGGTTAGCAAGCATAGTACCGGAAGTGATGTTACTCTGAAAGCCTCTCAGTAAAATCTCAGGCATTTGGAAAGAGCTGAAAAAAATATTTCAGAGACCTGGAGTAAACAACAGTCTATTCATTGACTTCTGTGTGTCCAAGATTTTATTCTCCATTTATTTTGTATTATCTCAGCTTAAACAACGAACATGGTAGGTTCACTTTCAAGATTATCTTGTTACATCCTAGAAGTTTAGGCAGATTTACAAGAAGGACACGGTTTGCATCTGAAACTTTCCATGGTCTACAAAAGTGGCTTACTGAGCTTCGATGAGCATGGAGAGGGCTGCTATTCCTATCTTACTGCCACATCAAGTTAGTTCTTAAGGGACTATGTTGTCCATGTCTAAAGTTTCTGGACATCTCACTTGCTTCCTCAGCAGAAATGGAGAATTTTGAGACAGTCTCCTTTCCTCTTAAGTAAAATGCTTAGGAGGGAAATATCTCACAGGAATAATTGCCATGACCTTCCAAGTCTGTAAATTCACATCAGAATTGATTTAACAACTTCATGGCTTAAGTTCTTGTCTGTTCTTTATTTATAAAATTCATGCTATTCCAACTACAATTATATATTGAAAGCAACAACAAAATCGGAACCTTTGGCTCTCCAAGAGGAAGGGGACCAGTTACAGCGAAGTATTGAATGTATTTTTTTCTAGGCTGTTCATGCACCAATGACATCTGAGACTGTGCAAACCAAAATGTCTTCAGAAAGAGATTAAGGAGCTATAGTAACCACTGCACAAATAGTAGTTACTGGGGCGGCTCCAGTGCAAAATAACCTCACAGCTCTGTCCTAACACAACATGAGTGCACAGGCCAAGGTTTCTTCATTAGTTCAAAAGACAAAAACGGGAAGGAAAAATCCACTTCTGTAAAACATGCATTTGCAACTAAAATGCAAGTTACAAGAGGTCATTGTCACATGTAATGCAAGTTACAAGAAGTCAATGTCACAAATGTTTAATTTATCAAAAAGTCTTTTCACAGGTTGATTATCGATTCTCTTCTCTGCAAAACACAAGGATTTCATTTGCTGTTGGAAAAATGAGCAAATATAATTTTTTTTCTTTAAAGACCTGAGAGCAAGCTGTTTTTATTATAATACTAAGATGACTTATATGTGAGTACTACCCTGAAAGTCCATGGGGGTTTTTTTAATAAAAATAGAAAATCTCCTCTATAAATTAGGTATCAGATTTTTTGCAATATTCAAAACCAAAGGTACTTCATATAAGCTTGGATTTACAAGCTTAAATTTACAGCTTCTCCTAGCTATTTTTCTTAATTGTGTTGTGCTTTGTTTTTGTATACTCCTAGTCACTTATCTGCTAAATGGAACATAAAATTTTTTTTAGAATTTCAGACAGTAGCATTATATACAAATCTTAATAATTCTTCATCCAAGATACTTATATTTGGAGTTTTCTTACATGTAGTATTGAAAATTTTGCTGAGTACTTTTGATTTCAAAATAATCCAGACAGGGCACTAAGAATTTCAAAAGTATTAAGACATTTTAAAATTTCAGTAAAACATTTAAGGCAGGTGATTTTAAGCAGTGTATAAATAACCCAACTGCACAGTCTTTTGACATATAATCCATATTCAAAAGTAAGAGGCATATGCTGCTGCAGAAATTAAAAAACAAAACAAATAACTCTCATAAGCAAAAAAATCTTATGTTAACAACACTGCCTGAAAACCTTCTGCTAAGACAGAACTTCAGCCACTAGAGAGGGTTCTTACGTGGATCAACTATTTCTAATCATAAAAATAACTGTGCTGTAAAGTACAGCCATAAATTAGTCTGAAATTAGGCTAAACCTTCAAATGCACATTGTAGTTTACAGTGATTCAGAACAATTACTCGCGTTTGTATCAACAGATTATCTTGGTACTGAACAGAGGAGATTCTCTATGCAGGCTCTCAATAGCAAGTTTCACGTTTAGGTATTAATTTTTTCTGAGATTTCAACAGCACTATGGGTAATCACAGTTTTTATGAAAGCAGTGGGTTGCTTCAGTTCACCATTGTATTCCCACTTTCTTTGCTTCTCCAAAGTGTCAAACAATATTTTCCTTCTGATTGCCAACGAAGTTGAAACCTGCCACCATAGCACAGCATGGAGGTGTTTGTTTATGGGTCTGGTTTTCTTCCCTCATAATCCAAACATGCTGTATACCCACTATAAGCTTTTAAGGTACGACATTATAATTAACATTTAAACGTAGTACTTACGGTTGGCATAATTTTACCAGGTCCTGATCAGTGGTGTTTGGAGGCAGTGCTCTGATGTAAAGGTTAGTTTTACTTAATTGATCCCATCCTGAGTTGCTGCTGCTACTACTGTTGTTATTACTGCTGGTGGTGCTGGGACTAGGAGGAGCCATTGGGTGGGCTGGTACAATGGACTGCTGCAAAGGAAAAAGCACGTTAGAGTAAAGTACAGGTAGCAATCACAGCATGCACATCAGCTCAGTCTACAACCTGGTTACCATCTGGAGCACTGTGTTCAATCTGTGCGTAATTACCCACGGATTTTAAATACAACTGCATTCACACCACATTTGGGACAGGATTCACAGGCACATTCTAATACACCCAACCACCATTTGATGCATGCTCAGTGCATGACAAAGGCTCAAATTATATATAAACTCCACTGAATATCACTCGCAGGATTTTATCGCTCCTCATTGTGTCATCTGGCGTGAAAATGAAATAGGAGACATTGTTCCTCTAGGTGCCAGCAGGTACAAAGTTTATAGCTCCATGACTGTTTCACATGTCAAATTGCGGCAGACACAAAGACCATGCTCTTTCCTTAATCTATCCAAAAATGCAAAAATAATTAGAAGCCTCTTTTCTCTCTCTTCTGGATTTTAGTACTTCACACTATACTGCTACTGATTTTTTAAAGATAGAGAAGGAGCACTGATAGCTTAAGGACCAGACTTTAAATGAATGGTGTGCCGTGGCAGAACTTTCATACTACCGACTATCTCCATACTTGTGGATTACTTCACAATTGTCAAGAAAAAAGGCCTTATATAATGGTAAGATATTCAAATTTCAAAACGAGAAAAGCACATAAGTACTTCTACCTACTCCTCAAGGTATGTAACGCTATTGCTCTTAAAAATATCCTAGAGGAAATCTGCAGTAGAGAAATCATTTGCATTAACAAAAGTATAGCAGGGTACTGTACAAAAAGTACTATGAACATGTCTGTGGTATTGTAAGAGAGGAATACTTCAAAAAATATACTAGAGAACTGAAGTTGCCTGTATACCTCTTGTGACTACACGGTTTTGACTGACGAACTGGCTGCATGTGCCCCCTTTCCTGCAAAAGCCTGAGCTTCCACCAGAAGCTCATAGCAAAGAATTGGCCTGTAAATGCAGAAGAAAAGGACAGTAGGGGGAAAAAAATAAAGTGGAATAAAGTGAGATGTCAATGCAGACTCACTTGTTCCCACCCTAGTGCCACTCTCTTCTTTGCATTAGTACAAACAGTTGTATAGCCACAAACCGAACCAAAAAATTATCTTCCCTGATCTGGTACACCACATGTGGCTTTGCACTATGCAAAAGCTTTGGCTGTCACAAGACAGGAAACAGGAATGTGAAGGCAGAGAGGAAAGGATTAGAGTTTACCTCTGTTTAAAGCACCCATGAAACTACACACAAGAAAATAAACAAGAAAATCAAAACTATTCTGGAGATAACCTCAGGAAATTGGAATGAAAGTGTGAGTGGGAGAAAAGTACAAAGGCATGCCTTGTATCAGATACTTTATGGTAATTATGTGTTTCTTTTTTGTGTTTCTCTAGGAAGGTTTTGAAATCTTCCAATTTGGCATGTTGCAAAGTTTATTATGCAGCTATAATGGCCTGGAACAGCCAACTGCAAGACTTGCTATAAAATCAACATTGGTAAGTAGTACATTGTTGCTGCCTAATTTAATTGAATTGAAAATTACATG
This sequence comes from Coloeus monedula, assembly GCF_965178545.1. NCBI lineage: Eukaryota > Metazoa > Chordata > Aves > Passeriformes > Corvidae > Coloeus > Coloeus monedula. The sequence goes on along the minus strand of NC_138787.1, from coordinate 23,991,170 downwards.
AATGAAATACATTCCTGATCATTTAACATTTCAAAACTGAACATCAGTATTTCATTGCCATAGGGTTAGAGATTTTTTTGTTTTGTTTTGGTTGTTTTTAATAAAGATCTTTAGAAAGATTTTTAGAAACATCAAATCTCTTCCAAAATATTTATATTTGGAATTGAAGCACTGATCTAGAATTTCTTCCAGGGAAAAAGATTAAATGCTCCCTTCCAAGTTTGCAATGGAAACATTGACGGATTTTTACAATAGCAGCTCAAGTCAGTCTGTCAGACCACTCTGCTTCCAGTAATGCCAGGCAATTATTTTTAGGGTCACAAGCAATGCAGAATGACAGAGCAACTAGCTTCAAAACATTTTCACAACAGAACAGACTTAGTCTGGCACAGTGATATTCTCTTCAAAAAGCCTTCAGTGAAGTTCTCAAAATGCAAACAATGATCAAATGCACAACTGCTCTGTTCATGGTTTCGAAATGCGCACATATCGTTGCCAGAAAACTCAACATACCTGTCTTCATCTAAACTGGTAATTACAATTGAAGGCTAAGAGCCTCTATTAAGTTTTTCAGGATCTTTGGTGGGGTTTTGTTTTTATTTCTTACATTGTTTTTCCCTTAAAATCTTTGTTTTTCTATGTTATGAAGACCCGGAGTTTTGTAAAATCTTGTCACCAGCTGGCCAAAGGCAGGAGAGGAAAATGTGTGTCTGTGTGTAGAGAGAGCAGGAATCCTAACTCTGTAAAACATAAGCACTCCATTCTGAGAAAATTAAACTTCTATTTAAACATGAAGATGTTCTAGTGCTAGTGGTCACATTCAAACATGATGGGAATGTAAATGGGACTACAGTTGTCTTCCTAAATTTACAGACAGAAGGTTTTTCACTGCTTCCACAGAGACTATTCATACCTTTACAAGCCTTAAAAGCTTTACAAAACACATGTGCTGGGTGCCGTGCAGCTCTCAAAGCCTGCAACCCAATGACAGCCAGCCAGCCACTAAAGGGACAGTGACATCTTAAAGCCATACAACTAAAACACGTTTTTTACATTAAAACTTTAATTTTAAAATCCGAATCACTCTTTCCACTCTGTTCCTCATAGACAACTACTTGTAAAAACTAAATTATAGAGGTCCCTCTGTTGTTCAAAGGGGCCTTTTTTTCCAGTTGCTCTTGCTGCAAAGGGCTGGTTGGCAGTGCAGCCTCGACACCGTGACCGCACTGGCGGAGCCTCCTACGCTGACAGCGCAGGCCAGGAGAGTTTGTCTGCTGGCATAGTTGCATCACCTCCCAAGACAACATCAGCTAAGCCGATAAAAGCACTCTTCTGCCTGTACAGCTGCATCCACACCTGGGCTTTGGCCAACATATTGATGTCAGCGAGAATGTATGACTTTTTTCCACACCCTGGCTGATACACTGTGCTTTGCTGGCAAGACATTCTGCAGTGGAGACCTGGCCAAAGTCTGGGGTTGTTTGTTTAGAAACAGCTTTCACAAATCTTAACTGAGAGCTTTGTCTAAAACCTGAAATCAAATTTGAAAAGTTTTGGTGTACAAACTGTAGTTTCTGCTGCAAATCCATATCAAAAGCTGTTCTTAAGTTTTTACTACATGGATCTTACAACAACTCGCAATATCGCAACATACACAAAAATACATTTTTTTTTTTTTTTAATCATTGCATCTTAAATTAAAACATGGAACTCAAGGATAGGAGGAATGAATGTAAGCGACAGACCATTATTTCTTGCGACAATATTCCTGTTCACTGTTTTGCCATTCCCTCCTTAGTTTTCACTCCAAAAGGTAATTAGCAATCGTTCTTTTCACATAGCAGTTTCCTTCCTCTCATCTTCAACAAACATCTAAGCAAAAAAGGCCAGTGACAGAATAATCAGCCCATCTGCTCTATGATCTCCCCATCCCATTCTGGAGCCAGCTGTGAGGAGCTCCCAACACTCCTGCCTGATCTCTGAGGGACCTTCCCTCCAGCCCTCCGCAGCCCCACCACAGAAATGGGAAAACTTATTCAGAAAATGAAAAGCTCAGTGACTGAACAGTCCCTATGAAGTGCCTTAAGACAAGGAGAGTTGTCTGCTGTGTTTTCTTCTCAATATAAACCCAAGTGGGAATAATCGCAAGTACTGAAAAACAGCTGGAGAATATACTCATTTTATATGAGCCATTCCTGTCTTTCTTACATACCATTCTATGCCTAAGGACTGCAAATGAGTCAGAGCAGGATTTTGTCTACCAAGAAAGAGGAGAATCTCTTTGCTGTCAACTGAAAAAAAAGACACCAAACCAAAATGGAATAACCCCAAGAAATTCCATCGACCTGAGAGATACTGATCCCTGCTGCCTTCAGACTACAGAAGTCCAACAGAACTTCAACGAGCAGAAGGTAACTTGGACAATGACTGTCCCAAAGCAGAGTATGATCACTACAGTTGCAATCCATTTAAGTCTCTTTGTGCAATAAAAGCATGCATATGAAGTTATATAACATACTAGCATTTAATTATGAGTTTAATCACTCAGCTAAAATTCCTAATGGGAAAAGTACCACAACTTTTAACAACGGAGTTAGTTCTCATACATCAACTCTAAATTCAAACCATAAACTGCAGCATACAATAACTATCAGATTTAGCCAGAACTGCTACTTGGATCATCTCATAGTATCAAAATCTCATCAGTAGTGTTTCCCTAGCTTTGTTCAGGTGACTATGCTACAAGCACCTGCTTACCCTGCCTGGCTTTGCCTAACCTCACTGATTTTGAAAGCAGCACCTTCAATAACTGGCATTGATATAAAAATTACCATACGTTTTTGGGTATGTGCAACAGTGGGAAAAAGTATTAAATCTGGATTTATTTTTTGTTAAAGTGAGGGTTGCTTGTTTAATTTATTTATTAATCCACCTAACACTTTAGGTTAGAGAGAGCTTTACATGTACAATGAAAGCAAGGGCTCAGGAGAACAGAAGAAGCCATACCTAGTGAAGCAAGACACTGCAACACTTTGTGCACAGCTTAGGAAACAGAAGTCATTTGGAATTAAATTATGTCCCTAGCAGAAAGAGCAACTCCGAGTGTTTAACAGAAATGAGTGTTCATGGATGAAAAGTCAATTTATTGCCTTTCTTTAAATAAGGAAACATTGAACCTTGATCACTTATTCTAAGCCAGCAAAGTAACGGCTGCAGTGGAGATGCCATTTTGAGTGTCCTGCACTATTCTGTTTCATGTTTTTCCTCATCATGTCTGAAACATGATGGCAAGCAAAACTGAATTTCTGGAGGCCTCTCCAAGTTCAATTCTCAGTGGACATGAGTCAACCAGTAGAAACTGAAAGCTCTGCTGCTGCTTTACTCACATCTCCTGCCTTAGGGTAGGTTCTCCAACTGTTGTTCTTCAGTCTGTAAGCGCTTGTCACAGGAAGATTCAGCAACCAAATCTAAGCAATTTCAGCATACCACCAGTATAAAGAGTATCTCAGAAGCTCCAGACTCCTATTGAAAATCTCCTCAGGCAGGAAAAACCCTGATACCTGCCTCCTTTTTCTCCTTTAAACCGCCAACCTTCACTTTTCTTTGCATGGATAAGATAAAAAATACGATTTCATAGTGACACTGTAAGAGTCAACAGGACTATTCCAGCAAGGGTTGGTTTCCTGCACAAGGCAGAAACTATGGATATCGTGTTTTGTGATCATACAGAGCTATTTGCATACCCAGGATCCAAGCCTATTGCGTCTTCCTTTAGATGGTGATGACGGGTGTTAGTGCTTCAGCCACATGGAGCAGAAACAACTACTGGGAAGATGCAGGACCTTGAGGATGGAGGCTGGCATCAGGCAAAGACTCTGCCTGTTACAAAACATCACAGGCAGCCCAGGAGCACCTGGAGATCCAGCCGTGTTTCTCCCAAAAAACTCTCTAAGTGTTCCCTATCTTGGTATGAAAGAACTGCACCAAAAATACTACAGTTGGGATTACAGCAATGATGGACTGCAATAAATAGGATAAAAATTAAGTACTCAAGGAAAAAAACATATCACACTGATATATTCACTGAACTGAACTCTTGCCTTAATACATAAGTTTTAAGATGAATTTTGCAAGATAAAAATATAGGGTTGTATCTTTTTTCTTGGCTGTATGTTACAGCCAAGTCCTATGAAAACTATTTTTCTAAATACAGGTAACAGTCTTTTCCATACTAAAAGAAAACAAAAGGAAACAAAACCATAGGTGGATAATCATCGTGCATCTATGAAGATTATAATAATTTTTTAAAAATTATTTTCACTCTCATTTGTTTTTAGTTAATATTCTCTTTCTTCTTCATTGTGTTTTAACTAATTTGAACCAGTTTGCCAGTAAGAAAAATGTTTCTGGTAAAATCCAGGGAAACAGTTAATGCATTTTTTCTGAACCACTTAAAGAAGCCCTTCCTTGAAACAGAGAAATGCATGAATGAGTAGGTACTTCTCAGAGCTTCCTTTTTAAAAGCTCATGAAGAGTGGCTCTATCAGCAATGAAACAAGACAAAGTCTGGCATAAACCCCTAGTCATGGCTCAGATGCTCCTAACAATTTCACCTCTAGACTCTTCTGATTATAACTCAAGCTCTCTCCCCACTGAGCTATTTTGCTTCCTTTCCTCAGATCTTACAGTAACATAGCAGGACTGAACTTGTTCTCACCAGAAAGCAACAATTACCAAAACCAGAAAGTACCCAAGTTAACCATTCCAGCTTCTTACAAAATGTCACGTCTTCATATTTTTACAGGAAATGGAACCAATATTATTTAAACTACACTTATTAAAGCTTAATGCAACAGGAATCTTCTGTTCCTAATGAAAGAAAGCTCAAAATCTATCTACATCCTTTCTATGAAGACACTTGAAAAAGCATGAGCATAATCCCAGCCACATTGAAGTATATGACAAAACCCACACTGATGCTTCTGAACAGATTTTTTTCTCCAAGAATAGGGTGTGGAGAATTTTTCATTGTTTTTACTTAAAAAAAAAAGCTTTCTGACTTGGAGTTGGCAGGTGAGATGGTAATAATAAAACAAGAAATGAGTGCAAGAAGCTGGTTCAGGTAGGTCTTCTAGAGTCTCAGTGATAAACGAAAATGCTTCAGTTCCCAAGAACTCACCTACTCCACTGACCTTATCCCCTGACATGGATTTTTAGGTGCTCCACTGACTGATTCCTCTAGTTCAGAGACAAATAAAAGGTGCAGAATACACAAACCTAGCCACACCACAGCACAAAAGCTATCCCAAAGGAGAGCAAGGGGAGTGATGAACCAGGCTACATCCTGTTCCTTTCCAGACGTAATGAGCCCTTCCTTTCCCCTTCCACCTGCTCATCGTGAATCACAGCGTCCGTCTTCCCTCTCAGTTTTATACCTGGATTTCCTGGACTATCCCCCGAAACAACACCTTGGTACCTTGCCCTAGCCACGACAGAATTATTGACGCATATGAAGCAAAATACTTGAGTTTTAGTTTCTGAAAAATGAACAAGCTGCAGCAATCCAACAGCTAGGCCACATTAAAAGAATCTAAAGAGAAAGTCAAGATGCTGAAGTACCTGAAGAAAGAGAGCGTGGTACTAAGATCTACCAGACAGACAAAAAACATGTACATGTTTTTGTGGTTAGCCTTTCACTGAGCAATAGACACAAAAGAATTCACTGCCAACTTCCTTCTTGATTCTCGTATACACACACAGGCCTATGTCCTTCACTGAAACCAGCCAAAGCTTTTGCCCAGGATCCAGAAAGCACAGGGTACTGAATATCTAGACTATTTTGAAGTTTTTGTTCTAGCCTGAGGATTCAAATTATAATTAAAAGAAAACACATCCATTTTCAGAGAGATGTAACTTGCATGCTATGGTTTATGCAAGCACCCAAAAGGTAGCAAGTCCAACACGTGACGCTGAATCCAAATAATAAAAAATTCCTCCCTTGCATTACGCATCTCTTGGTACATGTTAATAGCAGGGTATAAAATCCTACTATGTTCTCCACAACAGGAAACATTCAAGATATCCTTGGTAGGAGAAATGCTTCACCTGAAACAGCAATTAACTTAGAAACTCCTGGGTCATGCAGTAGTTCAGATTAGACCATAGATGGTCACATAAGAGCTTGCAAATCACATACAGCTCACAAGCAGTTCAGTGGCAGCTCAGAGGACAGCACTCATGGAATCTAAGTAAAAAATTATTCAATAAGCTTTTCATAAGCATTAAGAGGTTCACAGTGGTCCTTTCTCATTGTATAAAGGGCTCTGCTTTAGCATTAATTACACAGGAAACTCCTACCTCACTACCTCCATTTAAAAACTCTTCAAATGTCAGCGTACTAAGATCGGAAAATAAATAATATGTATTATCCTCTGACTGCACTTACAGTGTAATGGGATGAAGTGGGACTTAAATATATGGAAAATGAGAGACATGGCTTTATCCTGGATATTTTTTGGCTCCCTTGTAGGAAAATAGAAGAGAGTAGGTAACCATTTCTCAAAGTAAATCCCACAAAACTAAGCTCTGGTAGTGAGACTCCTGCACCACATAAGACAGTTACTTCTGTTCAGAGGACAGACTCTCATTAGAAGAATGGTAATCTCCCACTCTACTGCTATTTGTTCAACTTTTCTGTCATTATCTGTTGTGAACTTTTACCCCCAGTGCCAACAAACAGGGCCATGGGGACAATATTCAATGCGATCAAAAACATGCTGCTTTCAAGAACTCCTATTTGTGATGTTTAAAATGCGTTTATTTTTATGGGTGTAGGTAGTTACATTGTTAATTTCGTAAAGCAGGAAATATGACATCTCTTAAATATTACGGATGCCATCCATCACTGTATTTTGGAGGTTAATCCTGCTAAGTCTGCACATTTCATAAAGCTGATTAAAAAGTAGCAGAGTATAGATACAGACACCTTGGCTTATTCAAGAACTGCCTGAGTATCTGTATTACAAAAACTAACAGTACAGAAAACAAACAAAAAAAATTATGTTAAGTATGTTTGGCCAGTCTTTAGTTCTTTAAAATAATAGAGAAGGAATGCCTTTTTTTTGTAAAGTTTAAAACTCTGCATGGAAGTTTCTGAAGTATTATTTACTCGTCTTCCATATTATATTAGACTTTAGATACGTATTGTCTCTTACTTTAAAAGTGTCACAGATTTCATGATGCACACAGGAGAATTTTACAGCTTTTTATTTCAGCTTTTAAAAAATTATTTTTACACTTCTTTTTAATTTCTTTTTTTTATTATTTTCCAAACTCTTGGCTTTTCCACCAAAACCTACAGTGTCCCCATTCTGCTCATCTCACTATCCTATCCACCCTCCCTCCATAGACAGCAATTATAGGATAGAAATGGCACCACATTGAAGATGCATGTCAAAAGAAGCATCTGCTTTTCTGGCAAACTCCACACTGTTGGTGGCATTGGAAGTATTGCTATACTGTTTGTCACAGGGTTAGACCACAGATGGCTCTTTTGGCTGACATGGGATCTGCTATGTCATTTTTTGTTTATTCAAGTTAAATAAATTGAAGAACTTGAGCCCGACCGTGCATGAGGGAGTCAATTCCTATCAAAATCCCTTTGTCTAAAATTGCTGATTCCTTATGGGCAACATACTGCACCCAGCATAGCAGCAGCATTGTTACTGTGAATCCCTCTGTTCTGTTTTAAAGAAGATAATGGATGTTCTTCCTCCTAATGCCATTACACAACTATTTCATAGGTAGCCCAGTCTATTCCTGCTGCTTTTTGACAACATCAGTGGAACAGTTGAGGCAGCTGGCTATCTGGCCCTTTCTTCTCCATTCCAAAATCCTAATCTCTCTGAGAGACCACACCACAGCCAACATCTCCAGTTGTCAGAAAGATGGCACATCAGACAAAAAAAGGGTAGAAAAAGCCAGTTCTGTAAGACTTCATCATCCAGACTGAATCTGGATGTCCCCATGAAAAGGCTCTTAAAGTGGCACAATTTATGTTTCAAAGTACGGATCCCATTAGATATTTTATCCTTCCTACTCACTTTGCAAATGTTTTTCCTTTTCTAAGTGTCACCAGGCCTAACTAATGTAATCAGCAAAGAACAAGCCAGTGTAGATACACTGCCTGAGTGCAACACAAAGGTTACTGTAATTCTGATACCAAGAAGGTCCAATTCTGCTGCTCAGCAGCTTGTTACATGCCTATGTCAAGTTACAGTTGAACCAACCTCAGTGAGAACAGCAGCATCTTGCATCACTTTCCATGGGAATAAACGACTCCTCCATGAGCTGAAGAACAGGAAATCATACTCGGACCATCATAGTCCTTCCTAGTTACTCCACTGCAATTGTTTCCATAGTCTTTCACAGTGTTTGCCATAGAAGTGAGGTCAGCATGACCTGTGCTGGACTGAAAGTTCCATTCATCTTTTTGCTACTCACTTCAGAAATTTCAAGAAGTGCCCTTAGGGTTTTAATATTCTGCAATATGATAAAATGCAGCAGATACAACTCATTATAATCAACACATTGAAACAGGTCATGCACAGCATTGCTGGTAAAGGATTAAAGCAAGTCTCAGGCATAACTAGGAAAGCACATCCCGAATTCAAGAAATACTAACACTGTTAAATTCATCAGGATTTCATACCCCACTGCCTTTACATACTGCAGTCAAAAAGAAGGGAAGCACAAGATACTTCTACAATTATTTCAGCAAAGATTGAAATGACTATCAACTAAATTTCAGCTAGGAGTTTGTGCTAATTTGTCGTGGTATTTTGACATTCAAGGAGTCCACGTTTGAGACTATGCTGCTGCAAGTGGTGCATGTATACATACACATTATATATATGTTATTTAAATATTTATTATTATTTATGTTTATATTTATTTTTATGTAGATATGGTCTGACACTGAACTTGCAATTTGCTATGGGAGAGTGACCACATCTCCATAACTGTGATTCTTCTCCATGGGAAAACCACCAAAATGAACAGAAGCAGGCAAGTGTTATTAAATTAGTAATACAGTTTTAAAACAAGAGGAAGATCAGTAGAAACTTTTTAAACCATCAGACTCATTATGTAAGGAGTTGTCAGTTTTCTGCACTTGCACATATCGGCCTAGTTCCACCCTCACCCAGTGGTTCAGCATTCATTTGCACATGCTGAAAATCTACCCAGAAGTTTTATAAATTTCAACATTGTATAGAACTGACAGACCAGAAGACAGCAGTGTATAACGTTGGCAAAACTTCTCAACACAGGGCTTTTCTACAGAGCACCAGGGAGCAAACTGCTGGGTCTGCATGCTGCAACACGTACACCAACTTTGTTTGGATTGTAATGAGACTGCATGTAGCATGTATGCGTCTGCAAATGACATTCCCAAAGTCCTCTAAATTACTCCCAACACTCTACGTGGTTTCCTAGAATAAAACGTAGAAGCTCAAATCTCATTAGAACAGAACTGGAGTTTAACTTCATTGCTTCTGAAACGTTTGCCTCCTGCATCATTTCCTATTTGGGAGGAGAGCGTGGCGTCAGTACAGGCACCTGGCTGCAGTGCCTGCAGCGAGGGTCTGACACAGCAGCAAGACTTACCACAAATTTTCATTAATTCAACTGTATCAGTGCAGTTACACACACAGTGACACCTCCAGCACAGACAAGATCTTAATTGTGCTCTCATGGAAGGCAATGAACACTGCAGTGCTGTAAGCTTGCCTTATACCCAGCAAAAGTGACTTAAAGTAAAAGCTGAGAAAAAGCTGTGTGCAGGCAGTACCGAGAATAACTGTTTCCAAATTTTTGGGGTCGGTGGACACCATACTACTTTTGACATTTCTCAGAGATGATCCTGAACCTTGAGACTGCCATACTAAAACTCGCTGCATGCAACCTTTTCAGTTCACTACAAATGTTCACTACAGCAGAGCTGACATTAGAAGTCCATTTTCTCCAGATGTATGATGTAATACACAGTCACACACAGGATACCCTGTGCTCTTCAGGAAAAAAGGAGTGGTCTGTCATGCTCAGAACAATTTGTACAACTTTCTCCTATGTAGCACATAGAGATTTACACGCATGCACAGGCACCACAGGACAAATTACAATCAGTTTAGCCTGACAAAAGCAGCTATGTTTAGCTCTTGGGAAAGACGGAAACAAGAACAGCTCATCCAGCCAGTGAATGATTCAGACAGATACTTAACACCACCTTTCCTGCAGCTGATATTAATACAGAAAATGCTGGTAAGATGGTACAGACAACTCAAGACGTCCACAGTTGATCAGGTAACACTAGCAGCCAAAAGTGTAGCAACAGCACAAAATATATAGTTTCTCTCATTTGTTACCCCTTTGCCCTTGAAAGTGTGTGTGTGTGTGTGTGTGTGTGTGTGTGTTCAAGTATACACACATAAAGCAGATTTATGTACATTGTCCTAGATCTGCATACCCCATATATCCAAATCTTGAATTAAATCACAGGCTGTTTGAACATTGTGGATTAAAACATTATCACCTAATTTTTTCTTTCTTCTGCGAGCCTTTATGAGCGGCTATCTTGAAACAATCTGCTAGAAAGAATACTAGGAAAATGTTGACATTTGGACAATTTTATCCTGGAAAAGACAAAAAAGTAGTAATTTTTGCCTTTAGATATTTCCAAAATCCTAACCTGCAGTTGTAGCTTGGTTTAGCTGCCTAGAAGTTAGAGGGAAGCACTTTCTTCTCACATTTCGCATCAGTACATCTTTTTCATCTCACAGTACCCAGTGGCTATGCCCTCCAACACATTTTTCTGTCTCCCAACAGACAATTTTTATGTACAAGAGTAAAAAAAGGAGAATTGCTTCATTTCTTTAAGGAGAATTTTAGATGTTACAGTAATACACAAATCACTTGCTTCATTACCAGAATGCTTAATGGAGCGATCACTTTTTCAGCATAATTTCAGGGAACTGGGACTAGGATACTCCAGAACACAATGCTTAGTATAGTAAAAATACTATTTAATGCTATTCAACCTGGATCAAGTAGGGCTTGTTAGCATTTGTTCAGCATCAGTTTCAACAGATCCAGGCTATTTCTTGCAAAACCATTCCGTTGTTTAATGAAAGCCAGTTTGGGCAGCATGTCTACATCTGTGGCCTAGAGAAGCTGATTTTAAGTCACTTTAAAGCACAAAGTTGCTGAACACTCATTTAAGACAATCTGTGAGTGAACTCTTTTGAATTTTAAGCCTAGCAAATAGGAGCATGACACATTTAAATTAGAACTAGTAGCAGTAGTACGAGAATCTGACCAATTAGTAAATCTAATCTTCTTTATGCAAACTTATGAAAAACGTAAATATTTTCCTAAATGCAAGTGATCAAGGGCACACAGATGAGAAGCAGTTCTTTCATACATAAAGGCAATTCACTACAATACTGTGAACACAACAAATCTGGGGACTTGATGAAACATAGCAAGGAGTTTGCTAAAATCAGCATAGCAAAATCCAGCACATAAGCCTACTTTTGTAGATAGCAGTCTGCTTCTCCTTACAAATAAGGAAACCAGTATTCCTTCAGTAGGATGAAATTCTCTAAGTTGTAAAGGTAGGCCTTTAATCAAAATTGAAGATTCATCCACCAAAACAAGAGCAAGGTTTCCAAGGGCAGGGCAGCTTCTGGTGGAGCTCTCCAGTAGATGTCTAGCTGCACATTAGGAATGATTTGTCTGCACTGACCTTTGATGGCCTGAACATAGCACCAGTTCAACCAAAAACAGCGTGGAAAGCTGAAATCTTTCAAACATTACTGATCAGATGTTTTAACATGGAAATTAAACTCCTGATAAAGTTGCCAAGTAGAAACAGCGCTTTCTGAGATATCTAGGATGTGCAGATAGTGAAGAGGAAAAGGGCGGTATAGGGAAGTCAAAAAGCTTTAAGACGGGTGGTAAGATCTGCTGGTCTGATAAAATGGCTTTGGTGCAGTACCAAATAAAGAACAAAGATGGCTTTGCTGGTCCTGCTGGCAGCTCAGCTTTCAAGCCAACCTTTCCCTCAGTTTGGCTGAAAAGATCCAAATGCAACGGAGGCAATTGTGGACCCACAAATCAAGATAACAGTTCAAGAAATAGCTTAGGCTGGCATTACTCCAAAAAGCAGCATCCTTGCCCCTATGGCTGCTCACTTTCCCTCCTGGTGTCTCCCCCTTGCTCATCAAAAGAACAAGGAGAATAAAAAACCAAAAAAAAATTTAAAAGGGAAGTTCAGACTGCTTCATTTACCAACGGTGCAGACTCATGAAAGTGGTAACAAAACAGCATTAGGCTGTCAAACAATCTGGAACTAAACCAACGCTGGTTTTTCATACACAAAGCAAGACAACTGCAGCAAAAACACGTGGTACCTCTGGCTGAGTCTTACAGGTAAGAAAACAAGCAGCATTCACAAACCTGCCCACTAAAAGGAAGTGAAATCCTGTGTACGTAACACGTGCAGCGATGCTGCTCTGGCCTTAGGGTCAGATTTTCCTTACAGCCTTATCTGAAACAAACCCACGTCAGTCTTTTCTCATTCTTTAAAGGATAATGTTTTGGTAGATGCTTATCACCTATTAGATCCAATACTTTCTGACTGCTGACTTTTTACAAATGACGATCTTGTCCAAAATCCTTGTGCATGCAATTCAAAAAAACCCCATGTTACAACTTTATTTATCATTTCCGGTTCTTCTTGATAGCTGTAATTTAAATTGAATCATACAAACAGAAGAGCTGTTCTAAGTCACTTCCAGAGCCCTCATCAATTTTCCTCACATATTGCCTTCTAATTTAAAAATTCACTCTTGGTTTGAACCAAGAGACAATTTTTATTTTTCTTTTGTAAACTACTGTTTTAACTCATGTAGCTACTTTTTAACTCAAATTTTGAATTCTGACAGAAAAGTGATTTTAAGTGGTTAAGAACATCATTCAGATGTCTGAACGTCAAGCACACAATATGACATATTTTAAAATGTTCGTAACTTCACAGTGTATTAAAATGAACAATTCCTTTTACACCCAGAAAGTTAGTTCTGAAGTTCAGTTACAAAGATTTAGCAGCTGTATGCTAAGAAGATGCAGGATGCCATTCCTTGGTGCATCCAAATAGCTGCTGGGGTGAATGTCTGACTGCACAATGAATCATTGTCAACTCTGAAATGAAAAAACACAAGAATTAGATAACACCTAGGAAAGCTTCCAGATGTACTACTAATACAACATTAATAATACACGAGAAATTCAACTGCAAAGCAGAACTGGTCATGGCAGTGCAGGTAAGAGTCTGACTCAGACATGTGAGCAGCTACAGCTACAATCAGAGATGATCCAAGGAGCGCTCACAGCAGCCACAAAGTGTTAGGAAGCCCCTGCAGTCAGCAGGCCATACATCAGCACAGCTGGCTCAACAGCTGCAGCACCTGTGGGAGACAGCCTCCACCTCTGGGTGGTGAAGGGTCACATGGCTTGAACCATGTCTGGCTTTATATACAGATAGAGATGACAAACACTAGTCAGGAATAAACCGGTTCATTTGGGCACAGAGCCCAACTCATCCAATTTCAATAGTCATGTTCTCGTCCTTGGTACAAGAATTCAGCTGAGGAATCATACCTCTGAATGCACCAGAAAGTTATAGATGAAGGAAATATTTCTAATAAGTACATTTGGAATCAATAATTAACTTTAAAACACTGCAGTGAAAGGAAATCTGCCCAGCCAATGGCTAACATTTTAAGATAAATTAATCATTTGCCCCTGCTTACTGCACAACCCCAGTGTTTAGCAACTGCTTTCAGTTTTGTCTTACACTGTGGACAGTTTCAAGGAACCAAATTTTTAATAAGTACATTCAGCTGCACTTTTCTTAGTGGCAATTCTACCTTTGCAGCTTATCCATCTGCACAACAGTTGGATGTTTAACACTAATAATCTTGTACACCAGCATTGGTTCACTATAAAAGTTACCGTAAATTGAAGTGGAACGACCATGTATTGCATTTCCTTAAAAACAAACAAACATCTGAATTTTGAATTTATGCCATTAAATTGGATTTCAAAATTTAAACAGGACAACGGAATACTCCAATAAGGACTTCCCAGTCTAAAAAAAAAAAGGAAAAAAAATAAAGGAGAAAAAAACCCCAAACCCTGAGGAAGTTCATTTCATAGGAAAGACAAGGCCATAAAACCACTAAAGATAACTAGATTAAATTTCTGTATAATCTAAGCCACTGAACTTCACGGAGTTATTCCTGTTCTCAGTAATATTTCATGGTTGACTGCCTTTCTGCCCAACAAACATCTGCTTAGAAATAAACTTAGCTATTGCTAACAGTAAACCAACTTTTACTCTTTTCAAAACCCAGAGTTCTACGTAGTTTCAACAGTCCAGTTTCTTGCCAAAATGAACTTTGCCATTGTTATTAATCCGGAAATATCAATAATAGTATTTAGATGAATGTTCTCATAGACCATAAAGAAACTACTTATAGAGTACATGGCAGGCAGAATTTGAACACAGTTTTATCATTCCAAATAATCTGCTCTATCCTGAGCTTCAGGGGACAGACAAACACAGACATCTATATAGGTATGTGTGCGTGTGTAAATATTTTTTTTCCCCAAGATAGTCCTAATTGCTGAAGTATTTGAACCACTTGCAGATGTTAGTACATTTCAATGCGAAATCTGAGACGCAGGAAATGAATATTAACAAGTACCTTTTGAAGGGTCAAACCTTAACAATTCATTCAAGATTATCCAAAATATCAGTGATGGGACCATTTTGAACTTCAGGTCACCATCTTAATCCCTATGAATAACCTTTATAGGTGTGGCTGACCTGAGATTTCTATTATTACCCAGGACAATGACCCAACACAGCACTTATTTCAGGAAATGAAGAAGGTGGAGATAGATTCAGCCATTTTGAAAGAGGGTCAACAGAGAAGTGTCACACCAAAATAATGTCTTTTGATAGAAGGATAAGACACACAGATAGCTAGATGTTTCTTTACATCATCTAATATACTGGAATACAAAACCATACATTTAATAATACCAAAACAATAAAGTTGCAAAGAAACATTAAATGAGAAAGCACAAAATTGTCAAGAGCTTTGGAGCAGGGAATTCCCAACAACTTACTGAATACATAAAGAATGGTTACATGAAAAGCCAGAGTGCCTTTTATAATGACTAAGCCAGTCTACAGCCCTTAGTGCCTTCTGAGACCATGACACTCCACACCTGACAGATCTAAGAACAGTATGTTTGCTGGCAATCTGACAAAGTCTGCTTCCAAAGTTAACATGATTTTGTCACTGCAGCAATTAAAATATCGACCTAATGCTGCAACAATGACTTCCTTAACCATTTCCATCTCGCATTAGCCTCCACAGCATTGTAGAACATTGTAACTGGGAATGGAGGCAGCAATTAGAGCACTTCAAAAAACTAAAAAACCCTTGCATTTTTCTACAATGTGCCCTATGTATCACTAGCACCTTTAACCAGCTGAAATTCTATGTAGTGAATTACCTCTTTGTATTCTTCACCATTAAAATTACTGAAGCTTTCAAATGTACTCTATAGCTCCTCAGTACTGCAGGATACTACTGGCTGTCTCAGCTCAAAAATTGTCCCCAGTTCTGGAATATTTACACATATATGTGTGTACTGGAAGCATTGTTGCTCTAAGACAATAAAGAAATGTTATAATTTATATTTTTAAGTGAAACACTTTTTCAAAAACCTGGTTTTGATGTGTTTCTCACAAGTAGCATTCAGAGATATATCTCCTCAATGCTGAATAAAAGCCAAAAAATGCCCCTGTTTCAAAGGTTAGTTGCTAAGCAATTGCATTTAATACCTATCTCAAATGGTTTTTCCAAATTACGCAGAAGTAGTTTAAAATAAGCACAAGTACTATCATAATGAGGATCATGCAAGCCAAATAGATTGGGTGGAATAATATTAAAGCAATTTAAACACCATTTGATTCTGCTGAATGTGAGTTTAACACCAACCCCACAATATACCAGCTATTCAGCTCAGGTTTCTCATTGGGGAAATTCAGGAGCCTTCTGGTTCTCTGTCTCAATAAGCACTTATTGATGTCAGCAGTCTCACCCCATGCAGTGGCACCACTGGCTATGGAAATACGCACTGGCATAAGCAAGAGTCTTAAAATTCAGACCCACAATTTTAGAACTCTTCTTGAACTCATCTGGAAGACAGACCACTAAACACTCCAAAGAATCTTGTCTGCTGATGGTTGCTTTCATAGCGGACAGAAATCCGTGGAACTGTGTGCCAGCTCTACCAGAGCCCAGGTTTACCCAGTGTGGCTGCAGCTTTCCTGGGCTTGCAGGAGGCACATCCCCGGCCCGAGCATGGCCACCCTGTCCCGCCTCCACAGCACAGCCACAGTGGGCAGAGTTAACACAGAGCTGTACTGTATGTTACTTCTACACTACAAGCTTCAAAGAGTTTCATGCTGTAATAGGTTATTTAAAACCTTAGCTAAGTGATTTGCTAAGCTAAGCCAGAACAACACACATGCATGGAGCAATACAAACAGTTCCAAATGGGTCACCGTGGGCATGCTCAAAGGTGGGCACACAGGTGACATGCAGCTGCCAGTCACCTGCAGCAGCTCGAGTGACAGGGTCTCCCCCATTCCCACAGTAGCCCACCAAAATATCTGTTGCACAACTGTTTAAAACATTATTGGCAAATTATACACATAGGCAGAAGAGAAAGAAAAACACCACAAGACTTGAAATTCCTTCATAGCATGAGATCTCCTTTGCAACACACCAACCATCTCTTCAGTGCTCAGCTGAAGAGCACTCCAAAGCCTGGGCAGGCAGCACTGCACCTGGGGATGCCCAAGAGACATCACTGCTTCCAAAGCAGGAAAAAACAACCTATGGTCTGGTGTAAGAAGGCTGAGTGAAAGAGGCATCACCGACTTACAAAATAAAAAGCAGTATCTTCCTCTTACCCTTTAAGTGGGTTATGTACAAATAAAATATGGAACCTTAAATCAGAGTCTCTTCTCCAAACTCGAGGTGAAAGGGTTGGACAATAACCAGTCTCCCTGAGAAAACTGAGGTCGTATGCCACATGCCTGCATACAAGGTAGAGGAAACTTCCAGGTCCTGTAGCACTAATTTATTTGGGGTTTTTTTCATTTCTTTGTTTTAAGAATTCTGTATTTTTATTTGTGGACACATTAACAAGGATCTGCATTTGATTTTACCCTTGCCTGCCTGGTGTTTGGAGTGATTTTGGACTGTTGCAGTGGCACAAGCACAACCTGATAAAGTTTCTGTGGGTCAAATAAACCTTAAAGCAGGATTGTGAATCACCTCAGAGTAGCCAAGCACCTGTGAACACTGCTTCAGATTTTCACAGATAACTGGATACTCCTTCACCAAGCTGCAGCAGCCTTCCTGGGAGCTGGTAACACCAAAGGCATGAGAAGTGCCCTACAGTGACTAACAATCCTGGGAAAAGTTCCCTTGTAACGCTCATCCAAACTCACACCTGAATCCTTAGATTTCGCTCCTCAAGCACAGCAAAAATGGAAGCGCCATACACACACCTGGAATATCCTAAAGGACTGGATTCTAACACTGTTATGCTGTAGTACCCAAAAGACAGAATATATGAGCTGTAGTTAACCTAAGGACTCATGTTTCCACTTTACTGAGCAAAGCACCATATGGTCAAGGAGATTCGGATATAAAAGGACAGAAAACAATAGAAGGTAAGAAAAGAAATAAATTCCCACCTAAGCAGAGAAAAACCCACACAATCAGGTATGAAAGTGCCATTGCCAATAACAGACACCATCAAGAGACAGAATCAATGGTGAAATAAAGTTACATATATTTAGTTGCCCTAAAGAAGCATTTCCTTTCACAAGCAGGTAAGCATCAGGCTAGACTAAGTTTGATGCTCGTCTTGCCCTGGTGTTTCTGCTGTTCTTAACAGAGGAAAATGAAGCCCAAATGAAGGTCCCCAGAACAATGTGTTGTTTGTTTCCACTGCAACCTCACAAAGTTCTACAATTCTATCAAATAAGTAAATTCTAAATACCCGCTCTATTTGACACATCATTGTTCTACAGCAGAATACTTTAAACAAATAAGACACACACCAGTGATTTCCTAAACAATTATAGTTAAGCATACAACATGGCTTTTATGAGGACACATGAACAAAAAGGTATTATTATAAATTATATTATTATATATTTGTACATTTTTGTAATTGCCGGCTTTTTTTTTGCAACAGGCCCTAGAGCTGATATATCCTTATACTACATCATAAATTAAAAAAAACCCATTTTTTAAATGTTGCAGCTATATTCTTGTTTTGAAGAGCTTGTAAGACTTCAAAATACTTACTAGATATTTTTAAGCCAATGCATCTTAGTGCACAGGTTAAGTCTTGAAATTGGTATAGAGTTTTACTGTTAAAAATCAATTTACATTAACAGTAATAAAAGTTACTAAGTTTAAACTCCTAGAAATAAACTAACTCAAACTGCCACAAATCTAGTTATCTTGAATTTGTTTAAAGCAATCTCTCACCAGCATTCAATTACTTCAGCTGCAGTTTAAAACTACGTTGTGAGTCAATGCACACAGCTGCAACTACACTGCCTTAACTGCAGTCTCTTGAGGGAAACAGCTAAAGCTGTGCTAATCACGGTAACCAGCCCTTACAGCACATGATTTTTTTGTTGTGTGTATGTTTCCTAAGTTGCTGGGTTAGGAGGCTTGTGCTTATCCAGCCCATGGTTCCTCTCCTCGTTTCTCCTCTATTTCTAACTCATCCCTTCCCTTTCCTGTTGCATCAGGAAGCTGCAAATACAGTGGCTTCTGCAGGGCTGTTATAATTACCACAGTACACTGCAATTCTGAAACGTATGCAAAATAACTCACAATTACTTCAACACAGCTCGAGAACTTTCAAATGTGCTTCTGTTGGCTTTCTAGAAAACTTCCGACCAACACTTCTTCCAGGATCAAAACCTCTCCATGCACCTCTTCACTAGGACTACAGATTTATAAGCCTTCACACTGTCTCCCAAGTAAGGTGTTTTAAAACAACTGGTTGTAGAAAAGGAGAAAAGCATTCATAAGAAGCTGGAAACAGATCCATGAGGGAAAACTGCTAGGGGTTCCTAGTCTCCGTTGACTTCTTTTGTCACATGCCATCTTGTGCAACCACAACTTTAAAAAGGGGGAAAAAATGCAGACCAAAAGAGATATAATGTCAAATGATCATTATTTTTATTTACTTGGTTGCAGCACTGTGCGGATGTTTTAGGAGCCATCTCAAGCTCTCAGGAAAGGATTTTCCCCTCCCTTCCTTCCTTCCCCTCTCCTCCCTGCCAGCAGTTACAATTTAAAGGATCTAACCCTTCTGAAATGTGTTAACTCAAGCAATTTTTTTAACAGTTGGAAGTTTCAGGGGAAAAAAAATGAACCCAAAACAAAACAGCAGATGTTCAATACACAGACTTCTATCTTCCCTTCCATGTGAAACTAAACGGCAAAGACACATACTTTAAACGATAACATTTCCAAAGACATAAAAATATATGGTTCACCCTGTTAGAAATACTAAACAAAAACTTCAAATTGCCAAATACTGATAAGACAATCATATCACTTTTTGCAATCTGTAACATCATGCCTGAACAAGATAAGGTGTTTCCTTTTATTTCTTTCATTCACGTTTTGGTGCAAGTATAGAAACCCACTCACTGAGTAGTTTTGCTCCCTTGAGAATAAAGCAGAACTTCACAAACAATCTTATAGACGGACTTTAAAAATTAAAGTAGTTGGTACTTAATGCAGGAGTACAGTTTTGTGAAACCCAGGCAGACCGTTTAACATTGTATACAATGTAAAGGGAAATAGAGTCTGTCACCTCAAGCCAGTGATACAAAATTACAATTCTTATAGTTCTGAGAGAAAGAAACAAAAAGAAACTAAAGCCCATTTATTTCTGTAACCAAAGATGTCTGTTCAATCTTAGGCACCTCAGCCTCCCCCTGCCGCAGCACCACCCATCCACGCAGGAGGTGTCGTGTCAAATCCTTCTGGGCACAGACTGCTCCATGGAGCTGCATGTTTTGAGTTATGACCATGCCCAGGTCTTGCAAGTTTAATGAGGTTCCTTCTCACACACACAGACACCACACACAGCACCAACTGGGAAATAATAAAGTAGGATTACAGGTGTAGCTTCTTGATAGGTTAAACCTATAGATAGAGTGAAGGGCTAATCTACATTTTTAACCTGAGATTGGCAAAAACTTTATTCATTTAACCATCATTAGAAACCCACCTTAACCTTCAATTTTTAAAAAACCCAACCTTCGACACAACACTTGATATTAACAGAGCTGCATGAAAAGATTGATCAAAAGCTTTGTCTGTCTCTCCATACACAGGCCAAACATCAAATCAGTGTTAAATTCCTCACATGCAGCTACACCCAGTTAATCTTCTTGAAAGCATGAAACTATGTAAATCTCCTTATGCTGTCGAGATAAACATTACACTCATCAAAATGTAACAAGAACCACTGTTACTGGGCAAAGCTGTTAAAAGGCATAGACACCGGGCTGAGCACCCAGGCTGTGCTGGTAGGACCCTGCACTCACCTCCTTCCCAGGCCTCCAGAGCTGCTTCTGGCTTCCTCTTCGAGAAACCTGAGAGCAGAGGAACCTCCCTGCACAAAGTGATTTAAAATCCCTAATCAAATAGCTGGACTAGCTCTGTAGATTCAAGGAGCAGATGGCAGGAGAAAGCCTAATTTTCCATTTACGATAATTTTACAGAGTGTAGAAATATTTACTTCAGAGGAGCGCCTCCCAATTTACATGAGAATAACAAAAGTGGGAGGAGGGACAGAGAATCATCTTGTTCTCAACAAACCAAGAGCTAAAAAAGCCTGTATTAAGCAGTAGAGTATATGTCATTTTGTTTCCTTTTCATTACGGATGCACACATGAGCATTCTTTGCACACCTCAAGTAACCTTGATAGTAAAAATATTAGCTTACACCTACCTTTTTCAGACAGGATGTATGGCTATGAGCGTTGTGATAGGTTATTACTGCAGATACTGTGTAGCTTTCATTCTTTAACAAGACCTACATCTGCATTTCATATTATTTCTCAGATGAGCTGTCACTCATTTAAGCAACATCTCAATTTTAAGCCTGGTAGGAGTATTTTTAATATGCCTGTCTGCCCATAACGCAGGAAATCCTTTTGAGCAGAGACCACATTTTAGTATTCTTATAAGTACTCTGAAAGAGACAAGATGATCAGGCGCCACCGAATCAAATCTGACCTGAAATTGAGAATGCTGACTGGCTCCTACATGCCTGAGTTGCACGTAGATAGAGTGTAGATACAACAGGTAACAAACATAATACTATTAGCACAGATTTGTTTATAAAACAAAACGTAGTTATTTGGGAAAACAAAAAGAGATTATGGGTAAAGATCTGAACCTACTCTACCTATATGGCATTTTGTGAATGTTTGAAATTAAGGTAGAAAACCACATTATAATACAATGCCTTAAAAATAAATCAGGAGAGTGTCACCTTGCCTTTTTACAGTTAATCATTCATTTTTTCAACTTATAGAGACTGCTATAGACTCTTAAAAATGAAACAGGATAGTATTAAACATGAACTGTTCTTTTATTATTCTCGTATGTATGCAAATAGCAACACACACATATAAGCTACTCAAAATATTTTAATTTCTCTTTTAAGTTACTTAAAATTTTTTCAGCTTCACATACCACACACTGTTAGCATAGGAAATCCAGTTACTCATTTGAGGGACATTAGTTGACAACTTTTCCTGCACTAACAGTCACTAGGGTCTCAGGCTAAAGCACAGCTACAATGCAATTGTCTGAATATGGGTTACACCGAGCATACAGAGACTTAATCTGAACTTTTCTTAATTACCAAGGGTCGAAAAATTAGGCTTGCAGTGCTCTTCAACACTGTTTGACATCAGCTCACCCCTGCAGGTGAAGGCTGAGTGAAAGGGAGATCAGAAAGCCAATCGCTAATCGACATTAGTCTACATGAATGAAGTTAATAGGAGTTTTCCATGGACTTAACTGGAGAAAAGCACAGATCCTGGCTCCTTATGTAGGAAGTGTTTGAGCAGAGAATAGCTACACACTAACAAAAGAAACCTTTGGTACCCAGGGTCTTAAGCCCACATAATACCCCTGTATTCATTTCTTTCTCTCCCTATTGGGAAAAAAGGGTCTGTTTGTTTTTCTGATTCAGTCGGCCCTTTTAGCTCTTTGAATCTAAGGAGTGCACTGTGAAAAGAAGAGCATCTTATCAGCCTGCTCCAGACCAGCAGGCAAACTCACATCCGCACACAAAACACAGCCCTGCCAGCACGAGGCCTGGCCCCGCTGCCCTCGGCTCCTGCCAACACCCCGCCCCGCACCCGACACACTGCACAGCCACCCAAGGGGCCTTCCTTGATTAATGGTCCTAGCAGGGAGAGCACGAAATAGTATCGGATGAACTGCTTCATTTATAAAGTATGCAGGAGCACCAAACAAGATGATCAGCATGGGCGTATCCAGGACATTTATTAACAATAAACCAAAACCAGCACACACAATAAGCATGTTTTGTTACGTATGGACTTGAACATTTTGAGTACAAGATGCAAAGATAACTCCATGCACTGCTGGGCAGCATCTGCAGAGCACTGCTGAGATAACACATCAGTGATTCTTATCAAAAAGATACTTCTATAAAATAACAGGGAGAAAGGAAATAGCAATTTTTTCTTAAGCTTTAAGAAAATATGAGAGCCTAACTTTCACTGTCATGCAGGTTAGCCACACAGATCATGTGTCATCCCAACAATGCACCAAGGGTTCAAAATTTCCAAGCCTATGTCCTCATTATTTATATGAAACCCTTCACTGTGTGCAGCAGCGATATCTGATTTCCTATTTCTACCCTTAATGCATTCTGACCCCGAGCAAAATAGAACAAACTTCCCCATTATTGCTGACTGAACCCGTCAAATTACTTGTTTCAGCTACTAAGTGCAGCAGACACGGAAGGATTTTTTTCTCACCTGGAAAGAAGCCTGCCATAGTATTTTTGGCATGCTTTGTCAAGCCGGGAGCTTGTCAGTGACCTCTACTCTATTTACCCTCTGGCACACACACAGAGCATGCTTTCCCACTAACTTAAAAAGTAAGTATTTTTCTTTTTTTATTTAATCAAAGAGTCAATGAAAAATAATACACTAAGCAGTAAATAATGTAAGGTTAATACCAACATTGCGTCTTGTGTGTATAAAAATGCAGCCAAAGACAAACGGTCCAGCAAGGTTGTAACACAACTATTTCAAATATTTTATTTCCAGCAACTAAACAAACAAACAAAGAAATACCTCTTTCAGTACATCTCCATAGATGCGAGTGTTCCGAGCTTATCAGAGCGATCTCTCTGCCCATAAAATGTCACAGGGTCCCCCTGTGCCCTCCCCGGGGAAAGCTGGGGCGCGCCCGAGGGGCGGCGGAGGTTTTCTGGAGGGTTATTTGAAAGAAAAAAACGCGCCCAGATCCCCTCGCTTATTTTACGCCGAGTGAAAAACATCCAGCCCCAAGTTTCGCTGTTGCGACACCGGGTCCTTTCTAACATGTTGCCGAGCCCGCCGGGGCCGGCACCCGCCCGGCCCCAGCGGCCGCCCCGCACCGCCCCGCACGCCCCGCGAAGGTGACCCGGCGGCGGCCGCCCCGGCACTCGCCAAGGTCACGGCGCGGCTTTTACGAAAGGGTAAAAAAAAAAAAAAACCAAAAAAAAACCCAAAAAAACCCACCACCTAATTAAAAAGGAGAAGAGAGTTTCTTTCTGCAAATCCCAGCTCTCGAGAAGCGAGAAGGCTGCAAGCTGCAACTCAGGCCAGTCGCCACCCCTCTCCCCACTCCTCCCCCAGCACCTCGGGGCTGCGGGGGGGAACGTGGGGGAGCCACAAATCCACACAACCCCTCCCTTACCTGCTTCCTATAGGGGGTCCGACTGCCGCCCGCCGCGCTGCTGTTGCTGCTGGGGAAGATCATCGCCCCGCCGGATCCCCCGCTCCCCCTCGGGATGGGGAGCAACTTTGGCGGCCGCCGGGCTGCGGCGCGGCGGGGCTGCAGGGCGCTCTCCGCCTCCGTGCCTTCTCCGCCGGCTGCGGCTCCTCGAACCCTCCGCTCGGCCCCCGCCCCGCCCGGCCCCGCTCCGCGCCGACCCTATCCCGCGGCGGCCGCCCAGGCTGCCATCCACGGGCCCCCGCTGACCGCCGCCGGCTGCCCCAGCCCAGCCCGGCCCGGCCCCACCTCCCGCCGGCCTCAACCACCGCCCAGCAGAGGGAGGGAGCGGGCGGGGAAGCGCCGAGCCGCGGCGGGGAAGCGCGGAGCGGGCGCGCTGCTCGCGCCCCGCCCCGTCCTGCGCGGGGAGGGGGGCGCGGAGCGGGGCGCGGCGCCAGGGGAGGCGCGGAGCGGGGCGGCGGGCGCGGACTCCCCCGTGCCGCGCAATGGTTGCGCCTGAGAGGGGGGCGGCGGGCCCGCGTGCCGCGCATTCCGCCGCGGGGCGCGCCCGGCGGGGTCCCGACCCCCGAGCGGCTGGAGCGGGACATCCCGCGGCGCCCCGGCTGGAGCGGGGACAGCCGCGTTTGGTGCACTCCCCAACTGCGGGGCTGACCGCTCCGAGGCGATAAACACTGCGGGCTTTAACTCTCTTTAAGTTTTTCTTGACTAGGGATGAGGAGGGGGGAGGAACATCCGGTCACAGCCCTCTCCAGTGCCTCAAGGCAGCATTTGGGAAGCAAGGGGAAATTCTTAGTTTCTTCACGAAATTTAGGCCTAGGAAATGTTAGAGTTCTTAGGCTATAAGACTGGGACACGCAGAGACAAGGAGTTCCCAACTTCACTCGCTAGTAGTCTGCACTATTTACATTACTATATTTACATTACCTACTGATGTTGACAATATAGTTTCTAAGAAAGTCCAGAGCTATAGCTCAGTCAGGCCACTGACTGATCAGTGACACTGCAGAAGAACTTCTGTCACAGACATGCATCATCAGGCACCTTTTGGTTTCTCTTCCTCTTTCTGACAATACAGTGGCCCCAACCCTGTACACCCCAACATGTCCACAGGAAACAGCTGGGAAGAAACAGAAAATTGTCAGGTACTTCATTACTGTAAGGCCAAATAACATCTGACAATGCTAGTATTTACAAAACCACATTACCTTCAATTACTTCCCCAGAAATAATCTCTAAGTATTTTGGTATCCTAATATATTGCTACCGCAGATCAGAGCCCATCTGAATAGAGTACAATAGGAAAGCAACAACACTTGGCAGAACTACATTCTGCATAACTTTCCTTTTTCTCCCTCTTTCAAGTCCTAAAATGGATCTCATTCAGTTTGGCCTTGATTTGATAACACAAGTTTAAGGTCTGCTAGTACTGGATGAAAAGCACTGCAGCCACATGGTGATCGCTGGCACTGGAAAACATTTGATGGAAATAAATTGTACTGACAGACTTTGTGTCAGATCAGGTACTGTCTGTCTGTACTAGCCTAACTTCACGCTGGGTCACAGAAGATTCGTATTCCCACTGCTGGCATGAAGGTAGCACATTAATGCTAGGATAAATTCAGATTCCCTGGTCTGGTTAAAGCCTCATGCCTGCTTTACAACAACATCAGTTGGCATCAATACTGAAAGAGCAACAGTTCAGCAACTGATTCTGGGTGAAACCATTTTTTTTTTTTTTTTCTCTCTGATCAGGTTAATTTTCTTCCAGATCATTTCCTTTGTTGGGTTCAGCATGTGGCTGTGCTGCTGCTTGTGCCAGCGTAATGGAGGAGGTAGCAGTGAGCAAAAATAGGCAGGGGCAACAGGGTGGATACTAGTGCTTGTTTTGGCAGCAGTATCAGATTATATTGGCTTAATATATTCATGTACCTGTGGCTTAATTTGACAGAAGTGTAGCTGTGTGCTCATGCCTTCCTGAGATGTACCTCACACAGCAGTCGATCTGTGCTCTGGTCTTACTTATTTCAGCCCCTTGGTCACAGATGTCACAATCAGACTCAATGCCGAAGCACCCTCTTAAAGCAGTACAAACTGCAACAGTGACAGGCTACTTCTCCTGCTCAGATCTCTATTCCCAACTGAAAAACAAGAAAAATATTTTCTGGACAGTGTTGCAGTCGCTCCAAAGGGGTGACAAAGCTTATGTCTGCTCCACCTACGGGAGGGCTTTGTTAGCTGGAGATGCGTTTAGTGACCACACCTTCCCCTCGCAGGGAAAAGCTTTTCAAAAGCCATCAATCATCCCTTGCTTCCTTTCCTCTCCTCTTCCTGCCCCATCCCCCAGGGAAGAGGCTGGAGGGATGTAAACACTATATGCTCGATTGGGTCTCAGTCACTGTCATACCAGGGGAGGCTCTCAAGAATATTCCAAAGCAGTATCTGAAACGCTGCCGTCTTGCCCTCTCTGCTGTCTCATGTCCCAAGGCTTCCCGCGATTTGGACACGGTTTCCCTCTCTTAGATTCAGTATGTGGCACGTTTCTCTCTCTTACCAGTACTTTCTTTCCTAACATATTAGGAAAGCACGTAACAACGAATATAATCCTGTAAACATCTACTAGATCACAATCTAACAGTATCTGATTATTTATTTTTGTTAAGGAAAAACTCATTACAGAATTTTCTGGGAAGAAAACTTGATGTAATTTCCTAAGTGTTAATGTGCCTATCAACATTATTTGTTCTTTTTAAAAGGCTTGAGTACTCTGTCTCCATTTTTGTCTCAAACAGGGAAATAGCTGGCTTCCAGTAGGTTAGACAAGGTTATCAAGAATACAGAGCCAGACTCCTTACAGCAGTGTGTCTGGAGAGAAAGGGACAGCAAAGCTAAATCGAAACAAGAGAGTTTCTGACTGGACACCAGGACAGCCAGGCATTGCTCTGAGAGGTTGTGCACTCTCCATTCTTGAGCATTTTCAAGACCAGAATTCATACAGCCCAAAGCAACCTGACCTGATCTTTTTGCTGATGCTGCTTTGGGCTGGAGGTTGGACTAGAGATCCCCTGAGGTCCCTTCCAATCTGAACCTATGCTCATATGAAAAAGCTGCTTTGTTCTTACTCCAGAACATAGGCAAAATTATTTCTGTGTAAAACCCAGTATTTGAGATTATGTTGATAAAGCTCAAGACAATTGCCTGGACTTTTCAGTACTTGTGCAGTGATATATCGGTTCAAGTACTGTCAACAATTCTACATATTTTCTGAGATGCAAGAAGCATGCCTTGTTTGAAAAGAACAGTGTCAGTCTTACTGACTTAGCAATGCCAAAACTGAGATGCCTAATCTATAAAATATATACAAATATGATCATAAGAATAATATTTTCAAGTACTTTGTTATTAACTGCACACAACAGGTGTGAACAGACTTGCAGGTAGCAAGGAATTTGCTGCTTGCAGTTATAAATGAGCAATTCATTTTGATCCTGAGGGAAAAAGGTGACCATAGGGTCTAAGAGTGCCTCTATAAATCATTCAGAGCTTCTTTAAATTACCCAGAGTTGCTTATTCAGAAAAAAAAGGAAAACTTATGAGCACCTCTGATGCATTTTGGAAATACAATGTAACAATTTACATGTTCTGTTTTGTTTGCTTGCTTGTAGGTTTGCAGAGAGATGGTGTAAATACAGAAAGACAGACTTGTCTGGAAACCTGGAGACAACTGAAAGTACTCAAGAATCTTTCCAGTAGGCTGCAAAACTAAGTCATTATTTTAAAAACAGTTCTGCGCATTTAAACTGCTACTTTACCATTTCTGTTCTAAATCAAATTCATGGCTTCCTTTACTTATCTCAAAATTCAACCAAAGTAGCTATTTCCCCTCAGGGGATTTAGTGCCTCTGTAGGACAGATGGTCTCTCAGCCCTCGATCTGCTCTAAATGGGAAACTTACAGTCTATTGCAAACCCCTGTGAGTCCTGACTGGATCTCCTGAATTTCCTTACAGCTCTGCTCTCCTGATCACTTCAGGGTCGTCTGAAGACCCACTACTGGAAAAGTGACTGTGGATACCTCATTTCCCCACCCTGAGGGTACCTAGGAGATTTTCATCACAATGCTCCGTTCCCTGAGCATCCATCCTCTCATCACACCTGGTCATACCGAGAAAGACAGAAACCAGAGGAGGCAGAAAGCTGAGCCACAACAATGCAAAAATACTTTAAAATACCCTATGCAAGCCAAGGAAACAGTATGCAGGGCTGAACTATGAAAGATATTAAGCATTTCCTGTAATGTGTTAATAAAGGGATATGTGAAGCTGAGTATCATACAGAAGCAGATTTTTAATTTTAGCCTTAAATTCATCTATTAGAACTGAAAGTATCAAAATAATTTCCAACAGCCAAAGAACAGAGTAAACTCCATTGCATGGGAAGCTCCTTTAGAAATAAGTTATCTCACAATTAATTGTTTTTACTTAAGTATTCCCAATACACAGGTAATGAAAAAATCTGTATCTTGCTAAGTGAGGATGAGGAGGAGAGGTCAGTAAAAATGGGACATAGTAATGTTGTGAACATGCCAAACACTTTACATATAAAATCTTCTTTAATTTTTTTTTAAATTAGAACAAGAAAATTATTATGAAACTGCAGAAGTATATGATCTGCTAAGAGGGAGGTATTGCATACACAATGAGAAGCTGTTGTTTAAGAATGCAGTATTCAAAATAATCACATGAATATATTCAACAGTAAGAAAAGGAACTTCATGATGATCTGAAGAGGGAAAACAAATAATCTTTTCCAGCTGTACCATTTCAAATACTGGTACTAAAGTACCAAATTACGTATACTCTACAGTAGAATGTGAAAAAAATGCCGTATTATCACTCATTATAAAATACATGTGCACAACCACTATAATAGATTTTTTTTATCTGAACATCACATCAGCTCATTCTCTCTGGGAGCCCTCCAACCTGTCTCTGATTTTTTCATCACCTCTACTGCAGAGGTTTTTCCCTTATGTCCAACAGCTCGCTGTGAAAGAAGAGCAGTCCGCTGTTCCTGCAGCGCTCACAGAATGCGTCTGCTATGGCCACTGGGGCTGCACCTCCAATGACATGCTTTGACTCCTATTCATTTTGGCTTGCTGTTCATTCCTTCCATGCTTCCTTAAATGTTCTTGGAAAGATTCTTAGTATAAATTGCACAATTATACATAATTGTTGCCATTCCCTCACTGATGACTGGTGTTAAGAACATGAACAGAGTGAGCAACACAATCTCTTGTTAATGCCATGCCATGCCAGCATTTTATATTATGGAAAACACTATATATTACTTGAAAGCCACGACAAGATACTTCCTTATAGAAGCATTTCCACTGTCAAACAAATCCCCTTCCTAAATATACCCTGTATATTCTGGGAAGCACAAGTATGAAACATAATTACTGTAAAGGATTACTACGTAAAAGAAATTTAAGGTGGCTGCTCATAATCAGCAATTAAAACACAGGTCAAAATCCAATCCTCATTTGTGGAATGAACTGAAATGACTCTTAAAGATCTCATTTCTGCCATTAGTCTGATAATATTGCCAGACACTTGTTTGAAACTATAAAGCAGTCAAAGTGTGTAAACAGATGCCGAATATATTGTAGAATAAAATAATAAAGTCTGTCCAAAATGACAAACATATTGCTTTTTCTGCTTTGTTATTAACTATGTAGAAAGTTCATCAACATTATATTGAACCATATTTATTTTTTAACAGAGACTACTAAGAATAGTTTGCTCTTTTGACATGCTTTTTTGACGGTGTATTTTTACATTTTTTGCAGAACAAATTTATGGAAGAGAAGAAGAAAGCAAAAGTATTAGCTAAGTATTTTCTAGGAAACAATGATTCCATGCAGCTATTTGATTTTTATATATTTGCATATTTACATTTTAATACAGATATTAATAAAAGAAGCAAAATCTGGAAATACACAAACATTTTTTCTAAGACTTCAGTTTGTGGGGTCCTAAAGCAGAGTTATATATTCTGGTTTTTAAACAGAAAAGAGGCTCTTCCTAGCCACAATATGTTCAGTTTTGGTGTGCTGGGTTTCCTTGGATGACATTATCCATCATATTGACCAGGTTGGAATGGTTACTATTTTATCAGAATTTTAGAAATAAGAAAGAAAAGAAATTAAAAGACTCCTACAATTAAAATATGTTTGAAGATTGAGAACAGTTAATGACAATGAAAAGATAAATCACTGCACAATGGTTAGAGTGGAAGATCTGACCACAAATCGGCCAGACAAAAATTTTATTCCTTTGTGTGTTGTTTTCTTGGTATTTAAGGCAAAGAAATAGCGTCAGATTTGTCAGTGCACTGCTGTTATAGAAAAAAAAGAATTCAGCTTCTTGCCTGGTCTTTAAACATCTATAAATAGGGACATACATTCTGAAGCCTTGAACAAAACAGGCACTACTTGCATTGTAAGCAGATTTGGTTGTAATGCAATGAGGAGCAGGCAGGAATCATAACACACATGGAAAAAAAGGAAGAAGACAGAGAAAGTTATGTATGATATGATACATCAAAAAGGTGGAGTTGTCATCACTCGTGCAAAATCAGGCTTATACACTCAAGCATGGGCTTGAAGAATACCTGAGGAAAAGCCAGAGTAGCTCCTGTTCTGCAAAGCTCTGCTACAGACAGCAGGCACACTGGCAGCAGCAATGAGCCAGACTGGGGACTGTGTACAGTAGGTGTATACATGTGGGTACCTTGGAACAAAACCACAAAACGCCACTCTTTCCAAACAATGTTGCTGTCCTAAGATGACTCTTCTTGCTTTTTTTTTTTCCTTTCCCTGAAATGAAGAAGTCCTGTTGTGTTTGTTTGACAAATACAGTAGCCAAGTGAAGAACTGACAGCTCTACCCACTGACAAGCACTGTGCACATTTTTCCTGTCCTCACACACTTTCCTGTCAATTAACCTCATTTCTGACCTGCAAATGTCTTTACAGTGCTCCAACTCCCCTGAGTACACCATCAACACTGTACCGGCTCTCTGGGGTCCATTTACATCATCTCGGCTGGAGTGTGAGAAACTAATTTCCATATAGATTTCAAAGGGGCATATAAATTTTATCTGTTTCAAAATTACAGCCTTTACCCTCCATGTTTGTTTTATAATCACATATAAACAGAAAGATGTTTGTTTATAATGCACAATCTGATTTTAATGACCTAATTTAGAGTACAAAGTGAAGAAACAAAGTAGTGTGTCAGAAGTTAAGCAAACGTTCAGTAATGAGCCTTAATGTTATCTCATTTTCAATATCTTTAAAATAAAAATATCCACATAAACCTTGATAGAATTGTTCCTGAAGTACCTGGAATACCTTACATCTCTGAGAGGCATTATGGATTTCCGTCTGCCAAAGAAGCTGTAAATTATATTTTTCCTCGAAAAGTACATGCTCTACCCCTCTAAGTTTTGAAACTGTGTACTTGCTACATCTGCAGCACCTCCACAACATCAATATAACACAGAACAAAATGATCAACAGATACATCTTCAGAATAAGAAAATTCTTCCTCCCATGTAAATTCAGTGCTCATAAAGGTCATCTGGCTCATGGTCATAGCAATGAAAGACCTCCACCATCAAGGCACTCAGCATTGGCAGTGGAAGGCTTCTCACGTGCCAGTAACCTCCAGAGCCCACTCTCAGAGGTGAAAGAAGGTTGTAGCTCCTGCTGATGCAGCCCTTCCCCAAAGGGATATAGGATCCTGAAGGTGTAGAGTGTAGGGATGCATCACAGATGGGTGAAAAGCAGGAGCTGAAAACCAAGGCCACCTTTTGACACACTGTATATCCATCAGCTGCAAACGGGGTTCCTGCCACTTCTGCTCTGAGCTAAACTAGCAACCAAATGCATTGCTACCCCAAGTCTGTGTCTTCACAGTCAGCATTTGAGTTTCTGTAATTTTAAATTCAGATACAATCTGAATATTTATGTTCAGTAATCAGTAAATTAATCAAGATGGCTAGGACAATTTATTTCAGGTAGTAACTCATAGACTTATTTACTAATGTTCCATACTAAGTGTCATGGGCTGCTGGCAGCAGCACAAATCATGGTGGGAAAATATTTTATTGCATCATAATTAAGCTTTACATTTATTTAGGTAAATAGATTCTTAGAGTTATTTTCAACACATGCTCTTCAGTTGGATTCCAAGTATTTATCAGATACTGCACAACCATATTTCACAGGTCTGCTCACCAATATCAATTCACATAAATCAAAGATAAAACCTGGAATGAAATCCTGGTCTGATCAATAGGAGATTTACCAGCAGGTCCCAGATTTCACCCAGAATGAAAGCACTTACATTGTGCTTTTGTGACTTACTGAGTTTATTCCTCAATATTTTTAATGCTCAGAGATGCTGAAAAGGAAGAAAACTTCTAGTCCTCTCCCCCCCTCCTGGCTCTGAGCTTCATGGTTATGAGCCCTTTGCTTAATCCACTGTTTCTTTTGCTTACTGATTCAAGTCACTAACCCAGCAGCTTTTCTTTCTGCTATGGCAGGGAGTTGAGCTGGGTCACTGAGCTGTCTAACAAGACCATCACAAGTTAAGTGGCAGGAGCACACAGCTGGGGGAAGGCAAGGTGGGAAAGTGCGCGTCCCTCCTGGGAGGAGGCTGGGTGGCTTCGCTCAGTCTAGGGCTCCCTCATGGAATTTGACTTGAAACATTTTCACTGACAACCATTTTTTAAACAATACATTTCCAGTCATATTCCAGAAAAGTGAAGTTATTGCAACAACCAGACCCCAGACATGTTATGCAGATGCACTCCAAGTGAGGTGGGTGAGAGAGTTCAGATAACACAAGAATTAGGCTGAACTTTCGCCCCCAGTTCCAGTGTTCTTTGAAGTTCTTCACTGCCTTGGCAACTTCTTCCCCTATCTTCCACTATTGCAGCTCTTGTCAGAGGCTCTGCATAGTCAGGATTTTCTCCATTCTGGGATGTTCAAAAAGAATTTTGCACTAAGCTCCTCAGGGACCAGATCTTCACAATGTTTCCGTGCTTGCAAGTACAGCTTGCTACACTCATTTCTCTGGGAGCAAAACTCCCAGCTGTGTTTGTTGAATGGGGCTCTAAGACAAAAATTATTTCAGCAAATGGCTACGGGAACTTTCTATGAGTACTTACTAGGAGGAAACAGATGATCTTCTTCTAGAAGGAATTAAATTTGGATAATTTTCTCAATAGTATTTTAACATGTATCTGTGAATATATGCCCATGCATATATATCAGGCTTTTGCTACTTATCCATCAAAACCACAGGTAAACAACTGCCCACTTCAGGGCCTGGTCCAGTTGTCCCCTAATATAATCCATAAGTACATAATGAAGACAACAGGGCACTATCATAATATTGCTTTTGACCCCAAGACACAATTTACCATTCACTATTCTAAAGATCATTGAAAAGTTCTCATGTAAATATTTGTTTACTTAATTACAGATGGAGCTTTGCTGTATTTTTCAAATTTTTCTGTCAGATATAGTATTCAACCTAGTTAGCTGAACTCCAGTCCAAAACACCATGTGACTGTATTTGGTGAAGTACACAAAAATGTGCTTGGACAAACAGAATGCTTCTGGAGACCCACAGATACCATTGCTCTAGAACACAGGCTTAGGTACTCCAGTAGCAAGGAAAGGGTAATGACTTGGAAAGGCAAACATGCCTGCTTCTTATACCTCTGTATAAGAAGATACCTCTAGTGTAATCAGTTACTTTACAGCAGACAGTCTCATTACTATAAATTGCAACTAGAGGCACTTTTGCCTTGCAAAGGAATTCATAAAAACATGTCAGATCATGTCAGCTGAGATGTTATATAAATCACATTCTGCACTAAGTGAAAAAATACATTTTGCGTCCAAGGAATTTCAGATTGTTTTCTGAGTAGAGCCCACTGTTTCACAACTCAAGAAGAATTTTCATCAGAATTACAGACATCACTTAAGAGACATGAAAGTTGAAAATCTAAATATGCCTAAATGCTTCCATTTTAATCCCCTTGTTCATTATATTTCCACTAAAGTTGCTACTTCATTCCACAAAAGGGTTGTCCCCAACAGTGCCTCAGACTGTGTAAGCACACCCTTAACTTCTGCGCTTGCATGTATGGAAGTGACATTACCCAGAGAAAAGGAGTGTTCTGAAATCAACTACAAATGTAATGACAGCAGGTATGAGTGAAGAAAAATCCTTACGTTGAAATACTAACTTCAACTGCTCTTGCCACGAGAAACTAACTCCCAACTTTTTCTGACACTAGGAGGTGTTTGATTTTCTTAAATGTGATTCAGTAGTCGGTAACTTGAGAAAGAATAAACGTTTTTTTCCTCGAGACGACATGCAATATCACAGTTCATGGGAGTAAATCATGTAGGCACATGATTTTGCAGGAACTAAGCCAGAGTGAAAAAAAGACAAGAGAGCTGCATTAAGCCCTTGGTGACTATATTCAGTGGGCTAAGCATTGGTTTCACCAGCGGATTTGACCAAATTGTTCTTTCTTCATTCTCACAGAATGGAAAAAAAAAAATATGAGAAGCTAACTCTTCGAGATAGAAATGACTTAAACTGCAAAATAAAAGTCCAGTTTGCATCTTCATTAAAAAAAATTAAACAATAATATTACATATTTTGTATCAAAATATGTAATATCTGGCCACAAATCAGCCTAAGCAGAATCACAAAAAACAACTCATGTTGAGCTTCCTTGCTGTAGTTTTTACTAATGTCATTGTAGGATACAAAAAAAACCCTGTTTATTTCCACTAAAAAAATCAGGTTAAGTCTTTGAAATGTCACCAATGTTGACGACCTTTAATTTTTTAACAAAACAAAAGGCAGTCTTAAATTAACTAAAAGGTTAATTCTAGAATGTATTACCATAACATTTCCATTTAAAATAGTACATCCTCTTATAATCTATATTTTAGATTCCTCAACTACACTTGGTTTAAATACTTAAAATTGTCTAATTACTGATTTTCTATTATGTTTGGCTGATACAACTCGAGTTGAATCAAAACTGTGCTAGAACTCCTTTGTTAAAATGCTAAACCAGCCAGGCAATGTGCCTCTCATTAACTACCAGCTAGTTCTTGACTGACACTGTCGATTGCCTGCGAGGCAGCTCACCCTACAATGGAAATTATTTTATGGTATCTACCTGCGGATCTCAGTTTGTGCTGGACTACTCCTCCTCCTCCTTCTTGCTTCTTTCATGAACTGTAAACTATAAAGTAAATATATGGAGGGAAGAGGGGGGGAGAACCCTGCCTTTTCAAGCTGAGAAACTCCAGACTTCAGAAGACAGATAGTACTTAATACTATTTACTGTACCACTGTAATTATTTGGTAGTTGATCAAACTAATAAACACACCCTTTGGCAGAATGGGGACTTCGGACTACTTGAATAGATGTGAGCTCCTTTTCTTCACTGAGACTTCAGTTGTAGCAGACCTGATTTAAGAGATGTCACTCCCTGCCATAGCATTCCCTCTCCACATCCATGCCAGCCACTTATTCCACCCTTCAAAGCAGACATTACCACACTTCTTAGCTGGATTGAATCAACTGCCTTATGTGGGTGTGCTATGAAGTGGAAAAGAAAACTGATACAGTTTAAATCTGTAGATATACATATATATTTTTCCCTAATTCTAGTTCTTTCCTAATTTCTTAGTCCTGATCTAGAGAGCAGCTGTGACACATAACAGGATTGGCTAGACCTGGGAAAAGAGGCAGAACGTCTAAATCCCACCCAACTGCCAAGGGAACAGCAAAATGAAGATGCAGTCTGACTGCAGAGTCCTGACCAGCCTCAAAACTGAAAGTAAGCAGTTACTTGGGAGTTTACGTAGCTGCACATAAAATGTTCTCATTTTGAGAAACATTTGCAAACACAGAATGTCCTTAGTTTTGTCTTCAGATCTCAAAGAAACTTGCAAATGAAATAATCTCTGTTTAAAACCATGCTTCAGTGAAAGACACTGTGCTATACTATGTGCATGGAAACAAACTAATAAACCTCCATAAAGAGAAGGAAAATTGTGTGATTTATTAATCTGAATATCAGTGGTTTAAAAAACAATGTGGAGATGTTGCTCATTTAGCAAAAAGCTTAGGTTGACAAATTTCCTCACGTGTAGGGCAAATCTTTCTTCAACAGCTGAAATCATGGTTACAGTAACTTCCTATTCAGTCATTTCCTTAATTAAACCATTGAACTTTAATGTGAAATGCAGCCATTACAAAACCAGAAAGGAATCTGAACAATAACAATCCAGTCAAATGGGCAGCACAATAAGCAACAGCAATGTCAAGAACACTGGCTGGCACGTTTTGGTTGGAATCAAGGATGCTGTGATTCCCTGAGATACTAAATCAAGTTCAAGTAAGCTCTGTGCTGGATCAAAGCTGCACGAGCTGCATGATACGATGCAGTGAAAACTTGGCACTAATGGGCTCTTTGGTAAAGGTTACTTAAAAAACAAACTGTATGTCATCTTCTTCCCAAATTTTTGAAAGGTGACAGTCTGGCAATAGCAACGCCTCATCATAGTCTCAAACATCTGTCCTGCTCTGAAACTGAAGATTACCCAAATGGATGCATTTTTTAGTCCCTTTTTGCCTCCCTTCTACTCCAACCCTGCAGTCCCCAGTGGTGCCCAAAAGGTCAAGGTTCTCATTTTAAGCATGCTCTTTCCCTTGGACAGTCACTACATTCACGCCTGTCTTTGCCTCCTACAAATGGTCCAGACGCCCCAGACAGCTAAAAGCCAACACCTGGGAGGATGCTGGTCACCACTGCTCTACCCAGGGCAGTGCCTATTGCATCAGTGACACTGAGTCTGTTCCTTGAGCAGAGACAGAAACCCTGCCTGGCTGCAGCACTGTGACGCTGCCTGCATTCAGCAAATGGGGCACCAGTGCAGAAAGCCACAAGGAGCTCCAGGCAGGATCCAGGTACCCCTGTGCCTCCACAATTGCACTGCACACTCTGCTTCAGCAGCAGAAAAGCAGCTCATGTGTGCTCCTACCTGACCTGGGCCACGTTTGCACAGCCAAACAGTTCCACCAGGCACAGATCTGGCCACAGTATTAGGTTTTGATAGTATTCAATACTATTAGCTCTTTCCCGTTGCCCAGACAGCAATAACTTTGTGGGTCTCTAGTTACACAGGCAGCTCACACTCTGGGTAGGTGCGAAGGGTCACAGAGTCACTGCAGGGAAGGGCATAATCTGTTTTCCAGGAGGCTTTAGGTGTTGGGGCACAGTGCCTTCTTGAAGACGCAAAGCCACTAGCCAATCTAAACACACAGCACCTTAGTTTCTGAGGCATCAATAGGTCATTAAAAAGTAAACAAAAGAAAAAGTTTACAGAACAAATGCTATCAAAATTCTGGTGCCCACTATCTAGAATATAGATATGCTTAGAGAAAACCTTACATTTGATCAGGATAGTTTTGACTAGAATAACCAAAGACTTTACAAAATAATTGTAAATACGCATACACTGCCTTTTTTTTTTTTCTTGCATGTTTTACACCCCTTAACTCAAAAGTGAAAGGCATGTTAGATATGTGGAACCAACTGACCCAGTGGATCCCATACTTGGGTTACACTTACAACTTTAAATTGGGTTAAGGACACAATGTTTAATTGTTAAGTGTAAATCTCATTGCAGAGATTGATACTCAGTGCACTAGGCACACTAAAACTTGTAATTTTTCCAGGAGAATTGGTATCACCATATCTCCAAGAATTCTTAGTTAAAAAACCAAACAGACAAAACCTCAGTTAAGAGACTACTTTTAAGACACTGATCTGCTTGGGCTGTGAAATAAGACAGAATGGTGTTCTCTTCTCTGCCTCAAACAGGACTCTTCTAAATGTTTCTCCTAGCTAATTTTGTTCTTAATTGGAAAAAATAAATCCATAAAGATAAAAATCAAAAAATCCCTTAATTATGCATTTTAAAGTGCATGTTGTCTGCAGTCTGATCCAGCTCCCAGACAGTGGGATTTTTTTTTTTCCGTGTATTCAACAGGAATGATGGGTATCATGTTGCTAACTTCAACGCTGCAATCTGATTTGCACAGGCCAGCTCAAGTGGAGAGTTACTGAAATCAGCTGGATTCTTTTACGGTACAAGATAACAGTGTACAGATAACGCTGAAGACCGAGGGCTAGGCCTAGAGCCTGCTGATTTCTCTAACTGGCTGCACCAAATACCAACAGAGCCTCCCTGGCTCTGCCAGCAGAGCTCTGCACAGGAGCAGGCGGTGCCCCAGCACATGCTGCAGGGCCCAGCCTTCACCTTATGCTGCAAATGCCCTGCGGTGGAGTGCTCAGGGTAAACAGAAATCTTGTTTTCACAGGTGTCAATCCAAAGAGACTTTTTGGACCAGTTTACAAAACCCAGTGGGGAATGAATCCTGGATTTCCCTGTTGCTAGGTGCTCATAAAACACCGCCAGTCTTCATGAGCTCGTAATTAAGTTATAATAGCCATCATAAAGTTGCAAAATTCCTATATACTAGATAAGACCATAATCCTGCTGGATGATATAAAGATAACCAACCACTTTTTCCTTGAAATTAAACATAAATGTGATGATGTTTTCTAACATGCTACTCTTAACACTGCTTTTACTTTACAAACTCTTTTAAGCGAAATATTTCTCAAGAAAAAACAGTACTTGTATAATAACCCTGTTAAACAGACTGACACACAGAGATATGGAGGCTTTGTTTGTAATGAAGATACTTTACTAAAGGGAAAATAAATCTGCTTCTGGGATGAATCTCCAAATTGAAAGGGTTTTTCAGGTGATGGAAGTGTATTGTGATGGGTCTCCAGCCTGATTACTTCCTGCAGGGATGGTTTTGTCATTGTGCCACCACCACTCCCCTGTGACTTCTAAACAACCCAGGGTCACTGTGTCCTCTCTTTAATTAGTATCTCACTGCTGGAGGGAGGGGAGAATGTCAAGGAAAAAAAGAATGAGAAGACACTGTAAACAAAGGTCCTCAGGGGCATCTTAACAATTTGGACAAGGAATGAAAAAAATGCTCTTTTGTTGGTGGCAAAATGAAAAGAAATGGTTGGGGTGGTCCAAATTTCAATTTTAGTTAGATGAATTTGGATAAAATAAAGAGCAATCATGCTAAGAAAAAAATTAATTCTGTTCCCAAGAGGGCTTTATCACCCAGCAGATGAGGATGCATTCTATATTTTACAAGAAATCCAACTCAAATATTGTGTTCCAAGCATAAAGCAACCAAAGCCCTAAGGAATAGCCTCTGCTTCCCTAAGTACTATGACCGAGCTCAGTTGAGGTGATAGCAATTATCTTTATTTGCATTAAAATAAAACTTCCAATGAGCATCTTTTGTACAAAAATATTTGGACTGTAATTTACACTTACATTTTTCATAGAAAAATTCAGATAATCCAACAATAAAGTAAAATAATAATAATAAAAATAATGATGCATAATAATGCATAATAATGTATATAAAGCAGTAATACCACCTTCACACTAGATAATTAACTTGCCCTGAAAGTTCTCTAGACTGATGATTCACAAAAATAGCAAATATTACTAAAGACTGGACTTACCATAAGGCAAATGTTGTGCATATGAGCACATGGGTTAAGAGTTAAAACATTTACCTTTTTTACTTTCCAGAATCAACAATACGATAGAGAAATTTGCATACTTTTTTAGCTAAATACAACAAAAAGGTCAGTGCTTACACAAAATTTTATTTTCCTTAGAATTTGGAGTATTTTACAGTATTTCAGATTAGCCTTTTTCCTGTTGTCTCCTGGAAAATCAGGAAGTGAAATTTGATTTTAAAGCAAAACTCTGCCGACAGGAGGGTTTCTCTTTAAAGCTGACAGTATGAGAAGTTAAATGGCAGTTTGTCAGTCACTTGGCTATTGTAGCACATAGTAGGTGGCCTTCCCCCTCCTGGAATTTCCTCCTCCAAGGTAGGCCCTCAGGTTACTCGTGCCTTGAGTAATGGGGAAGGGAAGAGAAACCACACACGTTTCTGAAGAAAACCATACATGCGAGGAGCTGCAGAAGAAA
This sequence comes from Coloeus monedula, assembly GCF_965178545.1. Taxonomy (NCBI): domain Eukaryota; kingdom Metazoa; phylum Chordata; class Aves; order Passeriformes; family Corvidae; genus Coloeus; species Coloeus monedula. Next base: position 23,950,716 of record NC_138787.1, on the reverse strand, counting down.
CAGACATTTGGAATATCCCATGGAAACAGGAGCCCCAAATTCAAGCTGGAGGCAGCACTCACACCCCATCCTAGTGCCTGCTGCCTTGAGCACTCAGGCATGGATCTCTCTCAATTTCTGCTATCCACATGGCCACAGTTTTTATATAAAATAACACAATAATGTTAATAAGGAAGAAGAGGAATAGACTCTGTAGCCTGTGGCTACGGCGCTCATCCCAAATATAAGGAATCCACATTCGAATCTTTCCCTTGTATTCTGTTTCCAAACTACTGAATGCAGAAATACAGAGTATATTTAGGTCCTTAGGTACCCACAGAATTAGGCACCAGTTAAGGCAGGGCTTTACTGGAGTGCCCCAATGACAGACTCAGCTGCTCAGCCCCTATAAGGATTCAAACATTCTATTTCTCTAACTAAAATTAAATACAATTGAGCAATATGGGTTTGGTGACTTGTCTTTTTGGTCTTATTTTAAGGCCCTGGATCGTGAAGTCTCATGAACAATAGACTTATGTCAACAATTCTAACACATCGCTTCAGTTCATGGATGCTTTTGGTTCTGTTTTGCCTCTTGAAACTCCCGTGCCCTGAGCAGTGCAGTCTCCAAAAGGTGGGGTTCAGCCTCAATGGCCTAAGTCTGGCTGCGAGCTGAGCATTATTCCATGGTTTCAGTCTATACCACAAGAGTGGTGCCCACCAATACACAGGTGAGCTCAGATTCTACCTTTGGATCACAGCATAAATATATAAAAAACTCATATTTCATCTTAAATACATTAAAAAATACAAAACATCTCCCATCTCTTCTGTGTAACACTGCAGTATTAAACTGAAGAACAGTCTGATTTTGTAATTAATTTTTTTTTCAAAATCAGATGTGGCTTTTAAATATTTCTGGTTTTTTAATCGGTCTTATGATTTTCATGACTTGGCTTATGGTGCCAAACACTTAGGGCAGATAAGAGTGCCATTCTACATGCCCCAACTCTTCTCCCACCTCACACAACCACAGCAGAAAATTCTTCTTTTTAAAATATAAGCCCAAGGAAACCCACCAAATTCTGTGTGTGAGGGGAAATAAAAAGCACATTTGAATTGTACGAATTTTAGCTTTAAAAACATTGACATTGATTAAAGATTTCCATAGTGTACAATTTACAAGAAATTACCTCAGCAGGGTGAATGGATTCGGTTTCATAATCACAAAGTTCCCTAACTCCATGGTATTATATTCCAAGCAAGCTTGTATATTAAGTTTAATTTCACTTTTTTCAGGAAGTGATTTTACTCAAGATTGAATACAGCTGTTAGCAGAGCTCACTGTTCCAAAAATGCTTCAATGCAAACTGAAAAAAAAAGTTTCTGTAGGTGAGGACTTGCAGCCAAGCTCCATTCTCAGAACACACTACTGAAAAAATACAGTCTTTAAATATTCAAATACTAAAGAATGGGAGAGGTCTGTGTAACACATTTGATGACTTAAACGAATTGCTCCATCTTCTTTGACAACACAAAGCTAGCAGACTCCCTGCTTTTACAAAAAGAAACATGATGGTAGATATACCTCTTTTTGTTTTGTGCCAAGCATTAGTATCAAACCCTCACTTTTCGGGGGGTGGGGGGTTTAGTTTCATTTACTATTTCATCTTGATTCTGTTCTTTTAATATACACAGAAATGTATGCTGGCATAGAGAACAGGGCCTCTGCAGAGGAAACGCTGCCAGCTAAAAACACAGGATGTAATCGAGACCACAAGAGACACATACTCAGTTATAAATGTAACTATGCTGGAGGTATGGGAAGGAAAAAAAACCCTCTTATTTTTCTCTGCCAGTTTTAATTGTTTCAGTGATACTTTCCCACTCTTATTTTGTGCCAGTATAAGAAGAAGAAAAATAATCAAATTTAATTACTTTTGCAGCTAAGATAACTGCAGGATTCAGTATTCAGCAGCCCAGACGTCCATTTCTCCTTGCAGGAACTCCCCGGGTGTTTTACACACATCTCGGATGACAAGCACACACTCTCCGTGCAATGCGAGCTTGAGCAAGGGCACTGTCTGGTCAAATAAGCACTAAAGGCATAATTAAAAACAATATTAATATAGCCTCAAAGACCCCCAGAAACAAACAAATAAAATAAAAATAATTTCAAAATAAAAATACTAATGAAACTAAAATTGAAGACTGGTAGAAATACACTATAATAATCCATTTTCATCTCTGACTCGCCTGCTTTGAGACAAGAGAACCAGGAAGTAAAACAGACTAAAAAACGGGGGGGAAAGGTGAAACCAATTCCTGTCTTTTCTACAACAAAATCTTTTCTCTGAAGTAATCGAGAGTAAGCGAGGTACCTAAAACGCTATTTTTAATAATAAACGGGTTTCATTATAATATGACTCAAGACTTAAAAATCTGTTGTTAACAGGCGGCCTCAGGCTCCCGCCGCGCGCCGGCGAGCGCGGGGCGCGGCCCACACGGACCGGGGCGGGCTCGGGCCGCGCCACCTCCTTATCGCCCGTGTCCGGCGCTTCCGACCGCGGCGGGGAAACACCCCCGGGCTCCCCGGGGCTCGGGAGGGGAGGCAGCGGGAAGCGGCGCGGCCGCTCCGCCCGCGGGACCGGCGGGAAACTCGCCCGGCTCGGATGCGGGCGCAGCCCGGCAGCGCCCTGAGAAGCGCTGGCTGAAACAAAGGCAGCGGTCGCTCCCAAGGAGCGAGCCCTGCCGGAGCCCTGGCGTTCGGGCTCAGCGGGTGTTAACTTTCCGCTTAACTTCACGGCAGCAGCCCGGCCCGCAAGGCGGGAGGAGCTCCAGCTCTGGAGGCTCCCGCAGCCATCTTGTCTCTCAGCTGTGGAACTCGCCGAGCAGAACAAGCCCGTAAGAAAAGCTCCTAACGCTACAATTCCCCGCTAGAGGGAGCTCCCCAAGCCCCCGCGGCAGGAGGAATAAGAACTGTATTCAATTAGGGAAATCGCATTTTGACTTTTTCGGAAAGTTTGTATGTGATGTATTTAGAACACTCCACCGCCTGCCCACAGCCCTCAGTGCTGCAGAGCTGCCGCTCCGTTGCCAACAGCCTCCCTGAGTCACCGCAATATATCAAGCAACCTTGAAGTTTGGAGGCTATCACTGTTACGCAGTCTTTATATAAACTCACCGGTTCATAATGCACTTCAGAAATAGCATGGAAGTCAAAAGTCCCCCTAAAATATTTTTTATATGAGTATGCTCAGTCTGAATGGCAGATACATGTCCACACGCAAAAGTGGAATGCGGATCAGAAAACCCCTTTTGCCAGCCCTAAGGAGGCTTCCCTGGTTGATGTGCAGGAATAGGGAACAAATTCTGGTTTTGCTTAAACCATCAGACGTTTTGCCTCTGAATCCAGTGAAGCAGAGTTAGCTATAGATGGACCAAACCGGAGGGGTTCCTATGCTTCTCCGTACTATGGCTCTAGGGTTCCACTTAATTTGCAGGAATTAAGCAGCTCTTAGGCCAGGCATCAGCTAAAAAAAGCTCTAGAGATGGGTACAGTCCTGGGATCTATTTGTCAGTTTCCATCTGTCCAAAATGCTCTACAGACCCTTCTCCAAGTGCAGTTTGTGCAGAAGAGATGTGTTTTGCCTTTATCAAATAAACTAAGAACATCACTAGAAGTTTCTTCTTTGCCTGTTCAACATTTTTCCTTAGGAAATACAGATCCTACAAGAAAGGAAAGGAAGAGAAAATCACTTTGCACAAAAGCTTGAGACTTACATTTGAGCAGTAAAAAGGCCCTATTTGTGATAATAGACTGGAGTCTATTCATATAAATTTAGACAGTACATGCTTTTATTTCAACATCCACTGAAATCCATATTGTTACTAATTTGCTTAAAATTTCAGTAACAGATTGCTAATATGTTTGGAACATCCTTTATCACTTTAATTGTGTATCAGTTACCCCACCATTACAGCTTACTACCGCTCAGACTCTAAACTGTACACTAATTTTGAACTTATTTTCTTTCAACAAAAAAACTACAGTACAAATATCCAAGTTTCCAAAGCCAATGTAAAACTTACATAGATTTAAGTTTGTCCTCTTGAACCCCCTATCAAAAAAAGGCACTCGTGGTAAAGGGTTCTAGTGGATCACACACAATAGGATGCAAGAGCTATATTGGTTCTATTCTGCTTCTGCCACTTTATAATTCCTCTGCTGTGACTTCATTCCTCTCTCAGTGGAATACACACTGATAATCCTGGGATCACACTTTAAAGCTATTTTGAACCTACCCATGAAAAAGGAGGCATTAATTATGATATTAGAGCTATGGTTGCTACTTATCTACTGTTAGTTCTCCATTCTTATTTGAAGATTTACAAAAAAACCTGTTATTGCATGTATTCTATCAACATTTTTTTACCCTTGGAACTTAAATAAGATTTTATGTACTTTGACCTTTTATTTGATCCAGTATTAGTTATTACTATTGACTTTAAAGCATTCTGCTTGTACACTTGCAGCATGATCCAGATAGTACAATGGCTGATAGTTTTGCCCATGTTTCATGTTACCTGTTTGGAATCTTGATGTTTATGCCAATACTTTTTAAAAGTAATTGACTCATACAACATTTGGGAGATCCAGTTAGGTCTTCTTCTCAACTTAATACTGCTTTTGATTTTAACAGCAGAGAGAGTAGAATACTTACAGTACTTCAGAAACAATACTTACTGTGAAGAAATAACATCTAAATCAAATGTTACTGAAACATGCAATCAATAGTTCTTTGACAAGCACTGGTTTAGGCAGGGTCAAGAGAGCCACTTGGTGGAATGACGTTCCATTGCTTTTTTTGGCCTTACATCCTGATATCTATATAATTTTAAAACATCACAATAGTGCATACACCAGGTACAAACAGTACAAAGTAGGTGAATACTGTTCTTCTGATTATTATGGCAGAATGCACAGCACCCTGACTGACTACTGTCACCTAATCCTCACTGTAGTGTCTTAAAACCTCTGCAGCCAACATGGGAGACACATGACATATATTCAAGTGGGACAGTGAAAAGTTCCTTGTACTGCAGAGCTGAGCTGAGAACTGGAACCGGTACTGTTCCCTTTACTGTTCTACTTTGATATGCTGATAACTTCAGATAATTTAGTTTACAACCTAGAAGTAAACAGAAGAATCTAAAATATTATAGAGCTAGTACACAAGGAAATAAAAATAGTAGTGATTTGTTATCTTATTCATGTTTAATTACTGTTGGTTTTAACTGGGAAAAATAACGAAATACAACAGAAAATGTGACAGGCACATAGGGAAAAGTGACATTTTTCTGTCTACCTTGCTGAAGTGATCTGGCAGGCTACTGCAAATATTATGAAATAGATAATGGCTAAATATTATGAAATAGATAATGGCTGTATGAAATATGGAAAATGGAAACATGGAGGCAGCCACCAGACAGAAAACTCTGCATTTGCAGCCTGCAAACATTCATAATGGAGACTAGATCTGATCTAAGACTCTGACTGACAAAATAAAAAAAACAAAAGAGAAAAAAAAAAGTAGCTGGACCAATCCAGGTATTTAGTTTAGACAAGAGAACCAGACACAGTGTTGACAGGCCAGCCTCGGAACAGGAAAGCAAATTAGAACTTTCTTTACCTGTAATAGGGAATTACACAGTTGCAGTATCATTCTTCCTAATGCAGAGTCAGGATTTATTTCTTTGAAGGTACACAAGGTACACATTTAGTGTTTTAACTAAAGGGACAATGTAGGGATTGCAATGTTCTAGGAGGTGGCCCTGCTGCTAGACTTTCTACTGTCTTGAGTATTATTGGAACAACCTCTTGTCTTGATTATTTGCAGACTACCCAAGCTATCCATTTACTGGAAAGTGGGTGACAAGCAGGTAGTCTGGGATGGGAGAGATGTGAGACCGGATTCATTAATTCCCCATGCTCTGGGTAATCACTTATTCTGATGTTAGGAGACTACTGAAGATTTGATTTAGATTTATTTGAAGGCTCTGGGTAACAGACACCTTATGCCCACTTTGTTGTGCTATAAATACTTTCTTGAGGGGCAAGGCAATGATGAGTAACAGCCCCTGTCTGTCCTGGTTAGGAACACGCAGAAAACTCACGATGATCAGCAAGCAATAACAAGGACATTCCTTGTTTTCTTCCGTACTTGGTTCAATCCTCATGGGGAGGTGGAAGGGGTGTCCACCAATACAAGTATTTTGTTACTTTTTTAGCACATGCTCATATATTCTTTTCTTTTCTTCTTTCAGAGGTATATCAATAGATAAAACCAATCCTCAAGATAAAACAAATAACTCCACAGTATCCCTTTCTTCCAAATTCATAGAAAGAACACTGACTCTCTAGATCTATGTATAGATCCCTTGCTCACTTGGTCATAAAGAGCAAAGTCAGGTCAGAGGAGAGGAGAATTATGGAAATAATTCAATACTGATTTGAAAATGGTGGCTGAATAGCAGAGACAGATTGGGTTTAAAATGTTATCCTGCTGTGGCTGCTATCCTAGGCAGCTTTAGGATGTATTCCCCTATTCTTTGAGAATAAAATGGTGCCTTCCGTTGCAGAATGCAGAACTTCCGTGAGAGAAGTAAAGAACTTTGCCCCATGTAAGCAAAAATGGTGACATGGATTCATACAAAAAGGAGACATTTGCATTAGTTATAGATTCTTTTTCCATGCCCCCCTCCCTCCAGCCTGTGTGTTTGCCATTACTGTGAAGCACAGAGCACACAGATCACTCTTAGGGAGGAAGAGATTGTTGCTGGGGTCAGGCACAAGGTATTTCCTGAATTCATTATTCTCAAGTACAAAGTTTTGCAAGCCTGTTGCCTGGTCTGTCAGACAGCACTTTGTTTTTTGAGTACTCGAAATGTTAGATCTTACCATGCAACTAGAAGTTGTGCTTTACAGAAGTTGTGCTTGTATGCAGCATTCAAATATATAAGCACATGAATGTTTTAAAAAATAAAAATACATTACAGTACATTATTTATATATACATTACATTATCCGTATACATAATCAGTATATTATTTTATACAAGTTTTTTATGTTTATATATGACAAAGATACATGGGAATATTATAGTTCCATAAATGCATGCTAATAAATGTGGTGTGTTATCAATGAATTATAAAACACCCATTAATTCTTACTCAGTTTTCATGGTGTATAAAATAACAATCCTGGGTTTCCTTTTTCCGCAAAAAATAGACTAAAGAGGCTAAATTTTGACTAACCGTTTTCCAATCTAAGTCACTTGGCATATTTTTCTATTACATGCACAAACTTTAATTACTAATTGGAATTAATTAACATTTTTCATTCTTGAAGCACTGCACAAATAATGAAGCTTCTCAACACTATTATTACTATTCATATTTATTATTATTATTATTACTAAACTCTTCATTTACAAATGGTGGAACATCTGTAACCATTTTAGGGATCTATCCTCAAGCGTAAAAACAAGACAGCAAGGTTTAAAGACTTTTCCCCATTTGTGAATTGGTGTTTAAAAGCCTATTGACTAACACAGAATCCAGTTGAGAACTCAGTGTCTTAACACCTTCAAATAAAATCTTTTGCTCATCTATTCCATATTCAACCTCACTGACAAGGGCCAGAACATAAATGTCCTCTAGCCTTAAACTTCCTTGACTAAATAGGAAATAACTATTGGCTATAACCAATAGCTCCCAAGTTAACTGTAGTGGATCGTTCCTGGGCACCAGGAGTACTGAAGCAGTCTGTTACTATTATTCCCAGCCTCTTCATGTCCTTAAAACCTACCTGATGACACAATTTTGTAATTTTCTTTTTCACTACACGTGACCCTACCTTTGAATTCTTAAAGTCTGGTGGTAAGGTAAGGTAAGATCACAGAAAAAGTGATCTGCATCTGGCCTGAGCCCTCAGTTATTGCACCATAGCCAGCATGGCATGATTTTCACATTAATTCTCAAAAGGTTTGGTTTTTAGCAGTTAAGGACTTGCTTAACTTTGGATTAAGACATTAATCCCAAAGTTAAAACTTAAATTCTTCTTGAAGATAACATCAAATCCTTCCTTCTCTACCTTAAAGCTGGTTTAGTAGCTCTGGAAATGCCTAGATTTTTCAATATGGGCAGTGGGAAAGGAAGCTTCCCCATCAGCCCTGTGGATTTACTTCAAACCTGCTTTTGGAGGTTTGTGATCAAAAAGAACAAGTGTGCAGTTCCCTTTTTTGACTCTCTGCTGAGCATTTGAGGAAGGGTGACAACTTAGACAGTGGCCTCTGTAAGTACAACAAACACAGGCTGAGACCAGCATCTCATTTCACATCACCAACAAACCGCCACTGAACACTGACAACTTTGTTCCCTTCCTACTGGCTACAATGCCTTTAGACAGTAACATCAGATTGGAAATTAGGTATGTTTGGGAGAAACAAAGATTTTTTTTTTTAATCAGTTGAAATAAAGGCATGCCAAAATCATTCACATCTTTATAAACTAACTACACTCTCATTCTAAAATCTTGAGCATTATAAATGATAAGACAATTTGCTAGATGTAAAATAAGTGAAAACTGAACTCTCAGAAATCGTATCACTTCTGCTGAAGTTACTTGCAAAATCAGTGAAAAGCAAAATTATAGAAAGCAGGCCACAGAGGCAGCACTTGATTTAAAATCATTTATCTTACAGCAGTGTAGTTCAATTGACCCTTTTATTAGTCAGGAAGAAGATGTAGGATTTACCCCATCTTCCATAAATCAGGGCATGGAAATCAGGACAGAGTTTTAAATATACAATGAGGCATTTAATCTGGAAGATGGATACACAAGGAGGGTCCAGAGGCAAAACACCACCAATCTGAGCTAATCTCTCCATTGGTATCAGGGATGAGCATCATGCAGCAAAACCAACAAACCTCACAACAGTTATTGACAATAAACCCCTTTACTTCATTCTGAACTTTTTCTTATTAAAGAGTTAATATAACATTTCAAAATGATATTTACTGCCTTTAAAAATCTTGAAAATTAATTGGGGCAAAGAAACAATTAACTCAGCCTGAAGCAGAATGCTCTCAATCTAGTGTTTCACTAAAATCTCTAAAAACAATATATTTCAGGTAAACTAAAATGTTCCATTGCATATGGATTCCAAATGCACTGCCTTTCACTCTCAGTTTTCAAACTCCAGCAACTCAAAAAATTCTTCAGATAGTTCTTGTCTTACCAGACAAATGACAGTCCCCCAAACTATCCAGTCTTTTGATCCACTTTATAAGGCATAAAACCCAGACAGATGAGATATGGTTATGTTTGAAACTAATTAACAGACCCATGCTTTAAGGCAAAATAGGTTTCTTTGAGGTGTTGGGATGTTAGAAGAGGTTGGCAAAGCTCCTCAGGTGTGGAAAGACCTCTGCCTGTAGCACCCAGCTTCACCACACACCTGCTATCCCAACATCTGTGCACCGGTGTTGTTCGCTGCTCTGCTTTCCTTGTTTGTTTTTAACTGCAGATATGAAGTACAGTGTGCTGTGCCCCGTTTACATGAATGAAAAGACCTATTTACAAATACATCTTAGCCTTTGCAAATCTGATTTCTCCCTAAATATTACATGCTTTCCTCATTCCATTTTCACTTTATGAATTTACTTCATGTCCTGTGATATGAAGATGATTTCACTGTAAGAACAGACTGACTGACTGGATTTTTTTCTTAATCTGTACAACAGCAGTCATTGTTTACTCAGAAAAGGTAGCTCAATTTCCCCCTATTTCCATACTTTGAGATTAAATTAATTTCCTCATTTCATTTGTAATGATGACAATAAATACGTAATTTTATTTATATTTCAATTAGACTTTTAGCACAACTGTTGGTCTATTTTATACCAAAGACTACAAAATCTAGTACTGAAATACTCTAACACTATGGCACAGGATTTTCTCCAGAAACCTCCTAATTCTAGCTTGAGTTTCACAATTACTTTTTCCTCCACTGTACCAAAAAGTTAATATTAAACTTCTGCAACTCATTTTTTACCTACAGATTACAGAAGTGCCTGACTAAGCCATGTTCTACATGGCAATAACTTTTATGTAATAAATCAGTAGTATCTCACATTAATATAATCCCTTTTATAAGACATAAAGGTAAATAATAACTGATTGCTTTTCTCAGACTGCCAGGACATGGATGCCATGTTTTATTTTGCACATCCTCAGTTGTTTTCTCCAACAGTAAATGAGAATTCACTAGTGCAAAGTTTCTTAAATTTCTTTCAGCAACAATACTAGCATAAACATTTCCCCCCTTATCCTGCTTGTTCCTAGTACTCATTTTTGCTGTGTATTTTTAACCTGGGCTGGTTCCCAGATCTATTTCATTGTATGGCCCCACTAGCAGCTCTGCTGGCATTGTTGATGGGGTAATGTGGGGAGAAAGAATGGCTGGAGACAAAGATGGATGCTTGAAGTTGGTACTGCTACAAAAGAACACATCTGAAAACACAGCTTTAGTTTTACAATGTATCTTCTGTATTAAAGGATACTGATCTGAACTGAGCTGCAGACCTCGGAGCACAAATTACGAGCACTTAATGTTCGTCTGCTGTTCACCTCCTTTAGACCCACTGCTTGCACCAGCCGCTTCTATTGAACCCATACAGCAACGACTCTGTTGACTACTGGACAGCAGTGAATGTTCTTACTACAAGTTAGGCTTTGGCAGATGAGCATTTGCAATCGTGCCTCTAGTAATTTGAGGTATTGCTGCCTCCAGGTGTCCTTTTTGCTCTTCTGCCAAAAATGCCTGTCTGGCAGAGTGAGCAGAAGGGAATGCTTGAGCCTCAGCTGCTCCAAATACAGCGTGTGGTATCTCCGCTCGGCAGAACTTTTCCCCCAGATTTCCCCAGCCTCCTGCACCAGAAGAATTACTTTTCAGGCACTCCAACTCCTGACTGTGAGAAGAATTTTATTCCCATAGGACAGACTGAGGAGGAGGCTGGAAGGTGAACTTTCATGTGCTTGCCAGGTAGTCTTTCTGTTGCTGCTCTCCTGTATTCCCTTGGCTGCTGTGTCCTCACCCCCTTCCCCAACTAGATTCTCTTTAATGAGGCTCTATGACCATCCCAGATACATTGCTTTCTCACCTTCTGCCTACAGCACACTTTCCTCTCTGGTCCTAGGTAGTTACCAAGGTGGGGATACCTTTCTCCAAGAAGCAGTGCTGATGGTGCTGTACGGAGGAAGCAAGGCAAATTTGAGTGGCAGTGTCAAACTCTTCCAGGGAACAGCAGAGGCATGGGCAGGTGTCCCCTTGCTGCCCTCACTGGGGTGTGTGAGTAGGGAGAGGATAGACAAGGAGGGTGTGGTTAGATGGGGAAAGTAATGTTTGACATCTGTGCCAGATTCACCAGAGTTAATCTCTAAACTCCCTTAAATTATTGCTTGTATAGGAATAGTTTAAAAGTGCATTTTTCTCATGTTTCTCCATTCTGTTACTGATCCAGAGTCAAGAGGCTTGTGGTCAGGATTAAAAATAAGGAGGCTCAGCCTGTGTCTTTTTCAACGTTAATGGCATTTGTGACACATCCTGAGTTATGACTCTAACAGAAGAAAATGTCTCATGACCAGAGTTACTTGGGTGGAGCCTTTAGCTAAGCAAAAGCTGAAAAAGAGCCCATCAGTGCTTTCTCTTGATGATTTGAAATTGTAATCTTGTTATGAAAATTACCCTTAGGAAGACAACAAGGAGTTCACAGAGGAGGACTGTTGCTAGGGACTTGCATGGTTTGGCAGTAAAATACTGCAGTTTGTAAAAAGCAATTTTCTGCTGTTGATTTAATAATATTTAATAGATGGTACTCTAAATTTCTATGTTATTCGTAACACAGTTGCCACTTCTGAGCTTTACTGTTGTGCTCTCTGTATACCTTTAGACAATATAGGGTATATCTACAGAGTCCTCTCCCTATAGACCTGGAATTACACAGCCCTGTGCACTTGGACCAGCAGTCACCTCACTAGCACCTCGGCAGAATTTGTCTCAACATATTTTCTCATTGGCTCTGGGCTGATGTAAAGTGATATCAGCATGCTAAAAAATCAGGTGAAAATATCTGCAGGTATCCCTTAGGGGTGTTCGCAGCAGCTGCTCTGCTAATCAAGGAACACTGGAGGACATGAGGAAATTCTAACTGCCCACCTAGAAAAGCATCACATCTTCCACGGACTCCCCCTCTGCCCTTTGTCATGCCAGGTAGGTGGCAGTCCCTGCCTCTGGTGCTTTTACTATGAAGCTGGAATGTGTTGGCTGAGCTGCAGGAGAAGTCCCTCCCCCCCTGTTCAGCGGGTTGTTAAAGAGGGGTGAATTGCATTTTCTCTGAGGACCATACCCCAAGGATACATAAAAAAGAAAAATATGAGAGGTCTTTTTCTTTGCAGCATTAACTTTTCTGGACCACACTTCTCACTGGTTGTGCTACCATAACACTTAGTTCATAATAAAAAACTTTTAGCCTTCACTGCCTCACTCCATTTGCCATTAAAACTCCCCTAAAAGGCGACAAGCATTTAATTTTCTTCTCGATCCATCTGCGACTTGTATCGGCGCCATGCTGAGGGCAGCAGGAGCCGAGGGTGCCGGGAACACTTGGCAATACCCAGAACCTGGAGCTTGCGTTTAAGCCACAGCTCCCTGCCAGCTGGAGACACATTTAACATTCCCTGCATGACTTCAGCAGTTCAGCCACTTTCCCACATTCCACAGCTGGCCTCCCACCACTGCTCAGCCTGCAAGCACACACCACACCGGGGTCATATTCTTGCCATCAATTCTCAAGTACAACTTGCTAGTGAAAGCACTGGAGAGTTCTGTTTAAAATGTGATGGCACCATAAGACCTGCATGTCCTGGCGTCTCCGAAGTGGCAAGGCTACATATAAAGAAGTACTTTCCCTATGCTCTTCAGCTCTTCTGTGTTTTATAAAAGCCTGCATATCTTGGGAGCCACAAAATGGTTGGGTGGCAACCCTGTAAAGTCCCAGAACAAATCCCTACTACTATGAGTAATCCCAGTGCTTTACAACAGGACACATTTGGAAAGAAAGTCCTTCAGTACTGCATCCATGGATGTTTATTGTTAATAGTTCTCTTTTTTGACTGCAAATTCATGTTGCTTCACATGTACGCCACATCCATTTTTGTCCTTGTGCAGAAGTTAAAAAAAGGAAGCATGGAGTCAGGAGATGTCAATTTTTAATACCATAATTAGCTTGATGGGTTTCAGTGGTTCATATTTTTTATGTCTACAAGTTGAACTGGCTTGTACCTTTTTTGTCATGCTTCTTTTGTCATGAAAAAATAAACAACAATAACTTTCTAAAAGAATTGATGAAGAAATCTAAATTCAGTAAATTTCAGTGACAATTCACTACAGCAACATTCTGGCAACTTGTACTTAGAATTTATCTTAAAAGAAAACCCAAAACTATTCAAACAATTTATAGGTTAAGCATCAAGATTTTATGGGGATCACTAGAAGGGAAGCCTATTGTATGATTTGTATCTGGATTCCTCATTTATCTATTACCAATCACATCAGTGGTTAGGGACTGAGCAAATAAAGAATACTTGAACAAAATTAAACCTGCATGTCTGGGTGTGTTGGGCAGAAAGGTCTACAAGTTCATGTTAGTTTTCCCTGGAAACAATCAATAAGCGAATATTACTGAATTTCTGGGGTGCAGCACAGGACTATGAATTCCACTGAAATAATGATTTGAGTAGCTGAAGTGATCTTGCCATGAATGTACAGCAAGTGGTTGTATTGGGTCTAATGAGTTAATAACAGTTGTGAAACTGGACAGGGAACAATGCAATGCTTGGGCATTTCTCATGTATCATTTTAGGCCTGTTTTGGTATATAAATAGGACCTCATGATTCTGCAGCATCTTAAAGCAACGTGAGTTAGATCCACACATATACCAGAAAATATTTACCAGAAGATGTATTTTATTTCTCTTTTATCTTTTGATATTTATTTTAACACTTACTTTGCTAATGTTTGAGTGAAAACCTTAGAAAATTAATCCAGTCATGTTATCATTGAAGTATAAAGACATTTGGCCCACATTTTGAAATATCAAGTAACATCCTCTCACTTACTTTAAAAAGCTAAGTTAAGTCACTATTAAAAGACAAGTAACACTCAAATAAGCTTCCTCTTATAACAAAAAGAATCAGCGAAGCATACTTTTTATAAATTATTTTCTATAAGCTAGTTTTGAGCAAAGTCCCAGTTTAGGAGTTAACAAATGAAATACGCTCTAGCTCTAGTTAATACAAATTTATCACGGAAGCAGTGACAACCCCTTATCTGCACCAGGATTGTTGACATCAGTACCCAGGGGGAGTAGCTACAAATGCATGCCATTATTAGGGGAAAACTGTGCTGCCAAGAAGGTAGATTTATATTAGCAAACATTAAAATGTTATTAAGGCAGAATTCTTTACAGCCACAAGACATGCTGTGTAGCATGATATTCTTACAGTCTTAAAGGAAACGTGATGGTTGCACTTGAAAGTGAAATCTACCAGCTTTTGGAGTTTTTCTCTCTCCATTCGCTGGGCATAAGCCCATTCAAGTTAATATGGGTGATGTTACCCATAGATAGCAACAAAAATTTCACCCAAGCCCACAGGGAAACCTCTCCAGTGCACAGTGGACACAGCTTTGACTTTACTGATGTGCTTTTATGTTTGGCATTTCCTTTTACTCTGCTCAGACTACAATTCTTGCACCAGTCACTGTCTAAGCCCAGGGTGTCCCCACAGAGAGCTCATTTCCAGCCTGCAGGCACAAAGCTATGTACTAGCAAATGGACAACTCCTCTCTCAGCCTACCCAGTGCCTATCCATCAGTTTTTGCACCTAGACTGTCAAGATATTCTTTTGACTTTGCAAGCCAGGACCTTCCTTTGGCTTCCCAGAATATACAGAAAGCCATCTAATATAAAAAGAAATATTAAAATATAACATAACACAACATAACATACCAAGAAAGAACTCATTAGATATTGAAAGAACTTTTTTGTATTAAAGATATGAGGGAAAGGTACTGGCAACAGTTGGCAATATAACATGAATTGCATCTGACAGAAAGGCCTAATTCAAAGGGCAGTAATTTGAGAAAATATACTTCAATGGTAATAAAGTCCCTGTACATTCACTTCTTGATTGGGCTGCTTGGAAAAGCACTTTCTAATTCTGTTAGCAAACATGCCACAGGATTGCTAATGAAATTTTTTATCTACTTCTCACACAAGAGTCCATGCACTACTCCTAAATTCCGAATTTTTGAAGCAATAATACTGGCATGTCACTGTCCTCCAGCTGAGTATCTGTCCAGATAAATGAGAGGCCTTTTTTTGAAAACTGAAAGTTATTCACCACTGAGGGATTGAGGGTCTTGACAACATAAAATGATTATTTTTCCTCTTATTACCAGCTCTAGTATAGAGTAGAATGTAATTATTCTATCACAACTGTAATAAACTGCAATTTCAGACAGCAGCATGAATAATTTTTGGTCAATGAGCAAAAATTATTTAAAACAGCTCAGTGAAAGTGTAAAGAACGTATAGGTTAAACACCTCAATTTCAAGTGTACAAATAATACAAAAACCTGTTTTCATCTCTGATGGATGAGTCTTGTGATTATCTGAAATTGCACAGGATTAGTACTATCCCAACAGAAAGCAAAGGTCAAGAGGTCTTGATTAAGAAAAAGAATATTTGAAAGAAAACATTGTCTATTTGAAACAAATGCAGGCTCCTGCACCTGGGGAGGAATAACCCCACACACCAGTACAGGCTGGGAGCCAACCTGCTGGGAAGCAGCTCTGAGGAGAAGGAGCTGGGCGTCCGGGTGGACAACAAGCTGTCCATGAGCCAGCAGCGTGTCCCTGCGGCCAAGCAGGCCAGTGGTGTCCTGGGGTGCATTAGGAAGGGCATTGCCAGCATTGCCCCTCTGCTCAGCCCTGGTGAGGCACATCTGGAGTGCTGTGTCCAGTTCTGGGATCCTCAGGAAAAGAGAGACATGGAGCTCCTGGAACAGGTCCAGCAGAAGACTATGAAGATAGTTAAAGGACTGGAGCATCTCTCTTACAAGGAGCAGCTGAGGGAGCTGGGCCTGTTCAGCCTCCAGAAGAGACAACTGAGAGGGGACCTCATCAATGCCTGTCAGTACCTGAAGAGAAGGTGACAAGAGGATGGAGCCAGGCTCTGCTTGGTGGTGCCAAGCAACAGGACAAGAGGCAAAGGGCAGAAACTGATGCACAGCAAGTCCCACCTGAACATGAGGAAGAACTTTACTGTGAGAGTGACTAGCATTGGAACAGGTTACCCAGAGAGGTTGTGGAGTCTCCCTCACTGAAGATATTGCAGAACTGTCCGGATACAATCCTGTGCCATGTGCTCTGGAACAGCCCCACTCAAACAGGAAGGTTGGACCAAATGATCTGCTGTGGTCCCTTCCAAACTGACCCATTCTGTGATTCTGTGATTTATGTTTATACTTTGTTTGTAAGCTTTGAACTCCTCTTCTGGATCCTGATGAAACTTTGGAACATTTCTCATGTACCATTCAATTAGTGTCCATTTTTCTGCAGTGTCATCAGCTGCACACAATCTTGTTAATTGTTGTGCAGTTAAACAAGTCATATACTGTACATTTAAATTCATATACTACATTAACTTTCATTTTTACACACATCCATTAAGTTTTTCATTAAAAATGTTCCTTCGAGTATAGTCTCTACATAAAAATAAACACTGGCCAGTTAGTGAAATAACATTAGTTGCAAGCACTACAAGAACTATTATGATATATACATATGCAAAAGTGGTATCCAAAATAATTCATATTTTTAAAAAATTCAAAGTAATAAAGAAAAAAACTAGAATAAATATAAAATAATACTGGTGACTCTGGAAACTCCTAGTGTTATAATGTGAAACACAAGTATTTCTGGGACTAATGACATGCTGAACTGCAGTTACAATTCAGATTATCCACTTTCAAAGTCTACCAACTGGCTTGTTGCTTTGACTTTCCTTTATTCCTTCAGTAATTTGTGTTTGCCTTTCATGGGTTACTATACCAAAGCAGGGACAAGTATATGGATGCTCACTAGTCACAGAAATAAGGGTACCCAAACCAATCAGAATTAATTTTGCAGTATGTTAAATAACTATTAGTCCATACTTGCAACTCCCAAATTCAGGTACATGTTCACAGGTCCAAACTGAGTTCAGGTTTTGCTATGCCCTTACCATTACTTTGTATATATAATTTACTCCTTAAGCTGTACAGGTGAAAAAGCAGTCGTGCCCCGCAATGCACTCAGCCACCATGGGATAGAATTACAAGTCAATGTTCTCTCCTCCTGTTTATGTTCTAAGTTCCAAGAATGACTATCATATGAGTACAATGGAGGTCTTTTCAGCAGTATGCTGACATGAAAGAAAAGTTCAGCTATGTTGTTTAATTGTGTATACACCAGTGCTAGGCAACTCTCCAAACCTTACTGTAAACATTGTTTAAGGTTCATCCAGATCAGCACGATAATGAAGCTTGTGCTTTTTACGCTTAGCTTTTAATGACAGTTGCTTTTCTTTATGGTTTTATATTTACCTCTTCTGAAGCACAGTTAGAGACATCATACCGGGCTGACCTTTTCCTTTTACAGTTTGGTGGGTTGTCCTCTAAAGCCTTTGTCTAATATTCTGTTTACATCGTGTTGTTTTCCTGGATGGAGAACTGATCTATTGTCTTTTGTTAGTTTGTCTGGAGGACATATTCATCACTGCCTAACAAATGGCAAGACTAGATTGGTAAGAAGAAAAGTGCATGTTCAACAAACATGGTGTTGAAGACTTTAATGGAGCCAAAAACACTTAAAAGTTCCATTAACTGTATGATTACTCTGAAAATATCATTCATGTTCTAACAAGTATGTATGCACATAATAATGTAAAACTGGCACCTTTAACTCTAATGTATAATCACTATGAAGTTATTTTTGTTAATGTAAAGACATCTTCAACTACAAAAATATACATCTGAGACCAAAAATATAGGTCGTGTGCTCCTTCAGTGGCGAGTTGTTCGAAGTGCCGACTGGGTGTGTGTAGGCAGACAATTATGAGACAAAGAACACTGCATTCCTAAACTTCAGTTCAATTTAAGAAGAAAGTCCATTTATTGCTCAAAGGACATAACTTACAGTGTTCCAAGTTTCTATTATATAAGTGCTGCTGCATTTTATTTTCAGCAGGACAGTGAATTTTTACTGAAGAAATTGCCATTAGACTGCACATAAATGTAGTCTTCACATGAAACCCCTTTTTGGGGATGAGTACTGAAAGATGTGCTTTTTTGTAAATGGCTTTTATTTTGCAACACAACAGAAAAATCAGTATAGTATTTACCCAACCCCAATTATATATGTCTAAAAACTTAGCAAAGTACATCACACCTACATTTTTATCTATGTGCTTGTCAGAATCTAGACATTTCAGAGCTCTGGTAAAGACAGGCAGACTTCAGACTTGATCTGCAAAGGTCAGCTAAAACTTCAGATTTTTAATTGTGTGACTATTCTTAACTACATTAATAAGTTCCAAATGCTGTTTTCATGGTTAAGCATTTTATGAATTGCGATGCAGAGCTGAAGGTTGTTAAAACTGACAGAAATAAAGTATTAGCAAAAAATAACATCTCTGTTGCAGCTGAGATGTATATATAGGTCTCCTGACAATGAGATTAATGTGTTGCATTGTACTTTATCAGGTCTGCGATGAGCCTGACACTATCTCCTAACACTGGAGATCTCCCTAATAGTACCCATTAGTCACAGGATATTGAATGCACAGAATGCAACAAAGTTTTAAAAAAAGTAGTAGTCTACCTTAAAGGTAAAAGGATTATCACACCAAACACTTCTACTACCCCTTTTGCCTATTCCTAAGTGCACTTTGTGTCCTGGGTTTCCCTGACACACGAAAGCCCCCTGAGCCCTCCCACGCCATGCAGTGGATGCCTGGCCTGCGTGCGGGGCTGCCGGCCTGCTCCAAGGGAAGAAAGAGGAATAACCAATAACCTGCATCCATGGCCAAGCATCTTCCAGTGTGTCACACGAAGCTTCTAGAGACAACCCTCCTGACCACCTGGGCTCATAGGAACAGAACATGAAGCAAAAGAACAAATACAAGAAAATCTGCTTTTCCTTTACTATCTATTTCATTTCAAATAAACATCCTCTTCTATTTCTCTTGAGAATTTGCTTTTGAAGGTTTGGCTGGATCCTCAGCAATTTCTTACACTGGTCAAAGGCAACAGAGAAGGGTGTCCTCAACTATAAGAGATATTTAGCCAAAATCATGATCATCACCTTCCCTGGCACAACAATACTCTATGCAGGCAGAGAAATGGGAAGAAAACAAGACAGAATGGTCCAACACCCCTCATTAAACCTGCCCAGTATAGGGCTTCAGCCTGTACTGGGAATGGATTCGGGAAAAGTGAGCAGAATTGACACTATGGAAAGAACATCCACTTGAGGACATTCTCTGTACCTGCAAGGGTCTGGGTCACTGTGAGAATGAACAGTCAGGAAATTATTGTCCATTTTGGATGCAACAAAGTTCACCAATTTATTTTTTGTTCTCAGTAACTTTTTTTTTTTTTAAATA
Organism: Coloeus monedula; assembly: GCF_965178545.1. NCBI lineage: Eukaryota > Metazoa > Chordata > Aves > Passeriformes > Corvidae > Coloeus > Coloeus monedula. The sequence continues at coordinate 23,930,905 of NC_138787.1, read as the reverse complement.
AAAAACCACTTACAGTGCCTTAGTGAATGCTTCTGTGAGAGATGCTAATAGGATCTTAGGGATATTTGCTCCTTCCTTGCTGAAACAAGTTGGTATGTTTGGAAATTAACTGCATAAAATCCCAAACTTAATTGATATAAAAAAAAGAAGAATGTAAAAAGAAATTAAAAATAGAAACTTCAAGAGTCAAACATAAAACTAATAAATTAAATCAAGAAAAAAACCTTTTTTGCTTAGAGAACTATTACTAAAATCCAATAAAGACCAGGAAATACAAACATACATATTTAAATGCTTCATATATTTATGCTCCAATGCATTTCTAGAAAAAGAAAACATATATTGTTTACCCAGCATAATGCTCTCTTTAACTAGAAAAAATATTTAATTTCAAGTATTCCTAATGTGTAACTTGATTCTCAGTTCTTAGCTACGTATCAGTCATGGGATACATTCCATAGTTATGAAGTATTACCTTGAGAGATTTCATGCTTCCAAGCATACAGCCAATTTCTGCCCTGGGATGCAAATGTACAATTCTCTTTGAAGTCTGTAAGAGTCCCAAAAGTAGAACATGCTGCACACTGCAACTGAGTTTTTCCTGTATTTAGTGTCAAATTGTACTCAGCATTACTTAACTCCATTCCCCTCCGATTTTAATTGGAGGGCTACAACTAAGCAGAGTTGGTCTCTCATGCCAACACTTACTGCAATTACATGAAATATGTGTCTATGTATAAATCATAGTAAATGTGGTTTTTATAAAGCTAAGCAACTTCATATTCATTCCTCTGTGTAACATAACTTTTTACTTCTAAAACTCTCAGTATTTAATTAAATGTGTTAATATAGTTATGATATATTCATGTAATTACTTGTGTTGTACACTACTTCACATCCTAGAAACCTTTCAATTTAAAATTAAATCCAAGATACCTGTGTAATTTCAGTACTCGTAATTCTCAAGAAAGGAGACATCAAAAAGAATGCAGAGAAATCTCATCTGTGTTCTGCCAAGTGCTCTGCAGCCCAGTCCTGAATAGTGCAGGCAGGGAAAATGCTCACTTAGTGAAGTGAATAAATATTCATTGTGCATTTATTTACTTCTGCTATTACTGGATTTAGTCATATAATTAAAACTATTACAATCATTAATTAGAGGACAATATAGTTAATAGAGTTTTAGGTGACATGAGTTTAGCACACTGAGTCAGCTTAATTAAGTCTTGTCTACATTTGGAAAATTACCAGAACTACTCTGAAATAACCCTGGATAGGGATGTATAGATACATGAACATCTATATGGAAATTTAATGCACTCAATAATTCCAGAAAAGCATTTCCTTATAAATTCCATTATATTTTTAGGTGCAGACAAGCTCTAAATCTCGTTAGCGTCAATACTCTGCACCGTTGACAGCTTTTACTCTGTAACGCTCCAGTGTGTTTACTTCAGTACCATCAAACCTTTAAGGCTTCGTCCTGGAAAGAAGCAAGAACAGAAGCCTCGTGCATCCACTAACAGATTTAAATATAACTACATCTACAAGCAACACTGTGACAAGGCAATCAGCTTGCAGAAGAAGAATTCCTTTTCCTGTTTAGCTGGCTTTGAAAGTGGATTAAGTTGTTTTGGACAATGGTACTCTTTTTTTTCAAGAAGAAAGCTCTGCTCACTTGAAAGTATTTGGAGATAATTTTTCCAGAATACCTAATAAATCCTTATACCTGGCCTTCCACCAGTGCTCGCTGTGCTAATACTGTGCCCAGTGCTTGCACAGCAGTTACCCTTGAGTTACACTCAAGGATCTCTGCTGTCAGAGTCAAGGAACTAGATGCCAAATACCATTCTCAGGGGATGACTGCGCACAACAGAGATGCAGGATGAAACTACATGCTGCAGAACTCTGATGTTATAATTTTTGAGTGTTAACATCCCCAATATAACCTGTGATCAAAAAAATAAAAATCAGAAAGAAAGAAAAGCAAAAGCTACAAAACAGAGACGTTAAACGTGAATGAAATAAAAGGGATCTTCTCTTGTTTTGATGTAGTTACAGCTTCAGGACAGCATACTCAAAGCGCAAAAATCACTCTGCATTATTTGCAACTCCTTCTCCATAACACCAAAGCCCTTTTGTGGGCTGTGTTGCTCCACAGGGGTAGGTCATGACAGAAAAATACAAACTCTGTGTGCTACTCCTTTGGAGTAGGATCTCCACCACAGCCAAAGGCCATAACACACAGTGATTCTGGCCACTTCACATAAAATACGAATTAAAATATACAGATCATTCTATTTCAGCTATAGAAACTGCAAATGCTATTCTGCAGTGATGACTTGAGCACTTCTAACCTGCTCCTGCTCCTGCTTTTTCCTCCAAGTGATCTTAATTTAAACAGAAAGCCCACCTCTCTGCTCACCAAAGCAGGCTGGAATCTTATTTCTAGTCCAAACATGGGATCTCCTCAGGCTGCAGTGATGGACCTCAGCCTTGAGCTGACTGACGCATGACCAGAGCAGTGTGTTTGGACACATAAGGATTCTGGGATAGCACAAACAGCACAAATGAGCAAGGAAAACTAATGTAAGAAAGCATGTCTCTATGCTTGAAGCTTAAAAAGACAAGTTACTGTAAATTCTAAGTTTCATTCTGACTGATATACTGTACCATTTCAACTGAGCTCTATTCTCCATGCATACTCTTCTGATGTTTTATACTGAGATGGGAGCCTTCTGGGGTTTTTTTCTGTTTAGCCAATTCTGCTTGGAGCAGTGATATTCTGTCTACTAAGTGGATACTAACTCCATTTAGTCTTTGCTACACTGTGTATTTTCTTGGATTCAGATTCATGCCAGACCTTTCAGCATAAGAGAATTTATGAACATATAAAATATCAAAAAGAATTGCAATACCACCACATTGCTTGAGAGAGTGTTCAGGAAGTTCTTGCACTAGTTTCAGTGTAATGAGAAAACAAATGTATAAGGTACAAGAAAGTAAAAAGAAATGCAAAAACTCTTCAGTTCTGTGAATTTTACCTCTGTAACTTCTACCTCTGTAACTGATACTATCCAGTATCACAACAGGGCTGCAGCAGATAAGAGGCAAAGATAACTGTCACATTTGTCCCAGGAGCACCTTTTGTCCTCTCACAATCTGTATAAAACAAGGCCTTTGCCAGAGGTCTTGTCTGTCTGCTCCCCAAAATCATCCATTGTTTTTGTAAAAATAACCTTTTATTCTTGCTGAACTTTAGCAATCCCCAAACTGAGTTCTTGTAGAATACTGCCTTCAATCTCCTTTTGTTGGAGATGCAACTCCCCATGGATGGCCTGGCAGCTGGAGGTGTCTTCTTGTGCCATGCTGTGGCACACATGCCACAGCCTCTCCACTGAATTGGGCTTCTGCTCTTCTGTGCTCTTTTCACTTATTCTTTTCCCTTATCTGTTCACAACAGCAATTTTCCTCTTTCAAAATTAGTTTTCTTTACATTTTCCCTTCATCTGGCTTTGTACTTTTCAGCTACCTTTTCCTCTTTTCCTATCTCAAATGACAACACACGGCTCAAGAGACAGGTCTACAGCCAGCTGCTAAGAGCCTATTTAACCCACTTCCAGAGACAAGCTCAGCGCTGGGGGCAGAGAAATCAAACTGGATCAGCCCCATGGAACCATCTCCCTTCTGTCCAAACCCATCACTCCCAAGACAAGGTGCTCTGAGCCTCAATGTGGGAGCAAGGACTAACACTGGGTAGCTCTAAAGGTGTCTGTCGCTTCAGTGAAGCCAACATTAAATAAAATTACAGAACCCCTGCTACTTCTCTGCTGTTATCTCAGTGGCATTCCGAGACATGGTTTCCTTTTCTCTTTTCCAGATGCTATTCCTGTAAGTATCAATTACCAAAAGATTCTCACTAAAACTGTGAAATATTTGTCATTCCCAGACATGGCTCTCAGCTTTCTACTCCCAGAAATCCCAGCTCAGTCTCCTGACATCATCCAGTAATTAGGCAAGCCAGAGTTGCTTAAATTTGTACACAACCCTTGATACCAGCCTTCTTTCTTTTTGCTGTCTCCAATGCATCCAGAGGCTCCTGAACTCTGCTTTAAAGCTACAGGCTGTCTGGTACAGTCTGGAGATTTTCCAGGTCACTTAAACTGAAAAATGGGGGCCGTAATAAAATAAATATTCAACTTAATATTATGTTTATTATTTCTTGATATAAAAGGAAGATTCATGATTTTTCTGCAAAGACTAGATTCGAGGGACATTTAAATTAAAGAACACATGCAGCTCAGTAACAGTGTCAAGAGAAGGACTGAGGTCTTAATTTAGGAAAAAATCACAAACTAGTGCCCATTTTACACATTAATGCCTTCATTACACAAACAGCATCCCAGAATATTTTATAAATCATACATGCACATCCATACTTCACTAGATTGCCTAATATCTAAATTACTTGAAGCACAGGCTATCCTGCAGAGTAGACACCACACTTTCAAAGATCAAAGAATAACAATATTTAGTCAATCATGGAAACTGAATCAACTGTGAATATTTTCTAACAACTGGTAGCTAAATCTAAACTAGACTACATATCCAACATGTTTCTAAAAAGCGTGCATACAACCACCACCAGAGCACTGGGATGTGCAGCATCCTCCCTGGATGACAAGAGTAGCACAGTTTCCATCAGTGAGAAAGACAGAATACATTTTCAAAGACAACACTCAGATAAACTCCTATTCTTAAAGGTGTGGCACAGAAATGCCAGGAGTTCTGTTGTTCAGCATATACACATTTCTAAACTTCATATAAACATCAGTAAAAGAGGAGCCACTTCTACTAACCTTGACAGAGCTGAACAGAGTGTAAGTAAGCACGGAAAATGGCCCATTATATTTCATATGAATAAAAAGGTATCTATTATTCATGCAATCATTATTCAATTATTCATCTGACATAGAATTCCACTTTCAATTTTTAAAAGAAGGAAAGGGGCAACAAATGTAAATTATGCATAGTTGCTTTCCTGCCTCTTTTGGGGGCAACATGGCAAAGTAAACTTTTGTCATTCTCTTTCATTTTTACTATGGTATTTTGCTATTTCTCCCACAAAGTAGCATGCCTACTCAGCATTTAAGTGTTAGATGCTTGGTAACACTCCTCCCTAGTCCCAGGCCTCCAACTAAATAAAATTCCAAGAATAGCATTTAAAATCCGTAAGAGCAAAAACATCCCTAGCACACAAATGTATCTTCATTTTTTTCCCAATTCTATATTTTTGGAAAAATCTGCACTTTTTTTTTATATTTGGATAGCCCAGTCACCATCAAGGTAAACACTCCAGGACAAAGAAGAAAATAAAGAAGTGTTCAACTGGTAATTTCTTCTCTGTTACAATGACTTGCAGTGATAATGCTGCTATCTTTGACTTTCTCGCAACGAAAGTCATCTTAGGGCCAACTTAATCCAGTGTAGGGTCCCTAAATATATATTCTGGCACCTAACAAGGAACCTGATTTTCAGAATTAATGGACAACTATGATCAGTTTAGTTAGCAGTGTAAAAAGGAACTGACATTTGGTGGGTTTTACATGTTTTTCTCATCACCAATCTGGTTGACAACCATAGCTGTGATTTTATTTTTTTTTAAGATCTAGTAAAAGCAGCATCTTTAAGATTAACTCTAGGATTTGGGAACATGTGAGTTCCTATTATTATACCTGCCATTGAAAATCCTTAGAAAATCTGGGGGAGAGTATATAAAAGACACTGGAAAGAAGTGCTAATAAAAGCAGAGCGAGCTAAAGAAGCTGGGTGGGTGGGTTTGGAAGCCTTTCATGTATCCATAGCTCCTGCAGCTGATGAACTTACTGTAATTTGGAAGAAAAGTCATGTGAAATATAGCAGAACTGTTAGCGAAAAGCAATAGGAACATGTAAATTCTTCCAATTTTTTCCACTAGAAAGAATACTGCCTTCCTCATTATTCTGCTGTACCTCCGAATAATGTCTGCTGGAAAGAAACAAGATTTGGGGGCTAATTACTGTTTTATTTAATTTTTAATCCATGTTCCAGACAAAAACCTATCATCACATTCAGATTTGATGCAGGAGCAAGAAATGCCAGCCCAAAAAAGTGGTTTGGTATAAGAATGTATACAAGTCTGTCACAATTTACAGCATAATTTTGTAGCACTATAATGTTCTGCCAGGAGAAAAACAAATAGACAAACCTAAAACCTCAAATTTTAAGCCGCTTAAACAAGATATTTGCTAAAATGGCATAAGGGAATTTGCATGATTTATGATTATTGCAATGTCATTTGCATATCTGTATAATGCCTGGCCTGTTAAACAGAAAAAGGGATTTCCTTCTATACCTTTCCTTTCCAAATTCCATAGCACAGCTTACAATGATGGAACACGGAAGGAACAGTAGCAGTTTCTTTAGAGCCTCTCATGCTGATGGATGGCTACCAGGGCCAGCCTTACAGAATCACACACTTGTTTGGGAAGGACGACTGGAGGTCGTGCAAGCCCAACTTCCCTCCAAGAGCAGGTTGCTCAGGACCTGTTGAGTTTTTCACCATCTCCAAGAAATTCCAAAACCTCTCTCAGTACCTTCAGGTCACACTTACAGTGAAAAAAAGATTTTCTTCATATCTAATCACAATTTTCTTATGTCCTAACTTGTGTCCATTGTGTTTCACCCTATTGCTTATTCCCCTCTATGATAAAATACCAGCTCTGCAGACAAGGGGAGAGCAGTGGATGTCATACCTGGACCAAGTGGAGCACTACAAGTCTCTGTACCAGGACTGGTGTGTTTAAACATTTTTACCTCAGAGAAGTGCAAAGTTCTGCACCTGTAAAGGAAGAGTCCCTTGAAATTATGTCAGCTGAGAACTGACTGGCTGAGGAGCAGCTCTGCTGGAACAGACCTGGGGGCTGTGGCAGCCAGCCAGCCAAGCATAAGCCAGCAGCATGCTCTGGCTGCTGCTGGGCTGCACACAGAAAGGGAAGTGACTATCCCCCATTTGAAAGGCTCCGTTCAGAATCCCAAATGTAGTTTTGGGCCCCCAGTAAATGGCACTGATAAGCCAGAGCGAGTTCAGTGCAGGGCTGTCAAGATGGCTGGGGACTGGATCACATATTCTGTGAAAAGCTGAAGAAACTGGGTTTGTTTGAGCTGGAGAAATGGAGGCTTTGGTGGGAGTTAATAGCAGCTTTTCATTTATAGAATGGAAATTTCTGAGAAGGTTATTAAGGAGAAGGGGCAGGTTCTTACAGTAGTCCATGGTATGAGGACAAGTCAATGAGCCTAAGCTGAAACACCAAAGGTTCAGACTTGAAATAAGGAAAAAAAATCCCCAATAGCTAGCACTGAAACTAGCACAGCTGAGAGGCTGTGCATCTCCATCCCTGAAGACTTTCAAGAACAGACCGAATAATGCTCTAAGCAGCCTGGTCTGATCTTCTAGACAAACCTGAGCTGAGCAAAAGGCTGATTTAGAGAGCTCCTGGAGTCCCTTCCAACTTGAATTATCCTGTGATCCTACCCCATGCATCTCCAAGAAGTGTCTTGCTCCACTTTTTCAACGCATCCTCATTTGATACATTTAGACAGCAATTAGATCTCCCCTTAGCCTTCTGTTCTTAAAATAGCCTGCTCTTCTAAATAAAGCCATCTGTAGGACCTGGGCATAAAAGAGGGAAATACCCATATTCATCAGAGAAAGGAAAAAAACTTCACCCAAATACAGATGTGGAAAGAGTAGAGAACAACCTAAATACAAGCACTTTGAATACAGTCCAGTAAAAGGCCTGAGTGGTGAGAATAATGAATTGGGAAAAGAAATTTGGGACTGAGAACAAAGAAACTCCTTCTATGACCCAAGTTCCCTGTGTTCAGGGAAACTGGAATTTGACTACTCTGTCATTTATTCAAACACATCAAAGAAGCTACTACACATAGCCCTTTTTTCCAGCTACCTGGAACAATAATAATCTGAGCTTTTGGACAACTGACTGGGTCAAAAGAAGTAAGAGGTATTCTAGAGCCTTTGACCCTGATAGGAGCTATGTTTCCCCCTCCAAAATGTCCCCATGTATTCCCGTCATTTTCATGTGCAATAGTCAAAAGCAAATGGTCACTAATCAGGAAAGCTACCCAGAGTAAACCAGAGGGTCACTGACACTATTCACAAAATTCAAAGTTTGTATCATAAACCCTTCTTTAATGTTTTTTCTAGGAGACAGAATGTTTTAGCTAGTACTTTTCCAAATGAGTCACTAACACCCTTGTCTTAATTCTGCAGCTGCTGCTAATTTGAAGTGCCAGCCTTCTCCCCCCTTTCCCCAGAATGAAATAAAATATCAATGTTGCACTGTGCTGAAAATGGAAAGTTAGATGTAACATTATGCTACAAGGCCTCTGAAAGTTTCATTTACGTTTGATTCTTTCTTTTCTCCCAGGCCTATACCTAACTTAAGCCCTCTCAGCAAATTATTTCACACTTACCTCCACAATCATTGGTCCTGAGAATGAAAGACAGACTCAAAGGGTTTTTTAACACTTAGTGCACCAACATCTAACACAATTTGAAACAAAAGAGCAGATATAGTAGAAAAATTATGTTAACAATTATCTGCATTTACGTGTAATCAGCAGATTTTGGTAACCTAAGAGCCCTGTTGGCCAAGGCCACAGAAAACCTTTTATCCAGAAGAGCTACACAGCACCACTGCATCAGACAAAGGTGAGGCCTAAGAGGGTGGACTTCTTTTGGAGACAATTTCACCCATAGCCATGCAAATCTCAAATTTCTTAAGTATCTCATTAGCTTCTCCACTGTGAAAAGGTACCGCAGTTGGGGGGTTTGGGGTTAGTTTTCAGCCAGACTGGTTTCTTGATTCAGCTCATTGACTGATCATACAGGGCCAGCACAGGGAAAGGGATAGGAATGGATTGCTGGAAGCAATGGGGGAAGACAACATTGCCCTTTTTGGCTCTGTGCATAGTTATGTAAAATTAAAGTGATTATGTAGCTATGGCCTGAGGGACAGAAGAGGTCACAGATACTACCAGAGCCTATAAACTGCTGTGGAAATTGTGTCAGTGTGTGTTGCCAAGAGACAAGCACAGGAATTCATTTCTTAACCTGTTGTAAAATCCACAAAGTGAAGCCTGTTCACTCCACCTCTCTAGAAAAGATCAATACTTCCCTCTCAATGCACAAGAGTCACACCAAACATTTTGTATTCCACTTTGTATCAGTAAGCACTGTTTATCTACCTTGAATATGAAGCATTTCTCACAGGCCTTACATGCATGCTGAGATTTCAGAAATTTATCTTAAATATATTTTGAAATATTTTCAACAAGTCGGAACAACTGAGACTAAATGTGCTCTTACAGTCTCAGACCACAAACAAGAACACAGTACTCTGAAAGCTACCATGGAACAAGTGAGCTGTGTATCTGGTTGTACCCATGTCCAAGCTCCTTGTCTTCCTCAATTCTGAGATAACATAATTCAGCTCAGAACTTACTGAAATAACATTTAAATGCAGATCTTGGTATTTTCAGCTGAGGAAGACTAAGAAGATGCATGAAGTCAGATAATAATTATCATCTATTAACCACAGTAAATATGACCTGAATCTGTTGTGTGTCTGTTTCGACTGAAATGAATTAAACTCGAATAGAACAGATTTTTATCAGCATGCTTTTCCAACATTTTTCACTTTTTTAGAAAAGTAGGAGTTTTTCCAGTAAAAATAGTTGTGAATACTACTTTGCACAGCTCACAAAAAGTCTATACAATACAACAAAGACAAGTATATAATTTTAGCTAAATCTGAGCATACATTTTTAAGGGACTATGTCTCAAACCAAAAGCATAATTAAATGAAAAACAATTTATTTTTAAAAGCCACCGTTATTTTCTCAATTATGGAAGACTGAAACTGAAATACATAACTGTACAGAGCTATATTTTCCCATTTATTACTACGCCTTTGTTCAAACTTCTTTACTACTACCACAGTTACATTTCTTTCATTAGAAGTACTGTGTTAGTAGTATCAATTACCTTTCTGAGTAAGAATGATGCATCTACTATCAATATTGATAGGTCAAACTTTGCTACTTGGACTTCAAAGCAGATGAAAAATTGTGTCCAAGGTGGTTTTTGATGTATATACTAAGTAGACATGTTTCTTAAAGGCATTGTTTTATAGAATAATAGATTTAGAAAACAATGCTTAGCTACATTGTATTATTCTCCATTCAAAATGTGAATAATTTTGCCTACCTTTTCTTTGTTCTTTCAACACTGAGTGGAAGCTCAGAAATTTACTCAAGCAACTTTATCCTTGAGACTGAGACCTAGAGACTGATTCTCTAAGTAGAAGCAAAATATTTAGAAGTATATAGCATGCTCAATTCTGGTTTAAAAGTAATGAGAAAAAAACCCTACTATTATTAGGAAGAGTATCAGCTGAGTTTTGAAAAAACCCCATACTTTAAAGAACTGTTTTATTCAAAGAAAATTAGCCTCTCCCCCCACAAACTTATTGCACACCTTTCATGACTGCCTTGGGATCCTGTGCTGAAGGTAAAGCTAGAAAATACACTTGCACAAATCAGACACTGTGCAATTCTGGCTTCTTACAGCTGTTGCCTACCTACTGGATATAAACTTCACAGACTCAAACCCGGTGCCTGGAGGGGGTTAACAATCAAATACAAAAGGAAAACAGCACTGGATAAATGTCTCAAGACTATTTCAAGTCACAGATTGGTTTATCACTCTTCTGTAAAAGTCAGTCCCATAAGACCATCAGACTCAGGATCTGCTCGTATGTCTGCACTAAAGTTACTACAGAATCACAGAGAGGGACCAAGATTTTGTTGACATTTGTTAAATGAGGCAAATCACACAGCATCAAATTAAGCCCCAAGCGTGGTGTACTCGAGGGATGAGTTTAGTCTCAAACTTCTAGAAACTACAAAGCTAATAAGAACCTGTAATTTCTACCATTAATTCAGTGGAGAAAATATTTTTTACTTTGTCATTCGTAAATTCAGTCTGTAGCGTCTGTATATTTATACCATTCCTCTCTATAAAGAAGCTAGATTTGGGGAGGAAAGTTGCGGCTTTAAAAGCTCTTTTTAAAAGATTCCCTTGGAGAAAAATACAAAATTAACACACCTTACAGATGCCATTGCTGCTTTTCCTTGATTCCAGCCCTGATCACACAATCTCTGTGTTGTGCTCCCTAACTTTTGCTCCTCTGAAGATTAAGACCATCATGTCATTGCAAATCATCTCCAAATTAAGCATGATCAGCATAATCCAACCATAAATCAAGGTTCTAGTAAATGTTGCTTATCTGAAACCAAAGGCAAAACTCATGTTAGCTTCAACAAAGCCAGTCTTCGAGATGATGGTGTTGTGAAGTGTTACTACATTTCATGTTCCTTTATCAGAGTTATTTAGAGAGTTACAACAATGTACATTAAAATACATGTTATGAACACTTGCAGAGTTTTGTATGAACTTTGCTCAACCCATTTCTAGAAAGACTTTTGCATATATAAGAATTATTCCAGCCAGAGTTTCTAGAAATACTTTCTGAAGGGCATATTTCTGGTTCATCACAGACCACCTGAACTGAATTTTAGAAGTTAAAAGTAGCTACAACTGGGACAAGGACAGAGATGCCCCTCACAAAACAAGCTGGCTGGAACAATTATGTAGCACAATCACTGTGACCAGTGATGAAAAGTTACTGTGTGTATACTGGTGTATGGATGTAAACAGACGTTCCCAGTTTTAGACTGGGATGTTTGGAAGACAGTGCTCTTTCTAGGTAATACTCTTCATTTCTCCCTATTTTCCATCCTCTGAAATGGAGTCAGAGGGATTACCTTACCACCAAAATGCTCAAGCTTTTCTTAAAATTGGTGGATTTTAAAATTCTTTCCCTTCCACAATAGAGTACATTTTTGGAAGGAATTCTTTGGATAGTTGCACGATAAACCTCCAGCCTGGCTGGAATGGGAGAGAGCACATTCAAGAGGCTGAAGAGGGTAATGGGATCAGGTAACTCTGTGGAGACAAAAAAGTTTGTCTGCAACTAACCTGTGCGGTTTTTTTCTTTTATTTTAATGAATTTCTAAGCTCAGTGAAGAACCACAGAGATCACAATTATGGACAATTAATATAACTTCCCAGAACACAAAATGTGCAAATTACTTTTATCCAACCTTATAAACACATGTACTCTGCTTTACTGTAAACTTGTCTTTTACTATGTACAGATTTTGCAGTCTTAGTGCGTACAGAATAAATCTAACTAATTGGAATTAGTAATCATTTATGCTGATGAAAATCAGTCCATGAGCTACTAAAACTTTTTAAAGGGTAACAGACCTGTGGTTGGTGCAGAATGCAGTGCCAAGGTACACAATAGCAGCAAACAATTAGCAGGTCCTGCCTCTTCTGCTTTAGAAGCAGATGGTTCTACATCGGTCTATTGATTTCATATACTGACACTAAACTGCAGCTTATTCAGTGTCTGCTAATAAGATAATTTCATGTCTACACTGCTTAATAACTAATTTCCTTCTAACTCTGCCATCAACAGGCTTGGGTAAAAATTAAGTGTTCCCATTTTAAGGTTTGCTCTCAACAGCCTGAGAGCAAAGTTTTGACATGGCAGAATCTGCCTGCTCACTACAATTTATATCAATCTACAGTCCTGCCTACAAACCTACACAACTTCCAGAAATATTAGTTCTTCTCAGAGATGCCAGGGCACCAGTTTGAAGGTACTAAATGATCAAGTTCAAAGCCCACTTGAAGATAATTCAGCAAGATTCACCAGACTTCATTAGGTCTAGGTTTTGTTACCTAACACCATACAAAATTACTAGAATTCAAGTATCACATAGGTATTATCTATGACTATTAAATGCTTAACACTTTAGATAAGCCATTCTATCTACAGGAAATGTTGCCATCTTCTATGAACTCTCTCTTATACAAAGAACTTTCCTTTATGATACAGAAGCCTACCAGGGGAATTAGCCATATTGCCACATAACTCTCCAAGGGAAAACCAGTAATACAGGTAGTTATCACAATTTAGTTGTAAACTGTTGTGTGCATTGTGACCCTGCATTCCACTTGATAGGGGAAAACAAAAGATAGATTCACTTTTATTTCTTACTTGACCAAAGCAAACAGATTGTGGCCTGGACATGTCTCTATACATTTGTATTTGTTTATGTGTAATCTGTCTCATTAAATATTACAATACTCTGCCCGGCACAGCCAGGTTTTACTCCTGGGCAGACAGGCCTTTAAGCACTGGTAGAACACATGTAATCGTAATAAAAATAATTTTCCAAAATGTTGAAATACAAAATCTCTCAATTATAAGTAAAGCTTTAAGTATGGAAATGAAATACAACTGAGCTGAAATTTGAAAAGCAATGTTACGGAAATGCTTAAAGAAAGCACCCAAACCATTAGAAACATCCGGGGAACTTGGACAATATTTTTGATGCTCTCTGACCAGCCATACAATGCTGCAATATAGAAACTGTCCTAAAACATACATTCATTAGAAGACACAAAAATTTAGCAGATATGTCAAACATATTCCAGAATAAAAACTGTCCTAAAAATGAAGGTTTTACAAGCTTCAACTTAAAGCTATTTCAATCTGTTTTCATTGCCATAATATTTCATATTAAAAGTCCTCTTCCAAAGTTAATTTTGCTCATTTCATTTAAGTCCATGATTTCACTAATCTCTTTTGATGCAGAGCTCCCTAAGAATAGGGGGAGGGAGGTGCTGAATCACAGCAAATGTTTATATCTCCTCACAGAATATATCACTGAACCAGCTTGAATACTTCATGAATAAGATTGTGAAGATCATAACAGTCAAATACAAAATCTGTTTTTTAAAATCTAAACCATATTTGTAGCAATTAAAATAGTTGACCACATCAACATTTTAACCTAAAGGGCCATTAGGAATGTATGCAATTTATCTAATGAGTAATTTTGAGTGCTCCACAGAAAAATCCATTTTCGAGAAATTCCTATCACCTCCTAGTTATTGATTTGCAGATTATTAGTCAGCAGATTTTCCATCATTATTTAAATAAAGATAAGATGAGAAGCAAAACTTCTGGTTTAGGATGTTTTCCTACCTCCCCCAGTGTAATCATGTACCATTACCCATCACTCATTCAGCAAAGGTGATTCACTCTTATTGTCATTCGTGTTTAACAAAAACCAAATATTTCTCCAGACTTACTGAAAGAGTGGACACAGAGTGGACAGTGAGCTGTTTTGGGGCCCAAAGAATAGAATATCTAAAAACTATGAATTAAATTAATATTTCCGCATGTTTAGAGGGGATCCATGGTGGGAAGATTGCTTGTATTACTGGATTCTGCATACTTGAGTATCAAAACTTACAGTTACTGGTCCTTGTATTTCTACCAAGGAGACAGCTATTTTTCTTTTATTTGTTTTGTAAAATCGAGATCTCTGAAAACAGGAAACTTTCACTGGATCTCAGATATTTCATTTCATGTGTGTAGGTCAAATGGATCTGTGTTCTCTCTGCTGAAACAGAGCAATGTAATTTCAGGTTGTATAATTTTATAGCAAAGACTGCAAGACAGTTTGAAGATGTCACTGACTGCAATACAAATCAATATTAGATTATCTGCACAGGAAACATTTTCAAAAGATGGTCCACCATGCTTTCTCATAGGATCATGGATTTCTAGGATCATTCTTTACTAACTACTACAAGCTATTACAGTGTATCTCCCTCTTCAATTATTTACAGGTCAAAACAGCTGGGTGATACTGCTTTATATATATTCCATGTTATGTACTTGGTTTGTAACTTACTATTGCCATGCAAAACCATGAAGATAAAAGTTTCTGAATAAAGACATTTGTTTCATTTGAGAATGTACATGCAGTCATACAGCTAAGTGATGCAAAAGGCTGTCCTTTAGGCATTCTATCTTTCTTTAAAATAAGGCATTAAATATATATATATATATGTAAACGGTACTGCAGTGATTACTCTGCAGCATAATCTTTAAATGGCTATAGCCTGTACATCTTTAGCCTAATGTCGATTGCACATTTAACAGATTAGTCATTTCAAATCACCTTAAGACCTTCATCACATTTCTATCAATTTCTGTATATATGAAAGCACATTTCAAAGCTTCCTCATTGCTGCCTTGTAAAATGTCTCATGACTGTCAAACGGAATTTATTTCTCAGCCAAGGAGTATAAAATACATTTCACAATACAGTAACACAAACGCAATAAAAAGAAGAGCCTATCAAGTGTGCAGATAAAAGGAAGGGAATTCTTTCCTGTCATTGCCAAAGAGGCAAGACACTTCAATAGCAAAAAAATAGAAAAATCACAACCAAACCCCACACCACGGTTATAACCTCTAAAAAAAGTTCACACATTGAAGACTCATATGGGTCTGTTTTGATTTGTGAGGAGTGTCACTGGTGGTTGGAAAGGCTTATGCTAAATGTTCCAGACAGCTGATGCAACCACCTCTGCATCTGCCAGTTTGCAGCATGATGCTTCTAGAGCAGTGGGGCTGGCTGCCCTTAAAGACTTGAAGGAGAAAGGGAAAAAGGTGGAGATTCTCCACCGCAAGAACTACTAACATCCATATCCCCGCAAAAAGCAGCTACCCGTCTACAACATTAATCATCAGCAGCTGGACCCTTTGATGCGTTTTTTAATCCAGTTTGAAAACTGCGAGGTGGCAGCTCACAAAGGTCCAACTCCACAGACAATGAGTACCCACCCGAGTCCGACAGCTTCCCCAATGCCCGTAATTAATTGGAATTAAATACGGCCATCCCCATAGCAGCAGTAAGCACGCCCTGCCACCCCTCGGGATGTCGCAGCACCCCCGCCACGGCTGAGGCACGGCCATGGCAGCCCCAGCCGGGCGAACTTCGGGTCTTCTCCCCGCGTTCCAGGGGCTGCGCTGGGCGAAGGCAGCGGGAGCGCGGCCCGCAGCGCTCCGCTCTGCGGCGGGGTGGCCGAGGACGTGGTTGGGAAGGAGGAGACACACCGAGAGCCCTGGGGAAGAGGAGGGACCGGCAGCGGGAGGGGGAAGGCGAGAGGGGCGTCAGGTCGGAGACTGCACGGTCGGGAAAGAGAGGAGGGAGTGGAAGCCCGGCGGGGGCTCCCGAGGCGGCGGCGGGCGGCAGGAAGGGGCTGTCGGCTCTTTCCTGTCTCCGTCCCCCGGTGCAACCTGACCGCCCCCCCCGGGCCGTGCCCCAGCCGCGGAGCCCCCGCCCGGGCTCGGCCCTGTCCGGCCGCTCGGAGCGGGGCCAGCCCCAGACCCGCCGCGCCGCCCGGCGTGCCGGACCCTACCTTCGCCTGCAGATACTGGGGGTAGTAGTAGGTGGTGTACTGGGGGTACATCTGCTGTTTCCACACTTTGCCCATGAAGCTGGAAATGTAGCCTGCAGTGCAGGGATGGGGGGGTACTTTGGGGGGCTCCAGCCGCCTCTCCGTCTCTAGCTCTCCCCTCCTGCCTCTTCCTCTCCGGCGGCGGCGGCTGCTGCTGCTCCTCGGCCGAGCCCAGACCTTCCTCCACCCAAAAGCCACAGCGGAGCGGAGCGGGGGCAGGCACTCTCGCTCTCTGCCCAGGAGCTCCTGCCAAGTCCCCGCCCGGCCGGGCCGAGCAGCAGCGGAGCGGCGGCGCGGGGAGCGCTCGGGGCCGGCGCGGCGGTGCCAGGCGGCGGGGCAGGGCTGGCGGAGGGGCGGGGGACAGGGGCGAGGGGAGGCGCTTAGCCCCGCTCGGCGCCCGGGGCGAGCCCCAGCCGTGGCCCCGCGGCGGGGCAGCCCCCAGGGCGGGGGGCGGCGAGCGGCGCCGCTCGGCCCGAGGGCCGCTCCAGCGCCGGGGAAAGCTGCGGTGCCCGGTGGGAGCGGAGCGGAGCCTTTCCGCGTTCTGGAGGAGAGGAGGAGGAGAGCTGCAGTGGCCGTATCTCGCCCGGCTCGGCTCTGACCTAATTAGCCTGGTGGTGCTTTGTTATCGCCTTCCCTCTTTTGTGCATCCCGCTGCTGAGCAGTGGTGCAGGGCACAAGCTGGAGAGGAAAACTGGGTACAATTCTGGAAAACCAAATTTGGCTTCAGTTCTGCCTGACGGTACAGGGTCCATTTATCTGCCGGAGCAGAAGAGACTGCAGTGCTAAAATCAGTTTACAGAGCAGCAACCACAAAGCTAGACCAATTTCTCTGGCCCATTGCACGTTCTTAAATTTGTACTTCAGCCAATGGTGCCGAGTTCTCCAACAGGAAACATTCCTGTTGTAGACAATAATAGCTGTATTTTTTCACTTGAATATTTTCTCTGTGAAAGGTAATTTCCTGAACATTAGAAGTAGGGACCGGCAGCATACTATGCTCTACTGTTGTTTGTAAAGAAAACACTTAGTCCAGTGGGTTTACTTCTGACAAGTCCATCTCTTTTCAACCCAAAGATAAGCTGATCTTCAGAGCATTAAGCCGATGCCATTTCTTTGTCACACTAATCCAAATCATTTTTGTCTTGCAGCACTGTTTGATTAATAAAACATGTATTTAAGGTCCACCAAAACTCCTGAGTTTATTAGCATCAAGCATATCACTAAATGTGATAATAGCAGAAAGAAATATTTAAAACCTGAAGGATGTACAGGCATCCCAATGGGATTGCAAAGGCAGCCTTTGTGCAGCCGTGAATCCCCGGTGCAGTCTGAGCAACGAGAGGTAACTGCAGATATTCTTCCAAATTCCATCTGAGCAGAGGACAATTACACAAATGACATTGCAGCTCTCCTTGCTAGCTATTAAGATCACTTTAAAACTTTTTGCCAGGGAAGAGAATTGTACTTGCTTTGTGGTCCACACAGATTAAAGGACCAGCTGTATCTTTAGGAGGAGTTTTCCCCAGAAAAGGCATGGGAGCTTTTGAGTTTTGGTTAGGTTTGGGGGGGTTGTTTGGATTGTTTGGGGATTGTTTTTTGTTTGTTAGCACACAGCTAGAATGACTATGAAAACAAGGAGAAATACAGAAAACATATGAGTTGGTAATGTCCTTTGTGAGAGGCACAAAGATTAAAGCTAGGGAAAAGCTGATCAGAACAGAAATACCAGGTATTTGAGGGGGTTAAGAATGTGCATCTGGAGAAGCTGAAATGGCCATGGCTAAAATCAGCTGTCCTCTGTTTACTGGCGTTTATGCAGTGGAAAAAGCATACAGGCAGCAATTATCTCTGAAGAATGCCAGGTAATACGGCTCCAGGGTAGTGCATGGTCAGAGGATAGCAGAAATGAAGTTTCAGAGCTTCATGGGGAAATGTGTTACTACAGCCCAGATACGTGAGGATACTGTTGTAGACTGCTTTGAGAACTGCCAAACTGTGGTCTGAAGTTCTTGGTTGAACTACAAAGAATGTGGTGCTGGCCTCTCATAAGCTGACAGGTTACGGGTACTAGTACGCTTAGTTTTCTTCAGAGAAAAACAGAGTAAGAAAGAAGAAGAAATAAAAGCTGGTAACTGACGGATGCACTTTGTGGGGATTTTCCTGAGGAGAAGGAAAGAATGAATCTGAAAGAAAACGTTATACTAAAGACATCTGGAAATAAACAGTGTTTTCCTAGAATCTATCTTCATATAAACAGCAACTGTGGTTGTCACAAGTATATTGTGCAATCCTGAATGAGGAGAGAAGCATCCAGAAGAAAAAAAATCTTTAGGAAAAGAGGAAAGGGGAAATGCAGCCTCTATCATTCCAGCATTTACAACTGCAATAGTCTCCAGCTTAACTGTGTCAAGTTACTGGTAATGGCTGATGGCTGCCAGCGAGAGGAGCAGCAATGCACTCTGCCACAACAGCTCCTGGAAGTGATGAAAGAACAAATCTGGCTAAGAGAGTATTTGATTTCAACCGTAACAGCTAAAGCTGATCTCCAAGTTCCTTCCCTGTCTCTCCTTGCAGAGACTTAGAACTTTCTCAAACGAAGTCTTTTGCTCTAAAGATTAATCTCATCCCCAAACATGTGTCACTGTTAAAGTAATGATGAAACCAATTCGGTTCCATTTTCAACCAGAATATTTTCTAATTAAAGATCTACTTCCACTGGAATATCTGCGAAGCTGACATCAAAGAACTTCAAAATTCATAGTTTAAAATTTACCATTGAATTAAAAAAATAAGCCTGAAACTTAATACTGCAAACTTTTACAGTGCAGTGATCCCAGTGATGATTAATGAGTTTGCAAATAATACTCAGTTTTTATTAAAAAGTGGTTAGAGGATATAATTATTTTATTGGAATCATTTACATGAGCTTCAGTTACAGTATTTTAAATTTTTTTTTAAATTTATGTTTAAGGTGTTTACCATATTAATTAATGAAGACTTCTTGGGTCAAAAAAATCAAATTTAGCATCACAGAAGGCAATCTCTGCTTCTGTCTTTTTAATACATTGATTATTCAACCAACTTAGTAATATGAATGCAAGTTGAGCAATACAGTCAGGATGGCATTGCAGATGAAACTTTAAACCAAATTACTAATTTCTTAACTTTTCATAATAATGGAAACGTTTGGATTTAATTACTTATGTTAATTGCAATGCAAATAAAAACTTTTAAATTGAAACGGTTTGTGCTGTCTGGCAGCACTAACTCCTGTCATAACTAAATGCTCACAAGGTTTAAAATGCTTCCACCATTTATGCACCACACAAGGTATAGGATTAAGAAGGAAGATAAACACTGAACTGTGTTCTGGAAGTAAGTAGATACCCAAAAGAGTAAAAAGCTGACTTCCTACAAAATGTTACGGAAAACAGTACTCCACAATTTTGTCCATGGCCAGAGTTCACTGAGTATTGATAGAACAATATTAACTTCTACTTGATTCCTTTGCATTACTTCCGTATCATGGATATTCTCTAACTGCTCAGGAGTGCTTAAAATATGATGAAAACACAATTGGGTTCTTGCAGCAAATGCCTGAGAAGCGCTGTATGTGCTGCCATGTCAGAGGAGTTTTAGGGCAACTCAGTGGAACCCAATCACTGGTTATGCCCTGACTCTAATACTGTTGTAAGAGAAATCCCATTCACATTTTACAGATTAATTTAAACATCAGGAGTTCTACCCTAAGGCAGAAAAAGTCAAATGCAAGGCAGAATAGGAGGGAAATGTATTTAAACCGTCTCACTTCAGGAACCAAGGGAACTGCTGTACTCTGCACCATTTGTGGTCTTTGCATTGGTTGAGGTGAAAGAGACAGACGTGTTTATGGTGAAATCGTTATTACTATGACACAGTCTGGGATATTTGAACAAGACTTTTTTTTTTTTCTGGTTAAGATACTAACTTGAGTCTTGGGAGATCTTTCCTCAAAACCAGATGTACCACAGCATGTGGGTGAGAGGGTGAGCAAGTCGCTAAATTACCCTGTGCCTTACTTCTTTTTGCAAACTGTGTCAAACATTCACCCCGTTCTTTGCCTGTGCAGGGCACCACAATCACTCGCTAAGAATCTGCCGATTGCGATTCACATAAAAGGACTAAAACAAATAGAAGCACCGGCAGTACATCAGTTGTGGATGCAGAGAGGCCAGGTACTGCGTCCTAATTCACGCACAAATGTTAACAAACCACGAATCTATTTTACATTCTCAAAGAGCATGTTAGGGCTACAAAAATGCAGCGCAGCTTCTTTGCTCTTCCCCACGCCTTCAACACACACTGTTCCAATTACTTGCAAAACCTCCTTGTTGTAATGCCACCCTTAGCCCCATCACAGGGCCTTGACTGCTTTGCAACACAAATGAAAGACTCTTCAATTTAGGTCGCACTAGGCCACACTCAAGCACAAAGGCTAAATAAACGGCCATTGTTCATGGGCCACCAAGATGAAAAGCACTTGATTGTTGTCATCAATTAAATCAGCTCTCTGGCTTTAGTGGCTATTAACCCTTTCAGCAAATTCTTAAATATTTATTTCAACAGAGTGAGTACAATTCTGTACTTTTACAGTAGCTCTCCTGGTGTAACAGCATTTCCCTGGAACACTGCTGAATGTAGCGTGCCCTTGTTTATCCTTAGAGCTGAGCCATGCACTGCACTGGCTCAGCTGCTCCTGACAGCTGCAGGCACTGTGATTCACTTCTGAAAACCTACAGGGCTATACACTATTCTAAGATTGTGCAAGTGAAGCATTTAACTGGCATTAACATACAGACATTTAACATGCTTCTGCATTTGAGCCTCCCCTTTCATGGTTTCATGTGCACCAGGCAATGCTCCCAATATTGGCAATGGATGCCCACAAAAGATGCCACCACACTGCTTATGAAAACGGTTTGTGTTTGCAGCTAAACATATCACCATGAATTTGGGTAATAACCTTTTCCTCATGTTTAGATAGGTCTCGAAGAATTCTTTCCAAAGTAAGCACCCCACTTCCTATATTTTCTATATTCTGGTTTATCCCAATCATCTAACAGAGATGACTGCACACTAAAAGCAATTTGTTTTTTTCCGGCATGCTTCATAAAACCTTGTGAGGTACCTCTTGTTGGTCCAGCTCCATAGATCTATTTAATACATGTTTTATGTAAATAGTCTTCTCACTGATGGCAGAAGTGAGTTGTATTACAGGACTATGTTCACTCTAGGGTGGAGGTAGTTAAGAATCCCACTTTTATTCATACATTATTTATCAGAAACTTCCATCCCACGCAGTTCCTAACTATCCTGGAGTCTCTCTGGCAATACAGACTTCACTGTGTGAGCAGATGAACAAGGAACAGAATAATTGTATCGCTATAAAATATTGACCAGCTATGATTCTTTCATTAGAACATTTCCTTTCAATTTTCTCATCTCAGTTTCAGGGCAATATTTGCCATTCCTCCCGTCTCTCCTCAAACACCAAGCCCAGCCTGCTTTGGCTGCAGCATAAGAATAATTGTGAGTGTCTTTTTACCAGCTTGACCAACAAGCCATTGTTAGTCCTGATGGGATTCAAACCATTGATTTTAATCATTTGTAGATAATTTGGAACAAACATCTTTTTTTTCTGCCATACAAACAAAAACTGAAAATTTAATTAACACAGAGAACAGCCATCTTATTTCTGAAGATTTTAGTTACATATTGCACTGTCTTTAGGCACATCTTAAGCAAGTGAAGGATACATCCTTCAGGCTTCATTCTAAAATGACCCTAAATGCCCCTAAATTTTCCTATTTTTGGAATAAAACTGTTCCAAAGCATGGAATGTCTACTTTCCAATCTACACATAGTTGTATTTTAGACAAGTTCTACAGCTTATAAACCATCTAGCAAGTCTTTCCAATGTCTCAAACTCCTCCTGCTGCTTCCATCACACACAGCAACACCTTGAGCTGCCCCATACCTTTGTGTGATCCCACCTAAGGGTGAGCTGGTTTAATTGAAGTGCTGGCAGGCAGATGGCCCAGGCTGAACCCCACCTGTGGACTCTCAAACAGAACCCCAGCTTCCTCGCCCTTTCCCACCTACTGACTTTCAAGCAGCTTTCAGGGTCATCCTACCTTGACGTCTGCTCTACCATCACCTTTCACTGAAGTCACCCAAAGACTTCAAAAATCGTGATGGCATAAGGGATGATGAAGGTGGCTAGGGAAAACAATTACATGAGCAGCCTTATTTCCTTAAGAAAGCACATGAATAATTTGAAAACCATAGGCAATTTACCCATAATCAAATATACAACATTAGGGTCTACATTTTTGATGTCTTAAATTTGTAATTTAATGGAGCTAGAGAATAAGTCATTTTAATGAACTTTTAAAAACCCTTTGTCACATGAACGAAACACTTACAGTATGTATCTCAACCGATATGTATCAGTGCTATTTTTATTTGATTTTCTTTACACAGAGAAAACATCTTGCCCACAAAAGGACCAGACCACATTGCCATTTAGAATTAGTCCATGTATTTGAGCTTCATTCACAATTTGTCATGTTTATCACAAACTGTTTGTAAATGCTGAACACTCGGCCTGTGTACATGCAGATTAACACTTACAGTGCAATACGCTATCAGAGCTAATAGGTGATGTGTCTCTACTGCATAATTCAAAAAACGTTAATGTGTCAGCACCCTTGATCTGCTGTAAAAATGGAAGCTTCCTCCTTGGCTTTGAATCCATCTCTGCCATCCAGATGAAATGCCAGGTCTTCAGTCAAGCTGGGATGATTCATTCTAGCTGATGACCCCACTGTGGAAGCCCCAGCATTCCCTGCTGAAACAGTCTTCAAGTCATGCAACACTGACAAAGCAAAGTTCAGCAACTTCATTTATTTTCCTCTGTCTGGCAGACAGTAATGCCAGTGCTGATGGGAATTTGTGGAACCAGGAGCAAAGCCCAGCTAGATGTCCCACTTATGGTGTATTTCTCAGGTGATTAAAAAGTTTTTTTATTTCTGAAAATTGCTAGAGGAGAAGTGTCAATCTGATAAATTGAGATTCTTCTGGGTCCATTTTGTGCTGTTTCAGGACATGCCAATTTACATGCTAGTGTGACTGAGAAGACAAACACTTTTGCATTTAATTATAAACATTTATGATATTTATAAGCCATCCTTTTACTGTACTGTGATTTTTTTGGATTCATCTTCACAATACTTTTCTGAATCCATTTTTTGAGTGCATTCACAGACATGAAATTGGGATGAGAAAGGTTTGTGTGACTGTTACAAGATTATAAAGGACATAAATTGTGTTGCAAACAATAGAAATAAAATAATATATATTAGAAAAAATTCTGTAATTTTGGATTTTCTTATTCCAAGGCTAGTTCTCCAGTTTTGGGCCACCTTAATGAGTTTGTTGTTTCTAACATAAATAAGTGAATACACTAATAAAAGCTTTGAATTCTCATCTGTAGATTTAACTTTTTTGTATCATTCTTGTTTCCTAAATTATGAGTTTCATCTTAAGATAGTTCTCCCCATCCTTAGGAATTCATGCCTGTTAGAAACACTGTTGTATCAAAAAAGGGTTTCAGACAGACAGCAAAATGTTCTTAGCGTTTAAAAACCTTTCCAGTTCTTGTGTTTCATAACAGCTCTTTATAAACCAATGTGTATTTATTTTGCTGGAAAGTTTCCCAAATAAAAATATTGCATTTGCAGTACTGGTCTCTGGGGCTTTAATCCACTGAGAAACTTATGAAAGTACTCACTGATTGTGGGATAATATTTCTATCAGATGCTAGCAGTATTTATTGCATCATTTTATGAATTTTGACTCTTTAAAAAAATAATTTGATGTTTATAAAGCACTTTTGCTTCCATTTTCACTAGGGGAGACACAAAGACATCAAATCTCCAAACATATATTCCTAGGGGACCTAAAAACTGTAAATAAACAAGGCAAAGTCTGAGCTGTAATCAACACATCTCTAGCAATGAAGAATGTTAACAACTTTTTCTCAGAGGACTTAGAGACTAGCAAGTATTTGATAAACCTTGCAATCATGTTGAGAATTATAGTTTTGGTATTTCATACTTTAATACTGGCTGATCAAATATGTTAGGAATTCACAAAGGTTTTATAGTTTCAGTTTATTATAATTTCTAGTTAATTTACAACCTTAGACTCTCTACAAAACCTAAGGAACGCCGGCATGTGTGATTACAGCTGTAGGGCAGAATTTTCAGAATATCACACACAGTTCTGTGCGTGGGACAGCCCTGCCAGGCAGGAGCAGCAGTGTTTTGGACAGAACAACGTGGGAAATCTGGATGCTCAGACCTCACAATCCGCAACTTCCTCACAAGGGGAAGAGAAGGGGCGGGCATTGATCTCTTTTCTGTGGTGACCAGTGACAGGACCCGAGGGAACGGCAAGAAGCTGTGTCAGGGGAGGGATAGGTTGGATATTTTAAAACGCACTGGAACAGGCTCCCCAGGGAAGTGGTCACAACTCCGGCCTGACAGAGCTCAGGAAGCGTTTGGACAACGCTCTCGGGCACATGGTGTGATTCTTGGGAATGGTCCTGTGCACGGCAGGGAGTTGGACTCGATGATCCGTATGGGTCCCTTCCAACTCATCGGATTCTGTGATTCTGCGAAGTAGCAGTTCCTGACGCCTCAAGAACAGCGTCCGTCAGGCGGTGCCGCTGGTCGGGTGTGACAGTGGGGACGGACCCCTGCCTGGGAGTCGCAGCCGCCAGCGACCCCCCGGCTCCCCTCCTGTGCTGGCACGCCTGGGGAAGGCATCCCGGGCGCTGCGGAGCCGCTCGGAGCCCGGGCAGCACTCCCGGCGCTGGAGCCGCCGCTCCCGGGCAGCATTCCCGGCGCTGGAGCCGCCGCTCCCGGGCGGCATTCCCGGCGCTGGAGCCGCCGCTCCCGGGCAGCATTCCCGGCGCTGGAGCCGCCGCTCCCGGGCAGCACTCCCGGCGCTGGAGCCGCCGCTCCCGGGCAGCATTCCCGGCGCTGGAGCCGCCGCTCCCGGGCAGCACTCCCGGCGCTGGAGCCGCCGCTCCCGGGCGGGCCCCGGGGGCTCCGGGCGCTCCCCAGGCCAGGCCCGGGCTGGGAGCGGGGCACAGCGCCCCCTAGCGCCCACCGCGGGCCGGGATCCCGGGACAAGCGGCTCCAGGCAGGAAACGCAGGGAACTCGGTAACGGCAAAAGCCCAAGGGATGCCGTCATCCGGACACCCGGGGAAACAACACTTCAGCCTTTTAAATTCCATTTCTGGCGTCTGAAACGTTTGATGCTGCGAGGTGCCAGGTGCTCCTCGCTCCCGGAGTGCCATGAGGGAGATCATTTCCCACGGGAGATACAGAGCACCCCGCAGATCCCGCGGCACTGCTCCCTGCCTGCCTCATTATCAGCTCCATGAGCTGATGTTTTCTATTTCTGTAAGCCTTCCAGACGTTGGCCTTTCCACACGCCACGATGACGACAGAATCACAGAATGGTGTGGGCTGGAAGGGACCTTAAACATCTATTTCCAACCCCCCTGCCATGGGCAGGGACACTACATCATTCTGAATGCTAAATAAAATCAAATAAACTAAGTTTTGTTCCTTATTTCTAATTTGTATTTAAAAAGAAAGACACAGCAGACCATGCTGAAAGCCCTTCTACCTTTTTATTTTTTTAAATATGATTTGTTTTTATCATGGTTACGGCATATAATACATTTAACTGTAGTTTCTTTAACTACTGATTGTGTATTTTCTTACCAGCCCTAGACATTTTCCCCCTCTCAGAATCCAATAAAGTATTCAAAACACCCACAAAGGAAGTAAAATTAATCTGAGAGAACTGAAAATTTGAATAATTAATATAAATGAAATTAATACTTGTTGATAATATGTTTACGTAAGTATTTAACAGAACTAAGTAAATTCATCATACATCTTTTTACAAATTTATACAAGATTTTAACCACAGCTGTCAGTTTTTAGTACAGTGCACAGATTCTTGTTACCAGTAAAAGGAAAAAAAATCTCTTTTTAAAATATAGATTGTTAAATTAGTGGATAGGTTGCTTTGTCCTTTCAATTTCAAATTTTTTTCTTTCTTTCTTTCTTTCCAGTTATAGTACATTCTTAGCAGGATATAGTAAGACAGACATATGAAGTAATTTCTTATCAGGATAAAGAGGTGAAGATATACCTAAAAAAAACCCATGCTCAATATAAAGTCCTTTTGCAAAATGTATATATGAACCAACTCATCTGGGAGCAGTTAAGCACATTTGTGTGTGTGATAGGTATTATTCTTGCAGGCATAAATAAACATGGACATCATCAACTCAAATGTGGGGGTCTGGTAGACTGTGGATTTAAAAGGCCTTCAAACAGGGAGGAGCCTTTTCTCAAAACAGCATAGTTAAAATTAAAAGAAATTACATGTTTGCATGAAGAATGCTGATATTTGACTTCACATTTCAGCTCAGCCTCTTCAGTTTATCAAAGGAAAAGATAAGACATGGCTCCAATCACAGTTGCTCACAGAGCTGCTCACAGACAAGACCTTCATAATGACCTTTCTTCAGTCTGCCATTCAATCATGGCATGATTCAAATCCAGGAGTCAATTTTTATGTCTCAATTTTTCCTTACCTTTGTACATTCCGGAAGCTGAGAAAATTGCTTAGGGAGGATCATACCTTCTCATGAACAACATTTATTTTATTGCTAAAAGGTAAGCATTACTCATCTTTTAACATGGGTCATTTGGCCTTGCCTTGTGTCTGATGATCCAATTCTTATGAATAGTCCTTTTCATGGGTGTGACAGTCACCCAGTTACTTTTACTTTGCTTTCATGCTGCTGTCCCTGGCCCTGTTTATCTCCCCATCTCTGGTCCTTTCCTATTAGATTAGTTGAAATGGTTGAGGGATCAGAGATAAGGGGTCATCTATGCTAAGGTTCTTTAGATCTTAAAAATATAGATGCTTACAATTTATTAAAAAAGTGAGCAAATAAGGTACCACTTTCACCTAGAAAATCTGCCTAAGCAGACAACTTGTAAAGAGCTTATTCATAAAGAGGAAGCTGATGTAGTAGACTTTGGACTCCATCCCTCCAGGAATAGACTGGCTACCATGAAGATGGAGCACAGAATCCCAGCAAGCTGCAGGTTTTTGGTTTATGCACCTAAACTCACACAAGATGGAAAAAATTTGCTTTATTTCCTCCGTGTCACTTTGTTTTTATAGTCTCCTGTGTTGCTGTAATGACTCCCTTCCCCAGGAAGAATACCATCAGGCTCCTTTCTCTCTGGAGTTCTGCAGCTCTGGAGTTTGGTCTCTGAAAGTTACAGATGGAACAGCTGGGGATAGGGGTGGACCTTATCTATAAAGAACTGTTTTCCCTTACAAGCTTGTCACCTATGAATCTTTTCTTTCCCTTTTCACTTAAACACGCTTACAAACACAAAACCACCTAAACTAGACCTAACTCTCCCTCGAGTGGAGAGATGAAACACTACTTTGTTTGGTTAGAAAAAAGTTGCAATATATGCTCTCAGATAAATTATATAACGATCTCACTATCAAGCCTTGTGTTACACACAAAGGTAGAAAAGCACTGCTGTAAAACACTGGATTGTCCTGCATTTTACACAGCACAGAACTCCATCGGAAGCACAGACCTCGATCAGAATAAGATTCTTTTAAGTCTTATGGATAAACACTTTTACTCAGCACTAGTTTTCACAGTAATAATTTGCCATGGATTTCCAAATTCTTACAACCTGTTTCTTCCTTAAAAAAGGTTCCTGGAAATGTCTGTCCTTTCTCAGTAGCTGTGCACTCACAGCAAGTGGAAATACCTTGTTGCACATTATTTTTACAAAAAAATGAGAGAAAAGAGAGATGCAGAGAGGTATTTTTCTTCCCAAACCATCATGTTTGACAGTTCTGTTTTACACTTATGGAAGATTCTCAACAGTGCCTCACCCTAAATGGCTTGTCAGTGACCTACCTCGGTCACACCATAGAGAGTTAGCAAACTCAGCCTAAACTAAGTGTGACTTCCTGAGATGCCTATTTCATGGTTATTGCAGGAAATTAATTGGGATACATTGGACAAAAATCGCAAAAAAGCTGGTGAGCTGTGGTTGTCCCACTGAAAGAATAAATAAGCACAGGAATCTAGTCTTCAACGACAGCCAACAATTCAAAAGGACAAACTGGCATCATTTTAGGCACAGTGCTAGTGGTAGGCAAACATAAAAAACCCACAGATCAGTTAGAATTTAGCATCCAGAAAGCTCAGTGGCTTTGTTGAACATCTTTGAACCATGAAACTTGTGAAATTTCTGCAGGGGTGTTAGCACTTCCTGGCTTTGGCAAGGCAGGAACTATTGCACAAAACAGCCCTTATCAGGGGATTTTGGTGCTGCCAGTCCCAGTGCCAGCAAAACCCAAGAAGCCTCAAGCAATTATAAATGCTAACATGCAAAAGAAAGAGTGAAAGTCTCTGAATATAAAGAAAGCATAAATTTAGGATTCTTTTCAAAAATTTAAACCAACAGAAGTCTACCCTGAATTAATGTTTCCCCTTAATTTCAATAGTGTCAGGCATTAAATTGTGCAACAGCAAAAAAATACTTGCCTTGTAAATATTTTAGCAGAAAACATGCTTTAAACAATTTGCCTTAGTGAAAAAACCCAGAACTATGGACATTACAAGGCAAACATTAATAAAAACATGTAGGGTATGATAATAGTAAGGAACTAATTGATCTCCCAGCTACAATGCCATTATTATTCGCTACATATTGATGATGCTTTGTATAAGAGGCTTTATTTCTTCCTTCAGAAGGATTGCAATCTAAACTAACACAGACCCAGAACAGATGGTATAAACAGAGAAGGTAAAAGTAGAGAACAATAGACAAGCCCAATCTACATATATTCCATCTGTTTAAAATTAATGCTTTCATCACATTTTGTTGGAGATAAAAATTAGTATCTCCACCTGGTCGTGAGAGAAGTACACGGATGGAGGGGAAGAATGCTGACTCTGTGCTCTGCTTTCTTTCAACCAAAAAATATTGCCAGGCATTCTCACAGGAGTAGGAGCAAGTGAAGAGCTGATAGGATGAAATATCAGTCATTCTCCATAGCATTATCCCGACCAGCCCACTAGAAATTTTGATCATAATTCAATGATAATGTGTAAGAATTAATTTTAGTGATTCATCCACCACAATGGCAATCTTTCTGAACAGGGACAATGCATCCACGCTCTCAAGAAGAGAGAAAAATTTCTCTTAAAACTGTACTTACTTCTCTTACTTTCTTTTTAGCTTGTAACATCTCTTCATCAGTGAAAAGCCTTATTGTCATGAGGTGTGGACCTCTCTTCAGAGCTGTAGAGGGCCCTTTCAACAGCATGTGAGCATTCAGTGATTAAAAGTACTTCACTTTGGCTTTGGTTGAAGGCAAAATCCAGAATAACTCAAAGTCAGTGTGTCTGCATCAGAACACGTAAGATAAATGAGAATGACTGACACAGAGGGTGTAAATCTTTTAAAGCTGCTCTGCCTCTTCATCCAAGCTGCAAAATACATGTTGTCCTGTTATAGCTGCCCTTGGTTCACTACTTCCTTACTAACAGCTTACAGCACTCAGAAACTGTGCAGTGACAGTTTCCTTTGTAAAGCACTTCCCAAAGGCCCTGGAGCAGAGTAAGATTTGCAGCACAGTAGGAAAGAAGGCACACATGCTTTCATACATGGGACAGATCCAAATATAAATTCATTAATGTAGGAAAAGTTGAAGCCATGAAGCCCAGATCAACTTCTACAGAGATCTCTACAAAGATAGAATGGAAAACAAATAAAATCTATGTCTTTCTGCAAAGTGGAAGAATTTGAGAGTGATGAGGTGGAAAGAAAGAGGGCCAAACAGAGAAGTTTTTCAAAGCAATTTCATTATTGCATATAGTGCAACTAAATCCAAATAAAATTCAAAGTACTCCATGAACAGCACACCTACCAAAGCTTGATTACCTGTGTGTTTGTGCACTGGAAACCGCTCATCACCAGCTACCCAACTTCATGTCCCTTACTGCCCAAGTCCAGTGAGAAAGCCAGCTCCTACTGTGTTCCCAGCCACTCACATTCCCTGACACTGCCTCCACAGCATTCCTCTGCCTCCATCTACTGCTTCAGGCAGAGGCAGCAGATCCAGCCACTGGTTCCTAGTCAAGAAAGATCTTGCTGGCCAGGCAACGTTTGCTGATTGACTGGTGGCAGTCTGACAGGACTGAATGCTGCTGAGCTCATTGTGCAGCCTCTCCCTTCCTGGGGGCACTGCTTGGTGTCTCTTTCCTTCTCCTTTTCTATTCAACTGATTTTCACAAAGCCTGTAGGAATCTGATGGGTGGGATTTCTGCCTTTCTGTCTAATTTCAAGTAATCTTCCACAATTTCAACACCAGCGTTGAGAATTACTAGGGATGCACATGGGGTGCAGCTTCAGAACTTTGTTTCCTGATGACAGCGAAGCTCTTAGAAAGGCTCTTCAGAGAAAATGTTGCTCACCAGCATTGGTGCCAAACACCAAGGATGATGGGATTAGTGCTGATCCTCTCAATTGTCCTTTGGGCTTGTGATGTGTCCTTGAAAACTCAAGTATATTATAAAACAGCAATAATGTAACCATACTGAACATACCTATTATATAGACCATGGTAAATTCTCATAGGTGAATGGTGATACTATGAATTTTTTTTGTATATTCAAAGACAGCTCTTCTACAGAGCAATCTCCTGACAGTGAACCTCTGTTGCTAGTTACCACATCTATTTTAATTCAGTGCAATAGCTCAGCTTCAGCCTAACCCAGCAATGAGATCAATTGATGAAGTCAAACTGAAAAAAACCCCTACTTTCTGAGCAATTTAGTTCCAGCATCTCTCTGAATAGGATTTAGTCAGTGAATCTTCGCAATTCTGCCATTTGGTCTTGTGTTTGCTGTGGGTTCTGCAAGCATTTGTGCCTCCAGAGGAGAATTTTTCCATGTCTCCATGGAGCAACGCTACAGTAACTCTATTTGATAGAGCAAATTGATGAACCCCAAATTAGAAAAATATATATTTTTAAAAAGAGGATCTTTCTTCTCATTAATTCCTCAACTCTTTGCAAATATTCCTAGCTACAGTATCTTAGTTATGGTGTTCATAAAGAATGAGTGATCTCTTAGAATCTTAGTGTGATCTGCATAACCAGAGAAAAATGAATTATAATAAAAGGCAGGGTGGAGTTATGATTATATTCTAACACTAGCATTTTCACAAGAGAAAGGCCATTCTGACTTACACATAGGATGGTTTTGTTTGGTTGTGGTTTTTTTGAGACAATTAAAGAGCTGAAAAAATAGATAACAAGATGGGAATAATTAAGCAGTTCTTAAGAAAGCTTTTGCGATAATGAATAGGATACTAGTCTACAAATTCTGCAAGCTTGGTAAAGGTAGAAGAACAAGTATTGCAGCTTTTCAAAGGATATACAAGAAAAGCCTGGGGAATGTCAATTTGTAAGGAAAGATGATAGTAACAACTTTTTATAGCAAGAACAGAGATGTTGCTGGACAAAAATGTTCCCACACATCTTCTCTTGTAATAAGCTTTTGAGTGTTCAAGAATAATGGGTAGGATTTTATTCTACAGAAAATTTTAAAGATTTTTTTTTCCTTTTCCTTCAGGGAATCGGGTTGAAGAAGACAACTTGACAAAAAATTTACATTGATTTGTCAGCAAAGATTGAGATCTGTTTTGGATTCCTTTTGCATCATTTACAATATATATGGGGAAAACATTAAAAATATCTTTTTGCTTTAAGTAACAATTCACAAAACCAGGAGTTTTCTTCTAAAACATACTACATCAGAAATGCCAGTATAAGCAGAGCACTGAATCCGTGTCCCACTTACTTTTGGGAAATTGTGCATAAACTGCTAAAGATGTAGACAACATCAATAGCCCCATAAACCAGAGAAACAATCAAGCAAAGCAACACGAATAGTATAAATAGAGTATAAAAAACAATAAACCCCAGGACATTTCCAGTGATTACCTTCTATGCTCAGAAAAGTCTCTGTAAAGTGGTTATTCAGATTTGGTGGGAAGAAAGAAAACAGATTCGTTACTGAAAACAATTTGTGACTAACTTAGGTTGGGGTGGGTGGATAGTTCTTTTTTGGGTTTGGGGTATTTTTTGTCCTTTTCCATCATTTATCAATTCATGTCAATCACTGTTATCTGCCAATAGCAAGCGGTCAAATTTGAAAGGAAATTTCAACCTGTGAACTTTTTATCTTGATCATTTACTTTTTCTTTTTCATACTGAGTGACTTCACCTAATTTGTATTTGTGTTTCTTCCCTCTGTTGGTTCACTGACACTGTCAAAATCTTTTAAAAATGGCCAAATAAAAACAGGAAGAAGAAAAGACAGAAAGTAAACAAATGAGAATCTTTCTCTCTTCCTATCCAAGATAACCTAGATAATAGCAGTTATGAACTATGACTAAATCACAAAAAGAATGTTAACTGATATTCACTAGGATGTGAAGAAAAACTTAATTTAAAGTAACTGTTCTTTGATTGCTGCTTGCTTTTTCTAGTCTATCAGAATTACCATTCATCTACAAATACTTGGACACTCTTCTACACAACACATTAGGCATGGAGATCCCTTCACAGTTGTACATAAACATAATAAATTCACCTTGTTCTGTTCCCTCTTGATTTGATGTGAAAATCCACTGGATTTTCAGAAGTGACAGACTTTTTCTAACGTGTGGGAAACCCTTGATCAGAAACGCAAGTGCTTAAAAACCTAAAACTTGAATATATACATCAAATTGAACCAAATATAAAGCAAGTAAAATCCAATGTGTTCTGAACAGATATTTAGTGGGTAATACCAAAATAGAAGGAACTGAAGCATGTGCTGGTATACCAAACTTATCTCCAAGTAGAATAAACAAGATAATTTTAAGAAATCTAAATTTAGCCACCAAGCTAATTAGAAAAGGTGTAGAAAGCAAGGCTGAAGGTATTATCCAAACACTATAGAAGACAAGTGAAGAGATAAATCTGAGAATTCCTGTAAAATTTATGTCACAGAAATGGACAAGACAAAGAACAGCAATCATAAAAAGTCCAAAAGTTGTACTCCAGGAACCTATTAGGGCATCAATCTTTAGACACTGACATAAATTTGGAGTTTTGTTAGAAATTAAGTGGTAACATATGATTTCTAAATATTTATGAGACTGTATTAGTATTCAGAAGGGATTAATTGATTTCCTGCTGGAGGCATTGGAAGCCTTTGGTGGTCAGATTTTTAAAAATCAAGGTGTTTATTTTGATTTTTAGGACTGTGAACTCAGCAGCTTGCTCAGAGTTGGATCAGATAGGTAAATTGATTATGTAATTGTAATGAAATTTCAGAGTATATCCATTACAACTGATTATGCCATAGGAAATAAATCACTAAATGCAATCTCCTGGTTTTCTTTTTCTTTGCTTTTTTTTTTTTTGTTTTGTTTTGGGTTTTTTTGGTTTTTTTTTTTTTTTTTTTTTTTTGGTTTTTTTTTCTTGACACAATGTTAGATAGGAATTGGAAAATCTAGATAGAAATGAAAAATCCTTTTCTCAGTGCCTGGTCTTACTGACTTTTTAGCAAAAATATGATTAAATATTTACAATGTTGATACTAAGATTATGAAATAACACTAAAATATTTACACATAATTTATTTTCCTTTGTAACAACAGCTACTTTGTTCTATCAGTGATGAAATCACTTATTATAGAAAAGGAGAGGCCTATTAGGTCATCTTCTGTGTCTGCCTCCCCCATCCAAAACCAAATAGCTCCTCCCTGCTTGGAATTTTCCAAATGGCCCCTATGTTTATGTTTATCAACCTGAATTCCCTGTTTTTCAAGACTATGGTTAAAATTGCTGTACATTTTGATAACAAAAGCTTCCATAAGAAAAGCAACAGAGCTTCTACCTTGCAAAGCTATGAAAAATATCATCATTAAAACTTTTTACACCCATTTTGAGTTTTCCCAATGGTTAGAATCAGCAACAGCATGATGAGATAATTGCTGAGTGACAATGGAATAAATTCAAGCAAACTGCAGTATGCTAATGTTATGCAATGGTACTTTGTACATGTATTTATTAATATGAGAGACCTTTCCTTTTTTACTTCAGACCACTTTCATCAGTTTCTTGGTGCATGCTGTCATTTCTGAAAGGAATTGTCTACATGGTATTGCATGACTCTATGTGTCTCTAAATGCTGATTTTTTCCCCTCTTTACCTATTATGCTTGTCACAGGAGCCTCTAGCCTGAAATCAGCATAAATGAGTGTGGCTGGCACTGTGTGCATGCACAGTCACACAGCCTCATCTGTGAATCTGCAGCAATTAATTATATTTATAGTGAAATATCTGCAGAACATTTGCATGTATGAATTATGTATTGAGGAAAAAGCAGTACACTATGGTTTATGCATTTTTTGTTCTCATGAGAGCCCCTTTGTATCTGTAATATATGCTATGAAGCAAACCAGATTTTTATTAATTTGTCTATCGTATTAATGATGAAATATAATTTTAAGTAAAGACATTATTTTTAGAAGTGTTTTTCAAGTAGCTATTTATTTATGATTTTACCCTTACATTTTCAGATAAATTGTCCATTACTGTTAAATATATTTTTTTTTAACATTAAATTCTTCTAGCAAAGACCAAGGAAAAAACCCCCGAATCATCAATGAGTACAGGCCAGAGTTTAAGGCAATGAAGTATGCATGAAATATAAGCATGATATGATTATCCCTCATTATGGTTATTACAATACATAATGAGCAGTGTCAGTCTGTTATCTTATCATTTTATTATTTTGTGGATTCACCCAAGAGTAAAATGTAAATGTAGTAACAGAAGTAATGAGTCAGTGGGCTGGGAAGGATGATAAAGAAATAATAAGAAGGTAGTATGCTGCAAAGACTATTCTGAGCTAGACTAATTGTATGCTCTGAAATTAATTATCTGCTATAAATACGACAGGTGGCTAAGTTAGCTGTGAAAGAAAATGGGACAGAATATTCAGAAAACCTTCTCTCTTTGCTGAAGAAGTTTTGGAGACAATATTGAATTAAAGATTCATATATTAAAATTAATCTGCTCGAGGCTCCTGTTAAGAACTTACTCTTATTTTTCACATACTGTCCTAAATAGGGATTTAAATATCAAATTAAAATTTTTTGTGATGTAGTGCCTGCATATGAATGACTAACCTTCACTTTCAGTGTACATCTGTATTTTTCCCAAAAGCAACAAAAAATACCTGAGAAATAATAAGAAATCAAATAATTAGTTTTTTTTAAATGGTATAACATACAGTAGCTTCAAAAAAACACAAATAAATTCTATTAAAACCCCAATTTATTTAATGATTGCTCTCTCATGGTGTGACTCCATGTGCCTGTTTGCTTGGGTAGAACTTTGCAGCCTTGCAAAGAAATCTTGGAGAAAGGTTCCAAACACTAAAACTGAAATTATTTAAATTAAATCTTCTGTGAATATTGCTCCCTAATTATCCTAGTTGTTTACAGTTACCACAGAATTTTCACAGATTAATACAAACCATTAAAAACTAATAATTATTATAACACTTGAGAAGAATTGTAAGATGAGATTGTTTTTCGTACAAAATCACGGTCAGCATAACCACACACTCCAGTGTTCCTTCATTTATCTTGCTGTAGAACAGTACTTAGCCTGGAATTATCTTAGTTAGAAAGGAGGAGGGGATTACATTATTCTTCAAGGTTCTGTTGCAGGAAAGATATTAACATTCATTGACCTTGCAGTGGCAATTTGTACTGATGAGCATCATTATATGACTGGTATATTAAAGCAGCTTATTAGAGTTAGGAAGCATCCTATGCTATTCAGAGACACTATTACCATTTGAGATGTGGCTGTCATGGAGTCTTTACATACAGGAGATATTTGGAACAGTGGAAAACTACTAGAATAGCCTGGCTAAACCATCAAGTTATTGTAGCTCTCAGCTCAACCTTCAAAAATCAGATAAAATGAAAAATTCGCATTGATACCTTTCTGGTAAATAAATATGGCATCTTTCCAATTTTAACCACAGAACTACCTTCTATTAGTGGATGAGTAAAAATTAAATGGTATAGTGAATGAGAAATACATGTTTGGGAGTACAGAGTCACTCTCCGTTCTGACCATGGAGATGCTGGCCGAAAATAGAACTGTGATTGCAGTATTCTAAATAGAGAGTCACCCTGCAAGCTCTTCTTAGGAGGTGCAACACATCTCATTACCACATTTTGGAAGAAATATGTTCTTAACAGTGGATTTTCTTCTTGTATTGAGGCCATGAATATAATTATCACTTGATAATTTACAGTGTGCCAACTGTTTTACTGCATCTAGTAAGCAATAAAGCACTAAAGGGAACATGAAGTTTGTGGCACCTGCAACTCATTAAAAGGGCACTACCAGAAACAAAATGTTTAGTTATCATGTAGTGCTTGGCTATACACAAGCAGCATTTAGGATTAATTTAGGGATCCTTGCATAAAGGATCACTGGCAACATAAGATGTTCAGGGAGTATATGTTCAGAACACAGAATATAGGAAGCATTACCAATTTATGAAGGGAAATTAATTTTCTTCAAAAGTAGAGCACAACATCTCTGGCATGGTCTGGAATGGTCTTCTCTGTATTCTCTCTTGCCTCTCATGTTCTGAACACACTTGTACTAATAAAAGTGTTTACTATGTAACCACAGATGAGGACAGTTCAAATGAATCATTTCTCTAATTAAATAAACTGTTAGGTACATAAAAAGAAACCTCAAGTTTTGTTTCATAACATTATTAAAGTTTCCCTAAGATGAAGTAGTTATTTAGCTAAAAGCATATGAAATATTTGAGAAGTGCTATGGCAACCTCTGTGTTGCCAGCTCTTGTGGGTACGGGGGCCCTGTGCAGCCGCTCCCCCACAAGCAATCAAGCGCCCCTGACACCCTGAGTGCAAATACCAGATCAACTGCACCTGCACTGCAAACACATCCACTGAGGTTTAATCCTACATGCTCCAGGACTGCCTGAGAAGAGGTCACTCGGGGAACTCACAGAGCCTGCTCCTGGTTGTTCTCTTCATTTGAGGCATCTCACATACTTGCAGGGGATGGGCTGAGAACTGTATGAATTGAGCTGGGTATACAGCAGGAAGAGTATCTTTGTAAGGTGGACTACCTTCTCCAAGGCTGTCCTGTTGGCACCCACAATGTGCATAAGAAGCTGCAGGATCCAAATGCAGGCAGAATATCAGAAGTATTCTGGAGGTAAAGAGGGAAGAAAATCTGGAGGAAGGAAGCTGGTGATACTGAAATTGGGTGGTTAAATAGGGAATTAATAAATAGAAAGACTGGTTGTGTCAGGATCAAAAAGTTTTTAAGAAGAATAGAGGAGGCCTGGGAATTGGTTGACTGGGAGAGAATGATCTCAAGGTAGAACTGACCAAAAAAGTATTGCTTGAGTAAGTAAGCTGAAAATAGAAGGAGAACAGGAAAGCAATAGAACAGCTCATGTTTGGTAACAACCTGGACTATAGGCCACTCAGCCTATATCCATTTAGAATGTTGAGATAAGACTGACTGGACAAGTAGACTGAGACTTCTAGTGAGCCAGGCTCAATGTCATGTGAAGGCTGAAAGTGAGGCCTGAAGGGCAGATGGTGAGCCAGAGTAAAGGAAGATGTGAAAGAAGAGGCAGTAGAAACCAGATCAGAAATAAGAATGAAGAAACTGAGAAGGGAGGAGAGAGGTGAGGCAAAAGAACCTGGAATAATACAGGTAGTACCAGACGGGCTAGGAAACTCTGGGATTAGTGCCAGGAAGCAACATTAGGAAAAATAGGTCTCTCTGAGGAAGAAGATGAAGGCTAGGATGAGAAATTAAGTAGATTTCTTGGATGTCCAAGTACATCATGATGGAACAAAGAGATTGGAATAGCAGTAGAAATCAAGTACATGTGTTTGCTGTTCTGACTGTTATCCATTACTGGATGGGGTCAGTATGAACCTGAATGTTTTAAAATCTCACCATTCCTCTCTTGTTAGCAACATCTGTAAATCCTTCTGAGCTACTCTCCACCCTGCTGCTGTCCCTTCACCATCCACTGGAGCGTCCTGCTACCAGCTATGCCAGCTGAAGTAGCTGAGCAGTGCATCACAAACTTCAATCTTGAAATGACCCATGTGCACAGGAATAACAGTATGTGGCCATGGACAATTTTTTCCTTTTAATTTTAAATATTTTTGAAGTTACATCCAGAAGAATCTGAAAAGATTGGCTAAAACCCATGCAATGGTAACTGGTTATAAATATTTCTGTGCAAACTTTAAACTGGTAATTCTTCAATACAATATTGTGAGCCTTTGGGCTTTTGAGAAGAAAGCAAGACTAATGTGAAATATTATAAGCCTCCAGTAACATGGAAGATATTAAGCCTTATGGGTACTGCCTGTAGATTGTTCATGATTCACAGTTGCTCATACTGAATGAGTCATCCTAAAGCGGATAATCAGCAATCTTCCAGCCGTTTTCCTTTTCCACCAGCAAGGACTTTGTAGGCTTGAATTAATGAGAGGCTTTAAAAAGTAGCTGAGGGAAGAGAATTCTGTTTTTATAGAGATCAATGTAAGTAGAAATTAATCTTTTTAAGAACTAAGTAACTTACTGTTGAATGCTTTTCTATGCTTTCTACTGAGAAACCAGTTAGTCCTCCCTTTTCAGAATGATGTGCTCAGTTTACAGCAACAGCTTTGTACTTCAGCATTCGATGCAGGCATGTAGTATATGGAAAGTAGCAATTAGAGTTAAGTGAAAAAAGAAGAGACCCGTATTTGTTACTCATGGTTGAAAACTGATCCAATTAAACTCTGTTAAATTGACCCATTTTACACTAGGCTAACCCTGAATAGGGCTCTGGATAGAGCTTTTGGGTGTGTGCCAGAGGAGGGACCATTGAATGCACACTTTCACGTCTGAAGTGGCAAATATCCTGTAATGGGATGGAATGATATCAGGACCAGCTTTCCAAGAAAGAGTTTGAAGCGTAGCCCCCTAACCTTATAGTAGTCAGAGAACACTGTTTTTTCCTCCTTGTACATTCACTGCACAGTGCCAAATATTTTTGGATTTGTGAAAACATATGCAAATCCTTACCTGACACTATTTCCTACTAAAAAATTATTCTGGTTGTGCTTCTTTCCACACTTTTGTTCCTTTGTCCTTCTTATCATGAGGCAATTATAAGAGAAAAACAAAAAAAATAGATTGTTAATTATAACAGACTGATTACTATGGAGATGTGTTAGCATCAACACGGAGATGATCAAGATCAGAAAGTCCTTCCTGTGGATGTTTTGTGGGTTTTGTAAAAATAACAACAAAATGAAAGAGTACAATTTATTATTCTTTAAATTATCCTCAATATACTGGATAAAGAATGAACATACTGGACCAATAATCTGTAAAACTTGCCTTAAAAGAAAACAACCATTTCACAGAATTTTTTTCCCTACTGCAATGGAAAGACAAGATAACCATATAAAAATAAGCCCTTCCCCCTCACTCTTGTGTACAGTCCTATCACAATCCTTTCAAGTGCTGAAAGAGAAGTCATTATTATAGAAAGACAAGGCATCTTGTGAGTTTTTTACTTGAACCTGGTGCAACAGGGACAGCTGTCTCCCAAAGTAGTGATGTAACATTTAACTCAGTGAGCCAAATGTAGTCTTTGTGACTCGTGGATCTTCAGCAGGGTTGTAATGGAAATTAGTCTGTTCCAATAGACTTAGCTGCTTCTTCAGAACGCCACCTACTTTTATCATTTTAGTTAATATTCCAAGGGTAACCTCCAACTCTCAGCCCTCCAGCAATTTCTATTTAATTCATCATTTATTGCTGTTGCAATATCTCTTTTGAGGTAGTCCACTGCTCAGATTACTGTTCTCAACAATGTTTTATAAATTGCCCAATTTCCTAAATAACAGTGATCATTTTCTTAGTTACACCTCAAAGGAGGAGCCATCATATAGAAGTATTTTCCACCTTTTTGTTGGCACAAAGGAATGGGAATTCCTCT
Organism: Coloeus monedula; assembly: GCF_965178545.1. Taxonomy (NCBI): domain Eukaryota; kingdom Metazoa; phylum Chordata; class Aves; order Passeriformes; family Corvidae; genus Coloeus; species Coloeus monedula. The sequence goes on along the minus strand of NC_138787.1, from coordinate 23,890,063 downwards.
CATTTATACGCAAAAAGCAGCTTTGAGGTTTCTCCCAAAATTTGCATCACTGCAGCAGCTTAAGTAGGAATAGGATTTTTCTGTTATCACAGCAATGAATCAGAACTGTTTGTAATATTTGCTTCATGGCAGCAGAGAACTCAGGTTGGATTATATGAAACTTATCACTGAGGAAAGCAAAGTAACAATGAAACTCAAATCAGGAGAAGGAGATTGCTATTTCAGTGATGCAGTTTGGAATAATTATTTTCTAATTCCTCTGTTAATTTCTTTAACTTTACCATCTTGGGGCAGAAGAACCAGTTTCCACTTTTGGAGGTTCAATGTCATGCCCAAAGCCCTGAGCTTTACTGTGCTTTTTAAAGGAGCACTTTTGGAGGTTCAATGTCATGCCCAAAGCCCTTAGCTTTACTGTGCTTTATAAAGGAGAAGCCTGAATTTTTTGAGATGCATGCAAAAAAGTCCCAATCACTGGGTACATGAACATCTGCTTCATGTCACAGCTTGGCTCTGCCAATTTCTAGGTACAGGGAGCCATAGCAAAAGTGCTATAAAAACCCATAAATCTTTGCAAATATTTAGATGCAAGAATATCATGCAATAAAAAAGAAAATCAGTATCTGCAAGACTCAATCTATTAAGGTTCTTGTGTTTCTCTGCATCATAACAAATTAGTCCTCTACAAGTATTTAGCAGTAAGATAACACCACCTTTTTCTATCCTGCCCTTCCTCTGTCTCCAGGAGAGGCAGATATTGTAACAGATTCCTCTCTTATCCATTCTCTTCTCCTACAAGTAGGAGTGGATGTATTTAGAGCCTGAGGTTAACCAAGATCAAAAATTCAAAACATTAACCTAGAAGAGCAGTTAGAAGGTATTATGAAGAAAGAGATTTACTCTTTCCCTTCCAGAGACGTCCAAACACAAAACCTCAGAATGTTCCACCCAAGAGAAGAGAAAGCCTCCCCTAAACTGATGCTCTGCAGCACAACTTTGTGTTGGTTGCCTACACAGCGTCCCCCCTGCTGCAGTCTGGGTGGGCTTGAGCTCAGAGGAGCACAGATTGCAGAGCACTGCAAAGGCTTTTTTTATCTTCTTACTCTCATTGTACTTATCCACTAATGTAAATATTTCCAAAACAATATCTGAATTGTACAGTCATAAATGCATAGGCTGGCAAATCTTCTCAGCTGCATTAGTCACTTCAACTGCATGTCTAAAAATTTGGTTTGGATGAAAACATTTACAAGTCTAAATTCTAAACTCTGTGCCTCACCATGCAGCTGCTGAAAATTCCAGCCCCAAATATTCTTATTGGATACACCCTCCTGCATAATTTATTCCAACTGCATAACAATAAAATCCTCAGAAGAAAAACTGCAAGAACGAGAAGAGCCCACTATGTTTTTCAAAACAGGAGATTCAGAGAAAACAGCTTCTTCAGTCTCAGATTGTAAATGTACATCCCATCCCTGACTCTGCTAATAGCTGTAGGATGGATTATTGCTACAGCTGCTAATTGGGAGCTGGATTTGAACACTTGAACAGCTTTGCGATTGGTTGACATCGAGTTATTACACAAATTGATAAAATACACCCATGTGGTAGAGCTGCAGTAACATAAACCTAATTTTTAGCAATAGAACAGATTTTCTCCAGCATTTATCTTTCTACTTAGCAGTTCAGAAGGAGAAAAATGGGACAGAGAACAGGAAAGAAATGCTCAGAGTGTCTGGAAAGCCTCTCATTTCAATCTTTGCATGTACCCAAGAGGTGAACACTAACACGGGTTGGGGACCCTGTTCTCCTTGGAGTGAATGCTAATTTAAACTTTCACTGTGATCTGATATGCTTTAAAATGCAGCAAATCCCTTATTTATGAGTATAAAAGCCATGAAAGGGCTTTAGAATCTAACCCTAGGGGGCTCTTCAAGTGCATGAACCCAGCAATGTTTAACACTTACACTTAGTCTTGAACAGTTGCTTGAAAAGGACAGAAAAATACCTGGTAGATGCCCTCTTTTCTGAACAGTTGAGAAAGCTTCTTGCATGAAATGAAAAAAACATTTTCTTAAGAAAATGCTTTCTGGTAGTGTAGCTATTGCACTTTGCTCTTTAGAATTCACATTCCTAGAATAGAGCTGTTGCATACATTTTTTATGACATAATCTCTCACATAAATGCAGTTCTTGGAATGCTGACAGGCCAATAAAGAAGCCTTGCTGTATTGGGGGAACAAAAAATATTTTGGGTCTAATATCAAAAGAGTTATTAAATGTCTCCTTTGATTTCTGTGATATGAGTTTTCACAAGTAAGTCCACAGCACTGGCAATGAGATATTATATAAATATAAAAGGAAGGTGTACTCTAAAAGCTACAAGCAATTAAAAGGCAGTGTACTCTTCAACTAAGATTTGAAATATGTTCCATGAAAAACAAGCGTAATAAATGAATTCTGTTAAGCTGATGCAGAGTCAGATAAGGTACCCTGGGATCAGTAGTTATACTTCTGTAAATCTTGGTTAGAGATTTCTTCACTGACTTACATTTTGCTTCTCAAAGTGTTCGTGTTGCTCCTAACAGGACTACAAAAGAGTCCTTTCATAAAACTCTGGTGATCCTCTGGCACAGTATTAGACACCAGTATGGGGTGTTCCCAGCAGTTTGCCTTCCTTCCTCCCCTCCTCCACTGCCCAAGGTTAGCATCCAGGCTAGCCCCAGGAAAAATTATATGAAGAACCTTCATCCCCAGGGTTCACAGCCAGAAGCACTAGCATCTGCTGCCATTGGTCTTGGGTTAAAAAACCACACCAAATAGTGAATGTGGAGAACGCTTGGAGGCTGACACGCAACAGGTATTTGCTTTTTCCTTCCTTGTTCCAAACGAAGCATTCTCTCCAGCATAGGGACAAACTGTTCCTGGGACTGGGAAATGTTCAAAAGATCTCTCCCTGCAGGTAACCCTTGCAGGCCTGATCTGCAGGCATCCCAAGAACTGTAGTTCTTGACAAACTTCAGTATTAATTACTGCAGCATTGCTCTGACTCTTCCTGAAACTATGAAGCACACAAGGACTGCCATAGCTGCTCATTTCATTAGTGCTTCCTTCTTGAAAAATAAAAGAAAGCATTCTAATAGCACATGACTACGCAGCACATTCAGACACATCTAATTAGAAGCTGCCTCACTTATTTCTAAAAAAATTTGTAACAAAATTAAAATTATTTCTGGTATAAACCAGGCTACATGTTACAGGCTGTTTGCAAAGGGAATACTTTCCCTCTTTAAGTAAACTATCTAGCTGCTACTATTTCCACCTGAAAGCCTTAACAAGGGTAGGAGCTATCAGTACCTATTCTTTAGCTTTTTAACATCTCCACAAAAGTAAATACTCAGTCCCATTTAAGCCCAGCCTCTTTGTGGAACCAGCCCCTCCTGAGCAAATTTACCAAACCAGTAAGCTATACCTTTTTCAAACAGAGTGCTCTCACCTGCAGTTCTTGCTCTGTTTTTCCCCGACAGCCTACAAGTGAGGTCACTGGTAAGTCACTGAGGACAGCAGGCAGCTCCAAGTCTGTTTGGGAGCTTTATAATGCTGTCCTGTTCTAGAAAACTAGACACATATAATCCAGTCCATTCCAAGAACAGGAGCAATATCTAAAATGCAATACAACAATTTCATTAGCAGAACTAAATAGCAAAACTATCGTTTGTATTATACCCACTAGTTAGTGGAAATTAGCATTTTACCCAACAAGTATATGAATAATTATACAGAAGGAACATTGTACCAAACAATTCATTTCCACATTGAAAAATGCACAGATGTGGAACATAGTGTTTGCCACACCATGTAAGATTGATAGTCCAGTGCTTCAGCTATCCCACCTTAGACAGTGGTTAGTACTTCATCATCTGATGAAGAATCCCTGAAATGAACAATTGTGGATTTCACCATGAGAAAAAATCCTAATAACTCTTCCTTAGTCAGTAGAGTCTAAGGGATCAAGAGAAAGTTAAAATGTTAAGGGTATAAAACATCTCATAAATTTGTACAGAGACTGCAGATGAAAAGGATAAGGAGCTTCCAAAAAAAGCCTAACATTTATACTGCATGGAAAGACAAAAAATATTCATCCTCATCATGCAATCAAGTGGCAAGCAAAAAGAACTAACATTCATTCTGAATTTAAACTGATTTATTTACATGGGACAGCAAAATTATTATGAAGTGATATTAGCTACAATCCCATAATTGATACAATTAGAAAGCAGGAGGGCTCAGCAGAGGGGGCACAGCACCACCTGTCATCTTGCTTCCTAGACTGAGTTGGCTCAATTATCTTGAGTTTGGCAAAGAAGAAATACACAGCAAGGGAGGTGTAAAACCTCCAATTCATCTCATCTCGGTCACATAATTTACAAATTAAGATTAAAATTCAAGGCCTGGATGAGTCATAAATCCTTAGGGCACTTGAAACTGTTGTGTAAGAGAATGTGAATAACAAATATAGGTATGTAAGACTACTTGATGTATACATATAAATATGTCCTAATTTATTTTGTAAAGTCGGAAAATAAATTAAATAGAGTGGTTCCAAGTACTGACATGCCAGCATTTATATCTCGGTGCCAGATTTATACATTACTTTTGAATGGTATTTTTTTCCTTTCTCTCAAAGTATAATGGTTAGTTAATTGATATTTGTATAATTTCATGGAAGTAAAGTGTACTATGCATAAATGAGGAATTACACTCTGATGAAATCCTAATTTTTTAAAATAATTCAACAGCTTGTTACTTAGTGCAACATCTGAATTCATGACTTAGGAACCTCATTCACAGCACCCTCTTGCCTTAGACATGGTCTGAAAGACTAACTTCTAATTACATGGAAGGCCTATTACATGACAGAGACAACAAACTGTTTCCCAAATCTGTGAGTGTAGACCAGGCTTTGCTCAGCATTGTCCATGTCTACTCCATGCCTGTTCTTGGGGGCTAAAAGGAAACACTTCATTCTCATATAAATTCATTTTACTGAAAATTTTCCCAATAACATATTTTCTTCCCTCCTTTTCAAAACTACCAGATTAAAACAGGACAGAGCTAAAATGATAAATGAATATTCTGTCCTGATTTTCACAGGAACCCTTTACTTAATGCAAACCTGAGTATGTAGACAACAGGCTAAATCCAGCCTGGGTTTAAAAGCTGATGCAATTTATCCAGTAGCTTATCCTGAGTGGAAATTAAAACCATGTACTTTATACTGGCTTCTTATTCAAATGCCAGTTGATAGCTACTCTTACAGTGCATTCCAAACTACAAAGACAGAAATCTAAATTTCACTGAAAGAAAACAGAAATATATCCACATTGCTCATTGCCATTTGACCATCAAACTGCAGATGTTCTCAGCAAACAGAATTATTGTATGTGCCAACTACACAGTTGTAGACACTTAAGAAAATTCTTAGGAAAGCACAGGAGATCCTTATTAATTTAACACTTCCTTGATTTCCTTCAAGTCATCATTCATTCTCATAAAAGACTAATCATCATAAGAACATATTCTACAAGCACATACTAGCCTTTAAGATGATGGAGAGTAATTGCTTAGCTCTATGCAAAAGTGACATGTGGATATACAGGAAGAATCACTTTTTATTCACAGAGGACTGATTACATGGAACATACGGTGGTTCTTCATATCATTTTTTGACAACTTATTTAGTCCAGGCTCCTTCTGGAGGCTGAATTTACCTATTTTTTATATCTGTCCTTGAAAAATATCATTTAGAAACTAGAAGAGAGTTTCATGCAGTGAAAAACTGAAACTCACTACAGGGGCTTTTTGATTTTTCTAAAGACTATTTTGCTTGAAGTTTTGGATTTTCCTGCTATTTCCCAGCTGGATTATTTTATCAGTGAAAACTCTTAGATTGGGTGGCTCAAACAACAATTTGTACTTGGAGAGTTTACTCAGGTTTTCAGTAAGGGTAAGCTGTGAAGGGTGAGGCATGATGTTGTGAGATGTGACATTGTCTGATGTCGTTGTACTACTCACCAGAATAAAAGCTAATTCTCAGTACAGACCATGCAGAAGTTATTCCACAGTGTACACTCAAGTTTCCAGTAAGGATAGAAGAAACTGGCAATAAGTCTGAAATCCGGCAAGGTTTTATCAGTTCCTTTTGCAGGGCTACTTAGAATTTCACTCTTTGGAATATTTCAAGCCTGGCAATGTTTTTCAGGGAGCAGCTTGCAAAATCAAGTTTTAGCTTGGAGTTTTATAGGCTGATAGTAGGAAAACTGTAGCAACACACTTCTTCAGAAGTGGTATTCCATGCAAAACATGACTGAGAACAGGATGGGAAAGAACCCAAGAGTGCCTGAATTTTATCTCCCAAAACTGAAGCTGATGAACCATAATATTCCAAAGTCACATGAATGCTCTGGGTCTGCTTGCTTGTAGCCCAGTCCTGCACCATCAGAAACCTGTAAGAGACAGTGCTGGAGCCTCTGTCATCTCTATTACAGTTCTTTCCTTCTCCATCTTTCTGTATCTATTTGTGATTCTACCTTTTGCTTGCATGTTGAGCTTTCTAGAGCAGATACTGTTGTATTGAGAATATACGGTGGGACTATAACAAAACACAGTGAAATTACCAAGGGGATTAGTCTGTGATTCAATCTGTGATTAAACAGCCAAAGCATTATGATAATACTAATAAAATAACTAGATAAATAGATGTGTGAGTGCAGGTAAATTCTTGTAACATCTTCCATACTGTTTTAGTGTAATATGTTCTACTAAGATGCCTTAAGATTAAATGGCGTTTTGTATAGGCACTAGCACTGGACTGAAGTTTTGCTAATTTTAAAACTTATTTTTCTAATGTCTTTCTAGCTAGATGCTATTTAGAACGACCCTTCTATTTTAGGACTGCAATTACTAAATTAAAAGGGAAAAAGCCTCCCACAAAAATACTGAAAAAAATTCCTTATGTTTTTATCACCCTCAAAATGAGTGCCTGTGGAAATATAAAACCTGTACAGAGATAAGCCAAGACTTCTTACAAATTTCTCTTCTCAGTACTCATAAGTCATCACTCATGTAAGCATATAAAGAACACTGAATACATGTAGGTAGGACAGCTGTGACCTGAGGCCAAAAATCTTCTCTGGACATTTTAAGGGAGACCTGTAAGTTCTCTTTCTTAGGCTTTTCACTTCAATAAACAAGGCTTCCAAATAGTATTTGATTCTAAGCATAATTATCAATAATGGTACTTAATTTATTTTTGTTCAATGCTTCCAACATCTAAACACCCATCTGGAAAAATACCCCTGCACTGAATCCCTGCTGAACTCACGATTCTGATCTTGATGTCTGAAGAATTTTGGACAGGTTATTTTGAAATGGTCAAAGGAAATATTTGACCATGTTGTAAGAATGGATTCCATATTTCTTTAGATTTCCACAGAAGAAATGTCCCTTAGAAACAAGAAAAGATTCATTACAAATGTGAAAATCTGTGACTGGAAGACACAGAATAAAAAATGTTGGACATATATCAACAGCAACACTCATTAAGATTAGATGCACCTTCCACATTCCTGCACCTGTCTGAACAGAAGAGAATGGAAGAACAAACAGTAAAACCCTGGTTAAAATGTATAGCACAGCTATCTTCTTTTTAAGGTACTCAAACACTGTAAGACCTGCAGCTGTCAAAATGCTCAGGTACATTGACTGATCAGGTAGGTCAGAGCCATTGGACAGAAGACACATTGAAATTAGCAGTTACATGTTTCACAAAGACTGCAAGCTAATTTTGCTCTTCAACAGCCTCATCCATCAGTGATCACCCTTTGTTAGAGAAGGCTACTCTCCAGCATTTGGATGCAGAGTGTTTATTTCTTTCATTTGTTTCTCTACCAATTTTCATAAGCTAAACCACTTTTTGGCAAGGAAGGAAGTTTTATGTATTGTAAATATTTTAATTTGTTTTCTCTGCACTTTTTTTTAAACCCATACCTAATTATTCTGCATAATACATTTGAAAATAAACAGGAGTTTAAATACTGCAGTCATCAAATTACTTCAGTTACATTTATACATACCTGAATATCATCTGCAGTGCTTTTTTGGGATTCAGATCATTTTTAACATGCCCAGAAAGTCCTAACTAGGTGCCCATGTCTAAAATGTTAACGCAAGGTGCTAGTTTAGGCCAGGCCCTTTTTCTTGTGAGTCAATCATAGTACATGACTTCTAAATTTCCGTATCTTCTCCATTTCTCCTTTGCTGCTCACTGAAACTACTTTAAAATATTTGGTTTTGTTTTCATTAGGTTGTCAAAAATATTCTTCAATATTTAATTAATAAATGTTGGTTTAGAGATTTTCAGGTGAGTTGGAACATGCAACTGGTTTTGGAAATGCATGCAAACACTGGTTTTGGAATAAGACAGATTAAGCTTCTCTTCAGTGTTTCCAAGTGTTTCCATCTAAACATAAAACCTTGCATTTTAGTAGTCTTTACCACAGGGAACAGGAATTTGCTCTGTTGGAATTCATGATGCAACAAATGCATTATTATCTGCTACACCAATATACATGTGCAACATGGAATTAAAATTGCTCCTGTGCCTCAGCCATCACACATACATGCACAGGTGTGCAGTGTTTATGCATGTAAATTTATGCCATCAAAAAAAATTATATATATATACTTTAATTCCTCACTGAATATATTTGGCCCTCATTCTCTGCTACTTCCATTTAAGGCTGTAGTAGTGAAGAGAACTATATGGAGTTTCTGCCCAAATTACATACAGGATAAAGTAGTCTATGTTGAAGCAGCCAGCTATGTTCCTTCAGAGACTCCACTGTAGCTGAGAATTGCTCAAACAGTCTGTATTACTTATTTTGCTTGGCACAATCTCCATAGCTTGGAGCTGTAAGAAGAGAAAATAGCAAGTGTTTTAGGAATGAGCTGTGCTGGTCCTAAGTCTCGTGAGGACGCCTTAGCACAAAAGGGTGACACTCTGCGAGAATTCTCTGTGAGAATGCTTAGTGCTGCCTTAGCACCAGGAACATGGAGAAGAATCTTACTGGTTAGGAGTTTCTGGTCCAAAGAAAGGAAATATTGCCCCACTGTTCATAGGAATCTTACCCAACAGCTTTAACATTAATATAGTCTGTTCATTGAGGACAACTAGGGCTTATGTCCTTAAGTTAACTGTGGGACTCACGACTGCACAGAGGGACCTACAAATCAGTTGCACAAAGAACACAAGTTACAGATGTAAGTACACACACAGTTAAACACGTAACACACGTGAAAATGAGTCTTCTTTTCACAACCATGTAAATAGTTCACAGAACTGTCCTTGAAAAGGATAAAGGCTTCCTTCACACATGTGAGAGTATCCTATTTACTATCGATTTTTCTTGATTCTGTGCAATTAGCGTGCTACCCTTCTACTCTGCTTTAATTAACAAGGTATCTTAGCCCAAAGACTGCAATCCTAGGGTTCTTTCAAACTATATTAGGCAGCTAAAATATGAAATTAAAAGAAAACAGAGTTCCAGCCAACAGAAACAAGTGACTCATTTCCTTGTGAAAACACACAAGGTTTATGTTACTCTGGCAACGATGTTCACCATTCCAGAATAAAGTCTCTTCGCTCCCTTCAGAGCTTTTATATATTCCTGTTACAATCTATGTTCCACTGTGACCTGACATTGAACCAAGTTATTCAGTTATTCACAAGAGACTATAAGCTATGCTTTAATTTAGACAGCTTCTAAATCTACTCCTTTGAAAATGAATTAATAAATACATATATTCTTTTTCATGGTGAGGATTTTAGAGGAGAGAAGTTATTTCTGAGGCATATTGGTGATATGTGCCTTATCAGAATTGTGTGTTGCCATGATAAACTGGAACAGTTGTGGCTGCGTTCACACAACCCTCCAAGCAACAAACACTTCAGCATTCCAGCTGCTGGTTTTCACAGGGAAATCAATTGTATCACATATGTCAAAATACAAGTTAGGAAAAAAGCCACAATTTATAATCTTATTGTGAAATTAACCACATGTGTCACAAGAACACCAGCAAAGTAGGGATACAGAAATTCTGCCCTTTGGAATCCGTGCCAAAAAAAGGTTTTTTAGTACAGAAGGTTCCTCATATATTAAGTCATAACACCCTTGTGCAGTGAGAAAGAAGTACAAAGTTCTCGTTTGAAACCAAAACTATAATTTGGTATTTGTTACTGATTTTCTTCAAGATATGTCCTTAAAAGTTAGATGAGAGATTGCAACTTAACTGACAAGGCAGATTTTCTGCTTAAATTTTGAAGCTGTTGCCCATGTATTTGGAGATTTCTTTGGAGTTAAAAAGGAATTCAGGAGATTCTGTCTGCCTGAGTTCTTGCTTTCCTTGATAGGGTAGTAAACATCAGTCTTAAAAGAAGCATTTTCATGGGAGACTGTGAACATTAAAAGTTCTAAAATACTGTGTAGGAAAACTCCCACAGAACACATGATGAGCAGAAATATATTGCCATAAACTTCTGTGGAGTAACTGAATTTGAAAACCATATGCCAGAAAATGAAGTTTTATGACATTTATGTGAACACATAGGTGTTTGGCTGAATGGCTTCCTTTACCCATCTTGAAGATTTTTGTCACTCATGTACAGCTCTATCATGTAAACTAACTTTTGAGAAACTTCCTTCAAAGTCCCTAAAAGCTTTGTTCTTATCCTTTGAGGGATCAGGGTTTCATCCCTGTCCCCCTGAAAGCAGCAGGAAAGAACACACAAAACACCACTTTGTGCCCAAGAAATAAAACGTTTTCATTTGTACTCAGATTTTTCCCATTTCATTATATTAATATTAAGCTGAAGATTCATAAGAAGAAAGGAGAACATTAAACTGAATTTGAATAAAAATAAATGAAAGCGCTGAAAAGCTTTCCCTGAAAAACTACTGCTTTGTTGTGGCAGCCTGTTAACCCCTCGATTCTGCGACGCCACGTCCCCCTGTTCCCTGCCCTGGCCTTGGCCACTCCCTCAGACTCTCCCTGTTGGCTCCTGTACCCCAGCCCCGCCCAGGGACCACCCCTGGGCCCCTCACAAAACCACCCCGCACCCAGACCACGAGGTCTTTCTCTGCCACCGAGGGTGCTGGGGTAAGATGTGAATAAAGCCATCTCAAACCCTCATGAGAGACCTTTCTTGCCCCCTTTGCCATCCACGGTGTTGTAACGCTGCTGGCTGCCGCAGCCAGAACGTGGGGCTGTCGAAATGGACTCCGGGATGCGACTGGTTGCATGGCCCTAGGAAACCTTCACTGAACTCACAGGGAGCAGCAGCCTGCTAGGCAGAGTCAAGCAGTTACAACACTTCTTCAATAAAACCTTCCCAAAAATCACTGACACTTTTTAAATGCTTCCTGGGCTTGGCTAGAATTTCATTAAGTTACTGATGTTCATGATGACTGACAATGAATTCTATGATTAAACTGTGGAACCCTCAGCCATGAGTTACTATTAAAGCCAAAGGCACAGCAGAATTCAAAGCACAATTACACATCGTGATCCACGTTCTTGGCTTCAGTTCTTTCTGTTGAACATTGCTGAGACAGCACAAAAAAGTTAGGAAGAAGATTTAAAGGGGCAGATGTGCATTCCCTGACACTAAAAATCTTTGACTGAGGCAAAATTGGAGATTAGAATAATGCCACCCAACCCCAATTTTAGTTTCTAAGAGACGGCTCAGGTCTGAAAGATGGCAGGGAAGCTGGTACCACATGATCCTCAGCTGCCTCAGTTGCTGTGTCTCACATGGCACGCCTTGTAGACATACTTCTATTCTCAGTTTGTGGAGGGCATTCTGAGCACTGCTGAAAAAACCAGGGATTTATATACATATAAAAAAATTAGGACCAGACGGGATAAATTCAATGGGGCTATACTGTTCTAAGACATACAAATATATTACAAAGCAAAAACTGCCTGCTAGCTAGCTGTTGAAAATGAAGACTCTTTTTCTATGACCTCCTACTTGCTTCACTGAAATACCTGGAACTGGTCATTAACAGAGGTAGGCTACATATTTGGAATACCGGAGGGATTTCAGGTATCTTTCCACATGGCAGTTCCTTTGCTGCAGTTCTGTTATCACATAGTAATGTAATGCCTTCATAGAGATAAGAAATGTAAGAAAGAATATTTTGCCTGTTTTTTCATGTTTAATAATTGAAACAAACAAGATGTAGCAGAGCCAGGCAAAAAATGCTGGTTTATGAAAGTCATTAAGGGGAAAAGGGTTCTTTCATACTGTAAGATCCCACAATTCTGAATACTGCCATAAGCATTCTTGGATATTACAAGGCACTGAGAAAGTACTACATAATAGGAATGTGCTCCAAATACTTGTTATAAAATATGCATAAGCTGTAATTGCCTTTGAAAGCTGAATGTTGATAAGAAGAAGTAATAATTGTGGTTTTGGCCTTGATCCTCAAAAAGACGTCTCACACTAATAAAATACAGTAGCTAATACAGAAATCATTACTATCTTAAGAGAAACATAATAATTCTGCCTAGACTAAATTGACAGACTATATCTGCAGTATATAAATGTATTAAAACAGATAAAATGGCACTAGTTTACATGAGGTTGATGCATGATGTTCACTGTTATAAACTCACAAAACCATAAAAATAAATTTCATCTTAAACTGTCACATGCTGAATAACAACTCTGTTATTCAGTTACTGTTACTGGAACATCCTCCTCATAGGACCCAAGTACACAGACAGAAAACATTGTTTGAGTGTAGTCACTGGCAAATGACAAGAGCAAACTCTTACATTGACATCTCTGATTACAGCATGAGGTTCAGTATGATTAGCAATAGCCTGCTCATTACTGTCATTTTTACATTTCTTTATATCTTTCCAGAGTGTATGTTGTCAGGGTACTAAATACACTAATATGCCAAAAAATAGGAGACCATGTTGTGCAGCAGCTGTCTTTGACATCCACAAACCTCCCTGCAGCACTATCCACAATTTACCTACTACAAGAAACAGAATTGCTGTGAGAGTCGCAGCTATGGCTGGAGAGGAGATTTCTTAGATGTATCTTCCAGTATGAGGGCAGAGATGTACGATAAGTGTCTGCCTCCAAGAAGCCTGCACAGGCAGAACAGTATTGAGGTGACTGGTTCCTTTCGACCTGTTTTGCTGGGGAAACAAGCTGTTACTTTTTTGCTAGCTGGGTTGTGGATTTTGTGGGCTTGTTTCTTATTTGTTTGGGTTTTTTTCCCCAAGCACCAGGTAGCACTGCTGTGTACAATAAATTACAACAATCAAAGGAACATATCACAAATGTAATACATGTGGGTCCTCCTGGGTCTCCAACCACCATTTTTCTTTTTTTTTTTTGAATGAAAACACTTCAAAGGACTGTTCTTACCTGCAAAAAGCAGTTCTTTTAACAATAGTTTTTGTTGCCTCTACAAAAAACAAGGACACGGAGAAATACATTTTCCTTTCCCCGATTTAAATAACATGTAAAGTTCAGTTGTCAAAAAAAAAGTGAAAACATCACCACTTGTGCCCTACAGTAAACAGTGCCTTGAGTCAAAGCTTGTGTTAGAAAGAATATGCACATACAGCTTGGTTTAGAAGTGCCATTGGAGTGTGCCTCACTGTTATGAGGTTTGGGTATTTGCATGGATTTGTTGCTGAAAGAAACTTTCTGCCAAAGCAAGTAGTAAACAAAAATACCCAATATTAGTTATCTGAGTGGGTCAAAAATCTTCACAATGCTTAATTAAAACATTTTATGGCTCTTCATACCTTGAAGGCAGAAATAGTATCCTTTGGAGATCGGTGTCTGAGTACCAGGAGGAGGCTGTTTCCTCTGAGGACTCATGTCAGTACTATGAATGCTGAAGAAGTTGCAACCCTCCCGTGGTGCTCAGAGTCCCTGGATGTGAGCAGCTGACTGTGCCTTGACTGCCTTCTGGCTAAAGCACCTGTATATCCATCCCATGGAATCCAGAACATGTCAGTGGAGAAAGTTAAAATGCACCCTGGCTTCCTTGGTTTATACAGAGCTCTGTGCTGTCAAGAAGAAAAACCTAAGCTCTTTCTAAACCAGCTAGCTGAGAACTAGGTAGTTAGCTACCTGGAAGCAGAAGAACATGGAGGTCTGCACAGGTTTATTGCCCTTCTGAGAAGTACTTTCTTTTGGCTGGACCTCCTGCGCAGGCAGAACCCATCTGTGGAGCAACTGCCGAGGGTTATGAAGGGAGCTGTGCTCATCATGTTCTGCATGGAGGAAAGGAGCAGTTGGCAAAATCTCAGCAGAAAAAACCTCAGGCTGAAGCTGGTGTTAACCTGGGATTCATTACTGAAAGTGAAGTTTTGACAGTTCAAAACAGGACTGAAACCCAAGGACACTCTTTTACCTACCTTTGGGATTTTGGGGTGAAGCTCTTTTTTGAAATGTGCCTTTGTATTGGTTACTGTTGACTGCATATATATTCAGCACACTGCCAAGAACCAACGACAGTTTTCTGTGTGCACCCTGACAGCCATTCTGCAGATTCTCTCCCATGATTTATTGAGTAAGTGCCACCTGCTCACACTAAATAAAGGGTAAAGTGGGCATGGATGGGAAGAAAAGCCAGCTCAACAATTGCAATAATCTCATTATCCCTTCTGAATTGCATAGCAGAGATATGGAGAAGGTGGACAAAGACTTTAAAAAAGGAAAAGACTTGAAATAATAAGTAAAAGAAGAAAGAACTTTGAAATCTAAGAACAAGGAAAATAGAAAAGGAAATACAGGATGGGCAAGAGGAAAAGAGATTTGCATTAGTAGCAGATAAGAGAAAATACAGGAAATTTACTTTTAATGGTGGAGATAACACAGAGGAAGAAGAACTGAAGGAAAAAAATAGAAGAAAACAAACAAACAGGAAGGATCTGAGAATACATTTAGTATTACATTAGTAAATAATATGAGGAAAACCTCTGTAACTTAATAGAAGCCAGTATCCCCTGACCCAGGCTGTCTTAAATCTGAAAAAATACATGTCTTTTACACAGACTATGTTTTCAGCTAGTAAATGCTCACCCAGGCTAAAGCAGTTGATGTTCTCCTACAGTGCAAATGGCATCTGAGCAGAGTTTTGACTCACTAATACCCCAACTTACATTTGGACCACCATGAAATCATGTTTTTAAAAACACCAAATACAGATAAGTGCTTATGGAAAGTCTGAGATGGGAGTGGGCTAGAAGAGGCAGGTTGGATACCTGACCTTTGCCTACAGGTAAAAACATATCTGTAATCAGTTTTCTTTACCTTCAACTGCAGTTCTTCAGTACTATGAGATTATTTCTAAAAAACTTCCTATGTCTTTAAGAAGGAGACCTCTGTACTGCAGTGATGATATTTAGGTTCTGCCCAGCAAGGCATGTAAGGAATATTGTGGTTTTGAGTTTATTATCAGTGATTACTCCACAGGTTACACAGACAGCTGGCTCTGGCAAGTCCACATCAGATGTGTGAGGATCCACCCACATAACTAAACATGTATAAAGCTCCTGCTCTATGACTCACACAGATTTACTTACCATAATACTGAGCTGAGGAAAACATGCAGCAGGACTTGATGAATGCTTGTCTTTGTATTCCACAGAAATTTGCCTGAATAAATATTTTATTTAGTTTAAATAAAAATATCTTAAAATGTTTTCTCTACTGTTCTGTTCAAATGATATGTGGTCCATAAAATGCTAACTGAATTCACATCTGGCTAAGCTCAACATTTGTCTTCTTGTTCTTCATTTTATTTTTTCTTTAAGGGATTTTGAGTGTTAAGGATGATAAAGTGCTGACATTTATGGGAACATTCCATTATTATAGTTTGTATTTGATAAAAGTATATGATTGAACTTTACAAATAAAATCCCTTCATGCTTCAGCAACTCTAGTTTATAATAGGAAGTCTAACATACTATTTTCTTTTTATTTTTTTCTTTTGAGTAAAAGAAATTATATAAAATCCCAGCTCAAGATATTCGTCATCTGGGTAGCAAGCAGAGAATAACAAATAAGATAGGATCCTGGTATGAGAATACAGAAGTGAGTATTTTTAAAGCACAAGTTGATGTTACATTAACTATTTCTCATCAGTTGGCAATGATTGCTGCACGTCAGCTTTGCCTAAATAAAGGACAATTATTCCTCATGCTTTCTGTTTATGGTAACTGTCATGAGAACATTAACAGTACAGAATGTGTATCTTTGAATTTGGAAATGTACCTTTTGGAGGACAATGTAAGTAAAATCGTTGCAAATGTAAAAGTGTAGAAGAATCACTATGCTGTTTTCTCTTGCTGCTTGGGGGAATTCCAAGAATTAATCCAACTAGACAGTAGGATGGGGTTGATATGGTTGTTGTTGATATGCCTAATGATTTTTGAGGAAGATGGAATTCCTTAACCTAAAGTTAACAGTGAGCTTCCAAGTAGCTGGGAGAGTTCTGAAAGTTATTGGAGCTTTCGTATTTTAAAAATGGCTCTCTCAATGCAGTCTGTATGTTGCTTATTGTAGTCTGGTTTTCTTGCCTCTTGAGTGTGGTTCCAAATACTCCTTAGATGTGGAATTTACTGTTGACAGGGGTTCAAGATCTGATGGGATAGGAACACACAATGCAATTCAGCTAAACCTCTCTCTCCTTACTGAGGGATAGACACAAACCCCCAAATACTACTCAGAGTCTTATTTAGTTAAAATGCTGGAGTTTGACCTGGTCTTAGTGTCTCTCTCTTGAGGAAGACATAAGAATATAACCTCCTGAGCATCTGAAAAAATGGATTCATTTTGAGAGAGCAAATACATTTGAAGTTGGAATTGGATTTATGCTGCAGCTCCTCTGTGTGTTGTTGCACTGGCAAATTGTGTTTAATTATGAAGAGTCATAAATCTGTAGATTTATGTCTACAGATAGAGTCATAAGATCTGTAGATTTCTGATCCTTTACAGAAAATGGACCTTCTGAGTCTAAAAGGAATTCCTACTACAGCAGAGTGCCTTTTAAAAAAAGGCATCTTTCAATCCCACCCCCACCAATGATAGCTCTATATTTGCATGATACAGAGTTTATTAAGAAATATACTCCACAATTCCTAGAATCAGGGAAAGGCAAGAATAGTGCATTTTGCAAATGGCCACATAGGGCTTCCAGTCATGTTTTCAGGCAATGCTTCTGGTAACTACCAAAGAATAAGTTAGTAGTATAAGAAAGTAAGACAGCACTTGTCATTCCTTGTGTTCTAGATCATAATTTTCACCATTTGTTGTGCTTCAAGTAAGTGATTTTCTGTGCTTTTTACTCTCCAGGTCAGTGGAAGACGTTTTGAGTGGGGAAGGCAGTTTTTAAACAAATGCTTTCTTTAGTGTAGAGAAAGAATGATGACTTCTGAGACAGAGCAGCTTGCAGTAAGTAATCTCCATTATATGTTGTAATAGGGGGGAAATGGCCCTGAGGTGGTTATGTGTGAACACTGACAGTCTGGGAACATTATCTCACTGCAAGGTGGGAATTGCAAGCACAGGAATCAGATCTTGCATAAGCAGATCTTGCTTGTGACTTCCACAAAGATGAGCTACACAGTGAATCAAGGTGGCAACATGACAAGTGCTTTACTTCAATTTAGCTTTACCACAAAATTCAGTAAAATAAGGTAGGATATGAAAAATACAAATATTCCACTAATGTCAGTAATAGGATGATTTCCTTCCAGATATGTACATAGAGATAGAGGTATACAGGTACTTCTATATGCAGATGATTCACTCTGGAATGACTGCCCAGATAAATAAAGGCAACCTGCTGACACAATCTCTTTAGAATGCTGCCATTGCAAGAGTCATCTTCTTCTTTCAGATTGAAAAGGCTCCATTACACATCTTGATTTGTGATGGAGAATGATTACCAGTGATTAGACTGGTGTCAGAGAGCAAGGCTTCTTTGGATTGCCAGAGAGATAAAGAGATATTAAAGACCTACAGGATGTTTCTAGAGGAGAATAGAAAGCAGGGATTGTTCTAGCTGAGTTGCTAAGTTTTGTTCTAAGTCCTGTAGAGAGAGCACGGCCTGAAGACCTTGTGCCCCAACTTACACTGGTATAACTACACTGACACAAATAGAATTGCAAATCAGAAATTTGCCTAAAAAGCCATTAAAAATATGACTCATGGGAGCCATGTCAATATACCTGTTTATAAGATAATATATTTTATATTTTAGACTTACATTGAAAGTCTTCTACTGTTTGAATTTTGTGCAGCTTGAGAAATTAACAAAACAACAGTCCTAGGTTGTAAGTATCTCTGCTCAATTTTAATTTAAAAGTTATGATTTTTAGTACAAATATATATATAATACATGTTAATTATAAAATATGTAATAGTAAAAATTAGTGTGTTAGTGGCTTTCTCAAAAAAGTGTACTTTCCTGAAACAGAACTTTTTCCAGAGCTCTTGTATATCCTATAAATATATTTCCACTGCTTAATCACTAATTTGCAAGCCTGATTTTGTATTGGTTTGGAATTCAGCATTTTCCCTCAGCTAAGATCAACTCTGAACACAAAATCCCAATGGAATAAAATTATTATTCAAAAAACTTTAAAAAGCAGGGGAAGCCCTCTGCCATTTACATCAAATGATGGCAATTGAACCATTAAATAAAAGCAAGAAGATGAAAAAATAGAGTGATTGATTCAGTGCATCTTTCAAGCTTTGAGATGGTGAGTTTGTTAACGAGAGTGGCAGAGAAAGAACAGAATTTTCATACCAACCGTTTTAGAATTTATAATTTTTAGAAAGTCTTGACATAACAATTTTGCAAGTCAGATTTCATTTAATGATGGCTCTGGCAAAAAGTCCCCTTGAACAGTTATATACACTTCTTATCATCATAAGGTTTCAACATATGGTTTCATTTGCCAGTATTTAACCAAAGGATGAAACAAGAGATGGGCTCAGGTAGCAGGGAGAATAAATGTGAATGCTTTGGTTTCAGGGTGCTCAAATCAAGATACCTCAGAAGAAAACTTCAGTCTCTGAGTAGCTTGTGCTCCTTATCTTCATGGATCACCCAAGAATTTGTATTTCTTCATTTCATCAACTTTAATAAAAAATGTGATTCATACTTTCCCAATCCAGTATTTAAACAGATAGATAAGTAGATAGATAGAAAGACAGATAGATAAGTAGATATACATAGCTTGTGTTTATGCTTCTTGTACATCCAACCATAGTTAAAATTCTATTTATGAGATGTAAGTAGAAGTAATTCCTCTTTTGGTGGCTACAGTATGCAATTTATTTCAGAAATTCTGTTCATCTTTGGAATTACTCTTTTTGCTCATATGTCATACAGTCAAGTTATATTTAACATCCGTACTATAAATAGTCCTATGGGGATGAGGATGTATCTTCTAAATTAGTAGAGTTTCAAGCACTCACAAAGTTACAAAAACATATCTCCTGTTTATTTTTTCAACTTGTTTATGAATCACAGTGATGTTTTTTTCTGTACCATAGTGGGAAAAAATAGCAAAGAACAAAGAGTCAAAGTTATAGTCAGATTAATAAAGTGACACTATGTAACTTTTTGCCTATGACTAAAGGTAGGTCAAATTTACACTTTGTTTATTTAGCCAGTTTCATTTTTCAGGTCACAGTAAAATGATACCAGAATCTTTACAACTGCTCTCCAAAGCATTTCCCACTATCCAGCAAAAGGATAGTTATTTGACCAATCTTTCATCAAAACAGACCTACAGCACTTTGTTTACATTACCAGCCACAGGGACTCTAACAACAGCCTTTGAAAAAGACATGTTGTTATGTAGGTTCAATGCATTTGGTCTTCCTTATCAAAAAAATAACGCTTTTTATAGTTGCAAGGACTGTATGTGCAGATTAAAAAGATTTTGCAATATGGAATAATTTGGGCCAAGTTTTAACTTTTCTTAAAACAGTTCTAATCTGGTGGGAACTTCCTCTAACTTGTAAATAGCCTTTGAAAATAGTTAGCATTCTTTGGCAAAGAGACAAAAATAGAATAGCTTGGGCCAGGTTTTCAAAGCATGTGTACATTTTTGTATGCTGTCTGTTTAAGAAATTCAAATACATGATTTTGATGACTCATCACAAAACCAAGGAGAGGAATGGATGCTTGCCTCATGTTTTTAGGATTAGCACCTAGGAAAGTTATATACCCTCTTAGCTTTGTTAAGGATAAAACCACTGAGAAGTATGACATTCGTCATCTGAGGTTTTTACTTGCTGTTTGCAGGAGCACAACAGTATAGCAGAGTACTATATTGGCAGAGACGTTGATAATTGTCTCAGATGTTTTATTTAAACCTACCCAAACTGGAAAATTTGCTACTTTCTACTGAAATTTAAGCTACTTTGATCCCATAAACCTGATACTTTACTACATGATTTTTCTAACTGCAGTGATGGTAACTTTTATATCTAATACATGAGAAGCCTGGATTGTTTTATTTGATTGCACTTAATTCAGAAAATAAAGTAGTCATTAATTCATTCAAGCCAATAAACATCTAATTTTACTAACTGGAAACATAAGCCAGATTTAAGAAAGACTTTCATATTAAAAAAATTAAAATAAACTGAATGAAGTGAAACATTTGTGTTTATGTTCAAAATATTGAATAATAGTAGAAACCACCACCAAGATGAATTATGGACAGGAGTTTGTATGAGAGATCCTTCTAAGACCATTTATAAATGGTTACAGAACTCTTGGAAAAATACATATTCATAGACCCACTTTGATGCTAGACTCTTTTCTAATCTGACTGAAATGACAAGAAAATTTCTACAACTGATGAATTAATTTCTGTTAATGAGTCTCCAAGGTCCACATTAAAACTGCAAGTCATAAAATAAATGCAACATCCTTCCTTTCTCAGTGAAGGATTTTCAAGATCTTTCATGATCTAGAAAGTAAAGTACCTAGATTAAGGTAGGAATACTGTAAGATATGCATCATGCATCTCTGTAAAATGCAGTTAGGGATGTGACTTGAACATTTTATCCACCTATGCTGCTCTTTTTTGAATTTCAATAATAAGCAAAGTCTGAAGCAGAAATGAAAGGTGTCCATCAGTTTACAACAAAACTCTTGAAGAACCTAAGTGACTTACATTAGCTAATTATCTAAACTTTCTCAGATGTGAGGTTCAATGGCAGTAAGCCAATGTAGCTCTGACGAAACCAGCAGAGCAATGCTGGTAGAACTCAAACTCCACTGGGGGGTTTGAACATGGAGAGAATGAATTTATATCATGTATACTCAAATCAGACTTGCAAAGCCCACTGCTTTTATAGTGCTGTTTCCATAATTTCCAATTTCTTTTGAGATGTGTGATTCAACTGTGAAAATTAATTTTAGAGTCAAAGTTGGCATAAACAGCTGACAAGTCTATTTTAAAAGTTTCATTTGATAAAATGGCTTTAGTAAACTCGATATAAAAGGAGCGCATAAAGAGTTGTTGTTTGAGAGGCCTTGTGATCCTTTCCCTGATAAAATCAACTTTGCTTTAACAAGTAAGAGTTGAGAGAGTGTTAATGGGACCTAAGCATGTTTTGGAAAGAAGTAATTCACACTGGCATTTCCCTGTGTGCCTTTTGAGGGTGGATCAGCTCACACTGCAAGCTATGAAGTCACAGCCACTCCGGGCACTCAGCTCCCTTTCTCTTCACTATGTTATGACTCTGCCAGTTACGTTGCTCTGGGCAGGGGCCCAAAGCTTGTAGTTCCCTCTCTATGATCATGTGTTCCTACTACCAGGTTGGAAAAAGATGCATGTAAATGCTAAACAAGTTGCAGATGGTAGTTGAATTGGAATAAACTGAGCTCACTCTACAGGAGGACATGAGCTGAAACACATAACCACCAAAGAGGAAAAAAAGGCATAATTCAAAAGGAAAATAACTACTCTACAGCAGAAAAATGTAAAAAAATCCTCCATTTGCTTTTTGATTTCTGGGAAAGCTTGGGCAGGGGCCATTTCAGTTTTGGCAGAACAGATCCTGCTTGACAAAATCATCAGAGAGCAAAGAAGAATTTTCTTGACCTCCCACTCAACGAGAGGCCCCATAGCCACAGAAATCTATGGTTTGCATTGCAACGGAACATTGCACAAGGCACTGAATGGTGCAAAAAAATCATCCTTCTGGAGAGAGGAAAACATTTCGTAATGGTCTGTCTGCAACATTTGGTTAACCCTTCTTCTCTGAAGAATGAAATGTAGAAACCTGATACTCTAAATCTAGAAAAAAATATTTTAAAGGCTTTTTTTTAAAGAGAAGTTGTATTTTATTTCTAGGTTTATGTGCTCATAACTCCATTTTGCAAATCCCTCAGTCATTGCTGTTGAAAATCCAGCTAATAAATTAGAAGCATATCAAAAATAGGGAGGAATTTAACTTACAAATCATAGTGCTTTGGGCTTTAACCTTCAAGAAAAATTATATCCACCACAAGAAGACATTTACTTAGTTATTGACTCTTCCGTGTTTTAAAATCATGGTTCAAACCTTTTAAAACCCCTTGGAAAGATAAACCCAAGAATAGATCAAACTGAAAGGAAAAAAGTGTGAGGGCAGCTATGAATCTGACTGAAGCTGCTTTGTTTGCTTCAAGATTGTTTTTCTGTGTCTATATTCTGCCTGTGAAGGATAGAGGAAGAGTTGTGTCGCTGACAAGCTCATTCTTTTATTTTTTTATTAAATTCTAACATTATTGCTTATCTTACTTTTTTTTTCCTTTTTGCTTCTATGGAGATATATGTACTACAATACTGAGAAACTTCCATGTCAATGCATATACTGATTTTCACTGAAAAACATTTATGTGTTTGTTCCAGTCTCTATAAATCAGTGTGTGGTCTATTAGGCTGTGTCTTACTCCTTTTTCTCTCTTCAGACAAAAGAGTTTTAGGATTCATTGTAAGATTCTACACATAAATTTGGACAATAAACTCTGCACTAATGTGTTGCTTACAGTTGGTACACAGTAGACTACACAATTTTTGTCAGCTTAGTAGACAGAGGTTAAGAACACCTGTATGTTGTGGTCACTTACTTAGAACATATTTTTAGTTCTCTTCTGCACTTACCTGAAGTATCTTCAAATACAACTGGAAGTTTGTACAACCTATATGGAAGTATATAACTATATAAAGACATCTACTTTATAAACAGAGGTAGTGAGGCAGGTAGGGTGAGATTTTTCAATGTGATGCCACTTCATTTCAAACTTTAGACCCTGGGGGCCTTGCTGTTCATAGGTTCACACAAGGAAAGCTTTCATTAACTTACAGAGCCTTTGTGTTCAGTACATTTAAGCATCTGTCCTCTTAGTTGCTCCTAGAAACCAAGGCATTCAAAACCAAGTACATAATCCAGCATTTATTTGTCAAACATGAGCTGTAGGTCTCTGCACATTAAGTTATAAGCAATATATATTACTGTCAATTACACCAGCCTCTTATAGAACTAACATCAATTTTAATCTGTGTCCGTCATCCTCACACCTGATCTGTTCCTTTCCAAATCCTCCAGCTGATCCTCTGCCCCTTCAAATTTCTTCATAAACCTGACACAAAATTGTGTTCAGTTTACATCAAGATCTTTTTCCTAATGGTAGTATTAATCCACTCTCTGGATACAAGAAGATTCTTAATGATTTTTTCCTTTCTAGAAAAAGATAATTTTTAGGCAGACAGCCAGGATCCTAGCTCATGTCTCCCTCTCATGCTCCTTTTTCACATGGAAAAGCAAGTAGCTCTTGCCTTTTTGCCTGCAACAGTTGCTGACTGACAGAATAGTTCCTGGAGTCCTGGGGCATTTGAGCACACTGACTTGGAACTGGATTGACTTCAGCCAGCTTGGAGAGGAGGGAGCCACAAAAGTTTTAATGCTCTCACTTCCTTTTCCATTTTCAAGTCCTTTGCCAAGGGCAGCTCATTTAGTCTGGGGAATCTAGCCACAGGAATCTGAAATCTATTTAAAGATGTACATTCTTGAAAGGATAGTGGTCTAAATCTGATTTTAACTCGAGCACAATTTGAAGTTTGACTTAACCAAGGTCCAAAGCCATAGAGTTTTAGATTCCACAAACAACCCAAGCATTACTACCTGCTATGATGGGGTGAACAAAGTGTTTTGTTTGAGAGTGTAAATGTATTAATTCTGCTGCTTTTGATTCAAAAAGAGTTTGCAGGTAGTTGCTGTTCCTGGAATTAATCTTCCTTGGGTTTGTTTAGAGGCCAGACTGGGAACTTTAGGAAGAAATCCTCACATCTATAGCCTTCCTTTCTAGTCTCTGGGGTATTTCCTTTTCCCCTTTTTCAAGTGGGAAAAGATCAGGAAATTTTGTTCCACTTAGAAGAAACTATCTCAACTCATAAGCTTAGGCCGATAACCCTAAAACACCAAAATCATACCTGAAGTGTTGAAGTGCCCTCAGTTTTAATTCTAGCCAAACAATTGTAATGTTTTTCTGAGCTACTTTGATAACTAATTTTTATCATACGATTATATAAACAAAATTTTAAACCCACAAAGTTTACAACTTTTCTGCAGTTAAATTGTTTGAATAATATGATAGGACAAACTCTTTGCCACTAGAATTATGCATGTAATGAGTCTCAATGGGATTAATCCTGACAAATACAAGATTATATTTTGTTATGTTTATTAGCCCTGTTTGTATTGCTTAACAATTTGAAGTATGCAAAATACTGATTATTCTTCATATATGTCTTTCCAGATTTAAAGAAGATAATTATATTGTTAAATTAACTTATCTTTTTGGTTTTAATCATTCCTAAAATCCTATTTTTGCCCTCAAATCATTTGCATTTCAATGAAAGCAAATATTAAATCAGAAAATTCACTTTAGTTTATAAATAAATGTAATGTCACTTCCCTGTCAGAACCAATACCAAAATAACTGTGTGCATTGCTTAATTTCAGTGCTTCACTTTGAAAAAAAAAAAAAAAAAATCTGCAATAAATCTGTTCTCAAAAATTAAGTAACATGGTCTTTCCTGACTGTATTTCATCAGTTCTCAGAGTGTTACAGAGACACAGGCTTTTTGATTAAACGCCGAGGCTGGTGGAATTCAAACACTCTGGGTAATGTAACAAAACAAAGAGCAGTAAAACACTTATGACTGGCAGAAGCATTAGCACAGATTTTTATATAGAAAGGGAACATAAAGCCAATATCCTTTGCAACTGACAAACTAACACCAATTGTTTGAGGGATTTTAGGTAATTATGGAGATTTTTACAAGTCCAAATAGATTTCCGGTGCAAGATATCTGGGGAAAGCGTCTTGAAATTTACATCATCAGGGTTTTTTGATGAGCCAGCTGGCTACCAATTTCTTTCTCCTTGGAGGGTAAGCCCATAAAGTAACCACACTTAGATGAAAACCTTCCGCTAAGGTTATTTAAGGGAAAATGTTACAAAATTGCAAATGGCTATGGCTTGCTTGCCTTTAATTTTCATCTCCTTAGTTTCTCTAATCAGTCTTTTTCTTCATACTAAAATGACCTCACTAGGTCACTGCATAAATTTGGCTGTACTGGATTAGAAAAGTCTTTCAGAGTGATTGGCTTCAGTGGTCATTATCTTCAAAGTCTGAACTCCTCTCTCAGCAGCCCCACCTACCTAATGTGACCATGCACAAGGGTAACAGAAGAGTGATGCAGAAACTGCACCTACCTCACTGTTGTCCTACAACCTATTTTTCCCCTGCCTAGAAAGCCCACAATTATTTTTCCTCAGTTTCATAGGCAACAAGAAATTCTGGCCTATAATGGCCCAAATAACTTAATATGCAAAGTGATTTCTTCAATGACTATAGTAGATCAAGCAGAAGAGAGATGTTGCTTTGGCATACAACAATTTTATAGAACAAATTAAAATGCACAGGCTAAGATAAAAAAATCTCCAAGATCTAAAGGTTGTTTGAAACCACTGCACATAATGAAAAGCTCTTATATAGTCAGTTCTTGAATGCAGTAAGGATTCCTTCAGTGTCCTTAGCACTCCAAATTTCTTGAGTTATTTTACACAAATTCAGGAAATTTGTTTGAATCCCAGTGTAAGCAGTGCACTTGCTATAAATACTAAAATGGAATAAGCCATTTCTGGATTGTTCAAAGTTCACCAACACAGAAACACCAGCTGAACAATATTGGTAATGGAATGTGTAGAGTCTATCTTACATTTTTCCCAAAGTAAAATAAAGAACGCAATGCCAAACAGGATTACTCTCAGTCCTCTCTACTGCAATCAATCAACCACTCAAAATCAAGTACCATTTCCAATGGATATTTCATAGAAGAAAATTAGTTTTAAGGAGAAACATGACTTGCAACATTGCCAAGTTAATGCACTGTTCCAGGACACAGCCATGTGCTGTGGGGTCTCACGTAAAACAGGAAATATTTGGCTACAGTTTCAGCCTTAGGCCATGATCCAGAAATCTGATCCATGTGTGTACACTACACAAGCTGGAACTTCAGCACCAGTTGGATTCAATTGCATCAGACTTCTGCACCCTTTAAGAGAAGACATGGGAGCAGGTGGTGGAATGTGGGTGGGGGAATGAGGGAGGAAAGGTACTTTTGAGGAGTGATGAGCATCGAGGAGATTGCACAGCAGATGGGTTGAAATGCTTCAATAGAGGTTAAGGGCTCTATAAAGGGGTTCTTTCACTTTCTCATCATACCCTGAACCACGATTCCCTCAAATTTCTTGAGTTCTCTGAGATATGAGATCCCACCTCAGACTTCTTAGGCCATGTAGTTCCCACTCTCCATCCCTGAAGTGACGTTTACTTTCCTTACTTCATTTTTTTAATTTTATACAGGAATGGGCTGTACTAGACCTTGACTTATTTCTATCCTCACTGAAAATTTCTTACCCTCACACCAGCAGCAATGACAGAAGGGCTATGCAAACAGAAAATGGAGACCATTTCTCCAGGTACTAGTAAATCCAAGAGTCTGGGGTGCCAGAGCTGTTTCCAATTACTCCAATAGAAATATCAGCCACTTTCTAGCCCTATTAGCATACTGTTTACAGGACTCCAAGGTTTTGAGCCTTTCCCTGATGTACTTTCCAGGAGACAATTATATGAACTTGTATAAGACAACTGATCCACAAGTGTAAAAGTTCTTTACATCCACCTTATCATTACCTTTGATAAAACTGCAATAGTGCAGCAGAAATTAATGAATCAAAAAAAGGTCAAATGGCTACCCCAAATGCTTCTCTTCAATAAACTAAAACATGAAAATACAGGTAAAAGCTAACACCAAGTGACCAATTCATAAAAACCCAGAATAACTATAAGAATACAGGGAAAAAAACCGATTGTGTTTTCCATCAATATCTTTAAAATTCTGCTAATACATGTTGCAACACTTGCCCATAATTTGGCTAAAGGAGATGGTTTTTCGTATTCACCTCTGCTCTGTTTGGGGCTTGTAAAGCATTCCTGTGCCTAAGTTCTAGATCCAAGTTCCTCAGTGACCCAACCTAACAGTACTTCAGACTCATAATACAGAGGATGTATTTCACTTTGCACAAAAACCCACACCCACTTATTCAAAAAGCAGAAGCAGAAAGGAGACATTTTTTTACAACGTAGTGTGAGGAACAGCTGGAGAATTTGTCCAGGAAATAAAAATCTCAGTTCTTCTTTAGCCTGAGGAGGTCCAAATTATAGTTTTGATCTTCTGAAAGTGCCTAAACTCTTAGGCTACAAATGTTTAACAGATACAGAGTATTCTGTGGCCCTCCTCTTGAAGCTGGTTGACATATATAAAGGAACACTGAATTTTGGGGTCAAAAGCAGAAAAAGAAAGGTAGCCAAACCAGCCAAGTGGGTTGATTGCTCCCACCTGTTTAAGCTACAGGGTATTAAGAAAGCCAAGTCAGCTAACCCCAGTTAGACTAGAAAGTACACATAGGTAAAAACACAGACAAGGAGTTATGTTTGAGGAGGATGTCTGTAGAATGTCCTTTTTACACCATCCAGGGAGTGTAACTGACCTATGGCAGTTCTTCTGTTTCTTCTGATACTGGGGAAGTTGAATGTAGTCACATGAAGTTAACCCTCTGTTTGTTACTGAACAGATGATATTATCCCTGAATTCTGTCCCAAAATAACTTTTTGGAAATGTATCTATGTTTGTGATTTGTTTTGTTAATGTACTTTCAGTGCTCTGGATCTTCACTTTCTCATGGTGCCATACAAGTGCCACTGTGAGGAACTGCCAAGAAAACTAATAAGATAATCTGTCTAACAAAGCCAGGCATTTCTTAGTTCAACTTCAGTGAAGAAACAACTTGCCACACCAGCAGCTGAACCATGCTGTGTCAACAAGACGGAATGTAACTTATTTCATGCTACAATGTGCATTAGAACAGAAATCAAGGCATGATTACTGCTTGATGTGTGGGTTTGTTCAGGCATAAGAACAGCAGTTTGAGAGTGTGCCATGATGGAAAACATCTGGCCCATTTGGGCCTTCACTTGCACAATCAACCTGGATATGTCCATGGACAATAAGCCAGCTGGTCATTCCTTTCATAATCACCAGCTTAATATCTACTGATATTCATTTAGGAAAACAGCTAAATCTGAGAAGCTATCCTCAAGAAATTTCGCTGCCTTTTTCTGAATCTAACAAATCTAACAAATTACAAAAGTAACACTTTTTGCTGTCTGACATGCCATGGTGATGCCTTGGGCACAGGGTTTTTCTAAGCCAGAAGGAAGAGGATATTCTGCAACAAAAGGAAGAGAGGAGTTTGTACAGGTTTTGATTCATTTCCCCTCCAATACTGCCACATAATTTATAGGATAACCACAGGCAAGAAATTTTGATAGGTTTTTTTGACTGAAGGAGACAGCTCCATGCAGGAATAAAACAGAAGAACAAAGTCTGTAGCAAACAACAAAATTAATTTTGAAGGAAAGGCGAAGTGTCCCAATCCTAGACTCAGAACAGAGAAGGAGAACCTAATAACTGGGCACTTGGCTATTTTTTTTTTTTTTTTTTTATTTTAAATTGTAGTTTAACATTCTTCCAAAATATTTTCTTTCTCTTCTTGAGTGACAAATCAAAATGTTTAACAAAAAAAAAAGGTAGATAAGAACAGAACATATATATATTCTTCTGCAATATTTAGCAATTTTATGAGAATACAGTCAGGTTCCTAACTCTCTGTAGCTGTGTTTCTCATCCCAGCACAGATTTCTACCGCATTTACTACTTATTACTTCAAATTATTTATTGAAAAAGAGATCTAATAAAGCTTTGATCATATGCCCATGCTGTTATTTATAGTTAAAAGGTTTCCCTATTACTAAAACTTAGTGCTCACATTTTACACATATTTTGAATACTATGTTTGGTCTGACATGACTTTTAAAAATACAAAGTAGGGGTAAAAATAACTAGTGATACTGTTACATCTGAGATCCACAAACTGAAGCACACCCATCAGAGGGAGCCAAGAGAGGAGACAATAATTTATCCAACTGCACTGAAATAAAGCAGATGCGTTTCCAGTCACTAATGTTGTAACTTAATGTAACTTTTGGCATGACATCTGAAGTGCCAGTGTGCTGTGTTCTGCTTCACAGCCACCCTCACACCACTAGATACCAAAGTGGATTCTGAGAGAATTTTCATGCTTTATTTTGCTGTCTGCTTTCCTTCCCTCATCATCATACCTTCCCTCTCTCTTCTCCAAAAGGAAGTCTTAGAATCAAAAGATAAACAAACTGTTACACCAATCACTACATTACAAAAATAAAGAAGCACTAAGAAGGATTTTGTAGCAAAAAGTTGTAATGATATGAAGAGAAGGCAAGATCATCCTGCTTCACTTTCTTCATGGGAAAGTGGGGATTAGTAACAACAATGATGAAGATGCAGAAAAAGAAGAAACCCCATAAAAATCCTTTCTAGAATTCCTACCAGCTGATAACACCAGTAGTTGCCTTACCAATGACATTGGTAACAACATATGAGGACTTAAAAGGAAAGTTCATAAAATAGTTCTATCTTTCTGTTAAGTAAGCTCAATTGTTCAGAAATAGTTCTCAGAATCCTCTGGTAAAGCTGCAGTCCTGTTTTAAAAAAAACAACCTTCCAAGGAAAAACTTGCAACCACACTTTCAGTGGTAATAAGATGGAAGTTTTACTTCCAGGGGTCTGAGCCCTTAGGAAACACAAGAGAGTGTTTTAAACCAAACTTGATGCACACAGTTTCTTTGGAGTGAAGAGAAAGAGGTTCTTCCACTAGGCAATTCAAGCACTTATATGAAGTATTTGCCATGGATCTGCACTGAAAGAAAGCCATTTCTTCATTAATTATATAGGAAGCATTAATTATACAGCCAGCTAATCAAGCTGGGTGAAATTAGGACCTTTAATTCAGTAAGCTGAACATTCTGTCATGTTTTCTGCAAGCTGCTGGTGCTTATGCTTTCAATGTGTCTTAACCACTTTTTTGAAATGTATTTAAACTTTTACGTAATTCAACATTACCGAAACCTTATCACTAACATTTTCTATACATGGAATGTGGTTAAAAACAAAGATTTTGCTGGAAATATTTTAGAAGAATTAACTTGTGAATTTTGTAAGAGAGCTCTCCTTTACAGGCACAGATAGTTAAATGTATTTGTACAGATCACTAAGACTTTGGAATGCATTCCTCCAAAGCAAAACATTTTCTGCCTTCCTATCTTCGGAGTCTGCTGTGTACTTCAGCATTTTGCAACTATTTCTTAGAAATAGTAAAAGATTATTGCTAAAGAGGTGCAGTAGATTATTTGTATGAAAATAAGTTTCTAGGTTCCATTTCTTTACTTCCAAGGTGTGCCAATAGCAACAAAAAAGGGAGCAATGTATTGCCTTACTGGAAAGAACAAAAATACATGCAAAATTCAAGAAACCACAAATTCAAGCCCTTATGCCACATAAGTCCTGATCATTATCTCACTGAAAGCTGTGGAACTTCTACTACTGCTTTAACTGAAACCAGGTTGCAGACCTAAATGATAATGTATCTTAAATGTAATTATTTTCTACTTCATGATAATATGAATAATTATAAAATATCCTAGAAATCTGAGGGAAAGTAGCCAAAGTCTAATATTAGGTCCTTTCTTGAGCAATATATTATACCTATTGGCTGCAGAGGCACAACCAATGGAAGTGAGAATTGTGAAATCGAGCAATGTATGGGGAAAAGAAGATGCAGGTACAGTTTCTAATTCGTTATAAGCAATGGTCTGCTGCATTGTGCTTTCCACCAGTTATTGGAGAGTGAAAGAAGTTAAAAAGAGTAGGCCTGTATAATTTGGAAATAGAGAAATAACACTATAGAAATAACTAGGATACTTGGGAGCTTGGCACTGAACCAAAAAACGCTTCTACTAAATGAACAACTAAATCAGACATTATCACCAAAAGAACTGTCTGCACGCACACTCATCTATAAACTTTGGCAACGCCCTCATTTTTTTTAAGTTCCTGGCCCAAACTTACAATGACAATATTTAATGCATAGTTAAAAGTTAATCAATGTAACAATACTTACAGGAGTCTACAAAAAGCTTAAAACTATAGAACTGGCAAGGATGGATTGTTGATTTATTGATTGTGGAACTTAGTGCTCTGGAGAGATTTAGCCAATGCTGTCCCACGAGAAGTCCTTTGAGCTCAGCAGTAAATGAAAGCAAGATTGTTACCCATCAAACTGTATAGGTTCCAGCTGTTGGAAATGCCTCCTCAGGGGCTGGAACCCTGGGGTGGACAGAAAAATTACTCAAAAAAAACGGCTCCAAAATGATGGAATTTTCATTCTGCTCTTGAGCTGGGACTGGGAGACTAGGCATGGGAGTAAGCAAAATCCAAGCTAAATCCTGCAGATAGAAGGGCTGTCTGTGAGAGTGATCATGAAGAAGAGCTGTTTAAAGGGATGCTCTTCAGTTAAGGACCAAGACGAAGATATACTACAAGAGGAAAACGAGGGAAGCTTAAAATGTAGGGGAAAACTGAAGAGGATTCATTTGGCTTGAGGAGTCCTGTTTCTGAAGACAGAAGAGAGTCTCTGTTGAGACTTTTTGAGAGCAGACAACAGGATGAGTTCTTTAGTTATGTCTACTGTTCACTTGCCTTCTTAATTCAAGAAAGACTGGAATTTAATTGTTTGCTTGAAAACCCAAGTAGACAAAGGTGTATGCCTCCCCAGCAATACAAATGCAAAGTCAGGGTTTGGGCTAATTGTCTGGATTAACTTGGTAAAAATCTGGAAAGTCCTGCTCTTCCTAAATCAGATTTGAAAAAGTACATGGATATAGGTAGGGTTTTTTACTCTTTTTCTTCATCACCTTCTCAGAAACCTATGTAAATGATGGCAACAAAGACCTACTAGAGAATATGATATGAAGACACTTTAATATCAAAGCATCCAATTTATTTTCAAATACACTATAAACGATTGAACATTCTAATTCTGTCTAACAGTTTGAGATACATAGATATAGACACACAAATTAAAAAATATTTCTTATCTAGAAGTGACTGAAAAACAAAGATATTTTATTCAAAGTGTCTTGTCGGGGTCCCTCCCCCCCTGCCATGTGGTCCTGGGAGAGGGGCCCTGAGGGCACAGACACGGCGTTTCCCTGCCCCTGCTCAGCCTCGTTCCCCATTGGATGTTTTGTGTTCCCCTGCACGGGCAGAAGGACCCTCGGGTCCGTGATTGCCTCAGCTCCTCGGCAGATCCCGGCCATGTGGCTGAGAAATGAACATCTCTGAAACATCTGTCAAGAATCTGTCCATAGATATTTCTTTCCACGGGCCTCGTTGTCTGATACACGTGTTGCAGTATCCCCACTGTAACAGTGTCTTACCTTTCACAAAGCATATTCACTTTTTTTTCTTTTTTTATGAACTCATTGTAGGATGCTGATAAATTGTGAAAAAAGAAGAATCTTAACAAGAAAATATTTGCTATATCAAATGTACTTACTCCAAAATAATTGGTTTTATTTTAGACATAATTTTTTAAAGTCAAAATCAGTATGTCTAATAGGTCTTCTGGGAATTCTTGAGAATTACTTTACTTTTTCAGATGTTTTCAAGCTATATGTTCCCCTGTATGAGGGAGTATATATTAATCTTCACTCATATCCTGTTAAGTAAAACAATGTGTGAGTAAGAGTTATGACTACGTTCTCTGCTCACATCACTGATTCATACAGAGAAGTTGCTCTACTGGGTTCTTTCTGTTTTTCTAAAATTATTGAATGCTATCAGCAAACAGCAGGCAGCAAGACTTGGAGCTTCTAGATCTAGTGCAAAACTCCATAAAATTGATTGAATCATCCAGCAGCTTTAATGAGATTTGGGTCAATCCTTTATAACTCTATTTGCCTTCAACAATAATTTCCTTTTACTGGCTGCAGTTTTAAATCCTACCTCAAACCTCAAAACCTCAACTCGGGGGACCACCATTTACTTAGGTAGTAGATTTTTCTCTGATTATGTTTAGAACAGCAAATACTGTGGTCAAACAGTGAAGAATCAAATAGTTGGGACTGAGGAGATCTGAAGTTTCCATTATGTATTTTCCTTTTCTTTTTTTTTACTTTGAACTGTCTGTAGTGGAGATCCCTTAACTGAATGTGCTTGTTCAGCTGGGGTGTATTAGATGTGTTCCTGTTGTGCACCTTGCAGTTTAGTTTCACTCCAGAGGAATTCATTAGCATTCCTTGTTTAAACTAAAATACTATAGAGAGAAAAATCAACTTCCTCTTGCCACACACACTCACTCTAAATATCAAAGCAGGAGGAACATTCCCTTTTGGTCCAGTAAATACCTTGAAAAATAACAAGTTGAGATAACACAATTTTTCCACTATTATACTTTGGGAACATCATATTTGGCCAAACTCAGAGCTCTGAAAGACAGGAGGTAGAGAGTTAAGGAAAATAACAAAAAACAACTGAACTTTTAATTACTGCTCTGTTTATATATTAGAAGAACTAATATGTGTTGAAGTCACAAATATGGTATCCTCTTTGTAAAGGCAAAGGGATTGCAAAATTTCAGACATACAAGACACACTGTCTATGTAGCATCAATGTGGTGCTGTAGTCCATATAGTGAGAGCAGCTGTGCTTGGATGGGGTGTATCACCTAAAAACAAATATGATGATAGCTTGTCCTAGGTCGATTTAAGTGTCCGATTATAAGAAGAACCAAGACCGAGACAGTCAAAACACATTATTAAAAACATGTGAGTTTTGCTGAACTCTGTAGTTTTAAGAGGTGCAGGAATCTTCCAGGCAACTTCAATTCTTATTAAGCTGTTATTTAATTTCCAGTGTCAAAACCAGAAATGTTCTTGGTGGCATCACATTTTTGTTGGCATACGGATGTGCAGCTAAACTCTGTAGCAGCTAGCAAGTGGTACAGGACGCTTTACACTCCCTGTGTGCTTCTCATCCAAACTGTACACCTGGAGTACTGGAAAGCAGAATTTAAATGGATTTTGAAATGCTTTTGAGGACAGAGTCACTGAAGGGGAGGTGAAAGTAGAGAAAATGTGAGGCTCATGGACTGAAATTTTTATTCCATGGTATATAACATAACTGAAATATATGAGAGTACTTAGGATTTTCTCTTTTTTTCTCACCTTTATCATACTTGCTGCACCTCTCTGTCTCTGCAAGGTGACCCTCCTTGTCCTCCAGTCTGAAACTGCTACTGCACTTCCTGAGCACACATGGTAAAGGTTAGGTTGCTCAGGCACTCAATCTAACCTGCACCTTTAAAAGTAGATTTGTAGGTGGTCAATGAATGTAAAATTCTGTTATCCTTTAACTGCCTGTGAAACATATATGTCATCAGAGACATTTTAAAATAAGGTAGAAAAATGCCAGCTGCCAGAATCCTAATGATTTTCTAAGGTATGTGAAAAGTATGTATTTTCACATACCTACTTTCACATTTTACTCATAAATATGCATGTTCTTCTTGAACCCACATTCTATTTGTTTCCAGTTTATATTGTATCCTTAGAAATGGTAAGATTGAGATAAAGTTTTTTCATAATTCATGTGAATAGTTTAATTTTTTTTAAATAAGTATTTCAATTTAATCACCATTTACTCTTATTATAGGACTTATTTAATGCCATTTTTAATGCCATTATAGGAAAATACTCTAAAGCACTCAACTGGGACTTGACTTTTTTTCTTTGGGGGAAATATCGTAAGTTCTAAACTCTTACAAGTGTTGCAATGGAAAAGAAACAAATATCATAATATAAATGCATACAAAAAATACAAATATCATCGATGTCCCATCAAAGGAAAGTGCAGAAAAATACTTTGGATTAAACTAAATACTCCAGTTTGATATGACTGTCTTAAAATTGTATCTAGTAGGCAAACCAATGCAAGGTATTTTCACAATTTTCTTATGCTTTGAAATAGCTGGAATGAAATTAATTCAAATTCTTTAAAGCATTTTCTCTCTAAAGAAACTAAAAGTCCTTGAAAGTTTTCCCAAATTATGCTACTTTTGATAAACTGGAATTTTCCATTTAAATATTACCAAAATATTCCACCTCACTCCAAATATTAATTTAACAATAATAAGCTTATGTTTATACAACCTTCCATCCAAAAGTATTTTATGTTTTTCACTTACTTGTGTATATTTCCATAATTTAATTGTATCTTTGAGCCTCCACTGAAGCATTATTTGCATTTAATATCCCTAATGTCCATTCTGATTTTAATCTCTACTAATATTCTCTTTGAAGATCAGGGTTCCAGGCAGTAAAATTTCCTTTAATATTATCTGTTTCCAATATCTATCTGAGAGAAGACATGTTTACTGAAATCTTATACCACTTGTGAAACCTGAGCATTTCTGTGTTGATTATACTTTCAAATACTAACGTTAGCAAAATCAAAGATGCAATCTTTATGTTTGAGAATAGGAAACACAGATCAGAAGGCTTTTCTAAGCATACAAAGCACATCAGTGTTATTTGATGAAGGATATCAACTTTTGTATAAAGCAAAACTGCTGAATTTCATGATATTATTTCATGATTATTTATTGACTGGTTTTTTCTGAATAGCTATGTATATACATTAATAAAAATTCAAGGCAGTATCATTATGACATTTTTTGTTTTTCAATTAATTCCATTGCAGAACTAATGCTAAAAGATTGTATTCTCAGGAAAAAAAACCCAAAAAACTATCATTTATACAGTTGAAAAGGTTTTGTAGACAAAAGCCTTTTGTATTTGTAACTCAGAAGTCAGCACCCTTAATACATTTAAGGCATGCTATTAAAATCCATTCAAGCTATCAGATTAATTTTGAACTGTGTATAATGATTAATGCTAGAATTTTTATTCTGTTTGAAAAATTTGAGTGCAGTAAGAGACATCAGCTATGCTAGTTCTAGTGTGATTTAAGCGTTACACATGGAAACTCATTCCTCCCATCTTCACTTCCATGACTTCTTACTAAAGCCAGAAGAGAAGACAAATCACATACTAGTCTCATGGTGTCTGTTTTTGTTTGCCTGAGAGTTTACATCAGCTACACTTCAGTGCTTGTTAATATTCACCAAATATTTATCAGATAGTCAGAACTTCAGAACCTCAAACAATTCAAGGGCTGAGTAAGATGTTGAGATCATCAAAGCTACTGCACTGCCCACAGACAGAACAAACTATCCTTACATCATTTCTGACAGGTCCTTGTCTAACTCCTAGTAAAGGGGATTTCACTACATTGCCAAGCTTTCTCTTCCTGACCTTAATTATATTTATTATTAAAATAAATAATTGAATGCTAACATATAATCTGAAGATCATTACTTCTTGTACTGCCCTTTACAAATGGTGGAATAGATTCTAATTCTCCTTCACAGCAACTTTGGATTGGTTACACTGTTACCAGATCTCTTTTCTTTCTTTTCTCTGGACAAATAACTTCAGGTTTCTCTGGTTTGCCTTTTAGGTCATGTTTCTTGAACCTGAGAACTTCCTTGCTCTCCTCTAGACACTGACTGGTCACCATCTTTCTACAAGCATGTTATCTACAGCTGGATACGTTATTTCAGCTGCAGCTTTTCATGCTTTCTGCATTAACTTCTGCTTCTGCTGAGCAGATCAGAACTCTCCACATCTTGCAGGACAGGATTCTGTTTTCACATCCCAGCAAAATGTTTGCCATTTTCAAACCCAAATGATGATGTTGAATAATACTGGTGGTAATCCAAAATAACTCCTTAGTCCTTATCAATACAACTGCTGCCTACGTAGCCCTTTCTCTGTGTTCTTGCAGTTCAGTAGTCTTACACTACACTTACCTTGCAGGTACCTTACATTTCTTCCCACTGATTCACATGCAGTTTGTTCTTACACAGATCAAAATCTGTGAAGACTACTGTGTTCCTCTGATGGCTCTGATAAGTACTTGTGATTCCAAGGCCTTACGCAGCCTATTTTCCACATCAGAACACTACTGACAATATTGAAGAGTAATTTTGGATTTAACAGGCTTTGCAGCTACTTTGTGTTGATACACTACGTAACAAGAAATCCTCTATTATTGTGCTGCAGAAAACCTTTGGGTGTCTACTTGCTTTAAGGCATAAGATGCAGAGCACTTCATGTGAGGTTTTTTGTCCTGAAGTGGAAAATTCTCCACTGGTACTTTTGAACTCTGTTTCTGTCCTTCTTTCATTTGAAATACTAGAATTATTACTGAAAAGGAATTGTACCTTCTCTATAAGACCAATCCATTAATATAAAATAGTTGGACAGATAACATTGCAGGAATAGAAAATGCTAAACCTTCTGCTTCATAAAGGAATTTAATAAACAGCTGTAAAAACTCCAATTACTCTTTGGCATAATTTGGAAAAAAAATAGTGTTTCTATTTATTGCTTAGTCCTCTAGAGACAGTGTTGCTTCCTGCAGTCTCTGATTCTGTTACCGACTTCTGGTGAAATGTGACTTTTTTCCTCTCGAAGGCAAGTGTTACTACAAGATGCTATTCGATGACCTACAGTTACCTGCATTGGTAGTCAAGCAGCAGGTTTGTCTACAGCCAGTTGTTTCCTACTGACACCTCAAAAATGCCTAAGTAAAAATTGTCTGTATGCAAGAACCAAACAGGATAGAAACAAGGTTATACAAAACAGTTGAAAAAGGGAAGTTGTCTCTTGGAAATCCCACAGTGTCTAAATTCATGGATTTCTGTGTTTATGAAGTTTCACTCAAGTTGTACGTTAATTTGCCAGCAACTCATTTAAATATAAGATATTCATAAAATTTTCAGTTCACCTTAAATTTTACTGAGAAGTAAGCAGACAATATTTTATACATCTATCACAACTGGACAAGCTGTCAATTATTAAGTCATCACATGAGGTAAGAAAAAAATCCACAATCTTGCTTGTAAGAAGGTGAAAACAAAAGGTAACCAATTACTGGGAGGGTTGATTATATGCTATAATGAGCTTGCCTACAAAACAAAAAAATTCCCCAAAGGCCAGAGACTCCCCACTTTTTCTTGAGTTTCTCTGGGGACCAATTACATCCCTTGAATGTGCGCTCAGCCTGTTTTCTAGGTTCTGACCAGCTTAATTTTTCAGCAACAAGACCAGGTGTGAAAACATATCATCATCTAGGTGTAAATGGCAAAATTATATGTGTACAAAATTTACAGTGTCTGCTCTGGCACATGGTGATCTTCTGCTTTGTTGGAAGCATACTAAACATGAAACACATATCGAGCCTGGGACCATTTCTATCTGCTCCACAGTGATTCCTGATCAACACTGTCCATGAACACCAGCCATGGGAACATCTTAGATGACTGCATCATTATGATGACACATTCAGGTCTTCTAGAAGCACTAAACTCGCCTACAGCTAATCATTAGAACTGCAAGATCCTAACACTGTTAACTGTTTCTCCTTTCTATTTGTTTCACTGGCAAAATGTGTTATCCTAACTCCCTGACAGGCAGCTTCCTATTCTCGGTTGGAGAAGGGGAATCTCACAGTGCTTGCTGGAAACATTAGCTTCCCTTCTCTCTCATCACCATATTAACAGAATAGAAACAGGAGACCTAGCCTGTAAGACACAAATTATAGAATCAAAATTTAAAATCTAAATAGTTTAAACTCTGAAGACAAACTGAAAGGCATCCACAGAATAATATGACTCATGTCCTCATACATGTGCCAAACCACTAATCTGCCTCTAGATTATATTCATAGTTATACAGAAAATACTTATCTCCTGCACTGTTTCAATACAGTTATTTTTTTCCCTACCCCGTGTCACAGAAATAATGCGTGTAAAGCCACAAACAGAAGTTAATGGTAAAAATTCTATCTTGTAAATATTTAATATTTAAACTTTAAAAACCACCGTGTGCCAGACATTTAAATGCATGTGGTATCAAATCCTTCTGTCTCTTAAGACTGTCATGTGTAGTGTTCCATGCCTGAAATTTATAAAGGACTTAAGGCAGTTATGTGAGTGAGAATACTGTGATCATGTGATACTGATGTTTCCCATTCTTACCCTGTGAGTTAACAATAAAGGGGATTTTCTCTCTAATTAAGAAGCAGTTAAACACAACTCCTCCCCAAACAAACAAATGTTACTTAATTGTAATCTTATCTTTTGACTTGTTCTTTTGGACATAACCAGATGTGAACAGCCACACACCAGCAAAGAACTCAAACCAGGCAGGAAAAAACCCAAAAGTCTCAGAATTCTCCAAAAGCAAGTGAGTCTCCAGACTCAGTTACTATGTAAACTCTATGCTTCTTAAGTCGTTTAAAGACTTAGTAAAAGTGGCTTGTGGTTTAATCTTTTAATTCCATTGCTCCATAAATTTCCTTGTAAGTTCATTGAGCAAGGAATTCAGACTAGATATTTGGAGCCCTTTATTCTAAAAGGGGCTGGGTATGGAAAAATCTGCAGTACTGAAGCTTCTAGAAGAGTTTGCAAACTAAGCTCCAAATTTACATGACATAAAAGCCATTATCTTTCAGGGATTCTTGTGTTTCAGACGGTTCACATTTACAATCAGATGCTTGCCATAGGAGACGCTCCCTATCAGCAAACATCTGTGGAATGTACTCAAGCAGTTACAGCTAAACATACAAATTTGTGCCACCAGGTCAAAAAAAGAAAATACAGCACGGAGAAAATCACTTCCATATTTTGAAGATGTTTTATAGATACTGTGCATGGTTGTAAAAATTGCAGATTTGTGTGCTGAAAATCTTCAAAATATACATACATATCCTGCTTGTTCTAATAATAATTCCAACTTAGATTATAAATAACTTTAGAATTTAAGTAAATCTGGTTTAACAGATAGCCACACTTGGTTAATATCCTGAAGTTAATGGTTATATGTCAAATAACATGATCAAGGTGGATAAAGTACATGAAGAAGAGAAGCTTCTACCTTGTGATTTCTTAGAGAAGGAATACACAGGCAATAGCCAGAGGCAGACCACAGGCTGCCAAGAAGGAACCAATAATTTCTTCTTTTGATGTGACGTTTGAAATATATATAGGGAAGTTAGTATGTTCTTTGCGTGAATCTAGAATATTTTCCAACTTACATATATTTTATTTCCATAAAATTTAGGTTTGTAGATTTGAACAAAATGCATAACAGTATGAAAAAACATGTGGCAGGTATTCCAATTGTTTAAAAGTCTTTAATAATGAAAACATAAGTACTGAAGCATTTTATATGAAAAGGTACCTTAGCTTTATCCTAAAGCTGTCTCAGAGACAAAACAACCTAGGCTGAAAGTCAAGATATGACATGAGACTTCTCAGATCATATTTAGTAAAATTTTATATTATGATAAAATATTTAAATAGTACATTAAAATATTTATTAATATAAAAATTTAAATATTTTTAAATTTGAAACTTTTTAATCAGTAAATAAATAACAAGCCCTACAGAAAAACTAGGAAAAATTAGGCTTTTTTGTCTCCCTTGAGTTTCTGATTTTTTAAATAACATACCATAAATGTAAGTGAAGTGATTTTGCAAGCCTAATTTTACCCTATAAGTTGTGTTTGTCCATTGGCAGTATCCTTAGTGCTGTAGTGAACAGTCATGAACACACAACTTCACGTTGCAGATATGCTGTACACCACCAAACCCTTTGGAGTCAGCATGGCTAATTTTTCTCAAGAGAAAATCCAATTCATGCAAGAATTTAGAATATGTTTTCATTTCAAAGTAAATCCATACCCTTATTTTGGTGTGCCTCACCTAGCCATAAACTATGATTTGCATTACAGTCACTTAACCTCAAGTTAGCCAATTCCATGGAGCAAGTTTCATTTGATCTAGTCAGGTGCAGTCAGAACGTGGGCTGATCTGTCTGAACAGCAGTGCAGTACCTTCCCTCAGTTAAACCCTGCATGCCCAGAGGAACACAGAACCTATTCAAGAATTTTACTGGCAAGAGAAATGTAGAAAACTTTTTTAAATGTAGGTCACTATCCTTCTCAGAGTACATGGCATATGTTTGCAGAAATCCCAGTGACACGCACAGGTGAACACAGTACATGTAAGGTAACTTTTATATAAATTTAGGGTTCACACCTTAAGAAAACTGGTTGATGTGCTCATGTGTCAGCAGTGACCTGAGGTAACACTGCAGTGCTGATATGCTCATTATTATGAAGCACATTTCCATCCTCTCATCCAAGCTTTCAGAATATAATCTCGCCCACCTTCTCCTTTAATGTCATGTTCAACCACCTAAGATAATTATACAACCTTCTACTCAAGTGTAGAAAAGTATTCTTCTAGAAAAGTGGAACTCTTACACGGCATGTTAACTTCTAAAATAGCTTTAGTTATTAAGTTTTTTCTTAGCCACAGTGCCAGTATTAAGTGCATCTTGGAATCAGCAGAGACTGCTGGTTTTGGAAAATCTGATTATGGAACCTTACTTCTGTTAAATGATGATGAAACACTTTAAAAATCTATGCTCTAGTTGCACAGTACAGTTGAACATGCTGAAACAATCTGCCACAGTGTTCAGGGATTGTTGAAACTGAACCACAAAATGCATGGCAAAGGCTATAAGCTCTTATTTATCCATCTCAATAAGAGGCCTTATTTTGTCTCCTTTCTGTCAGTTTGAAATGGGGACTTTTCCCCCTCAAAATGATGTCTTGCAAGACACAAGGCTGTATTATTTGGTAGGTGTTCATCACAGCTAATAAAAACAAA
Source organism: Coloeus monedula (assembly GCF_965178545.1). NCBI lineage: Eukaryota > Metazoa > Chordata > Aves > Passeriformes > Corvidae > Coloeus > Coloeus monedula. Next base: position 23,847,520 of record NC_138787.1, on the reverse strand, counting down.
GATGATGAAAATGTTTTTCATTAGGTCTTCTTCATTAGGTTAAATTAATAACTGTGCAATTCTAAGAGATCTCAACAACTTAATTTATCAAATACCTATGATGTTTTTCAAATCACATTTATCAAATATGATGTTTATATGTGAACTTAAGGAAGGAGATCAGTTTTTTTATATTACTGTATTGTCCTTCAACTTGGGATTGCAGAGCACTAAGCAACGTTATCCCCAGTTTATGAGAGCTATTTGGAGCATTCTGAAGGACAGATGGCCTGAACAGTCATAAGGCAATCCCAAAACTCCATATCTTCTAAACCTTGGGACCAGAATATCTCCCTTGGTTCCCGTGGTCAAATTAAAGGCTATATGTATCAAATGTGTTGTCTATACCATGCTTCATAGGGCTCATAAGCTCATGCAAAGTTTTGAATGTATGAAAGTTTATGAATGTATTTAGCGTTAACCTCAATTTATCACTTAGATAGAATCCCTTTTGCTAAATGATGTGAACCTCTCGTTAGAAACCTAATTGCTTTCTCTTTCTAATCACGAAGTCAGTTGTTGTTTGCTAATGCATTTCAGGTGTCTTTCCCTAAAAACTGACTAAGGTCCTCCAGTATCTTTCTGAAATATGGGTTTCAGCAATCAGCTAAGACTCTGTCTTCTACAATTTAACCATCTCTGGCTTTCCTAATCTGTTTTGGTTTGTACATGTGACATTCAAGCTCTCCTCAACTAGAAGAAAACATTAAATAAATCTCATCAGACCAAGCACTCATTTAGAAGTGCCATTCAATGAAAAACCAGAAAGATTTTGTGGTGATGCTTCTTAAGGGGTTTGTGATTAACACTGTGGAGACGCACAGAGCATCATTAGTGCCAAATGGTGTGAGCCATAAGTTCTGAAGCCCTGTGCAGCATCACACTAACATTTGTCACTCACATGTCCCCTCCACTGTTTTTACAGCTATTTTGAAAATATTCCAATACATGCAGGTTTCTTGTAAAAATGGGCTTATATATGGATAGTAAATTAAGTATTTTTTACTTTAAATAATTCATGTTATTTGGGAGCATGTTCTTGTACATTCTCAGGCAAAATTCCTATCCACCAAGTTAGCAAGGCACATATAAAAATTAATTTCAAGCCAAGATAATAAGACTTATTTTGAAATGAATGCTGAACACATTTGTTTCTGGCATGGTCACACATTTGTTTTCATGCTGTCAGTTTGGGTTTGACATTAAAATCTCACACAAATACAGACTTAGGCTTCAAATATATTTTGTATTTTTCTTGGGTAACTTTTTAAAAAAGGAGATACTCCTGTGAAACAGTTTGATTTCAACAGAACTGTATTTTTCCAACAATTAAAATATTGCCAGAACATTCTTAGCACTGCTGAGAAGGAAGGTGAGATGGATAACACTTCTATGTGAAGCTTCTGGTTCTCAAAAACCACATACCAAAATACTTCTTTCCCGTTCTACTTGCTTCTCCAACTGCATTATCACATAAAAAACTAAATTCTACTGCCTTTTCCCTCAGAACTTGGCTATGTGAGCCAGGTAGACTGTCTGCAGGACTGTGAGACATGAAAAACAAAGTGGTATCTCTCTATAAAGTGAGGGTATTATGGGATATGAGGGTATTACTACTCTGCACCCACAAAACAAGCAGTGCCTAAGGAAGTTGGAGTAACTTAGCTTCCCCCTTGTGGGAACAAATGCCTGGAGGCTGCCATGAGGGATAGAATTTTAACTCCTTAACCCTTAGGACTACAGTGGATGACCCAAGTGTGGTCACAGCTCAGGTGGTCAGACCTGCACAGCCTTTACCTGGGCCACTCACGCTGTGTAACAAGGAAGGTGCAGCAGGACATGAGAGCAGCCCAGCAATGAAAAGTGTCCTCCACTGAACTCTCCCCTTTCCATCAGTATTTCTAATGAGACCAGATTTGTTCAGATACAGCTTAGCACCCCAGACCCATGGATGATTCATGTAACATAGGTAACCTCTAGGTGGAAGGAAAATTTAAAGCACCGAAAGAGTAAAACACCCGGAAAGTAAATTAACAGAAGTGAGTCACTCAAATGGAAAAAAGAAAATTACTGTGAAAATAAAGAGCTAATACGAATAAGCAACTAATCTTGGACTGCAACCCCCATGCTGAAGTTTAGGCTACACTTAATATTTTTGGAATGTATCCTAATTTTTCAAATTTGGGGGGGGAGGGTTTCATTCTAACTGTTATATCTGTACAAAAAATTCAACCATAAAAAGAGACTGTACAACAAGAGCCCCATTCTCCACTTTCAGAGTTCAACAGAAAATATTTAAAGAAGAATTATAAGGATTTCTTTGAACTCTATGTAATACAATTGCCATTTTGATTTTTTTTTTTGCCCGAACATATTCTTCAAAAAATACAATGTAGGAGTTCAAACTATACATACATTCTTTTACATTTTTCATATCAGGCTTTTCCTATTCACATCAATAAGAATTTATCAACAAAAAACCCGCAATCTGATGTAATTTACCTACTGTTAGAGTATAGATATGTTGTTCTGTCTATTAAAGTATAATTTTAAGCCACAACTGACTAGTTTTGGGGAGCCCAACTTTTGAAAATGTATTTTTTTCTTTCTTTCTCTCTGAACACAGGGAATACAGAGAGTCTACTGTTCATTCAAATCTTTTCTGTCCTAGGACATTATATTCACATTTTTTGCAGATTTTATCTTTACCATTCTTCATCTGACTGATTTGAGATGCTTATGTGCCCATGACTTTCACAAGAGCAGGAAAGCTGCATTTCAGGATGCTGGAAAGAGCATTGGCAGTACTGGTAGTAGAAAATAATGTCACCAAATACATCAGCTCTCAATTACCAGTAGGGTATTATCTGGGTTGTGGATTATCTGTGTCACCCTGAAAGGAAACCTGCTATATTATACATTCCTAAGTCTAGCAGAGAGATGAGCCATCTTCCCTGTCATGTGGTGTCATGCTTCTCACCCAGCAGTAAATTCAGCCCAGAGTACTGTCCCCCAACGTAATTTTCATATTTACTTGTGTTGCATTACTGAGTAATTCCACCATCCACTGCCCTGGGGATTCAGAAACAGTATGGCTATAGCACAAATTTTGGAGAAATGTGGATAACATTCTGATATGAAAATGTGCCTTGGCAGATCACAAGTCACCATTAGACTTCTGCACAATATTAGGAGGATTTAGCGAGCTTTTAGAAAGAGAGGTGATTATAATCCTCTCCTAGGACATGATTATCTATGTCAAATTAATTCTATATTCAAAAGTACAGAAGTGCTGTTAGGATCACAGAGAGCGTTAATATGGTTATAACCGTCTGTATGCCCCAAAGGTAAATAACATTTGCATGTGGTGCACTGACACTTTCTTGAGGCATGTTCTTCCTTCTCTGTGCATAATTCTCACCACTTCAATTTTCATTTGTAGCTTGCATCTCATTAAAACATTTCATTTTGCCTAACAATGTGTGAGCAGAACCATAGGTATCACAAATCAGCATATTGACAGTGAAGGAGCTATTGCATTGTACATACAAAACCTGAGTTCTGTGCGGGGTTTTTTTTTTCCCAAAGAAAGGAGAAGACTAAGCCATGCTACAGTGAAAGAGATATTTTTCTTAATACTTATTATTTTTTTGCCTTAAGCATATCACTATGAAATATATCTTCTGAATTTCAGATGTCTGTTAGTATGAATTTCAGTCAGATTTGTCCTTAATGTACCAGAATACACAGAAAGTGGAAATAGTGAAGTCAAAATAGTGTCTCGTAGTTAGAACAAGAAACAAAAATGGGAGTAGTGTTCATCAGGAATATATACCACCAATATCTAATGCTTATCACTTTCTTTTCTAAACCTCAAGTTCACCCATTAAACTAATATTTGCCTATGAAGTTAAAAGGCAGATTTACAAAATCATGTGAGTTATAGTTCTTAGCTTGACACTAAGAGCATTAATGATAAAAGCAAAACAAAATATCTTTAAAACTGGAAACACTACTACATAGAAATCACTTTTGCTTTAGCAGGGTTTTTTTTATGTTGCAAAGATTATATCAAACAGAAACATATTGATCTAATATCTAGTTTGAAGAGCCATAGAATGTTCTTGCAAGTGTGGACAAAGAAAAGTTTATTCTGTGAACAATACTGAAAGTTTCTGAATAATCTATGGCTTATACATGAGTGCCTAGACATCACAAGATGGCTAAAAAAGAAAATAAATCAATAAAAGCTATATTCCCTGGCTCACAGTGATAAGATTTATTTGCAACCAAATGAAGGATGATTTTTTAAGAGAGAAGAGGGGACTCTTGGTTTTCCTCTGCAGATCAGTCTGAGCAACTGAATATCACATAGGCATAAATAACGAGAAGTTTTAAGAACTACAGTGACTGGCAGCTCTGTAGGGGAGTTTTTTGTCTTACCACAAGCAGGTTGCTTTAGGCTAGCTATAAGCTCCCATGCAGAGCTGTTCTCAAGTATCATTAAGAAGAGAGATTTAAAAAAGACCATCACTATATCTGGGCAGAAATATTATTGTACATACATAAAGATGTATGATATATATTCATAAATATATACAGGATGCAACATATAAAATATACTTCTAAAAATATGAGACAGCTCACATGTACACATGCTTCATGTCCAGTCTTGCAATTCTGAAGTCAAAGGATAATTTTGATGGATAGGTCAAAAGACCTGTGACTGCATAAAGAAAACATAATTGCAAGTATTTTGTCTACAATATTTTGCCTTACAGCCAGACCGTCACTAAACCTACTTCAGAAAGTTACTTCGATAAATGCCTGTATATCTTTTATTATCTTATTCTGGAAGAGCTTTGTCAGGAGCTGAGAAGTGGTTTCCATCCAAGAAACAGTGTTCTGAACCTTGCCATGTATGTGCTCAGCAAGTGCCTCACTGGATCGAGGGCAGGCCAATAAAGATTCCTAGGCAAAATCCTACTGATAACCACACGGAAACAGTAGATTTGTAGCAGTGTAACAGTGCAAAATATCTCTAATTTTTAAATAATAGCTTTAAATATAAGTGAGATTGTGTGTTTGCATTTTGGATGTTTATATTTTATAGTATCCTTTTAAATTACAAGAGACTACGCTTTGTCATAACAGATGAAAGTATGTTCTTCTTTTTTCAATACATCAATAACTAAACAAGTAAATTTAACTATACAAAGCTTATATATACAAATATTTGAAAAGTTTTATTCTGACTTTTTAATTGAGATTTATTTTTATGAAGCACCATAAACCTCTGTCATATTATGGCTACAAAAAGAGAAAGCAGCCTTTTTTTCAAAAAAAAAAGGTAGAAGAAAATCAGATTTTTCTTCGTGTCTAGTGATCACTTTCTGTTGATATTGGTTAGCAGGAGGAAAACAGCAGACAAAAAGACCTAATTTCATGCCAGCAGTGTTTATTTTGCAATGGGGCTATGAGTTCTGTGAAGAATGAAAGTAGAAAAGTGGAGTAGACTCAATGAACTGAAGAATGCAGTAGGAGGGGAGGTAAGACGAGCTGTAAAACTAATTGGTGTCCAACATGTTTTGGACTGCATTTAATTTTCTTGAGGGGAAGAGAGGTCAAGAATGGAATGAAGTCAATGAGAATAGGAATAAGAAAGTGGAAAGCAAAATGGCCAGCATTAAAAGGTCAGCGAATATCCCAGGGACAGGAAATGAACTTTAAACAAAACTATAAGGTAGTATTTCTATCCACGTTTGGGAGTTGTTAAAATTAGTATTAAAAGAAGGAAACTTAAATAACCAGATGTTTCTTGTATGAAAGCTTGTTTCAGTCTGCTTTCAATTTATTGGAGGCCTTAGTAAGACCAAGATTTTGTGTGCAATGCAATTAGGAAATGAGTATTTCAGGAGAGTGCTAATGTTATTTAAATATTTTTAAAGACTTCGATATTTCACACTAACTTTCTTCCTGTTATATTTTTATATTTCTCTTGAAAGAAATCTCCACACTGAATTGGGAAATTAAATGTCTCACAAGCTTTAATACAGAATTTAGCCACAACAGCCAGCCTGCCAGCATCAAGCTAATATATGGACACTTTGTAGTCTACCTGAAGATATTTAGGCTATATTCATAAATTCATACATGACCTGTAAAGTCATTCATAATCCTTTAAATTATGTTACTTAGAGCATCAACTTTGCCCCGCAAAGGCACAATGTTTCATTTGAAATCTTTTCTGCCACTAAAGCTTTGGCTAAAATTGAGTCCAGAGAGGGTTAGTTCCTGTTCCTGGTTTGTTTGTGTGCACATCAGAATGAAAGAATATCTTCCCACTATACTTAAGTTTTCATCCAAAGCCCACTAGTTTTAGTAAGAATCCTTAATTTTCCTTGAATTGGCTCTGAATCAGCCTCTTTGTGCTCTGATCTGGCTGGACAGCAAATATTTTTCTGCTCTAGAATATGTTTAATTCAAAACATCCACTATTTTTATCACTTGCACAGCTCCATTCGTCTCTTTCCTTCCCAGTGCAGCAAGTAATTTATAGATGCTGAAATCATACGGAGTAACTCTGTTGAAGGCACTGTTCTGGTAGCATCAAAAAGGGCAATGAATGGGCCACTAAGAAGCCCAGAAGAGTAAGGAGAGGTCCTAGGGCATGAGGGACACACTTTAACTGGCATCTAAGAAGTAGCACCCCCAGGGGACAATATTTGTTTTATGAACAAATCTCCCTCTGCCAAAAAGCAGCCTCAGCTGTTGGAATTACAAGTTTACGAAGAATACTTTGTAGTTACAACCACCCAAAGTAGAAAAAGCTAGTTTTTTTAAAAATCACTGATAGACCATGTCAACTTTTACTCAGGCCAAATGTGAGAATATGATGTTAGTTATAAACACATCCCCATTTTCAAATGAAATTTTGATTTCTTTTCCTTTCAGTGAATATAAATCTCAAATCAATGAATCGGAAATCATGCAACAGCTTTGTAAATGTAGTGTCACGCTTCCTATAAAGATTTAAATGACACTGGTGCTAAAAACACTGTGTTAGGCTTCCAAATTCTATTTCCTATGTAGTATGAACTCATGGAGTGACCTCATAGGATGAGCAGGGTAATTTATTACCTTTTCTGTTTGAGACATTTCTGATAATACTTCAAAAGAATGAAGATAACAAGTACCATATCCAAGGACTGTGTGGATTTATGTTTACATTTACATGGCATCTCCTCTTGGAGATTTTCCAGGTATTTTTGTGGAAATTTGAAGAAGCTTACCGTGTAAGGATTAGTACCTTTAATGTACCAGTAATGCCTTAGTAAATTTTTTTTTTTTTTGGAGATGGAAGTATGAAGCATTTGAATGTGAATAGGCCTGCACCAGATTATCTCATGTTTAGCAAGATAACATTAAGGGAGACTTACCCTTTAGTCAGATCTGAAGTAAATACTTTTTAAAAGGGCAGAAGAATAACATACCCAGTAAGAAACTGCCAGGGGATTTCACTAAAAAGTATAGAAGGGTCATAGCCAAAAAAAACCCCAAAAACCTTCAGAAAAATATTTCCTATGTAGACCTGAAAAATAAAATGGAATTTTATAATATATTTTAAATGGTTTTGAGTTAGTGGGAAGTCATTTGATTCCCTTCCTTTATCCCATTTCCCTCTTCCCTCTTCCTTCCTTTTTCCCCCCTTTTTTTCTCTTTTCTTGACCAAGTTAAAGGCTTCCAAGTCTTCACACAAATTTCCAAAATCCAAGTTGTCTTCCCTCAGGACTGCTATTGCTCATATCTTCCCACAAACGTCCCATGAAGTTCTCCTTAAATGTAACTCTCTCATGTAAGTGATTGGACCTTTCCTACGGGTATCAAAGACCCATATGGCACTGAAAATGAAAGCTGGAGAGATTATTCTTCCTAGAACCATAGTGCAAGGAAAAACATCTAGATTTTATTTGTGTTGTGCTGAAGAACATCACAGATTCATTATTACTCTACTATATATTCATATTTAAGCAGGAAGCTAAGAGCAATTATTTTGAAAAACTAAATAGATCCCTCATTACCTAGCATATGCATTTCACTCAGTGAAGACTAAGAAACCTCAAAGACTAATCTCTCATTAATACACGACATGTTCACAGAATGCCTGCCAGAACTGGGAAGTCAAGTTTAGATGGAAACTTGGCATGGAATTACTGGCTTGTCCCTTTGAGGGTTGGGAAGGAAAGGAAAAGAAAAAACAGTGAATAAAACCCTGTTTGCATGCTTGCATGCATGTACATATGAGAAGACTTTTTAACTTCATTTTCTCATTAAAGTAAAGAACAGTGAAACTGTAAAGATTCCATGTGTGTTCTCATAAACTGTGCTTTTCACACATCTTTTGTTAGACACATGGAATGTTAACTGAAAGGGCTTATCTTAAAAATCAGCAGGGTAGTTGGAATGCAATTTTACAAAACCTGGCCATCTTTCAACAAGAGTGGGTGGATTTTCAATGCAGCAAATGTTTGTGTATTAAAAAGTATTTGCCATGGTGACAAAGCTTGGAGAAACATCCCATTAGCCACAGACGGGAAGCCGTTGCAGATTGTTCTGATTATCCATGCCCAAAACTTAGTCTGGCTCTGTTTATACGGCATTTCCGATAAAAAAAAATAATTCAACATACCCCTAAAACCTGAGCAAACTGTTTGCACTTACTTACACATGCCTTGTGCTGTATTTTCTGGCTCAGATTCAACACATGATTAGATTCTTACTTTCCTGGAACTTAAAACATGTGCTTACAGCTAAGCATATGCTTAAATATTCTGCTGCACTGGGACCCAAGATGATGTTCCTATATTCGTGGTACAGCCAGGACATCTTGTGAAACAAATAGGAATTTTAGACTACGACCTCTAATCTATAGCTCAGTAAAGAGATGAGTAGAAAAAGTTGATAAGGGTTTGTGGTGAGGTGAGGGATTGTATGAGGGAGCACGGGAGAGCATCTGGGCATACTTTGCATGTGTCTGTCCAAAAATCTTGTCTGCATGAATCTGGGACAGCTGCATTAATCATGGTCCCAAGATACTGTTATTAAGAGTTGGTGTATTATACCATTGTGATTTTGGTTTAGAAACCTGGAACAAATAAGATATTTACTTGCTAGGGCACTGCCATTTTCTCATTATTCTTACAACATTGCTCTTCTCTCCATGCAATATGACACTTTTGAGACCAACAATTTGGGATGTTAGAATATTGCATCTCACCTCAAAGTTAGGAGTCTCCCTCATTAGAAATATGAAGTTCTAATTTCTGCTCCTCTTGAATAGTAAGCATGTGCTCCTTTTGAATAGTGAGCAAGCAATGTGGAGCCTGCAGAAGTTAGACTGTCACCTGCTGTGGTGAAAGGAAAGAAAAATCACCATGACAAATGGTATCTCCTGGAAAATGCTCCATTATCGCTGTAATATTAGGTACAAGCAGAGTGGTCAGAGTAGCCCTGTAAAGTGCATGTGGGACCATCAGAGATGAGAGGGGGAAAAATTACAGGTGAAACCCAATCTGGAATACATATAAGTGCCCAAGTCAGATGTGAACTCATGGGTTTGATACCTCTGGCTCATATGTAATAATCAGAGATGGATTAAAACATTCCACAGAATCGTGAAAGCTTATCAGTAGAATGTCTTTAAACACAGTAAGAACCGTATTAAGCCCTGTCTTTTAAAATACAACACAATGGACATTTTTAAAATCATATATACTTAGGTTCTTCTGCAAATATTCCTACAGGAATTAAATTAAATAATGGACTGAAATAGTTGAAAGTGTGTGTACCTCCTATTTTATTCTTTTGTAACATTCTTCCGAGACATAACCTGGGAAGCTTAAAACAGACTCATTTTACTCCTATTTTCATCAACAATGTTTATAGGTAAATGATCTTTTATGTGCTGGAATGAATGACTATGCTATAAAACTAAGTATCCTACAGAACACTGCTTTGAAGTTATACTTGGCTGCCCAATGTAGATGACAGACAGTGTCAGGAAAAGGGATAAAAAAGCTTAAAGGTCATAGTAAGGTCAAAACAAATAGGTCACAGCAAATTAATCCTTATCATCTGACCAGTATGGAGCAAGAAAAGGGCAGTGTTCAAGCCCAAATCTGCTAAAATCTAGTGGAAAGGTATAAAACAATTAGCTGCGAGACTGACTTCTTTCTTCTTTTCAGTTGCTGGACATGCAAGTTCAGGACAAAAGGAGGATAAAAATAAATATAACTTTAAAATATTCTATTTAATGGTTTATGTATCCAAAAAAAAGTTTTTCATCACAGATGAGCTCAGTTGGTCATTTTTTACTCCAGTGCAAGTTTTGTCTGAATAAAAAACACAGAACAATTGAAAATATTTTATCTTCAGTAATAATTTCATAGAAATTATTACTTCTTTTCCATATTTGGTTCAAAACTGTGCTGTGCTAAGAATTAAATCAATATGACCACAATTATCATTGGCTTTTAACAAGGGAAAAAAGTGCAAGACATTACTAGCTTTTCAGAACTCTTTTTCCTTACAACTGATAAAATGTTACTAATGTTCAAAGTAAGGTTATCATTTGTAATCAAAATGCACAGTAAATCCTTCATGGAGTTTTGAATAAATCTATTAGACTTTTTATCAGAATATAAGAATATGTAGACACTATTTTGTAACCTTTACATGTCCATCCACGCTTGCTGTTATCAATGTACTTAGATGTACAAAGTTGTACATTCATTCCCTGGATTACGTAAGTGATGCTCTCTAGAAACAGCATAAAGGAAATATTATCCTTAAAAATACTCGTACTTAAGCTAAAACTACTTAAACTGAAACTGCAAGTTGGCAGGGCTGTAAAGCTCTCTGGAAATGGATGGAATTTTCATCAGAGTCCTCTTTTCTGACTATGGTATCTTGAAGTGCTCTCCCTGACTTTCTTTTCTGATCGTGCCTGCCAGCTGTGCTAGAAAGATAATTTTTTTTTTTTCCATAACTTCCATCTCTCCTAGGTCTGTGGGAGGCAGGCAGGACTAAGACTAACTAAGCTGGAATGGAAAAACTGCTCTGAGTAAAGCTGCTCATAGCTAAGAGCTCTTCTCTGTCAGAGCTGACTCTGCTCTGGTGCACTGGGCCCCTCCCCTGCCCGCAGCCTCAGACGCTGTGTGTGCACAACCTCCTTCAAACTGTCCAAGCCTCTCCTCTCATTTTTCCTTTGCCTCCTTTCAAGCAGCCCACTCAGTTCGTGAACAACTGTTCTAAATCATTTTCTTATCTGAGGTATATCTGTCTTAGGAATGCTTCAATGGCAGGGCTACAACTCTGTGCAATTTATACTGTTCATGCAACAGAATGTAAGACACAAAATCTCTTCTGTGTTGAACAGGTACAAAATGAGCTTCTCAAATTATTCATTACTAAAGCCTTCATTAAGGCTTCATTAACCAGAAGTGATTCCCCGGTGATCTCCTCAGACATGCCAAAGTCTGTCAGAACCAGTCTGTGGGCCCTGACATCTGGAAGACTTTGCATGCTTTCAAACTGGTTTTTACCATGCCAGCTGCAAACAACTGCAAAGTCCTGAGTGAGACAGAAATCCATTGGAGACCAGTGGAAAGGTAGTAGAACATGCCAGGTTATTTAGCTTAAATGGGCCATTTAAAAGGAGGGTAAATAGAACAGCAGACATATGTAGTCCATATTCTGAAGAAAACTAAAAACATAATATTGGGGTAAGGATGCACAACTAAGAAGCATTAAAAAAAAGGCATTAGTGTAGTAAACATATCAATCACCAGTGTGATCATTTTACCTATGTGCTATAACTCTTCCTGCCCAACGCTGAATTCCAGGATAACATAGCTATGTTTTTTGCTTAATGTGTCTCATAAAGCTTGTAGATATCCCATGAGTGAAAAGAATTTACACTCTTTGATTACATATTCCTGTAATACAAATTATCAGCTGAAATCTACAGCAAGTATCCCTCTATTGGAAGAGGGAGCAGACCAGGTCAAACTTTTAAGTCGATGTGAAGGCAGATTACCTTTGGAAAAAAACAAACGCCCCCAAAACATGCTAATTCAGTAAAATCAGAAATACTGCATTAAGATTATAGCATTCCAAAGTGATTTTAGAACTTAATTTGTTTTCTGAGAAGGACTTTGCATTTATCATGTCTCTGTGATATTTTATATCTGCCCAAGTAAAACAGCATAAGAGGTTGCATACCGGGAAGTGATAACTAGTGGTGTCACATTTCAGCATATAGAGTTTAAATATTTATGTGCAAAAGTCATTTAGCTATAAGCCTGTTTCCTGTTTTAAACCAGATGCTGTTGCATAAGCTAAAAATATTTAAGAAAAGGTCTCGAATGATAAGGGATTTAATTTGTAAATGTCCTCTGTACATGGTGGCAAAGGACAATCCTGTGGACTTGAAAAAGCAATTGTCTAGTCTTGTGTGTGCCTCAGCCTTGATGCTGAGATGTATAAATCATTTCTGTGCATTTGCACAGTGGAATTTTTAATACAAAGAACAATTTGCATTTACAATAGATACATTTCCCTGAAAATCATTATATATACACTTTCCCCTTGGAAAGCTTGGGGTGGTTTCTTGTTTTTTTGTTGGTTGGTTGGGTTTTTTGTTTATGTGCATGGGAGTTTAAACTATAAACAAGAAAGAAAGAAAAATGAGAAGCAGCAAGAAATTTAATCAATTATTAGAACATTCCTTGCAGCTCCCAGGTCCGGGCAGGTACTGTAGTGTAGAATAAAAAAAGTAACTTATGACCATAAAATGGGCATGTTTTTAGAAGGCTGGAGTTTTCTCTATGATATTAAATTGGAAGAGGTTAAAGCTCCTCCTAGAAAATATGGGCCTAATTTTGAATGCACAGAATTTAGCCTTAACAATCAATTAAAACAATGCAAAATCTGTCACTAAACAAAATTAAAACCAGCATTTTCAGCCTTCTGTATTTCAGTATGTCCCTTCAATTGAGACAAAAATGTCTTAAACTCAAATCTGCAAACCTATGAGGTAGGGCACAACTCAAATCTGCAAACTATCTATAATAAATAAAAGCCACCCCATTTCACATAGCTGTTTACAGACACTGATGATATTTCTTTTCAACTACAATTAACTGCAATGGGTGTTAAGAGAGACAACAAGCTGCAACAAGGGAATATGTACCATGTGATAATGATACCATGATATCAAGTAGCCTTATCAGCCACTTTTCCTCTTTTTTTTTTCCTCCCAAACACAAGTATCTGACCCTTACAGCTTCCTATTCTCCACATTCTTCAGCCAGTTTAGGAACTATCCATTTTTAACAGGAAAGTCTAGATACACTCCTCACTTGCCATCCTCACTTGCCATCCATACAACCACAGGCAATAAGGTGCTCTGCATACTGCACTACTGGGAGAAAACAAAGCACTGGTTTGCCCTGGTTTGTACCATGAGATTTTCTCACAGCTTACCAGTATATTTCAAATCCATAATCATATGTCTGTAATCTTGGATGACCTACAAATATTCCCTTCATAAGTGTCACAAAGACCTCCCACCTGAAGGAGGAAAGTAGGAGTGCAGTTCAGTTTGATCCTAGTGTATTTGTGAATCTTTCCTAAAATTAGATGTTGTCTCTAGTACATCTTTAGAGGTACTGTATGCACTGGCCAGCTGTCTGTCCACTAACATCTACCACCACTGCCATACCCGGCCAGCTGACGTGCTGAAACCAAACTGGTTTGCAGTACACCAACCGTGCTGATGTTGGTTCCTCTGAAAGTTTGCTCTGACATGAAAGACAAAATAGGTTGCTCACATAGTTTCATGTGGAAACTGCAGCCACTTCTGGACATCCTGTATGTGTGCAGAATGGCATGTTTGTTATCAACAAAACTGTTTGTGCTGACGGAAATCAAGTGACCTTTGTGTCCTCCCATCTTTTTTAACTGGCCATATCTCCATACCATAAGTATATCTAAACAACTCACTGAATGTCTACTCTGCTGTATAAACAACTCCTTTGAAAGCAGAAGCAATTAATTCAGAGGATCTGTGGCTTTTTCCTTCATTAGACTGAAGCAAGAAGGTGCAGGGTAAGATCTCCTTCAAAAGTGTGTTGACAAGCTAAGCCACTTCTGCACATGCTTGTTTAGGTTGACAAGCTCTCCTTTGAATCAATTTTTAAGGCTACTGCACTTGACAAAGTGCTACGGAAATCCCAGAAATCTTAGAGCCAAATATGCCCTGGTTCAGTACTAAGGGAAGTGGGGGGATGGTTGCAATTTTTTGCCTTTGTTTTTTCCATTGTATTTGGGGCACGCAATACGTGATGTTCAGCAACCTGAAATCTTGGAAGCAAATTGAGTAACATGTGCCTGCCAAGATACAGTACAGCACAGTGTTTATACATGTCACATAAATGTGATTTATATAATTAAACCAATAGAAGCTTCCGTACGTGGACAAGCCTTAAAAAGTTTTCTCTCCAGACGTGGCCTTCCAAATGAACATGACAACAAGGAAAGCTCCTATGTTTATGGTACATAGACCTTACTAGTGTTCAACAGCAGAGCAGAAAAGCTTTGGAACGTTTTATTCAACTTTTTTTTTTATTTTTTATTACTTTACTGTTTCACTCACCACAAACACTGAAACAGCAGAAGGTACAACTCACTCAAACTCCAAAGATAGCAGTTCATATATAATTTAATTTTAAAGCATTTTGAGACAGTATTCTTACTTTAAAAAATATTTGCATTTTTTGTAGTGTGTGGAAGATTCATGCAATAATATTATTTCTTAGTATTATGCAAGGAAATAATTCTTTAAATCAAAACAAGCAACAATACTTTTCTCCTAAAATCAAACGTTGTAATTATTCACTTCTACAAATAGGAGACCAAAGCTTGGCGGGATTCAGTCAGTTGCCCAAAATCACTGAGGAAGTCTGAAGATTCCTAAACCCTGATTTTGAGCCTAAGTAAAATGTTTTAATAACAATGACATCTTCTTGTTTAAAATACATCGTGTCTTTTCAAACTAAGCACTCACATCACAGTGAAGAAAAGGCCTGGTCAGTAGCAGATGTGGGAGAAAGGAAAAGGGGATTATGTAGAGCAGCAGCACAAACATTTGCTTTACTCAGAGCATATGGGTAGGAGTTTAGAAAGATTTTTCAAATCTAAGGCCATAATAAAGGTCATAAAACAGTAAAACAGTACAGCTTTTCTTGACATTTCCATGCTGAAATGCATTTTCCATCCTTGGTCTATATCAAGGACTGTGGACTGTGGTCTGGTCAGCAATAAGCTGAGGCTGGTGAGCATACTGCCCACTGCAAAAACAGACTGCACAGGACTTCTCTAAGCAAACAAGCATATCCAGAGAGGAAAATATGAATGTGAAAAGCTCACACACCAGATTTGTTTTTGTTTATAGACTATTTCCAAATTAAGAAATTCTTAGTGAAAATAAATCTTATCTTTTTCTAAGAGATGGTGCTTCAGTGCATACGACTCCATGCCTTCTCACATATAAGCAGAATTTAAGAATGCTTCACCACGATAAGACTCTGTCTTGCACTTCAGTGAGTTTCTCAGCATTGAGCCTGCTTCTACAGAACTGCTATTGAACAGCACAAATATTTAATCAACCACTAAAGATTGTTAGAAAGAAATATTTAGAGGCAGTGTTTTAATTTTGTTCTATAGCACTACAGAAACATGGAGGCACTCATTTCTGCAGCATCCTTCAGTTTGATTTAAATTTAAATTGCAATTTAAATTCTCAGTACTTACTCTTGCAAGTGAGGGAAGATTTAAGGACTAGACTCCAAGATTTTACAAGTTGCAATAAAAAGGATTTTTTTTTTCTGACTTTTATTCAGACAAAGGTCTATGAAATGGAGTGGTGAGTATACCTTTTTCTGGATAATGATAGCAATAGATGTTTCAACTGACTATAGTTTGCTTTTATGCATGTATTAATGTACAGTATTAAAAAGAACTAATACAAATGAAAAAGTTTATAATGAAGTGATTAAATGCTTTGAAACAGGGCTACGCATTTTATTCATTATGTCAACAAGTCCCAATATATGCATTTGAAAATCAATCAGAACATTCTCATCATAGAACAGCAGTTTGCTTTTAATTTAAATGATACTCCTCTTCGTATATCTGAGATTTAAATCTGGACATCTGTCAACTCAGATCTCAGTCAACTGTGGGCACTGTTGAAGTTTGTGAAGATATGGGGGAGAAGAAAAAGTATATATACTAGCTACACTCACATGAAGCTATTTTTAAGTATATTGTAAATAACTAAAGGGAACATAGCTGTTTATACTTGAATCAAGAACAAAAGAAATTTAGGAAGATTGTGGTATAAAGAGATTTTGAATGCATGTCAGAACATTGCTTGAAAACCCTGAAAGATCAAAAAGATTTGATCTGTGAAGGGAAAAGAAAGAGGAAAAATCAAAAGTTGTAATTGACAGTTAAGATTCCAAAAATTAAAACAGAAGAAAAACACTAGGAAAAAGAAGCAAGTATGATTGATTAAAATAAATGGTGAGTTTATATTACCTTTTAAATGCTTCCAGGCAAATGCCTTACAGTATATCCTTCAAAGTAATTACAATTTTTGAAAAACATCTTTATACAAATTGATCTTTATACCACATAGTGGCAATTCCACCAACAAAGGTTAGGGTTGTTACAGAATGAGAAAAATATCATTAACATGTACCATGTATTGTACAGTTAGCATTCAAAAAACCTAAAACTGTTTTTCCAAAGATAAGTCATGAACACACAGAGTCCAACAAGACTCTATCAACATAGAGGTTAAGCTATAATAGTCCCCCACATTTTGTCTGGTTTGTAGCACAGCAGTATAAGGGCTGTGTTTACATCCATGATTCTCCTTTCTAGGTGGATAACCAGGTATGCTCTATGCCCAACAATGCTGGATAAATTTGCAAGAAGAAATAAGTGTATGTTGTGCAAGGAGAAAACCCTAGAATGTTTTAAAGAAGTAATCCTAAGGAATAGTAGCTTTCTCTTGTAATTGTATGCTGACATTCTGGAAGGGACTTAAGGCAAATTTATCATGTGAAGAAAAAGCTTCTTTTTGTGCTTAGCAAACATGATTGCAGGTTTGGTACCAAATATCAATGTAAAAGTCCTTAATTTGTAGTAAGAATGACTTACACAAATGAAGTCCGTGCAAAAGTGCACAGAAGATTTGAGGATCTAATATCTAGGATAGATGTGTCCTTTTAGGTATGCTATTGAATACACTGTGCTTCGAAGGAGATAAGAAAAGTAGCTGTTTCAGACCTTTTTTTAGATACAGTGTGTTCCAGGGGCAGAAATACTTGCTTGATTTCAAAAAACATACAAGGTAAATGTGTGTTGGATGAGGACTTCATTCTTGTTTCCTTGTCACTTCTGCAACCATTTGCTCTGCAAAGTTTCTCCTGCATGTATATAAAGGTGATGGGATTTGTTTTTCTTACACACATGAATTAACTTCTAGAGATGCTACAGGTGCTGACATGGACCTGTTTAAGAACACCGGTTTTGTTAATTTCTTTTTTCCTTTTTTTTAAACGGAAATATCTTCACTTTCCATTGGCCCACTCATGCTTTTAAAAAATAAGTATTTCAATTATTTGCACATTCAAAAAGTGAGACTCTTAAGTACCATAGAAAAAGGGCTTAGAATCTTTTTGGTCACTATCCTTATGAATGGGATGTGAAATTCATAAGGTAGGACAATAATTAGAAAAATCAGCAACTCAAAGAGATCAGATCTGACTACTACATTTTGAAAAGTCAAGGTGTTAAGCTCTCCAGGCATTTTCAGAGAATAACAGTGCTTTGATGAAACCTGCCTATTCATGCTAAGTTAAACTGCAGTACCACATTTGTCAGGGCTGTGTGCCACGAAAACTTGGTCTCACATTGAGGCAGAGAATGCTACAAGGAACTCACTCAGAAGGTCCAGCTTTCTCAAACCATCTCAAAATGCAGGTTTCTCTGCTGTCTCAAGATCCATACAACCTGCCCACTCGTCACATATTAAAGGCAGTTGCTCAGGTTCACTCAATCAGAACTTGCTTGCAGAGATAATGACCATGTAGATATTTCTGGGCCACTGTTAGTTCAGCAGATCTAAGTTACTTTAGCTCTCCAAGTTCACCAGTTTAGCTTGAAAAATTTTTTGGGCTCAAGGTCTAAGTGTGTGAGACTAAACAGTCCAACACTAACTCACAGACCGAGTGTTTAAAAGTATTTTTTAAGTGATGCATTTTAGAACTGCCTGGATAGAAAGAGACAGGTAGATAACAAAATCCTTTTAGAAGATGCAGCAGCACTTTACTTCCTATTTAAGTTTTTCTCAAAATCAAACAGGGTTTGGACACTTCAAAAAACACAATATAACCAATTTTGTCTATTTAGTGACCACTGAGTTCAGTAGAAAGATTATTACTATCTTCAACACAATGTTTTTCCAGCTTTTTATAGCCTTTACTCAGAAATTATAAAAGAAAACTCACAAAACTTTTTGAAACTTGCACGGCAAATGATGTGTATATTTTAAGTCAAGGACTGTTGCAGTGCAAGTGGCTGTAGCCACCATGGCCCCAGAAGGAACAAGAGAATCCAAACTTTGGTGGTCAGGCACCAGTGTTTACAGACAACCTCCGTGGTGAGGGCGAGTCCCCACAATCCTTTGTTTCTTTGATTTGCCTGTTGCAAGTTGATTGGTTACCGTTCTCCCCTCCTAGTTTTATGTATAAGTTCATAAATATTTATTTCCTTAGTTGACTATGTAATAGTTCTAGAAAGTTCTGTGTTACTCAATGCCCCATTGGCTATTCCCTGTTACCCCTCCTACAAGCACTCCCCATTGGATAACTCCCATGGACTCCTCCCCCTTACCCTTCCCTATTGGTTATCACCATTATCCCCGTCTTTCTCCCCAACTATAAAAGCCCTTGGACCCTCTTGTAAACCGGTTCTCCACCCGTAGATTCTTCACTGCCCTGGAGTAAGCTCGGGCGTGTGGAATCCATACGGAGAATCCCCCTCTCTCTCTTTTGCCTCCACCAACGCGCTTGCCATCTGCTCTAGGGCTCGCTCCTTTAAGCTGAGGGGCACGTCCTTCCTTACTGCAAGTCGCCCGCTGAGGGCTGTCTGCAGCAATGTCTGCCTACCTCCGGGCTTGTCTCAGACAGCATCGCAAAGAACAAATCTAGAAATGGATTATAAAAGACTCTGAAATAGCTGGTCTGTTGAACCAGCTCAGTGAGGAGCTGTGTATTTCCTTTAACTACTTTAGTTGTAAAACTGAGTTTTCATCCACTTAAGCTTACATGGTCTGTCCTTCAGAAAGTTACTCTCTTTGGCTTTTCTTAGATGTAATCAGAACTGTTCTGTGTTTCCCTAATTACAAACACATTTCTTTCTCCATGCAATATTCCTAAGTATGCAGCAACCATCATCTTGCCAAAGCTTTCTGGCATTTTTATTCCAGTTAGGTTCCAAATCTACATTTTTCTGTGAGAAAAGCTGTAGGGAAGACTGTAAACAGGATAATTATGTAGCAATACCGTTTTAAATGCAACTTTTACTTGCGTATTATTTTGAATGTGTGGCTTTTTACTTTCTAGTGAGTTGTGGAGACACAATGCTATTATTCCTGAAGCACAGATGTGCTTTCATTAATGTAAATTTCAAGAATTCTGTAAGATTTTAAACAGAAAGTATGAGGAAGATAAAAAGATGTGCAGAATGTTACAAAAGTTACTTAAATCATTGTAATGGTCTATCACTGTAATCTCTAATCTGTGTCAATTTTGTATGGCCTCCTTTATCTCACCGTGTGGAATAGCTCTGAAAAGGAGCCAACCAACCAAAAACCCCATAAGGAATGTAGCCTAGTTTTCTTTGTCCTTTACACGTGCCAGAAGCACCTCATGTTAGAATTTTTTTTTTCAGAGTTTTGGAAAATACTAATAAAAATATTTTGAGAGGTGAGTTGAATGGGAACTCAATAACTGTCAACAATAATTGACATTTGGAATTAAAATCTCCAGTGACATGCTAGAACAGAGGAAATTCTTTTGCCACAAATTTCCTGGGAGAGTTTTGTAGTCAGAGAATCATAGAATTTTTTGGGTTGGAAGGGACATTTACGGGTCATCCATTTCAACCTCCTGCAAAGAGTGGGGACATCTTCAACTAGATTAGGTTGTTCAGAGCCCCATCTAACCTGGCCTGGGATGTTTCCAGGGATGGGCCGTGTACCACCTTTGTGCGCAACCTGTGTCAGTGTTTTATCACCCTTATTGTAAAAAGCTGGTTTCTTATATTTAACTCAAGCCTCTTTTTGCTGAAACCCACTACTTCTTGTCTTATTGCAACAGGTCTTGCTGGAAAGTCTGTCCCCAGCTTTTTTGTAGGCCCCTTTTGGGTACCAGGAGGTGTAGTGAGACCTCCATGGAGCCTTCTGTTCTCCAGGCTGAATGCCCTCAGCTGTCTCAGCCTGTCTTCACAGGAGAGGCTCTCCTGCCCTCTAGTCACCTTGATGATTCTTCTCTGGAGTCACTCCAGCAGGTCCATGTCCTTCCTGTGGTGGGACCCCAGAGCTGGATGCAGAACTGCAGGTGGGGTCTCACCAGAGTGGAGCAGAGGGGCAGAATCCCCTCCCTGGCCCTGCTGCCCATGGGGCTCTTGATCCAACTCAGGATACACTCAGCTTTCTGGGCTGCAACTGCACATTGCCAGCTCATGTCCAATCTTTAATCCACCAGTACCTTCAAGTCCTTCTCAGCAGGACTGTTGTCTCTATCTTTATCCTGCAGCCTGTACTGACAGCGGGGGCTGCCCAAACCCAGGTGCAGCACCAGCACTTGGCCCTGTTGAACGTCAGGATATTCCCGTGGGCCCATTGCTTGAGTTTGTCCAGGTCCCTCTGGATGGTATCCTGTCCTTCAGGTGTATCACCCCCCAGCTTGGTGTCATCTGGAAATTTGCTGAGGATGCAATCTCAAAAGAGTCCTCTAGAGACCTTAAATGAAAGTTAGTGGAAAAGTAGTTGGAAGCTTCCATGTTTTCCTCTTCTTTTGGAAGTTAATAAAAACAGATCCACAGAAAAAGAAGAAATGTTGATCATTGAATCAACCATTGCTCATAGAATAAAACTTCCTGTTTCCATTTGCGTATCATTTTAAACAATTCTCATTTACCTACTAATTATAGACATTGAATTGTGTGAGATTTTCACCATCCATTGTTCAAAAGCGTAAACCAACTGTTTAAAAGTGTTAGATCAAATTGTGAAATAACACCCTTTCAAAATATTTAGGTTGTTGGCTAAACTTGATATGCCAAATAACATTTACTTTCAATAGCAAAATTTAAGACAGGATTGTACCCTTTCCTGGTTCTCAATAAATAACATCTGCAAAATAACTTTAGGTGAAAAAGTGTGAACAAAGTAGTCCGTCCTTACAGGCCATGGAATGAAAACACACGTGGTTTTGGGCAAAATTTGTCATGTTTTCAGCTGTTCTGTTGCTTGACCAAGTCTGCTTGGATCTGTGCTTCTACCCAATAATATACATCCTCCTTTTGTTCAAGTGGGCAAATGGCCTTTGTTTTTGAAGTGACATTATCTGAATTACATTCCAGCCCCAGGCGTTAAGTGTCTGGAAGCTCTGGTGCATAATCTAATGATTAATACTACATTACTGGATAGCCCTTGTGTTAGCTAAAAACTGAATGACTCTTGAAGGATCAAATGAATACTCTCTTGTTTCCATTAAAGCATTCTCCAAGAGTAGTGATTATTTAGTTTACTTTTCCCTGAACAAACTGTGATTACAGCCAAAGTTACCTGTTTCTTCCTCTGGGAAATTCAGGTTTGCATATAGGTTAACTACTACTCACATCTTGTCAGAGAAACACTCGCAGAACTATCTTCCATGTTGCCCAAACTAACTGGTTTTGCACAGATATACATCTTTAAAATTAATTTAGGTATTTATATATTCCTATTAAATTATGCAGTCATTGCCCATCAGTAAATGAATTGTTCATATCAGCATTAGAAGAAAGTCATATTAAATTAACAAGTAGAAAACATACTAATAAGTGACCATATTAATGTACAATTTTAAATAGCATTCATTCACCTTTCTATAAATTACGCGTGGTGACTAAGATCCCATGCTCATTTTTGTCTTCAACTTAAGGAAGATAAATAGAATATCTAACCTCCCAGAGGAAAAAAAAAATCTCGTTTTATCCAAGACATTGAGTGTTGAAATACTGCAGGGAGAAATGTAGTTTATGTACAAAACTATGTAGGACCCCATCTGGAACCACAAGCACCTCTCCAACAATACATATATAAATGTTGCAAGGATATTTTTCAAATGTTACTCAAATGTATTCTGTTCGTATGTGTTTGTCAACATTTCCCAGAGAGGCAGATACAGGAATGAGGACCTCGCTCGATAGGCATAGCTGCTGGGCATAGATAGCCATGAGAGCAGAATTTTAAAGATGAACCTAGAACAAAACTATATACTAAGTCTGTCACACTAGATGAAGTTTTCCTCACCACTTCTCTATAAACATGAGTCCTTGTGTCACAGCTAATTGGGAGGCAGTTGGAGGGAAAGAATCAAGTGGAAACACAGTGTGAATACAAAAGAAACCATCAAACAACTCCCTACACAGGTGAAATATAAAAGTATCACCTGTACGCAATCCAATGGATTTTACATACATTTACATTTCCATAACAGAAATAGAAGCAGTTCTTTAAATGCCACAAAGTATATAAAATAAATGTTTCCCAATACTTAATACAAGTATTTTGCATTTAAAAAGCTGTAGCTAACATGCAAGCCTTACAAAGCAGTTTACAGACCCTTTCCAAGACTTGTCATCACTTACATATCTGCTAAACTGCTCTCTGAAGTCACAGGTGTTTAAGTAATACTTTTTTGAGAAGCCGCTTTAGTAAGCTGGAGAATGGAAAACTCAAGAGATCCTGGTTTCCAGTTCTTTCCTCTGTCTCCTAGTATCACAGTCAGAAATATTAAGGGCAATCAAAAAAAAGCATTCTAAGTATTGCAAGAACATATAGCTTAAGCTCAATGGTTAAAACAAATATCGAGTACAACAAATTTCAGCTATTAAGTTGAATGTATGGAATGCTCTATCAAAACAGATTGAGTTTTATAGACATAGTTTTCAAATGACAGAGAGAAGCAGCCATTTAAGTGTCTTTCTTTACCATCAGCATTTCCATTACAAATCAATTTTTTATATATCTTTACTACTTCAGTGTGTAACTTGGCAACATTGACACATAGATTATTTTTCCCATTTTGTATAATCTGTAGTACAAATACCTGTCCAAAGGCAGTAACATTTTGTAACAATACACAAACTCTCTCATCACAAACATAACTTGGTATGTTAGCTGCACTGAGAGGATTCATGCATTGAATGAACAACAGAATTATTCTCAGTTGGGGATTAATGACACTGTGTATGAAGCCTAAGGAACCTGAAGTATGAAAAGATAACAACATCTTCAGAATTACTATTGAATGTACAGACCTGTTGAATGTACAGTGACGCATTTTCAGTGAACATAGCAAGTTTCAGAGCTTATCATGTTTTCGGTTTTCTCAGTGATACTGAGAGACCTTTGTGTATTCAAGATTAATGCAATCAGATGAATTAGAAGTACACAGAACAATTGCTTAAAATTTGCAAATATTTGAACTTCTCTTACTTGAACATATTTAAACTGCTTTCAGTTTAGTCTGCTTTACAGGTGTGGACTGATTTTTTTGGGTGTGGATGCTTCAGGGAAT
The DNA here is from genome assembly GCF_965178545.1 of Coloeus monedula. Classification (NCBI taxonomy): domain Eukaryota; kingdom Metazoa; phylum Chordata; class Aves; order Passeriformes; family Corvidae; genus Coloeus; species Coloeus monedula. The sequence goes on along the minus strand of NC_138787.1, from coordinate 23,823,497 downwards.
GTCAAGTGTCTTCATAAGAATGATGCTTTTCTTGTTGTGCTTGAATCTTTTGTTTGCTAAGTTGTCTTTAAGGCAGTACTGGCAAGTGAATACATTCTTCGCCCTGACCCAGAAAATACTTATGAACATAGTTAGGTTTATGTACTGTGAGTGGCCTCACTGACTGGTGATTTAGTGCAATGTTTCACAGACTTTTTTTTACTTAAGTCCCTTGAGAGGATGTAATAATATGAAACTGGCTTACCATAAATGTTTACTTTGAAAAGAACAGAAGCAAAAATATATGCACTTAAAACTCGGACAGAGTTTATATTCTGCAGTGTAAAGTTAGTAATGCTAATTATTAAAACAATTGAAGTAAGCACAAAATAACAAATAAGTAATACATGCACTTTGTACTCTAGAAAATACAGTGTTTTGGCATCTGTCATTTATATTCATATACCCTGAGTGTAGGTACACCCACATTTCTAGGTTATCTTTGAAGAAGGAATTATCAAAATATCTGGCTAAAACAAGTCCTAGAGGATATTGCTCATATGAGGCAAAATGATAACTAAGTGGAATTTTGTGTTCATTTTCTGCAGACCATATAAAACCCAGAAGAGAAGCTTTCAGTAAGTATGTGGGAAACTGTTAGTCCCTCTCCATTCAATTTCCTACATAAAAGCAGATTACTCAGAGTTTATAGGAAAAGAGGGGATGCTGAAGCGTTGTCTGAAATGGCGTGAGACATCGTGTTCACAATAACACTCAGTTTGACAGCAGAAAAGCCATCAGCCACAGGTGATCATGGCAGTCATGTTACTGTGCCTTGAAGTCTAGTGGAGCTGGGTTTGCCTCCGTCATGGTAGAAATGGTGATTCCATGGTCATACCTCTTATCTTTCTAGATAAAGACTTTGTTAGCAGAACCAGACAATAACAACTCTTTACTGCAACACCTGCTTCCAAACTTCCTTGTCATGCTTCTGAAACATTTTTGTATTCACTCTTGTCTAGAGTGGAAGAGTCTAGAAGAATCAAAAGTCTTCCTGTGTGGCCTAGCCTGGATGAGTCTCACTGCATTTCCTGTACAAAATTCACTTAAATGGTTAGAAACTGTTGGCAAGTTAGCCTGAAAATGGGGAGGGGGTGTTATGCTAAGTCCACAAGAGATTTCATTCCTACATAAATGAATAAAAAAGATATTAGGGAGACCAAAGCAAGGGAAGCAAAAAGAGATGAAATTCTACTACAGCTGCATCACTGTTGTTGCAGTAATTTGACAGTATCCAGGAACTTATCAGGTGCTTGCAATGCATGAAGGAAATGTTTGTCCTTGAATAATGCATCACCACGTTAGCAGTGTTTTTGTAAACAGGTCTTCCTGCCATCATTATTTCCTTTTATTCTCTGCCTTGAGATGTAATCAATTTAAATTTCAAATGGAATATTTTTATAGTGTTTAAATAAAGTGTACAAAAGATTTGATTCTTAGAGGTCCTGTGGAAGGATAAAGAAAAAGTTTACCTGCAAACTAATACAGGAAAAGGCAACCGAATGAAAAAAATTCTTTGCATAGCCCTTTTGTTATGAAAATAAGTCTAGGGAATCAACAATGTCTATAGGAAATGTATCGAGCAGTTAATACGTGCTTTTATTGAATCCTCTCTCTTCCACAACACATCAAGAATTTCCTCTAAAATAGGAGAAAACTGGAAGTTAGAGACTGTCAAGGTGCTAGAGTGCTTCAACCACCACAGACAAAGGTAATTGTGGGAGTAAAAGCACAGGGAATAGTATAAAATGAGCAAATATGGGATTCAGTGAAGAGCAGAGTGTGTATGGCCTGAAGACAGTAGAGAATCAGATGTTACATGGACCCAATTGACAAAGCATTTTCATCATCAAAGTAGTGTTGCACCATCTCATTCATCTCCTTTCTTACTTTTTCATTTTGTTCCCCTCTAATCTGCCATAAACATAATTTAAACACCTTTAGTTTATCATCTAAGCACCAGTAGAGGTAGAGGGGAAGACATGTAATGAATTAGCAGTATGATGCTGGGAAATAGCATAAGCACACTAATTTAGAGATCACTGCACCTGTGATTTATTTTCTGAGTGCAATGTCTGGGAAAGAGGATCTGATATCAAATGATTCTTAGGAGCAATTATATTAAAGCTCATAAAAATCTGTTTCTACTATTGGTGGGTAGCAAAGGTGCAACTTTTTTGCCAAAACAGGTTTAGGATAGCTTCTACAAAATTATTTCTTTATTTTGGGATTCAAAATTTTCCTATTTACCAAAAAGTATTGCATCTTCCACATGAAATGAAAAGCCAGGGTAAAACACAGTAATAATAATAACAGCTCATATTTTTTGATATTTCAGAGCTTAAAATATCAAAATATCGAGAACTTTATAAATTCAAATTTGACTCTATTATCTTCCTGCCACCAGGTTCTCCGTCACTCCCATGGCATGCTTCAGAGCAAACATGTTTCCTTACACCTTATGCTATTGCACCAATTTGGGCAGAAATTACACAGACTTCCAAACTCTTTAATTGAAAGATTTGGAGGTGGAGTAATGGAGCTCTAGCTCTCAGCTAGACACTAGCTTTCAACGCAGACACAATCTCAAAAATTTAAAGATTCCTTTTCTGTTTGGCTGTCTTTCATTAGGATCAGTTAGATGGTATTTTCACTTTTGTCTCCACTTTCCAGTTAGCTACAGTACAAAATTTGAAGCAAACATATTGAAAAATAATTATCTATATGGACTAATGACAATTTTCTTCAGTACAAATGAAATATTTTTGCCGTATATCATCAGACTTAGTTTAGTTTCTAACTTGACAGTAACAGACATCCAAAACAAGTAATCTTGTAACAATACCAAATAATTCAAAGTCGTCCAGATTTTCAAGATCTCATTTTGGTCCTTGTTTGGTTTTGGTTTTTTTAAGTTGCTCACTTTAATTTTTTCCTTTATTTGCAAAAAGCAAAAGAATTACAGTTGTCATTTAATACAATCCAGTTTTCAGTAAAATCATGGCATTGTGTAATTAAAACTCTTTAAAAGCTTTTAAAGTAATTTAATGGCTATCTCAAAATGGCTATCTCAATAAAATCAACATTTTAGAGAGAAAATAATCCTTACTGCAAAATATTTAGAAAAGATCTGTAAGAAACCTAAAGGAGACCTTCTGCAATAAAAGAGTAACAACTCACTCTTTTTTTTTTTTTTTTTCATACAAAACATGACATATTATCTACTTTCTATTTACATGCACTTACAAAAATGATTCCACAGAAGTTTCTGGGATTTATTTATAAGTTAGTAATCAACCATATAAATAAGGACTGCACAAAGTCAGCTCATAGCATGTAAAAGGTATAAGGAGACCAAGTTACATTATGAAAGATTTTATGCTTTCAAGATTTGATAATTCAAATGCTACACAATCAAAAAGATCAAGAACATTTAAAGTCTTAAGGAACAATTCCATCCACTGAAAAAGAAAATTGCAAAGGAGATACAAATGGTAAGGAAGTCAAATTTGTCAGATTATTAATGTAAAGAAGGTAAATTTAATTGTCTCAGGAGACAATTGCTTTTATTTTGAAGAAAACCATATATCTTTCCCTTTCAAAATGGCAGACTCAATCTACCTCCTGAATAAAATCTCCAATCTCAACATGGCAAGGCTATTTACTAGATTTTTCAAGGAGAATTCTAATATGTACAGAAAGGCAGCATCATTATTCAAGCTGACATGAACTCCCTAGATAGCCTTTTTAATTAACCAGATAAAGCAGTGTAGGAGCAGTTTCATCCTGATGCTGTAGCTCAGGATGAGCTTCTCAGTGATCTGATGTGATCTGATGTGACAAATTACTTACTAATTTTACCTTACACCCACATTTAAAAGTATATTTTAAAAAGTCATAACTCCTTAAATGGAGAGGACACATTGTTTTGAAAAATTTCTTGCAAAATCAAAAATCAAGGTTTTGATAATCGCATAAGTAAAATATAACATAGACCAATTAAAATACTTGGATGTAGCTTACATATACCTCTGAAGGAGAAGGATCGGGATTCAAGGGAGATATTCCCAGTAAGGCATTAAAACTGGAACCTGAACTTCAGTCTCTGTATTGCCCTCTGTGCTGACTTTCATATACTCGATAAGGTATTGATGACCTCAAGAGCACAAGTGAACCATGACAACTGCCTTCATCCCCCAGAGACCTACGAAGTGTATGGCCATCCTTCCTCTTCCCTCCCTTCCTCCTTCCTTTCTCTACTTTTATAGATGAGCCGTGTGGAATGGGGAAGACATGAAACATCTTCATTGCCAGTAACATGAGAATAGCATGTCTCCAGTAGAATAAATCAATGACATGAAATAAATGCCATTATACATTAACACTGCCAAGACTGGAATGAGCAGTGGCTGGTTCAAACTGAAACTTCACTAAGACCTAAGTGAAGCTGTGTGGCCTCTCACTGAAAGGATGGGCCCCTCCATTGTCAAATAAGCTTTGTCATTCAAAGCAATACAGTGGATCATATTTGCTAAGTGCTAAATATTTAGATTATAAAAAGGGTTTGAAGGGTGAAAGAATGTCTTCTTATGAAAAAATCCTTTTTCTCAGGAGTCACCTCACAAAGACTGATGAAACACATTCAAAGCAGACTAATGTTAGCTAGTAATTAAAATGAAATACAAAATCTCCACCTTCTATAAAATAATTCAGCAGCTTATCACCTTACCAAGACACCTGAGAAAACAATACATGTATTATGGCATACCTTTCACTGGCTTGCAGTTCACATCACCTGTTTGATGCCTGCATTACTGACAGACTTCTGCTCTATTTATGATCCAGAAAGACAACAGTGTTCCACTGGCACAACACAATACTGATTATCATTTGTAATTACTGATTATAATATAAATTTTGATACATCATTCACAGACACATTCGCCCTTTTATTTTCTTTCTCTGTTATTAGCAAAAAAAATTCCCAAATTGTCAATAAAGAAAACCAGACAAACCAAGGTGGGGTGAAGATGCTATTAAGACCATCTTGGCATCATTCTTCATTACTTAGTAAATGCTTTTCTATTCTAGCATGCAATTCTTCAGAAGCTAGTCTGGCCAGGCAACCTAACTATACATGAATTTACACAAATAAGACTTAGGCTGGAAAAGAGAATATGAACGAGAAATAATTTTTGAACAATTTTGATCTTTAATATATAGCTATCAACTATATATTAACTGAGAACACAGCTACCTTTTTTGAAAAACAAACTCTCTGGACACTGGTATCACAACAGCGAGGAACATGACTTACAGTTTTCTTGAGTGACCATGTAAATAGGACATAGCTTTTAGGGACAATTGTTCACTTTGATTCCACTGCAGTATCAAGATATGTTTAGTACATGGTATTAAGAATTCATTCAGTCATTTTTGCTTCAGGATTATTTGTTATATTATGCTGAAGTTATTTTGTTACTTACTTTAATTTTATTTGTTTGTACTACCAGTGTGGCTACAATCATTATTTTTATTCAAGAAACTATTTTATTAATTGTCAGATTCCCCCTGGTGCTCAGCTCAGCATTCCTCCTCTGACTCTACAAAACATTAGTTTAAGTTAAACTAAGAACCAGGAACATATCCCAGCATATTTGTGCAAAGCTTCAGAGGAGTTAGAAATGACCCATAGTCACTCAAAACTTAAAGCCTTTCATATGGCATTTCAGGAATGACCAAGGTTTTATGCAAAGAAACTGATGATTTTTTTCTTTCAGTTGGAGCTAGGAAGTGCATATGAACACAAATTTAAAAACAGCTTGGTTACAGTCTTTCTAAGCTTGGGTTTATATTTATTTCAAGCTCCAGTTTCCATATTTAGCTGGAATTTCGATTGGAATGCTGTGAATGTAAGCTGATCAGAGACAACTGAGACACGGCAGACCACAAAAGGTTGCCATTCCCATTTGCAGAATATTTCCCCCCTAATTTGCTGATTCCTGGAATCAGTACCTAAAATTTGAGTGAGCTCCTCGAGGGTGGGTAGGTTGTGCATCACTGCCATCTTCGGTACACAGGAGGAATCGCTGGAGTGACGGTCATTTAAATGAAACATGTTGAAATAACTCATTTAAATATAATCAGATGGTTGAAATTTGACAGCAGAATGGAACAGATTTTTCCACTGTTTGCAATGCTACAGAAATCAATAGACACAGCTTTTCTGTGCTGTATGCATATTTAAAAAAAAATATTTGGAGATTGAAAATCCTTGCACAATAAATAGGAAAATTAAAATATCTCATATCACATTGCCAAATGATGGGGTAATAGACACAAACATATTGTTCTGTAAAAAACTGCTTTAAGAAGAAAAAGTATGAATTGATTCATTTAGTCAAACAGTACTCGAACAGATGGTGTGATTAACAACTAGTATGTTAGCCATCTCAGGAGCTTACAGAAAAAGTAAACAAATGCCTTTAAAACATATCACTTTATTCCCCAAAAGGTATTTTCATTCACTTATTAAAAAATGTGAAAATCTATATATTTATGATAGAAATATGAATATTTGGAATATAGTAATCAGACATGTCTGGCAGCTAAAATTGTTCAAATTCTGCTTTTTAATGAAGACTTGAAATCTTGCAAGTTTTGGGTTTCACCTGACTGGCTGAACTTTCACACTGATTACAATGCATCATCAATATATGGACAAAAAGGTGGAGGAATGAAAATTCATCATTCAAACTTTAATGAGTGATCCAGTACAAATGCATCAGTATGGTACTAGAAGTTGTTCAAAACAGGTCTGATTTTCATGTACAAAATGTGTTGCAGCATTTTAACAGGGCAAAAGCTCTGAAAGCAGCCTTGGGAGCGAGGTTACACATGCACAGAAAATGCATGTATTTTTTTTCACCACCAGCAGGAGATGGAACCAAAAAAAATTGGCTTGTGCTATGCTTTAACAATTCTCAGGTATTCATGACAGTCAGTATAAATGAGAGCAAGCCTTTTCCCCATTCAGATGGACAGGACTTGGAAGAGTCTTTCTGCATTGTGTTTGTGATAAGTATCTTGGACAGTTGCTATATGACCTTTCTCTTTGGATCAGTTTTCAATAAAGACATTTTGAAATGGAATAAGGAAGGAGAAGAATGATACTACTAGCACTGGGGAATGATACTAACACCATGGCACAGGAGAATAGGACCAGAAACAGAATTTGTTCTCCTTATCATCTAGAAAATGAATCATGTGCATAGTTGTTTTCCACAACAAACCAGGAGTCAGGTCAGAGCCAAAGGCCATAGGACCTTGCCAAAACCAAGCAAGGCACTGCCCAGTAAATCAAACGCAGAGCTGTCTCCATGCCATTGCTCTGCTTTGTATAAAGCCTGAAGAATTTGTGCTGCATTTTACCTCAATCTGCCATAAATAAGTTCAACCTTTAAAAATGTACAAAATATTTGAGGAGAAAATTTTAATATGGTCTATAAACGTTATCTTGCAACAACATATCTTTCCTTCAGTAATCAAGTTTGTTTAGTCCATGGCTGAAAAAGGAAGTTGACCATATTCTTCTGATGTCTCGATTGTTCATCAAGGCACCTCTTGGTTATGTTATTTTTCTACTCAGCTAGAAAAAGGGAATGTCAGTGTAATTAATATAGAAAGTAAGTCAATGCCAGCCAGTTCAGTTTATATAAATCTGTCAAAATCAGATCCTATAAAAAAATGATTCTGCTAGTAGAAAAAGATTAAAAAATTCTGAAGTAGTGACTAAAAATGTATTTGCTTGTTTCTAATGTAGCTGGCATGTGAGAGGGAAGCATATTATCAAAGCATTTGTAAAGACCTGTGTCTGGTAATATTGCCTAATTCTGGCAATGCATAGCTTAATTTAATATGCTCTGCTGAAAAATGAGTTAATTCATTTAAAGTTTCTGTGTCTTCTCTCATGGTCTTTTCCTAACCATTGCATCAGCCAGATCTGTTTCAGAAACAGCAGTTCTGAAGAAATCTTTGCTGTATATAAACAGGACTGAAAGCTTTTCAGAAAAGACCAAGAGATAAAAAGTTCAGATCAGTGCATTGGATTGAATTTTCATTGTTCTAATTGTTTTCATTTTCACAGATTAGTTGCAAAATAGCAACGTAGTAAATGCAATGCTGACCAGGATGATGTTTCTGATTATGAGTGAAAGGAGAATTTGCTGCTGTGTGATATAAAAGTGCTTGCCTAAATCTCTAAGTGCCCTTGGTAGTCTTAAGAATAAACTATTAAATAACTGACATATCAAATGCAAAGCCCTAGACAATAGTCTACTTTTACTGCTCAACCTTGCACATCAGTGATGTGCAGAGATGCCTGGATAAAAAAACCCCTTTCAATACACAGGCAACCAAATGCACATAGTCATAACTCAAGCAGCATGTGAAGAAATCAAATGTCAGAGATGTAAAGTACCCTACCAGCCACCAAGCCCATTAAGAAAATTTCCAGATACGATTCTCTCAGTGGATCACAACTGCAATAGCTTAAGTAAGGAAACAAGCAGCAAATTTGTGGCTTTACATGTTAAAATACACAGAGCTGATCACTTGGTACAGGTCTAATACTCTGATTCACAGGGCTAAAATGTATTACTTTTCACCCTAAGGTAGTCTCCAAACCTCAGTGATGCATCAGGACCTTACTTTAAAATAAATCATACAAATAGACACAACATCTATTCTTCTTAGAGTATATCAGTTCAAAAGTGAAAATATTGTGGACTTGTGGATTTGGGCATTACTATAACTTTTGGAGGTTTTAAAAGGTGGGGGAAAACTGACTGAGATTCACAAATTCTCACATATTTACCTAAGGAAATCCAGCAGACAGGTCGTGTGCTCTTTTGTAAGATATGTTGAAACTAGATAATCTTTAAGGTCCCTTCCAACCCAAATCCAAACCATTCTGTGATTCTATGATATTGGAAGAAAAGAAAGAAAGAAAGTTACAGAAATAGGAAGTAATAAAATCATTCATTTGAACTATAATGAATCAAACTTTACCCTTGCTAGTCAGATTTTCCCAGGCTTTCTTTTTAATCTCTGAAAAATTTTAAAACTCCCTTAGAAGTGATCCTCTTTCTCAAGTTCAAATATAGCCAGCTTTCCCCTCTTTGTCTCTGTCTTGTGAGGGAATCTGGTTGAATGATACTGCTAGACCATGTGTGTTTGGTGTTGAAATCAAGTTGATCTACCATTCTTTCAGGCTTCTGGGATGACAAAAAACCCAACAAAGCTGCAGGTACAGATTCAAGAGCAGCTGCAATTGCAAAATCTGCTCACACAAAATTCAGGATGACAGATGACTTTCCATCAGCTAGAAGCCATACTAGAGTTCAGTGACTCCCACACAACAGAGCACAGCAGATCCTGCTCTGGAAGCAAAGCAATGTATCCGCATCACCATGGCACTGAGCTGCAGCCAGGGCTTACTACTGGGAGTCAAAGATTTTACTGAAGTGCAGAATCATGCTAATGCAGCTGGTCAGTTTGTAGGCTGGTCAGCATTACTTCAGGGCTATCTGTACTGCATTTAATTGCAGAGTTCAGACATTCCCTGAGGAACCTGCCTTCCCTTTATTTTCAGTCCTTTAAACCTACATCTTTGAACACAGCAGTACAGATGCTTACTGACAGCCACTGAATCATGCAATGCGAAGAACTGCCCTGATTATACCGTCTCCAGATATGAAATTAACATAATAACACTAAGATAAATTTTTCATAAGAGGATAGCATTTTCAAGGAAACTTGGATTAGCTATCTGTACTGTACACCTGTAGTTCCTGATGAAATAATGGAGAACCTGACAGTGAAACCACTGTTCCCTCTCCAATGATCAAATAGCTAGATTGCCCAATGGCAAAAATGACTAATACAGCATGATTGACACTTTGCAAGAAATTCTATGTCACCACTGTTATTGACCAAATGCTGCTTAAATCGCTAAAATAAGAGAGAACTTTTATAAAGACATGGAGCATGTGAATTCTCAGATACAAAAGAGCATAATTATAATCCCAGAAGCATCAGAGCTTATTTTGAGGAAGACTGTAATGACTGGTACTACTATTGAAAAAAGCAGTATGAAAAATACAAGAAGAGTGACCCATTCTTTCAGATAAATATTGTCAATATGTACACAGATAAATATTCTCAATAAATATTCTCAATATGATCAGTATGTATCCCTAGGCATAAATCCAGTCTAAAAATTAAAAGTGATTGATTGCACCACTTCTAGGGCAACATCAGAATCAGTCTGTGGGAGGAAGATACAAATGTCAAGTTAACTACCTATGGAAAATTTGACATTCTCATCAAACTAAGGAAAAGCTATGGAATAAGCTTAAAATCAAAAATTTTAAAGTTAATGCTATAAAATTGTTGCTGTAAAAACAGCACTTTGAAAATCATTGGAAAGCCAGATGGATACCACTACTGCAACTTCCTGTAAGTGATTCAAGAACATTGTGTCAGCAGCTTTGTACAACCTGGACACTTTTGAAGCAGAATGGAAGTGCTCCAGTGACATCGTATACACAGCTTTGAACACCCAGACTTCTTTGAATACACTGGACTTAACACTTTGGAAACATCAAGACTAAAGCAGCAAAAATGTAGGAGAAACAAAGAAATGTCTAGACATTTAACTTGGGTGATGCAAGGTGTTTTAGCAGAACCTGTCAGGGCAGGGCCTGGTGCAAGTGAAGACCATGGCTCCCCATCATCTTGCAGGAGAAAATTTGCCGAATGCTTCTGCAGCTGCTGCTGGGAATGTCAGAGCTCTTCTGAGAGCAGACTCCTCCCCAGTATGTTCTTTGCCACTGTATGACTGGGATCCTCATAAAAAAAGATTTTGTTTTCTCATCCTATTCTCCAGATACCACATGATTGATTTCAAAAAAAGCATCTTAGTTCTCCTGTCTTATCAACTGGAAGAGAAGGAAGAAGACATTCAGTTTTGGCAGTTTTCCATACTTGCCATTCCCTCACATGGTAGCAGTCAAACGTGTTGCAATGGAATAATCTGCATCTACGTATTAACCAGTGGTGCAATTATTCCCTTAAAAGAGGCTGGCACAGATTGTTTTCAATCCACAAACATCCTTTTGAAGTACCTTAATCTAGGTAGAATTACAGTTTAAATATCTTCTACCAATATTGATAGCATTGCCTGTAACTGACAATCCTCCCTATCTCTAAATCTCTGTAGACATCACATTATAATGCTTCATTCTTGCCAACGTTTGCTCTTGCTACATTTTTTCAAGCTAGCAATCATCACACTCTGTTGGGATAAGAACCAAGGATATTTGATTTATTCAATAATTCATAAAGAAAAAAGTTCTAATCCAAAGCAAACTTTAGGTTTTCTATATTTACCCCTTAATCTCTCACTTACACTGGCAGGAAATAGGTATATTTATGCCGTCAGAAAACAGCAATGTCAAAGCAGAGCTCAGATGATACAGTTGGTGTCTTTACAATTGCTTTTATACTGCTGTTTTAGAAGTTGGCTGATCCATTGTTTGTATCATTGCTTTGATGCAGTGAATGATCAAGACCTTGCTGTTACAGCCAAGGAATACACCCCACAGAAGCACATTGTCATATTAGAACTGTGTCAATTTTCCCCCTTCCAGGGAGATGACCAAACAGATTAAACTCTTCCATGGTATTTTACAATGGGCAAGTTATAAAGACCAAATCATTTTTGTTGTGCACTGCAGCTCGTTAGGCACTTCAGAGATCTAAAAATATATTTTTTTTTACAGCAGCTGTTATATTTTACATATTTTTTAAAAGAATTGTGTATGTAAGTAACATAGTCAAATGAAAAACATATGTCCACAGTTAATAGTATACAAAAAGAGCACTATGTATATCACTGAGAAATGAATAACATAAGCTTTGGTTATTGGCTTAAATGAATACTTTACAATCATTTTCCCCCATAAAAGGTGTGAACTCTGAGGGAGGGGGGGAGTACTGCTGGGAATGGTGCCCTCTCTCATCTTAAAATGTGTGAGAATCCAAACAGATTATTTATATGCAGCTTCTTGTATTGATTACATTATGCTACATACTGTGCGATTCAATAGGACTCCTAAAAATATATTTTTTAAGAGCTTATGGTTTGTAATGGCAGAATAGCAAAAGGTTCAGCTCTCACCATAATCTGAAGGCTCAAGATTTACACTCTAATTCTTGACAGCTCAGAAGGAAGGGTTTGCAGCACACACTAGCACACATGTACGTGGGGTCCTGCCCTGAAGGTCCTTTGCAAACCAAGACAAAATGCTGCCAAGATTTAAGTCTCTGATCTTCCAGAGATTCCAAATTTACAAAACAAGAATTTAAATTATGAATAAAATGGACAGACAGGGATGACTGAGGAAAGTATTTTATTTGGGTTTTCTGTGTCCTCTTAAGGATGTGCAGAACTAACAGATAAAACAGGCATCATGGGATGGCAAACACTGGCTCCATCAACAATGTAGAAAGGCCTCTCCACCCAACCTGTACCGGTAGGGGGGAGGATCTCATCATTTCTTCAAGTGAAAGACAGGAAGAATCACTAGAGGGCTCCCAAACTATTTAAAGGGACATTCTCCTTCCTGTAATGTGCATAGGATAACATGAGTTAAAGAAAAGACTTCAAGGATTCTCTTTTTACTTCTCTCGTTGGCTCAAATATTCTGTCTTTGTGTTCAAATTCACTCTTTCTGGAGGAGAGACTGCAAAAATCACTTTGAGGGTGATATAAAGTAGGAGGGGGGAAGCTTTCAGATAGATTTAACAACTGGAGGATTGGCACTGCTGTCATTGGCTGAGCAGAGAGACAGAAACGAGAAATGTGACAAGGAATCGAAGTTGGAAATGTAGCTGAAGGCTGAATTTATACAGCTTGCAAAGAAAGGACAACATTCTGTGGGATGGGACCACCATAATTTGGTAAACTGTCCTATTTCTAAGCCACTTTCCACCCACTAAATTCAAGCACCTTGGTGTTCTGCAATTTTTGGGGAGTCAAGGCATCTCTAACAAATACACATTTGTTCATACTTACATGTGTGTGTATAAATACACACATATATACATATATACACACATACATGTATACAGTCATATACAAAAGTGGTCTTTAAGGGAGCCCACCAAGCGGTCTTTCGGGATGTCACCATATTGTGGAAAGGACAGAAATTACTGATTCAAAAAGGAATTACCTAAATTTTTTTCTTCACTAACATGGCCTGTCACCTATTCCCTGCCAAGTCCTTTGGGCAGGAGAGGCTTTGCTGCCTGAAGAGAAACATCTCTTTCTCTGTGAGTTATCAGCATGAAAACACAAGTAGGATTTCTTCCAATGCTCCAAATAACTACTACTTTTCCTTTTTACGTGCCATGTTGAGATTGCTGCAGTACAGGTTCTTTTGACTTACAAGAATTTTCCCCAAATTATCATTTATTTTAAATAAAGATTGAAAATCCACCTGTATCTTTGGACTCTGACACCTACTAAGAGAGAAAGGCAAACAGCTTCCTGTAAAATAAAGAATAAGGTATCTCTTATACGTGAGTTAACTGGGCATGAAGACTTTAATGGTTTTGACACATTCTGTTACAATTTTAGGAGATGAGGTGAGGGAATTTAATTTTTGTCTATTACTATATAACTCTCATTTTTCCAGACATATCCATTCTGGAAAGCTAATAGCCCTCTGAGAGTCTCAGCTTTCTGGGGCTGTGGTCTCTTCACAGGCTTGTTCCTCTAGCCTAGAGTTTAGTGAAATTACTGCTTACCAGCAGTCCAGTTTTGCTTGACTTTTTTTAACAACTCAAATTGATTTATAACCGGTAGGCTTTGCCATCACTGTTTAAACAATTCCTTATAAGAAGTTCTGAATGAGGAAGGGAAGTCTGAAGCTATCAGACTTCTGTAACAGTAGAAAAACAGTATCATGATAAGCAGATATGAGAGATTAATGAGCTTTTAAAAGTCTAGAAATGATATCTGAAAGCAGTAATATTTTGTTGGATTCTGAAATTGTTCCTTGTGCCTTTCTGCTTTTGGACATTCTGTGGGCTCCAGCAGTACTTTTCTAAGTAATCATTTAAGAGGAATGAAACATTAGCACATATCAAGTAAGCTCAACAGTAAAGAAGTGGTGCTGTAATGCATTGTATCTGGTAAATGATTCAGGAATGGAACAGTTAACACTATTAGTGCTAAAGTGGTCATAATTATATTTTGCAGTTAGTGCTCCATTAAGATGAGTGGGAGAATTCACATCTGTCTTTGGTACCACTGTTTCAGGCTATCTAAATGCAGACTACCTGAGACAATTGCATTCTAATTTTCTTTTACGTTCCCTTGAAACTGTACAACATCCTGCATTCATTTTTTATCAGCTTGACAACAGTAATTTCACTTTCTTTTTTTGAAGTTCTGCTGTCAGCATGTCCATTCTACTAAAGACAGGATGCCTGACTTGAAGCATAGGGGACATAGACTGTTGCCTACCACAATTAGAGGATAAGGGGACAGGACAATGTTTTAAAAGTTATCATTTGCTATCAGGAATTGCTTATTTTTACAACTAGTGTGCTAGTGAGAGTCATGCCTCTACTTTCCTTAGTATTCTACTGGAGAGTGAAGAAGTCAGCAGAGGTAAATAAAATATTCATCCAGTGCAGATAAAAACACAGAACTGTTTGTGTACACATCACACCCTCTGCATCACTATCCACTCTTCATGTGTAGCCTCCTATCACATACACTGTTTATTTCCATGCTGCAGCACCTATTTTGAATGTAAACTACAAGTATCTTGGGGCATCGTTTTTGGTCCTTTACTAATGAAGGACACTGGTGATCTTGATAATGCTCTGTATTTAATGATAAGTATTTAGATGCTTAATTCTCTTGATTTATAGCCTGTGTTTGTTTTGTGCATTCTTTAAATGCATCTATATCCAAGATTTTTGGGACTGAACAGAAATAATTCTGTATTAGCCTGTAAATATTAATTCAGAATATTACATTCTTACTCTGTAGTTCTTGTAGTTGTTACATCTTTGTGTCAGTTGTCACTTGAGGTATTTGTCATCCAGTTACAGTGTATCTCTATAACCTTTTGGTGATTTCAAGAGCAGCTTCATTGCCACTGAAAAGGAAATTATTGACAATTCATAACCTGTTATAGTTCCTGCTCCACCTGCCATTTTCTAACTCCCTAGACTATTGTGAACTTAGAGAAGACTGCTTTTTAAAAATCATTTACCATCTGCTGTATACTGCTTAATGCTTGATATCCTGTTAGGGCTTCTTGAACCAATTTTTGCAGTCTAGTTCTATTTGCATTTTCCAAGCTGAGCCAAGAGACAATTAGAGAGCAGACAATTTGTTGAGTCTCAGTCCTTCCCTACTGAGCTAGGAATGTTATGCTAAAGTATTCCAGGTAACCAGGGAGGCTTTTCTTCTTTCTAGTCATCATCTTCCATTGTTCAGGTCTTTGCTGCATGAATCTGACATTTCGAAAAACTACATTTGTGCCATACTTAAAACGTGTCCCATAGTATTCATTCCTTTTTCTGTAAAACCATCCCACTGTTCTCTGAGACAATGTGCTACTATTTGACTTAATTTTGTAACTACAAGAGATCTTCCCGGATAGTGCCAAACTTATTTTCCATTGGACTTTGAATCTCAGACTAGCCATATGCAATATCATTGTATGAAGTTAAATAGTTGTTCCTACCACCTCCAATTCATCCAAGCAATAATAAAATACATGTCATACTGCACTATCATTCAAAAGTGTCATCACAACAGTCAAGACACCATAGGGGTCTGATTTACAAGTGGGGATGGTTTAAGTTGAGGCAGTTTCAGTATTTCGCACCCTTCTTTTTCTTGCTTCTCTTAGAGATTCCTACTCTGACTACAGAGCTGGCTCCACTTCGTGCAAAGCAGTAGTTGAACTGCTGAAGTTTATTACACAAATGCCAAGCTCTTATTTGTAATTCTGTAGCTGTTACATCAGAGTCTGAACTGTTCCTGCAGTGTGGGTAGGGAACTACTGCAGCCATTCCAATATAAGATATCCCCATCCTTGATCATGACTCAGTCCAAGCCTTTTCTGGTGAAGAAGAGTGTCAGCTAACACATTTCAAACAGCAAGAGAGCATAAATTTTCTTGAGGAAAGGCCACATAGATAAAGCAGAATTTAGTTTTTTATAGTACCTCATAAAGGATCACTGCTGAGTATATTGCATGGAATCTTTTGGCTTGGAAATTTGAAAACTGACTTGATTATACTAGGATTTGATTACCCAGTGCCAGAAAACTTAAAAGGCTCTAAGGCATACATAAATTAACAGGACACTGTTCAGTTGAATATCAAGACACAACCTTCCATATTTTCTAATACTGACCTATGGGTTTTCTACATGTAGATCATCTATTTTACTTGAGTTCTGTTTGAGTGCAGTAGAAATAGACTATTCCCTTGACTCTTCATCATCTGAGACTGACCCGCCAGTGCCTTTACAGGAGCAGAATTACATACAAGAAAATATATCTTCTGGAATGTTGCTTTCATTCCTCACCCTCCAAAATTGATGAACAATTACTGTAGGGTCAGGAACTAGTTTTCTTTCAGTGAACCTGTAGACCTTTGAATATACTGCTGTATGCATATGGTATATGCTCTATGTTTTAGCACAAAGGTCAGTCTAGTCTATAAACATAAACACCTATATAACATCTAAGAACAGGAGAAAACCAAGAAAGAAAAAAAAGCCCAAACCAACCAATTGACTAAACAAACAAACATAAAACAACAACAACAAAAAAGGGAAATAAAAAACTAAATAAATAAACTTGCCATGGCAAAGAACAAACTTGCCATAGCAAACCAGCAAACAAAAAATAGTTTCTGTTCAGGGAATGCTGTCAGGCTTGCAACTGGAAATACGAAAACTGTACCTTGTTTGTTCTGACTAAATTCAAGGAAGATCTTTATGTAATCATTGTAAATCAATGGGATTTTTTTTTAAAAAAGCGTGATTCACATGGTCAGCTTCACATTCTAATAGCTAGATGCCAGTGAGACCCAGAATACTGGCTAATCATTTTGGTTATAAGTGTATTACCTAGTTGAGAGCTGTATAAATACTGGAATTTGCAGATTGACGGATTAATCACATAACAAGAGATACAATTAATTTTGCATCGTCCTAAACAATTTCAGTTGTCCTAAACCAAAACATTTTGTCCCCTTTCATGGATTCTTCCATTTTAATATTTGGGGTTTTTAAATTAAAAATAGACCAATTTTTTAAGGGAAAACACTAAGATCAAAAGTCCATTTCTAACATTTTGAATATATATAAAAACCCCACTCAGTTTTCTCCCTTTCCTTTGTTTTTTCTCCAACTGATTTTTTTAAAATGAAATTGCTTATTCAATTTAACTTACATTTATGAACAATCCTGTCATGCCCAAAATCATCTCAATAAGCAGCATTCAGCCAGCTTCTCACCTGCTCTGAGCTGGGTTAGATTAAAATGCTGGAAGTCAGCTATAAATCTCAGCCATTGCACAATGATGGAAATGTTTTTGGCAAGTGGTGATAGTGTAGACATCGCCAATAAGTGCTTCAAACTGGACGCTTTGTCTCTTAAACCCCCATTAACACTCATCAGTATTTGATATTTATTTAGCCGCATTTCTTTCTTTCCAAAGTACCCGATCCAAAGCAAAGAAATCTTTGCTTGACTTCTGTCTGATCAGGCCCCAACCTCCTGCTTCCTTTTGGAAAAATAGATAGGCAGTACAAAAACAGTGTAAACTTTCTATTTTTTTTCCTAGCCTTATCTTTGTTCTGTTGTTTTTTTTTTTTTTTTAATGAAGCTAAATAATTTCTTCTCAAAGTCTGCCTTGTTCCTCTTCCATATGTTCCCTGCCTACGTAAATACCTTTAGCCTCTTTATTAATTCTTTGACAAATGTGTTTAGACCTCCTTCTCACTGTTCCTTTTTTTTCTAGCAGGTTTTAATCTAATCTAATGGTACTTAGTAGCCCGTTCAGGTCCAGCGGAAGTTTGTGCCACTGTCCTGGCATTAGTGGAGCAATATAGCTTATTCTGGGTCTTGGTTTGACCCTTCCTTTCTCTACAGTTAACACTTTCTTTCTGCAGCTCTCCTCCCACTAAGACTTGAATAATAAAACATGCTGCAAAGCAGTGGTGTTCCTGAGAGTTAGCATTTGGGGTAGCAGATGGGGTGATAAAGAAACTGTTTGTGGGGGCGGGGTATGGCCCCTATTACTCCACACCCACTACATGTATTTTTAGCCATTAAATATAATGTGGAAATGTAATGCATTTCAGAACTGTATTTTATCAATATATTATCCCCTTAAGTACTGTACTTTATAAATATTGATAAACTTGATTATAAACAAACTCATTGCTAATTCCTGGAGAACAGTCATCATGATGTGGCAGTGTTTACTGAAGTGGCGATTGGCATGAAGCTGTGATGCAAGGATATATTTCTCTGGGTTAACAATTTGCTAGAGGATGTATCTCTGTGCATATATTCAGTTCAGTGGGTCTGCACAAGTATATGCAAAAATACTATTTGACAAACAAATGCTAATGTTTACATAATATCCCATGTAAGAGTCACGGCAGAATTTCTTCTGATTCTCAGTATCTGAAAATATACCAAGCACTAGTTATGAGGCTATTATGAAGAAAAATAAACTGCCTGTACCTCTCAAAAAATATTCCTGGTGAAAAATTGCAATTGTTATTTCTATAATTTGTATTCATATTAGCTCTAATTCAGAATTAATGTAAATTACAATACATACTAAGTAGAAAGTGGGTGCAACACACTACTGTTATGATTGGTATTGCCTTACAGTTAGTTCTAGCACTTCACAATGATAATGCAAAGTGAACAAAAAGCAGCCCTCAAAGTGATTCCTCACCCCACAGTGAGTCACTTTGAGCAGAGCTTTCCCACCAAGCAAAATACAGGTCAGAACCTAATCTCATAGAAACAATACTCTGAATAAGATAAAATGCTAGCCACAGGAAAAATCAGAATGCTATAACAGTTCTCATTTTTACATTTGTTCCTTAAAAAGAATCACAGTAAGTTCCTTCCTTTTTGCTTCTATATTTCAGAAATTCATATCCTTGCATTTTTTTATTTCTAATAATTTTTCTCTATCACAGTTTAAACTCTTTTTTTTTTTAATTACCAAGAGAAAGAAAAGCTTGTAAAAAAACCAAACCCAAACATTCTATTCCTTCTTTATTTCTAAGTACACTTTAATTTCTTCTTCAGCTAAGGCAAATTATTTTCCTGAGAAGAAAACTGCTTGGAACTTAAGCAAATTATCAGTAAGCAGCTTTTCCCCTTTTTTTCCCCTTCTCTGTTTTGCTTTAAATTATGTTTCATATTAAAAGCAATATGATATATTTATATATTTTACTTTACATCAAGTGGGGACC
The DNA here is from genome assembly GCF_965178545.1 of Coloeus monedula. Lineage (NCBI taxonomy): Eukaryota > Metazoa > Chordata > Aves > Passeriformes > Corvidae > Coloeus > Coloeus monedula. The sequence continues at coordinate 23,803,856 of NC_138787.1, read as the reverse complement.
TTTTATTTAGAGACTAGTAAACTACTGAGATTACTTTTCTGAAAATTTAAAAAATATATGTATCAAATTATTACAGCCAGGTGCTTATCTGCATTCCCTCTCAGTAAAACAGGTCACAGTTTCCTCTGTTCTTGTGTCTTTGTGTTTCTGTTCACAGTATGGACACAGGAGACTCCAATCTTCAGACATGAGCTATGAAAATAGTTAATGCATTTATGTAGCAACACTTTTCATACAATAAGGGGTTACTTGATGCATTTTTTTTCAAACATCTTCTGATTTTAAGGAGAAAAAAAAGGAAACAAAAAAGAAAAGAAGAATAGCTTTGTGACTCTGTGCAATTACTATTGTCCTATTGTTATCTTTAGAGATGGACAAAAAGGACCCTTCTGCACACACAAAAAAAATGAGGAAAACAGATTTGTTTTGACAGACTATTATACTACAAAAATATTTTTGAATGTAAGCTGCAGCAAAGTTCAGTCTTAGAAAATGCAAACCCGGTGCACTATTTTCACTAATGTTATAGGGAAGTATGGAGAAGTGAATGTAAAAGATTCCTTTTGGTTTTTGCTAAATAGGCAAGTAGCAGGATAGCCTAAAAATTTACTACTGAAAGAATTTTCTTAAATGTCATAATTTTCACAAAATTACAATATTTCTTGCATACACTGTGAAGTGACCACCCTTTATTTTGCAATCAGAGAGCAGAGCTGGCAGAACCGAAGTGGTTTGGCAGCTGCAGAGATGAAACTGAACTGAACAAACAGTTTCTTAAGTGATGCTTGGATAGAAGAATTTGGAAACAGTTCAGCTTTAAAAAAAAAATCATTTAAATGTGTGAATCCTGCTTGTTACATTCTTGGGAGTAATTTCTATATATATGGCACAGTAGTTATTATACCGCTAAGGAAAGAAAAGTATAAAAGTATTAGAATAAATTCCTGTTGCAGGAAAAAGTACAGCTCTATTTACAGAGATAACTATAGTTAACACATACAGGCAACAATATATCATTTTGGCAATACTTTTACATACCAAGTTACCAAGAACAATCACTTATTTCTTTTATTCTGACCCAGGGACACAGTTGTGCATAATAAAGAAATCTCTTTCTGTGCTGGCTAGATTTGAACTTCTGAACATCCATATTCAGCAAAAATGGCTCGGAGGGCATGTTGAGAAATACTTTGTGAGTTTTACATTAGCTATCCATCAAGGGCTACAAGCGACAGCCTCATCAACCACTTTGCAGAGCAACCTTCTGAATAGCAGAGAGCTCAATATAAAGAAATTTCGTATTACATTCTGCAGTAGGAAATATCCAGTGTAGTTTTCAGTGAAGTCAGTATTTCATAGGGTCAAATGCCTCTACAGTTTCATAGCTTGGATGCTTCATTTTGATCAACTTCTTCAAAGTGTACACATTCTGAGCTTTTCTGATCTCAAATGGACAGACATAATTTATTGCTTAAATTTTCTGTTCTCTCGTGAGTCCAGAAAGAAGAAAATGAATATACTTGCAAAGAATATCTTTATCTCAACAACAGCTTCTCATTCAGCATGAGGTCTTCAAAGCGAATGAAGATTTTAGGTTTGCTGGCATTTTGTCACCCTAACCAAGGCAGCCAACTGGCTCTGGTTTTAAAACATAAAAGCTTCCATTAATTTTTTTTTTTTTTTTGCCTAGATCCACTATATTGTTTGAAAAGAAAAAAATGGCTCTTCAGATGAGGCTTATTAGTTTTAGCAGTAATATTATGGACGTTATCAGTGTTATGGACTGTGGACTGTTTACCCTACATCCAGTACTATGTGCTCATGACTAGAGTGATTCGAGGAGATAGACTGCATATGTTTGCTATCCAAAGACACTGGTAATTACCATAAAGTTGACATTAACCAGAGGTCATGGAAAATTCAGGGTCAAAGTTTGCATACTTTTTATTTATGCAAGTTAGCAAGTACTTGGGCGCCTCAAAAATATAATTGCAGGCCCAGCAAATGTACTTCATCATGTGCTGTCTAACATAAAGTAATTGTTCTTCAATTACTTTAGATAGTGAATATATAATATATTCACTGCATATATTCTATATATAGAGTATAGATATTCAGATAAATATGTATATGCAGTACATATATCTATTTTCACTACCTCACTATTTAGGGATTATGGATCATCATGCTTTCTATCTCACCCTCTTCAATACAAATTATTCTAAATCTACATATTTTTTCATCAGCAGAACTCAAAAGTAATCCCTTCTATTCCAGAATGTATTCTCTGGAAGTCTTCAGTAAAATTTAGTAATTATTATTTAATAATAACTATTTCCCTCTGATATTTTAAATTCTCGATTTTAAGTAGCTCTGTGGATATTGAATCCCTTTTAAATGTAATAGCTGAAGGACAGCTATTTGATAATATTGCTCAGGAAGAATGTGTTATAATCCAGGCCTAACCCTATCTATAAAAAATGCTTTAAAAGCTTCCTTTTTTTGCTGGCGTTTGTACAATCACATAGGAAGAGAGATGGACAAGATCAAGATAAAAAAATATATAGCACAAGCAAATAAACCAAAACAAGCAGGAATGAAATTACTAACTTAGAGAAACTGCAGAAAAATGCACCCGGTTCCTGAGAGTTTTAAGGTTTGCATGTGTGCTTGCTTTTAAAACATATATTTGTGTTTCTGTGTGTCCAGGCTGTCACCTATCTTTCCTTTTCCATCTCAGTCAAGCACATGTTATATAGGTTTGGGATAGGAAGACTGGCAGATTCGATGTCAAGATTTTCTGGTAATTCTGCTGTACTCTACCTTTGCACACATGCATCCATTTGTTTAGTGCAGGATATTAATTTTCAAAATGAATGCATCTGTTTTCAATAGCATTGCCTAAAATAGACTACAGTGATGTTAAACAACAGCAAAACCCCACAGTGAATGGGTACTGATAACCTTTTCTGATTCTCCAGGAATCAGCACTACCTGTGTTCCTTTATTACATCTAAGACTGCAAAGCAAAGAGGATTCATACCCACACTCTCTGCTGTGCTATCAAAGACTAGCAAGCACCTAGAGACAAGGCTGCAATAGTAGGATAGCAAGGGCAACTTGGACAAAATTATCCCCTATATGCTCCTGCTTTGGGATGGTGCCACTGCCCATAACTGGGAGTGGTAACAGTTGAAGGAAAGGGGACACAACATTAAATTACAGCACAGCACACTCTCAGAATATGAAACTGAATCCCTGATTACATTTTTTTTGGTATGCTGAGGATCTATTAGAGGTATTTCAAAGAAACTTTGAGGAAGGGGAATAGCACAAGGATCTTTGCCATATGTTAAAAGTTCATTGCTGTATTTCTTATAGTAAGAGGTACTGGAATTATTAAAGCTGGAATTGTTACAATAGAGCTATTTTTTAGAAGATGATGTAAGGCATGGTATAAGCTTATCACTTATCAAGAAACCGTATCACTTACAAGACCCCATATGTTTCATTCATATGAACAAAACCAGCAACTGATTAAGACTAAAACACAAACATCTCATGGACTTTTCCAATTTTGAAATAGCTATTTGAAACAAATATTAAAGGATCAGAGCTTCTCTGACCTGATGATTCTCTTCACAAATGGTCTCCTTTGTAACAGTCACATCAGCATGAGCATTGTTTATGAGCACAGGTTTATGGGCGGTGAGCAGTAAAGCACTGCTCCAGACACAAGAATTACAGATCCAAGTGGCTCTACATGGCAATAAAAATCTCTTCAGCCCTCATTATTAGATTAACCTTATTTGTATATTATATTCCTTCTGCTCTGGAAACAACAGTGATACATCTTTGTTTGTTAGTGGGGGCTCCCTCTGAGCTTAGCATCCATTCATGTTTGCTTGACTTTTCTTCTACTAGTGGCAGAAGAAATCCACTCTTTAAGAGGAGCATGACTGGTCGCATTCCTGTGTAGGATAAACCTCATTTGGTCTCAGTGTTTGGGCCCTAAACTCTCTTATTCATTCTCTAGATCCTTTGTAAAAGCAATATGATTCATTCACTCAGTGGAAAAGATGTTCGTTTCCCCTTTGGACCTTCTTGCTTGAAAGGGCTTTAGAATCAATAATCATAAATGCGGCCTTGGTAGACTCTCCTTTCTCTTTCATTTTAACTTGGCTGTAGCTTTTTTTCATTAAACGTGCATCTAACTGTGACCATACTATACAGAATCTTCTGAGCAGTAAAGAAAAGAAATAAAAGTACTCCAAAACCTCCTGATGTTTACTTGGACACTTTGAAAAATGCCTCCATTCTGAATCCAGCATTAATTTTTTCGAAGTTGTTTCATATGATTTGGGACAGTAAATGTAGGTTTTACAATTGGATATTCACAATTCAAAATCCACACTCACTGTTTGACAGTGATTAAATTAATAAAATACTGACTACTGTGAGTTAATATTATTCTTTGAACAGAAAAAGGCAGTTCTTAAATACTAAAATAATTAAATATTTTCTAAAATGCCACAGGCAAATTTACTCCACCTAATCACAAACTCTGCCTAATACTGTGTGAATATGAGATCTGTATTCAGTTTAGGCAGTTTTGTAGAGAAAATACAAAATAGAAGGAGAAATCTAGGAAAATTCTATAGAAATCTAAACCAAATTTGGATTATATTCAGGCCAATGACCTATATCAGTGTGATTTCATTATCTTCTTCTAGAACCACAGCTTTCTGGCTTTGTCTCCCCTTTTTAAAAGTATAAGTAGCCAATAATAAAAGAAAATAGCTGTGCAAGGTTGGCACCATCTGCCACTGTCATGAATATGCTTGGCTTTTTGTTTTCACTTCTGTCCTCTGAGTGAAATAAAGGAAATATGCATTTTACTTTTTTTACATAAGCAATGAGCTAGTCACCTTCTCCAGGCTGCTCCTTTATCTCCTACTTGATGAAGGAAACCAATGTAGACAGGAAAATACTGGCTAATACGAGGCTGGCAGCATTACTTGAAAGTTACTTTAACAATCACTTTGTGGTTACAGGCAGATTTACTATAATTACTGCTTTTCTGTACAATTTATGAATACGATTATGCAAAAACACTCACTTTCACTGTTATTGATAAACAATTACAGGAAAAATTATTTTGTTCAAGGAAGACAGAACTGGTGATCTTCTGTTACATGTCACGCAAGAATGACATGTGGGTGGATGCTGCAGTTCTAATGTTGAAATATCTTTAATTAGAACTGTTGGGACTTTCCCTCTCATGTTTCACTTACAGTTTCTTCTTTCTTTTATCTTTTGTTGATTTTTTTCTTTTTTCTACCAAGAGCTCTCAAATGCCAGTTTACATTCATTTCAAATTACTGAACTAGAGGTTTGCTGTCTTTTATCTTTTATTAGCAGGATTATAATGTATGTTACAATGCACATTACATTCTAGAAATATATATGCATTACTTATTATCAAAAAAGAATTATCAAAGTAAAAACATTATTAAGTAATTGTACCAAATGTTCTGAAAACTAATATCCATTTCACCTTTAATTTAATGTTAGTGGAGTCAGTGCTGCACTAAACACGAAAAAAATACTGCAGTATTAACAGAAGAATTATGTCTAAAATAACAAAGATATTAATGAATTAAGATTACTTACATTATATAACTTCAGTAGGCACAGCCAATGTTAAAAATTAGTTTCAAGGCTGTTAAAATATACATCAATTCTACTGCTAATTGGTTTTTCTTAGAATGTTGTAAAGTATACTCAATACTTTTATTCTACCATGAATGTTTATTAAACAAACCATCAAGCAGCACAAAGGCAAGTATTTTAAAGGTCTGGCTTTAAAATATTCATATCAATTGTATTACTTCACAGAAAGTGCTGTTTAGTAGCCATTAAAGATTAAAATTTGAGAGTAAATTTGGGGTTGATTCTGTGACCCCTTCAGTTCACGTTCTGCAAAACTGCACACAGTGGTTTAAAATTTGAATCCTTAGTTTCTGGGTTGAAGTGTGAAAGGTAAAATAATTCACATGCTTTTTTTTGCCTATCAGAGTGATGAATTGAATACTTCAAACTTTTAATAACAACAATTTACCCATCCTAACGATGGAGTATCCTTACAAAGACAACAGTATTTTGCAAAACAATTCATTTAGGAAACAGTCACATGACCTTTTTAACTGCCTTTAAGATAGCAATAAAATTGGCTCAGTCAGACAGCCCTAATGAGGAAGAGAGAGAAAACATCAACCTTTTCCCTTTCCTGTATCTAATTATAAACAGCATTGTCAACTGACTCCAAGATCAACTGAATCCTAATTGACCTCAGACACTGTACAATAAAAGATAATGAGAGCTGCCAAACTAAATGTTAAAAAAATAAATGGTAATTAGTGTCTTAACTCTTCATTTTTCATTTAATTTTTCTGCTCTTCACAATCACAGCTTTTTCTTTAAGAGTTGTTTTTAGGCTGAAATTTACCAAAATTGGGCACATGCTAGAAAGTCTATAGTATGTGTTCCTGAAAAGGAGCAGTCAGTGAGATGGTGAAATTCAGTGGGAAATAAACAATGATGATTGTGAAGCTCATCACTTAATATCTCTTCCAGCGATCTATGGAATTATTCACTTTTCTTTGAAAACAGCATGCTGTTACCCAATCAGCTAAGTTTTAGTTATATTTTCAAAAGATTCTTCAAAGACTGTAATCCTACAAATATTTAAATGAATGTCTTAATTTAATTCCATATTGCTCTCCTGTGCTTAATATAAACTGATGAAACTATTAATATCAATAAGAAGCATGACTTCATCCTAAATCTTCACAAGGCTTTACAGCTGTAATGTTTTTAATAAAAATTAATTAATGGAATTGCCATACGCAGAGTTTATACTGGTAAATAGTTTATCTAGATTTCTAGCTACATAGATGGGGCCACAGCTTCATCGTCTTTATTACATAATTGTATCTGCCATAGCTATTCCAAGGACAAACTTAGGCAGGCTGAAGCCTTTCTCAAATCTTGCCTTACAGAAGAAATCCTTAACATGGGTTGTATTCTGCACATACTCCCTATATTTACTTTAATTTATATATTCATACTTAGTAGAAATATCTGTCTCATACAAAATCAATCTTACCATAAGAAAGCATCTAGAAAGGTTTAAAAAATGTAATCATCACCTTCCAACATTTTACTCATCACTTGCACTTAGCATCTATCTTAATGTAACATCCAATCAATCCAATTAGAGCTTCCACATTTACAAGATAAATATTGCATTAAGACATAGCTAAATTTTGACAAACAGGCTTCTTGTTTTTAACTCCAGATCTAAAAAAACGGCTTGTTCTAGTTCTGATCATTAACTGACTAGTCCTCTCAAATTTAGAAATAGGTTGCTGAAATTCCATGTGGTTTCATCTCTTAGCCCTCATTACTCACTATTACTGTAATGATTTCTAACTTTATATTGCCATCCTACAATTTAATATGTTGTATTTTTCATCCACTACTACCTGAATCTCATTACATACTTTCCTACATGGCATTTCGGTAATGCAAATCACCCTCCAGTAGGGACAATACTTCTAATCTCAATTTGCATGATTATTCAGATAACATGATGATGAGTCTAGAAAACTAGGCTAAAGTGGTCACTCTTCTCTAGCCCTTGAAAGACTGAAAGGAAGGTGCCTACTTGAGGAAAAAAACATGGTAATTAGGAGAACTACTTTTTCTAAGTTATTAGAAAAAGTCTTCAGAGACTTCAAAGCCTCCCTGACAGAGTCATCTTCTCTAGATCTGTCATTTCAGAATCCATTTAATTCTTTTCAGATGTGCTAGAGCCCCAGAAGACTTAATTTGTACATAGGTTATATTTTCACAGCAAAATGAGACCATAGTTTGATAATACATTAAATTCGGCAGCACTATTGGCTTAATATATCCACTTTCAGAAAACAAAGGGAAATTTGCCTTACACTCCACAATCAGCTGCATTGGCATAACTGAGAGATGGTTATGTAGTACCAGAGCATCAGCAGGAGCTGGTGATGGGAGCTGGTGTGGTTAGAAACCAAACTGGTCTTAGTGCCTAAGGCAGCCAGTGCTCAAGTCACAGTCTCAGCTGCAATGGTAATATGCACTACTGTAATCTGCATTTCTTATCCATGTTACCTTAGAGAAATGCAATGGCAAGGGTCCTATCCTTCAGCAGCAAACAGATTACAAACCTATAGGGATTTTGGGTGACTTACAAATACTGTCACTTTTTCTGCTGTGTTTTCACCACGATTGTTAGGTCTGCAATACAGCAGTATGGTAAAAAGTACCCCTTTCATTTACAGAACAAATACATATTCATCTTTCTGTTCCATCAAGCTCGTAATTAGTTGGGATTCCTAAATTTTAAATATTATGGTGTGAATGTTAGTAATTGTTACTTCAGACAATAAGTGATCCTTGACTATAATTGTGTACATTACTGCTGAGCAAATAAATAATATCATAAAGAAAGAGGATGAATTCTTAGTGAAATTATAAAATGTATACTTCTAACATTAATTATGTAAGAGAGAAGTTCCTTTAAAAAATGCAGATATAAGTGTTTTTTAAATTAAGCACACTTTTTAAAGTGTGCATTTTATATGGATCAAAATGTGTCTTGGTATTTTTAATCTTAGGCCAAGTGGTTAAAGATATTTTGACACAAATGTTTCAAGTGTGAAATCCTCCACATAATTTCTCAACAATCTCTTCTGAGTTTAAAAAAATAACCCCCTTATTTCTGTAATTTAAGATGTGCAATACTAAACTTTATAACAACAAAGTCATTATAGATGCAAAGATCTCTAAATAAATACCAGCAGCAGATATTAACGTCAATATTACAAGCACAACTAGTAAAATAATTTTATATGAAAATAAAGCTATTTATAAATTAAAATCTTAGGTTTCACCACATGACAGTTTGCACAAAAATCTTACGTAAGCCACCATTTTGTTTCTGTTTTCTACCCCCTCTAACACGACATTCTTTGGCTTATTCTTTTTACACCAACACTATATCACAAATGAAATTCTATGACATTATTTTTATGCTACATGCTATAGTAATGCATTTATATGAATTTCTAAAATCATATCTATCAAATCATATCTAATTGGTCATACTGATTGTAAAATCAAAGAATTTTTTATTACTTTGGTTTTATTTTCCAGTTTATTGCATTGTCTCTTCTAAAAAATCTTGTGATTTACTTTATAATAATGGGAAAAGCATAACTGGAAGGGAAGACACTTTGTAGCTAAAACCAAGACATTCAGAACACAGAATTTATTTTCTGTGTGCCTTCTCATAGATCTATAATGCCAAGTAAAATCACAGCTAAGTATCAGGTAAATCCAAGTTTCTAAATGCTTCCTTCCAAATGGGAGCATATATGTTATTCAACACTTTTTTTTAGTATGATGATTCTTTTCAGGTAGGATAAGGATTATGAAAAAAATTAATACAAGAATCAAATCCTAGCATCAGATAGAAAGGAATTTTAAGATAACAACCAAAAGAATGACTATGGGTATGTGAAACATTTGTTTGCAAGATACAATGGTGTTTTAAGCACATACCTAGTGCTTTCTCCACATGCTGAGTAACCAGGCTAATTAAAAAGCCCATACAGCTCTTGTTAAAATCTGTTCAAATTTTTGGAGCACCTGTTATAACAGAATGCCCACAGACTTGATAGTTTAGAGCCAAGACACCTGCTACCTTATGTCTCACAGTATGTTCAGTTTTATACTGATAGTAAAAAAAAAGTCCACTTTCTGACATTTAACAATCTCATAAATGATGAGAAATAAATTGCAAAATTTCGTAATTTAACCCTTGACTGTCACATCTCTTTACCTATAATTTCCTGTGAGCAGGCAATACAATGTACTTTTGGAACTATCTCATTTCTTTGTTGCTGAATTTATTGTATATTATGCTATATTGAGCCAGTGTATAATTCTTGCTTTGCTTTGCTCCATAAATTTTAAAGGTATGGCTAGTACTTAAGTAAATGTAGTTTATCTGAAAAGGGAATGTGCTTCACACCTGCAGTAAAATTCAGCTAGTCAGTATTTGTGCCTCCTTGAACCAGACTTTCTTCTCCACTGCTGATCAGTAACTAAAATACACTAATTAAACAATTACATTTAACTTCGAAACTTCGTTTAAATATGATTTGGCAATATTAATAGAAATGTACCTCAGCACACAATTTTGTTAATGAACACATGTAGGCCCCAATCTCTCAAGAGTGGAAGTAAATTCCAAAAAAAGGAAAGTTATTAACAAGCAGTTACCAACAGGTGTAAAAAGTAGAGAAAGATTTTATTACTAAAAAAAATCATCGTCACAATAGCCTTGTGACAGTGACTCAAACCTTGTCAACATTTATGTATATAACTAATTTTACATGTATGTAAATAGAGTGTATGAATATCTGCAGGATCATGACAGCCACCTTTTGTAGGTATCTGAGTCATGCTGGAATCATTTTATGTAACTGCACGGGCAACAGGATTTCATCTATGGATTCTATAAGAAACTTGTACTTATGTAGCCATAGCTACTGCTTTAATCAGATTTTAGTATTTAGAAAGAAACTGGTAATGAAGAGACTCCATGACCACATCTTGAAGTCAGCTTACTTTGCTGTTCAGCATCTTAGAGCTATAGAAATTTGGATTTAAATATTTTTTCATGTAATTACATTTTAGATATACTGATGAACAGAAATACAAACCTCTCAGGTTCAGAACTATATTTTCTTGGATGAATATTCAAGACCTCACACACTAAATACTAGACATCGAGCTATTCCCATGTTAGAATATACTACAAACTTGGACAAAAATGTGAAACAGCACCCTTTCAAAGCACTTTGTATGCAAGTAATAGTGAATGAAAACCTGGTCCTCAAAGCACAACACAAAAAAATATATGAAAGAACAGTAATGAAGCAAAAATGACAGTCATGAACCCAATCGCATCAGCACAGTTCTTCAACAGGTAGATTTAATTCACCCTCAACACTTACAAGTGCACAAGTGCATATTTTGCCAAGAATAATCACCTATAACTTAAATAATTATTTAAATTCTTTAAATATTTCTTTGTATTTCAAAACTAATTTTCACACAGCTTCTCTATGTATTAGAAGCATAAATGTTGTTAGTTTGCACATCCCATTTCCATTTAGGATTTATCTTAATTTAAGCCAGGAAAAATAATTGGTAACAGATATTAAAAGTTCTTGCAAGTTTTGTTAGCTGTTAGTGTGGAAATTGCATTTTTTCCCATATTTTGCCTATTGATTTGCCTTTGAGATAAAATACAACAAGAAAGCAGGTGATAAGCCTTTGTTAATGCCTCTGGTATGAAATGCTGCAGCTACAGACTACTGTTGATAAACAGATTTTGAATTAATTAGTTCTGCATAATAAGTCTTAAAATTGAATGCAACTGGTCTTCATACATTTGTTTATATACCTCCTGCCAGTTATGAAAAATGTTTTTATTTTATACAAGATCATCAATTAAAAAAACTAATTTTAAACAAGGTAGTAATAAAATAGTCTGCTACTGTAAGATGGCATATGGCAGAAGAAATATTAATTGCAGTTATTTTTGTTGAATTCCAGAGGCAAGTAGGACAGCTAGCTCTGCAAAACTCAGGTCAGTCTGCTGGCAAATGAAGAGGTGGGCTCTGTACTGGTAATTTTTTTAGTATATTTACGATAAAGCAAGACATCTAGACTTTAGAATTGAAGGAAATTAAGAGAAAGTAACTCTGTACTTTATTAACTGGGAATTCATGGATTTGAACCATTTCAGACTGAAGCAATTTTGAAATATAGAAACATTACAGCTGTATCTCATAATGTTTTGAAAGGTAAGGTGCTTGGGGATATTTTGAGTTTATTTATTTTTCTGCTAAAACCTGACTCCAAAGCTCGGGGTGACTCTTGCCAAAGCTTAGAAGCTTGTTAATATACAAAACATGGACAGAAAGCTGTATTCTGTAACCATAATCTCCATTTTAAACTGCTCATTCTTTTTCCTTTTTCTTCTTTTTTTTATATTTGCATATGTCAAAGACAAAACACGGAGGAAAAAAATTATTTATTCGAAAGGGTAGCACATGGGACACGAATTCCTGAGAGATATAAGCAAATTATATTGATTTAAATATTTAAATTTTACTGTGCATATTGTAATTTATACAAATTACGCATCCACTAATAATTAGGATTTAAATCCTATAGCTTGGAACAGCATTTTGGTCCAACTTCTTTGAAATGCCAGAGAAGAAAAGTTTACTTGAGCCTCATCAATCTCAAAAATTTCAAGGAAGCATTGATACCAAAACCCACAATAGGACAGTGACTTTTATTTAATATAAGGAAGCTCTGAACATCTCTTCAACAGTTTATACCGAGTTTGAGCAATACACATGAAAAACAAATCAGGAACAGAATCAGTGTTACCTTCACCCCTCATGTAAACTCAAAGGAGAAAATCCCATGATTTGTGACTAAAAAGTTTGACAGAACATTGTATCCATTAAGAAACACCGTATTGGGTGTACAATTTTTCTGTGGATCACTTCCCACCCCATGCTGTACTCTCAGCTTTCCTTTTCTGCTAATCTCTTAAAATTTTCTCCTCCAGTTCACAATTCTCCCACTTATTCCAGCTGCTGCTTCCTTTTTCATTCAATTTTTCATCCAATATTTTCTTCCCTAATATTCACAATTATAGTAGGTGTTATATCTAAACCAAAAACATCATAAGAGGAATATGACTGCACTAAACACAAAGAAAGTGTGCTTATCTCAGGCCAGTTGCACTGGCTTACAACATAAAGAGTCATTTTGTGGGGATGGTAGCCTGGTCATCATAAAGAGCCATGATGCCAGAATCATGGCAAAATCACAAATATAGATGATTTCTAAATTAAACAAATTGATGTCTAGATTGAGATGTATTCAAGTATTTAAACCTGCCAGAATGTCTTAAATGAACAGTGCCAAACACCAGACCCTGTATTTCAAAATCTGCCCATATAACTTGACACAGTCCTCTACTGCACCAGCTGTTTCCAGGATATTATTCTCTTCTGCCAAAAAGTAAACACAGTTTCCAAACTTCACTTTCAAAACAGTTATCAGCAGAAACTAGTGGGACACAGTGATCCTGGTTTACTTTGTCAAGTAGCAGAATAGATTTGCAGCTTAATGCGGGTGTTAGTATTTGTCATTCAGTGAGATAAAAACATTGCATACTTGGTACATTTTATGCTCTGTAAGTACAGAAACTGGACATTACATCAAGGAGATTAACTGTAAAATGAAGAAAAGATTAGGAAAAATACATTGAAGTTCAGTATTTATGCAACATATTAGCAAATAAAAAAATTCAATGATTTCTTATTAAAAATTTTTCACATTATGATATACCTGAGCTGATCAAAAACATCCTCTAATACAGGGCATTCTTATGTACTTGTTTTTGTATTTTGTATTTATTTGCATATATTAATGAAATGGCAATTTTTGGATATAGTTCACCCCATTTCCACGAAGTTGGTCTTCAAAAGTGTTAATAGCTTGAAGTGGTTAATATTTTTTCATACACTTTTCAAGTTGCCTGAAATGATTGTAATGTGACTATATGTTGGCTTGATAATAGTGACTTATTGATCTGTAAGACTCAATAAGAATTTTGTAAAAATATTTACCTGAACATACACATTTGGTGTCTTGTTATGGGGATACAGAAGACTTTTTACCCATGTCCACAGAACAACCCCAGCACTATAAAGCCTGTGTGCTCAGCTCTTATGGACTGGGAACTCTGGGAACACATCCGCGGCTAGGCCTGGGCTGGATTTGATGTGCAGATGCAAACCATATAAAACAGCTCAAAGCCAGGAATTGCTAAGGACAAATATAAAACCCAGTTTGGGCACTAGAGTGTCCACATTCATTGATCCAAATGGAAAAAGCAAAAAGATATGCAAAGGTCAGTTAAACCAACCAGAAGATTCCAAGGTGAGGAGCAGGCAGAAATGAAACAGATCTAGGCAGGATGATTCAAGTCAAAGATTAGAACGTCAGAGCTCAGATTCCGGGATCAAGACTGAAGGGAAGTCAGAAATGAAGCAATACAGTGAGTGTTTCTCTCTGGGAGTTTTTCTTTAGACCAATTTCATTTCCGATGACTCGCTGTGAGGTTTGAGCACAGACGTGATCCTGCTGACTGCAAGTTTCTAGGAGCCAGAAAAGGAACTTACAAGCAAGAAACTGACTTGAGACTAGGGATAAGAGCATTTCTCTTGGAGAAGGGCGACCTGCACATAGGTCCCTAATCTATGGGACTGCTTTTTTTTTCAGTGTTTGTAGAGTAAAACACAAAAATACAGTGTAAGTTCTTGGAAGGGGTAAGGAGTGGGAGAAAGAAAGGTTTCTTTGAGGAACTCTGATGTTTAGGAACTCTGAATATCTAAACTTCCAACATGGTGGGGGACAGAAACACCTCAAATGTAAAGATACACAGAGTTTTAGACAACCTTTCTCCTTTGGCACTTATGTAAGTGCGTTGTCCCATTCTTCATTGTTTTCCTTTCCAAATGCGTCCCAGTGTCCCAGCTATTGTGATTGCCATTGGGAGATCTGTATACAGTAAGAGCAGTTTCCCCCAGTTTGCAGTTCTTAGAGCTCTCTGAGAATTGAGCTACCTAATATGTACAATACACCAGCATAAACATCTGAATCAGTAGCAATATACTGAGTGCTGAGGACTCAATATTGCTCTTTGGAGCTGTATCCTGGGTGCAGACACACTCTGGTGCTCAGCACGCGAGGCAGTAGCTTGCTCACACAGTACCGACTGTGCAGAGGCAAACTGAGTGGGAGGGCAGTGGTTTCCTGGGACACTGAATGTTAGGCAAGGCCTCAGCACTTCCCTTCACATCTTCTGTGAGTCAGAACAAGAAAAGTGGTAAAAATAGGCATGTGGGAGGTGGGGAAAATGCATTATAGTTCTACTTTAATTGCAAATGGATCATTCAAGTCACAGTGCCTTTACAGATACACAATTTTGTATTGTGCAGAAAATAGCAATGGAAGGCTTAAGGAACTGCAGAAAGTAGCAGTGCTAAATGTGGGATAATCCTAAAATGGGTGGGTGTCAAATGTGTCTACAGGATGTCAAGGGATTATGATTTTTTAATAGAAATCATGGCGGCCACCAAGTTGTTCTTCTCTGCTGGGTTTCTTCCTCCCTGGAGTTTACACTCACAGACACGTAAAATAAAATGAACAAAATAACCCAAACAAATTGATTAATTGCTTACAGTTCAGCCCTCTCTTGAGCTTCTACATGTCTGAAGATCATCAGAACTACCTTTAAAATAGATGTGTTTCCTAAATTACGTTTTGAAGGGATCAAAACATAATCCCATGTCATATGGGATTTTCCAAAGGAGGAGAAAAGGTATACAAGTTCTTCTGAAGTATACTGATCTCCCACCACTCAAAATGATAGTCAAGGGTTTGCTCACAGTAGTTGAAGGCAAACTAGAATATTCACTGTTCTAGAGCTATTGCAGGGGCAGGAGATTTCTCTCTTTATTTTGTAAAGTAGATCTATAAGTCTATTTCTTCCCTTTGATATTAATATAAAATCTAGATAAAAACTGATTTGCACTGTGTATACAAACTAGAAGTCTGTTGTTCATTGAAAGATGATGCTATTATTCATCATTTGTATGTGCTGTAAATAGAACATTGCAGTTCAGAGCAAATTATTTGATACTGAAGAATTATCTATCTAAATTAAATCAAGACCTTAAGCATGAAGCATTAGACAAAGGAAAAGCAGGAGAAAGGGAAGATCGGGAGGAAAAAATAGTTTTTACAGGGTCACATGAAAATTTTATCCTGGTGCTAGATGGCAATGAAGATTTTTCCTATTAAAAAAAAAATAGAGATTATTTATAGCCTGTGGTAACAGGATGACTATCTAAGCTCTTGGCTTCTCAACATTACATCTTTAGCATGTCTAAATATCTATAAAAAGTACCCACAAAATTCTGTTGGGCTACCTAGCAGACTCTTCTTAAAGACAGACTGCTTTTTTCTTCAGAAAAATCTCACTGAAGTAAGAGCTACCAAGTAACAAATACGGCATTTGAACCTTGCAATGAACAAAAGCACTGTGAGAATTCCCTGCTGCCTTCTGAACAAAACTTGTATGAAAGAGCAAGACCTGTGCAAGATGAGTGAGTACACAACTTATATTTATTCAGTACCTAGTTCTCACAGTGTGATGCCCAGGTCCCAGATGGTGTTCAACACAGTGCTAAATCTCACCTACACATACTGGATTCAGCTCTCATTTAATCTGTCCCCAGAGGTATCCTCACTTTGATTTCTAATACATGACTATTCTCCAGCCATATCTCTTAAAGACCCTCAGTCACTTGCTGCAGTGGCACTGAAAGTGGAGCCCATGGGAATCTTTACCCCATGACAGACTGACTGGGGAAACCTCTGTGTTTGTTGTGCTTTCTGAAAACTCTTTTGCTCAACTTGATCTTGTCCAAGTACACATCTACAGCTGAAAGCAAGGTAGACTTGTGACAAAATTTTCAGAGCAAATTCAAATAGCTGGTGCTTTCACAGGTAATATTGAAATATGAATGCCATAGTAATGACTATTATACACAGATAATAAATGCATATGGAATTGCAGCTTGGTTCAGAATCTAGCAATAAAAAGGGCATCTGTTTACAAGTATGTCTGCCATATACTACACTTCAGAAAAATTGTGCTAATTGCTTAGCAAAGACATAGAATTGTTTCAGAACGCCAGGTACACAAAATACCTGGGTTTTGCAATAGGACTAGCTTTGTGAGATTCAGAAACTAAAATAGTTTCAAGTGTTTAACCCCACATGTTTAAAAACATAACAGTACAAATCAGAGTTGAACCATCTAGCAATACAAACAAGATCGGTGCATGGGTCTGAAAGCCAGGGTCTGAGGGATATTTCTATTTTAGAACTCATTATTTATTTAGGCCAAAGAATATACTTAGTGCTTTACAAAATGGAAAATAAAAGGGTTCCTACTTGGAAACAGGCAACACATAAACCTTGGCTGCTGGAAAACAGAGCTGACACAGAGATTTGAAATACCACCCATGTAATCCTGTATTCATAACTTTTTGGCAAAATTTATCTCAAAACCAATGTGAATTACACTTACATAAAAGTTACAAAATTACCCCCCTGCTTTGTTACATGATTACTAGTTCAGTTCTTATCTCTGTTATGACAGTACACGAGAGATCTCAGACTTTGAGAGCTCACATACTCTACAAATACACTGAAAACATTACTGACTGTCCTGAAAATTTTACTTTGATTTGAAGAAAATGTGAAGACAATAACAAAGAGTAATTTATTTATGCAGAGAGGGGGGAGTACTAGGATACATAAAGGTATCAGCACGTGGCTTCTGTTTTCATAATTTCTATGCAGAATGTACATCTGTTTCTTGTAATTAACTTATTGTGATGGAGAATACTTTTTTTTGGACAACTTTTGTGGTTGTTTTTTGTTTGGGTTGTTTTTGTAGGGATTTTTAGCTGCAATTACTGTTTGAATTCTTATTGATGTAATGAGTTATGTTATTGCTCACTGCTTTTCATGTCTTATACAGATACATTTCTAAATGTCTTGTACACAAGGATAGCCTCCATTTTTGAGAAAAAATTGTATTACAGTGCATTACAGAAAGTACATTACAGAGGAGACATATATAAGGACTTGATTCTTTTGTTTTCTGTTTATTTTTTCTCTTAATTTAAAGGAAAATTAATTCAGACAGAATGTCTAGAGTTGATCTCTGGGTAGGGAAAAACATGATTATTATTCATGCAGCAGTGTTTATTTCCATCTGTCACCATAGCAGTTCTTTTAATAACTTATTATACAAATAGTTCAATAGCCTTTCTGCTCCTTTACTCTCTTATTCCTATAATGTTTTCACTGTTCACATTATACAATCCATAAGTAAATCTGTTTTCAAGGTTTTATTGGTATGCTGCATGTATTTCCTGTGTAGTTTCTGAGATTAATCTCCTAAACACTTCTAGAAACTACATATACAAAATATATACATGGTGAATTATGA
Source organism: Coloeus monedula (assembly GCF_965178545.1). Taxonomy (NCBI): domain Eukaryota; kingdom Metazoa; phylum Chordata; class Aves; order Passeriformes; family Corvidae; genus Coloeus; species Coloeus monedula. The sequence continues at coordinate 23,785,570 of NC_138787.1, read as the reverse complement.
AAGATGAAACCAAGGACTATTTCTGGAATCTATTTAAATAGTTCTTACATCTCAAATCAAAAATAAATTTTACATCTGCAAAACTTTTTTGGATTTCTTCATAAGGACATGAGGACTTCCATTTAATCTTCAGGGAAGTGGCTGAGCTCCTTCAGATCAGCAGCTTTTGGAGGATTCACCAAGGGAAAACTAAATGCATAGGCCTTTTACTCCTTCACAACCCCACAGGCTGAACAGGATGTTTTATAGCAAAGAAAGGACATACAGGATAAATTTATATTTTCAGAACCCGTAGACCTTACCAAAACAAAACAACACCAACCAAACAAATGACTGAAATGTTATTGGAAAAGAAGGGACAAGCTGGGAGTGGAGGGGAGAGAGAACAGGACAACAACAGCATCTCTGCAGAAAAGGATCTGGTGAGCAAGTGGAACATGAGTCAGCAGCTGTGCATTTATGGTGACAAAGGCTGTATTAGCATGGACATTTGGAAAAGCAATGTAGCACTGGAACAGGCTGCTTAGTGAAGCTGTGGAATTGCCACTTTTTTGAGATTTTTAGAACTTAGATGGGTGAGTTCATCATAAACCATCTAACTTTGAAGTTGACTCTGTTTTGAGCATGAGGTTGGGCTTCAGAGGCCTCTTCTAGCCTAAACAACTCTGTGATTGTAAGTATAATGCTACAGAGGTGCATCTTTTCTCCTCATCGTATCTCATCTGTTTGGCTAGGTCTGCTTCATCAATATTCCTGCCCCCAGAGGGGAAAATAGGAACCTGAGAGTTGACTCTATCAGTTCTGCTCTTAATTTCCAGCCCATGTATCACTAAGGATCTGAAATCCAGGGAATCATTTCCTGCAAAATCTATCTCACAGAATTACACAGAAGAAAAAGTATAAGCATGTATTAGTTAAGGAAAAATGCTTTATTTCTATTTTCCTAAAATATGGGGGGGAAATGTTTTTGATATAAATGTTTTAAGCTATCACGCTGCACATGAGATCCATTTAAAATCTGTTTAAAATTTATATATGCAGAACATGTGAAAAAGCAGTTGTGATTGCCATCTGATTAAAAAAAAAAAAGAGGCCAAGGACATACATGGCCTGTGGAGATGTAGATGAACAAGTCCAATGAATAGACATTGACATTTCAATAGCTGCTATTTCAGTAAAAAAATACAGAAACCTGTTAGTGAGTGTTGTACTGCTGCTTTTTACTTCTCATTGTAAGGCTAAAAAACCAGCTGTCTGCCATTCTGAAACTTTAAACAGTCTCTGAACAGGAAATGTAACTAGAAGTTTTATATCCGGTAGTACAAATAAGAGCATCACAGTACCAAGGAGCACAGAGCTTTACAGTTTTATATCTGTAGTGACTGATTTCTGCAGTCCTGGAAGACTGAAAATCTATTAGAATTACACATTGTGTTTGGTATACTCCAGAAATGGTAATAGGCTTCTAAGTGACTTTGTGGATGGTCATCACTGAAGAAGTCAGAGAAGAATCACAATAGCCAGAAATAACAAAAAAAAAAGGTTGGAATTTTAAATCTCTCCTGGTTGCCTGGCTTTACAACATTGTGCAAATAACAGCAATAACCAATATTCTTCACCTTCTGCTTATACTTCTGGCCAGACAGCTTTTCCTGAATTTACCCCTCCCCACTCAGTGTTTGAGAAGCATCCCTGGTTGCCTGAGACAAAAGCTATGGGATAGGTACGGTGTTCTCCTCCTCTCTTTCTCATAGGTCAGAACATGACATTTTAAGCTGCAGCATATTGCTGCAAAGACATTTCTGTTTTGTTTAGTTCAGAACAATTCAAAACTCATGATCTGAAATCTGAATGTGTTGAGAGGAGAGAAACTCAAATAAAAATAGGCATGCTGATAAAATAGATATATAATGTTTCACTAAAAAGGCTTTCTTCCTGTTGTAAAGTGAAGATAACCACGGTTTTATGGGCAGCTGGTAGCCCATATGCCAGAACTACCAGACTTGAGTAAAGGAATTTGGACTAATCTAGTAAGTGTGCTATGGGAGAAAGGGGGGGAGATCCTGTAGCATTTTATTATACCAAGTGAAATGCCAAGCAATGTAGGTATTTTGGCCTGACCTGAACACATCATTGGGAAAAAAGGGACCCTGACCATATGAAGCTTGATTTTCACCAAACCATGTATGGTTTTTTCTCTTCACTCCTGTTGTCAGACACAGATTATTTTCTTTATTGTATCTTACAGGACTTCAGTTCTTTTTGCTCTTTCTGGATTTTGGGCCTTTTTTTGTTGTTTGTTTGTTTGTGGTTCGGGGATTCATTTTATGTATTCAAGATGTTAGCTTCTTTGTCCCATTTGAAGTATAGAAGCAAAGGTACTTAAAGACATGCCATTTGTGAAGAAACAGGCTAGCTTCTTACAAAATCCAGTGTTTATAATAGAAACTTTCTGTACTAATGATTACCTTTGTGCAAATATGTTTGGATTAAAGGTTTTCTTGCTATCACACCTCCTCCTGCAGAAATTCCTTTCAGCATATACCCACAAACCTGACTTCCCACTCCACCCTGTATTATAATGTGCATAGAAAGGTATTTGCAAATAACAAAGAAGTTCTCTATGTGCCAACATAAAAAATGATAAGACAAATTGATGTACTGAAGAGAAATTATAAATTGATATGTAGAATTCTCTCTACAGAATAAATAATATTTAATAGTTGAAACTGAGGCTTGATGAGTGTAAAGGAAAGGTTTTCAAAAGCAGCTTAGTCAGTCACCAAGAGAGTGCACATAACAGGCAAATTTATCACACAATAAATTTACACCTTCATCAGATATCTTGTGAAGTCAATCATTCTCACTTGGACACTGATTTACAGTGCTTTGTTGATGGAGTCTTTTGAGTAGTCTTCACTGGTGCCGGGAAAAAAGACCTGAGCAAATCACAAAGCCTGATTTGCTGATCTGCCTGAAGGTTTCCCTGCTAGTACCAGAAGTACGGGTCAGATGATAGAAATGATGGAGGAACTTGGTAAAAATTACCTATTTTTGAGCAGGTCAGAAAGTCAATGGCAAATAGTGAACACAATGTTCAGAATGTTTTCATTTCCTTGTGAATAAATCACAGAGCTTCCTTTCAAAGTGTGCCCAGGTAAAGAAGTTATCATCATTGATACTGGTACACTAGGTATAAGCAAAGAGAGCAGTAGGAAGCATCAAGACAGAGTATGGTACAAAACAGGGATTATACCCACTTGCTGCTGTATATTAAGTTAAAGAGTAGAAAATTAAAAAAGAAACCAGAAGAAGTGAAGAGGAATAGAGAACTTCTGTGTTAGTTGTGAGGAAGTGGAATCTATGCACATTTCATACACTAGAAATGTTTAGTATATATTTATACTGGAAACCATAAAGCCATCAAGTCTGTGTTTGATCTGCAAGCAAACAAAAATCTAATTAGAGTAAGGTAATTCTTGGTTATCCTAATTGGAAGAAACATGTTAATGAGGCAGCTAGAAACTATCATGGAAACAAATGGCACTAGATTGTACACATCTGACAAACAGTGATGCTCCAAGCCAAGGTTCCTCTTTGAGTGGCTGCAAATTTTAAAAAGGGCAAAGAAAAGGGCCAGCAAAGCGAGAGACAGTCATGTGCTAGACCTTAGAAGGGAGTCAAAACAGCTGCCTTGGGGGGCAGGAGTAACTGGGAAGTCAGACAGAGAAACTGTGAGCAAACTGTTGTTGTTTATTCATAAAGTATGCACTGAAAAAGACTTTGTATTACCTGACCAGAAAACAAAACAAAGAACCCCAGAACATTCTGAACCATTAATTAACTTCTTCATGTAACAACCAATCATACAAGGTCTCAAATGGCTGGCAGCTTGGGTCAGGGAGCAATAGTAAATCCTTTTGGTAAGAACTACCTGGTTTTGAGACATTCAAAATACCAGTTCAAAGATTTTAAAAGAAAATTTTGATTTAAGATGTTATCAAGTTCATAATGTGAAACTCAGCATAAGCTCCTGAGCAAGCCCAAGGCTGTCGTAGCTCTAATGAAAAATCACACAGATTGTTGCCAAAAGGAAGGAAAGATAAACTGAGGTTGCAGGTACTGCTCTATCCATCTGTGGCTGCTGAAAAAGAGGAATGCAGAAAAGGAGACAAAGTAGGCCAGGGTCAGTCATCTCTTAAGCAGAAGGTAAAACGTAACCCATTTAAAACCAAAATAGAACCTACTCTCTCTCCTTGCTAGCTCTGCTTTGTTAATATTAGGCCAAATTCCAAAATGAAATCAGCTTTCTTCTGGACCAGGAAAGTGATTTACTGAACAATGTCAGGAGTTGAATCCATACTTCCAAGGGCAAGTTATATCCAAACTGATGCCCACCTAATAGTATTTAGTTTGTAGTCCTTGGCCATCAATATTCTGCAGAAAAGACTCAGTGTGGAAGCCAGCTGTTATGTGGAAATATTTTCAAAGGAATTCTTGCAGGAAGAAGTATGACAGGGAGAAAATCAAGAGCCCAAACCTATTTATGAAAATGCAATAACAAAGACTTATGAAAATTTATTGTCTAGATCACACCATCCTATCTTTTTAGAAATTACGTGCTTGTAAATACCTCGTTCCTATATTTGGGTAGGAATATGGGTCCGTAGTTCACCAGATTCTCCTCCTTGCCTTTTCAAAAGATGGGCATAATATTTGTCTTTTTGCTAGTGAGCAGGAAATTTTCCTAATAATCACGACTTTTCAAAAGATTTTTTAGAGACACTTTACACTGAGGGAACCAACCAACTCCCTTAGCAGCACCAGATAAATCCTACGGACTTAACACATGCCCAGTTTCTCAAGCTGATTCTGATTCAGTTGTCTATTGTGGACAGTAACTTTCTCCCATGAACTTTGCTGCTGGGAACAGAGGCCTGTGAGGCCTGAGAGCAGACCTTGCCAATGACAACAGAAACAAAGACATCACTGGTGTCAGCCTTCATCCTCAGGACTAGATTGCCTGCCCTGTTCATCAAGGGGAACCATTTTCCAAGGTCTTCCATCTGCTGCCAGTGTACCCACACAAGTTTGTTCAGCTTTTTTTTTTGCTGCCCACATTCCTTTCAGTTTCAGCTCTAGCTCTAGCTCTGATCTTCCTAATTCCATCCTGGCATGCCCAAGCAATGCTTCCATATCCCTTCCTGGTAGCCTGTCCATGCTCATGCCTACATGACTGTCTTTTTGTGCTTGAGTTGTCAAGAGGAAATTATGAGAATGTGAATGGTAATTATGTGACATTATGAATGACCAAGAGACAATCCAAGTTACAAGACTGTATTGATGCAAAATCCAATTAATCTGAGAATACCTTCCACAGATAAAACTTAGAGTACTCTGTATTATTCCTTACATTTTAATAACTCTGGGTTTCATCTGGAAGTTCACCACTGTCTCAACAGCCTAACACAGAATCTTGAAATCCTTTATATAAGACAATTATTGGGAAAACTACAAGCCTGAAATTTTGTGAGCAATCAAGAAGCACCATCTGTAATATTATGTTAAAAGCATATTATAAGAAAAAACTGTTGAGGTAGTATGTCTATTGTTTTGATATTCAAAAACATATGATGAACCCAAATGCCAAACTAGGTATTTAATTAACCATGCTGGTTTATGATACATATGCAAAAAAAAAAGAAAATTAAGGTCATAACAGGACAGCATTTTTAATAATTTCCAAAACCACCTTTTCAATTCAACAGCATTTCAAATCTTTTAGTGCTTTTGTATTTTCCAGCAGCCTATTTATATTCTTTGTATTATTCATGTAGCCATAAGCCATAAGACATGCTTACTAGCAATGGACGCATGCTCATCTTCAAAGATTAGCAAGAAAAAAGTTAAAAATAATATGGAAATGGGACCTGAATCACAGAGGAAAAATCCAAGAAGAACTGGATAAGCTTAAGGTAAATTCCATTTTTCTAAATTAATTCCACCTCCCCCACCCCCCCACGCCAAACTTCAAGTCAGTCCTTGTTTTCTCAGAAGCCCTTTAATCAACCTTAGCCAAGCTCTTTGTTTGGGTTATTTTTAACATTACCCTACTGCTAAACACAGTCAGATGTCAAAATGAAATAGGAGTGGAGATAAGGAAGAGAAAGAAATCTGCTAAAATAAGTGAATTTGGTAAAAAAATTAATTTGGTAATATAATAATACTATATTCATTACCCTTGCTGCCAGGCCAACATTTTTAGGGCTCTCAAACATCAAAAAAATGTAAATAGATGTTTGCTTTGAAATCAATTTATTTTGAAAACTTACAGGTTTAAACGACAAGAACAACAATTTGGTTCAACCCCCCATCTAGTATATTCTGAATGTTGAGTGGATTTAAAGGTTCAGTCTGAACATTACACTGGATGTTGTGAAGGGAATGAGATTGGAGAGTGAAAAATTTGCACTACAGGGAGAAGGCAAAGATGGCCAGAGAGGTAACAAGCACTATGCAGGCCAGAACCCAAGAAGTCCTCTCTTTACTTTCTATCACTTCTAGAATCTGCTCTTTTATTTTCCACAATCCAGTGTCCTTCGTTATTTTTATAGTCAAGAGCAAGCCAGCATCTTAGTATGTAGAATTTGTCGTCTTACAACTGCAGCCACTCTTTAGAAAGAACTTAAAGCTGACAACAATCAACGGCTCCTTCAGGTTGCTGGGTGAAAAATCAAATTTGCCACTGAGGTAGATTTGCCACATTTGCCCGTACCTATGAATCCCTTGCTACAAGAAAGTTTTCTTCATCTCATTATTTTTCTTCCTCTTTGATCACCTCTTTAAGGACAGATAAATTTCTGTTTTCCATACTACTTTTTTCCACTACTTTTCCACTTCATGTCTTTTTCTACTAAACTATTAAGGCAGAAAGAGAAGAAAATCTAGTTTCCTCATCTCAAGCACTGGGGAAGCTTCTTAATGCTGTCAGTCCATGGAGCTGGTATTTGCCATGCCAGAATACATAGGCTAGAAACATATTAATCCATTGTGACAAAGTATTTAACCAGGAGAAATTGCAGTGGCTATACCATTCAAAGGCTAGGAGGTTTCTGAGGTACAAGAAGCAGAATAGGAAGGAGCAGCTGAGTTAGAGAGAGTTGGTGGGGTTTGGGCAAAAGCAGAGCAAAAACTGAGAAACTCTTATAAGACATGCAGAAGCAGAAGAGGATGAAGACAGGAAGATCTAGAAGGAATGGAAGTGATTCTAAGGGAAAAAGAACAAACAGAAATATCAGTGTATGCTGAAAGAAAGGAAGCTTTACCTAGCATAACCCAGCTTTGTTGGCAAAAAATTCCCAATATGGAGTACCCTTCCTAAGATGCTTTGCATATTAATTGGTCACCGAAGGATGAGGAGTGAAAGCTGTATTTGTAATGTAATAAAGTACTACTATTATAGATGAAATAACTGCTGTCTGACATCTCTCCATAATTAACCTTTTTCATTATACTGTATATCCATATTAACCTCTCATCAACTGCTGTTTTTTCCTATAGTGAGATATTATCATCTCATTTCTTTTAATATAAAAGTGGCCAAGAGATTCATTACCACTGTTTATTATCATTATTCCTAATGATATGATGAGGTATTACCCATGGCATTTTACTGCATGTCTGCTCAAGTAGATTGGGATTTGCGGCAAGGTCCTGTTTAGACACTGAACCCAACAGTCATGTTTAATAAGTCTTATGTTCTGTCAGAAAAAGCAGCTTATTACTAATGAGATGTATTATGTTATTTAATACCCAAATAAAACTCTATTTCTCAAGTATACATGCCTGGGGCACAAATCTGACAAACACTTAGGGAAGCAAAATGCTGTCCAAAGAGACAGTGATTAATAAAGACCAGTTGGGGGGGGTGTTGTTTCCATGTACTAAAATACTGGCTTTGATATACTTGTTTTTTGGAGTGAATCCAGTATGAGAAAACAGTGTAAGCATGCTAGGGAGAGCTTCAGGGAATCGAGGAATATTCACTGAGTCTCTGCCTACTGAAATGCTGACATCTTATATGGCTATGTTGCTGGAAACAAGAAGAAAGCTTTGAGTATTTACTAAAGTGGTGCCTGGGTTTCTTCAGTTTCTTTGGCTGGGGTTGAAGCATAAATAAGGATTATGTTGAACTAGCATTACATTTTGCATTTCATTTGTGTAACATTTTAGCCTGGCTCCACACTATGGATATGGCCTTTACTCAAAGAGAATTTGTACCATTCAATTAACACCAATTTTCACAAGCTACACTATGGAACAAAAACCATAATTGTTTTCATTCTCTGCTAGGATACTAGTGGTAAAACCTAAAACCTGGGATGTCTGTACAATGATCTTACCCAACTTTCTCACACCTTGGAACAGTCACATCTACAGAACTGATTACCTTTTGTGGTTTTGTGACAATCAACTCATTTTCCCTTGCTTTCTTCCACAAAAGTAGAAGTTCCTGCATAGTAGAAGTTCCTAATTGATTCAGAGATCCCAACAGCAGCTAGGAATGGATGCCTAGGGAAGTGAGTTCTATGCACAGGAGATTCTCTAAGTAGTTTACTTCACCCTTCCTACTTCTGCTCCATATTATTTAAAGCTCACCTAAACACACCGGTCAGCTTTCCAGAAAACATAGGAAAGCCCCCACCACAGTGAAGTCAGAATACAGCAGAAATATTTTGGGAGCAATACCCAGTTGGTGTAATTACTGACAATAGTTATTTTCAGATTACTTCCATGTAAAAGGAAAAATTCCTACAGAAATTAAAAGAAAGAAAAAACCTGCTATATTCTATAGCAGTTATCAAAAAATTAACAAAGAGAGAAAAATGCTATAGTCTACTTTAAAATTATATGTATATGCATAATTCTCATTTATTTAATTCCTTTACAGCAAATTCCACTTAAAATTGTACATGAAGGTTTGTAACTTTGTGGTTTTTTGCCGTTTCCTAATTGTTTACAAACTATTCAAATATGTATAGTTATATGTTTAGTTACTCTGAACACAGATGTAGTTTAGGTTTCTCCTTGAGACTGTGCTTTTTTTAATCAAAGAATGCTGAATTTTAACATTTGTTTACCTTATTATTTATAATCAATATGATGGCATTGACTGATTTAAATATTTTTATAGATATGACAATAATTTTTAAAATAATTAAATCATATATTCATTTTTAAATGGCTAGCTTTTCTCTTGACACAATGGAAAAGAAACACAGTAATTAGATCTTTTCAACACAATCGCTGTAGTCAAACATTTGGGCTATGGGGTAATACACAATACACTGTCTATAAGTGGCTTCATAGTGGAAAAGAGGTTCAATACTCAAGAAAAGGAATAAAATTATTCTTGATCCTGTCTGGTATTGCCAAAAACTATGAAGAAACTGACCTTTGGACTTGGAAAAGCAGAATGGGCATTGCATAAACTCTGGGGAAAGAGTAAGGAAGAGGTTGTACCTATTTTGCTGCTTTTCATTGTTCCCAAATGAATGAATATTAATTGAGAAGTGCTGTTACATATTTTATGACACTCTGAGTACATGTCCTGAAATCCCATGAGGCCTTGTTTTAATACAAATTAATCCTAAACTACACTTAATTAGCATTGCTGTGGTTGATTTTGCTTTTTCTGCTGCAAGGAAGAATACAATATCTTAGACTTTTGCTTTTTCAAATGTTAAAATATATGATGGAGGTGAAGAAGTGATTTCGGAGCTGAATGACTTCCTGGCAGGAGAGAATCTGACAGGATGGCATTTTACTAATTAAGAAGAGTGCTGGACTAACCAGATGGGAAAAATACATACTGAAACTTTTTTTCTTTCGTTAGTTCTTTTTTTTTTTTCCCACAATACAATGTAGAAATAATCAAGGACAATGAAGGGCATGCAAAGAAGAACTGGTAAGTAAGGAAATCTGCTAGCATAAAATAAACCTACAGAAATCAGATAGTAACCAAATAATCCTGTTTTAATCAGATCAAAAATTAAGCAGGAATCAGAAGCCACTGATGCGAACAAGACATTTCTATGCTTCAGACCCATCTCTAATAAAAATGCACGGTGTTATTTCTGGCAAGTCAGTCAGGACTACATCTACACAGACATTTTAGGTCCTAAATCTAGTATTTAGATATAATCATGATCCTTAAAAAAAAATACATCAAGGGATTTAAGAGATTTTCCATCTCCTTTAGAGAAAGAGGAGATAACACAATCCACCCTAATGCTAGGGACAAAGTAAGAAATACACTTCAAAAAATCCCAACATGCTAAATAAGATGGTTTTTCTAGGTAAATTAAGCTCAATAAAGTTACTGAGGAATGTAAAAGAATGTAAAAAAAATGGCAGAATTGGAAAAGTGAAAATGGGATAAATAGCAATGCAGAAAAAATATCTATTCCTGTAAGGTATTTGTAGCAAGACAAAGACAAAGGAAAGGGAGACCTGCTACTCAGTGGAGAAAAAGTATGATTAGACATGATGTCAAAAATGTTGATACCTTTTTTACTTTTCTTCACTAGGAGGGTCAGCCTCAATCAGCTGGCTAAAATGATTAGTCTCAGAGACAAGGAGAGAGAATACAGGACAGGACCATAACTTAAACAAAATATTTTCAAACCAGCTGAGCTCAAACAATTCCTTTCAGGATACTTAGAGAACAGAATAAAGACATTTTGGAGTCATTAGCAACAATCTTTGAGAACTTGTGGAGTATAGATGAGCTTCTAAAAGAATGAAAAAGGACAGATGTCATGTTTATCTTTAAGAGCAGAGAACAGAAGAAATCAGGAAATTACATATTGTTCTGTCTTTCTTCCTGAGAAAAACACTGGAGAAAATAATTGAATGAGTTTGCTTAAAAGCTTAAGTTTTTGTCCCGTTTTAAGGACATAAAACAGGAAGCATGTATTTGTTGAAAACTATGGTAGAAAGTCAGCTGGATCATGTTGTCCAGTTTGTTCATTGTACCTTGTGGAAAATGTGGTTCAACTGAAGAATAATTAGAGATTTAGAAAAAAAAATCTGTAAGAAAGAACAGAAGGTCCCTTGGGAGGCTGTGAAATCTTTATCACCAATATAGATCTTCAAAACAGGCAAACATATGTTAGAAATGGTTTAGGTAAAGCTGATGCTGCCTTTGGCAAGGATGGTATCTTCAGAGGGCTGTTCTAGGCACCAGTGAAGTAGAAAATCAGTCAGTAAAACTGATTGTCAAAAGCAGAAAAGTGGGAATGACCTACTGCCAACTGTGCCAAAAAACATGCAAACATTGTTAAAAGGAGACTGGAACCCAAAGATTGTTGTAGCCACGAGACTAGTGAAAATAGTCTCTGTGATCTGTCCCAATCAGTCCATGCAAAATCTGATTTTCATCTCCAAGAGATGTGATTAGAAAGGATTCAGAACTACAGAGTATTACCCAGAGACAAGCAGCTATACTTAAAACATTGCTTTTCAGCAAGCTCCACATTCTGTGTAGCAAAATTATGTACTAGAGGCTGTAGCAGCCTCCATGAAGCCACTGGTACCATAACCCCAAATTCCTTTTCTGATTCTTGTCTTTAGCTACTCTATCATCTACCAACAAAGTAGGAAGGGTTAGGTTGGAAGATACAAGTGTGTCAGGAGTGGGACTGATAGAACAATACTTTACCTGTCCATTGCCTCTGAAGAATTTGGAGAACAAACTTGAGAACAATCCTTTAAGTTCCAGGCCATAGTGTAGGTCAAATCTTTTAAAAGAGAGGTTTAGAGTCAGCTGTCAGTTTGACTGTACTTCAGAGTACAGACACAAAGGTAAGGCCAAGCACCAGGGAGGGAGGGCCTCTGATACTTCATTTTCTTGCTCCCAACTAACCTGACATCTATGATTTTTTTTTCTTCCCTGGTTTTACCCCTCATATTAAGAGTTGCCTTTCTTTAATGTTCTTTTTGCCTGATATCCTTTTGCAATCTGAAATGCAGTTGCTATTCACTGCTGCAGGAAATTATTTTTCAGTTCTGTGTAGAATTCTCCCATTTGATTTAATACACAGTATACTGATTGCAGTACAATTTAAGAGCATGTGATGACACTACAGGAATGGCCAAAACCTGTTCAAATAAGAGTATGATACAAGGGCAGAAAATAATATGAGCAAAAATGCCACTTTGAACATGTCTTTCTAGACCCTTGATGTGTATCTACTGAAATAAATTGGTACTTAATAAATACAAATTAATGTATAATTGCTTTTATAAGACTGTTTTGAGTTACCCTGTTCTATTTCAGATCTCTGCTACAAGCCAAAATTCTCTTACATCTTTTGCTTCCAGAAAGCCAACAATAAGTGGATACAATGCTAGAAGAGCAGGTGTGTTTTCACTCAGAGGAAGCAGCTACAGATAGGAAAATGTCTTAGCAGCTGGTGTATCAGAAGACTGAAGCTGTGCCAGACGAAGTGAGTGTGTGCATGTGTGTGTGCACACACGTTTTGCCACTAATTATGCAAAAAGGCCCAAACCCATTGATCATGTGCTTCTCTCCCTACTTCACCGGGAATAAATCTTGAAGTGTGACAGCTCTTCCAGAAAGTCAGAGTTATTACTAGTGATGTAATTTCTGTACTAGAACTGACAACACACAATGAATAATCCATTTTTTTCTTTATGTTTTGTACATATACTCCTGTTCACTGCATGGTAAGAACAAATATCATTTGCAAGAAGCTGATCTGAACTTTTATTATCATTAACTCCTCCTAGTTTCAGAGATGATGAGGCTTTATTCAATCCAGCACAGAGCCAACACATGATGAGCTACACAGCACATGGCTTCAAGCTTTCTTTGCTTTAAGTTGGGAAAGATTTACCACAAAATTCAGCAGGCACAGCTGCTGATTTATCTTTGGTGCATGCAGATATCAAGAAATTTTAGTTAAAATTTGAGCAGCCTGACTGCTCAATGACTGTTCAGGGTCTTTTTTGGGGGAGTTTTTGTTGTTGTTTTTTTTTTTTGTTTGTTTACTCGGTTATAGAACTTCACTGCAATGGTACATTTTAAGATTTACAGAAACACTCATCTGAGCATCTTATTTTGTCTTGCCACTCTAATTAGTCAAGCTTAGACCCACCAAACTGTCATAGGAAGATTGTCAGTAAGAATCAAGAAAAAGTGCTTTGTTAAAGTCACAAAACCACTTTTTCATTTATAAAAAGATTTGGAAATTAAAACAAGGAGTTAGAACAACTATATCACAAAACAAAGATGATAGAGATGAACAATTCCAAAAATTTTTTTCACTATGCAGATAAACAGAACTATTTATTTTCAAATTCTACTATAACATACAATCAAATAATGTTGAGAGAATGTAGATCAACTCCATGTGTCAGGCAAATTATGGATATAGTTTCAGTTGCTCTATCTTTTTGTAAAAATAATTAAGGAGGACTAGTGGTTTTGTTAAAAGATTACACAGAAGAAGGTCACCTTGCTGTGTATTTACATAGACATACCTTCTGTTAAGCTTTGTGAGCAGTTAGAATGATATTATGTAGCTGATCTGTTGGTCATCATAATTTAACTAGAAATATAGTCAAATTATACACAGCATCTTTGAGAAACCAGATAAAACTGATTATCTTTAATAAACTTGCCCAAAGGTTCTATCTTTCAAATGGATGTTCTCAAATTAATAAGAAATAGTTTTGAATGGATTTTCCAAGATTATTTGGAGCAATAGTAATGTCCTCTAGACTCCTACAGAATCCTGTCATTTACAGGAGATTGTTTAATGTAGAGAAATTCCTACACATTTGTATCAGCATGAAGTCATTAACATAAGAACATATGCCACATTGGTTCAGACCCATCTTCTCTTCAGCGGTGGCTAGAAATCAATGCCCTGGGAAGAATAAGAACAGGGCAAGCATATGTAATACTTCCTCAGAGTCTTCTCCCAGCTGCCAGCTATTTTCAGGTCAGAGAACTTCCTGAGATTGATGCTGCCTGTCTCTTTAGTTTCCATCAGTGAATCTCTCAAGTATTTACTTTTTTTACAATTTTCCCATGAACATCAAAATTTTCACATCCTGAACAGTTATGACAAGAAGTTCCATAGGTGTACTAACACAGGTCCATTAATGTAATGACTTTGCATCAACACCTGTCTCCTCCTTCTCTCCAGACTCTGGAATTCTATGACACTACAGAAACAAAAGTAATACCGTGGAATCTGGTCTTGCTGCATGACATAACTCCCCTTTTTGCAGACGAGGAAAAGAAGTTGTAAGATTCCAGAAATTAAATGTTTCATTTCAAATACATCTTCCTTGACTTCTTCCACTCTTACTACAAACTGAAGCCTAAATAGAGGCTTGGGATCAAGAAACATTAAATAGTGCAAAGGCTCTGTATATCAATCATATTTTCTTAAATTAGATACTGTATATAATGTAGTTCTATGTAGATCAGCTATCAAGATTCAACAAATTTTAACAAAGAAAAAAGGGAGAAGGCCTATGCAATGTAGTTTATATCAAAATATCTCACTTTTTCACATTGACAGATCTAAGGAATTAATGATTATATGTTAAATTTCGTGAATACTTGTTTCTGTGACAAAAAGGCACTCATACTAGAACATGAATTTTTCAAGGTGTTTTCCCTACATTGTTCTACAGAACTCAGTTTCAACTATACAGTGGTTTGAGGGAAAGTGAGGAGAGACACAATTATGATAAAACTTAAACAGAGCTCAAGGGTCTGTCTAATTAAGTTTCTTTGGAGCTTAACTAAGAATCAGTGGATTGGCTATTCTTCTCAAAGAAGTATCACACTCCCTTTTACTCCCTCTACATGTAATACAGGTTGTATTCTATACAGAGGAATGGCATTTGTTTTCCAAAACTGTTGCTACTTTCTTTTGGTCTCATTATCATCACAGGCTTTTCTTCACAACATATTAAGAAGTATGTATTATATTTGGTACAACAGTTGCTCTGTATGTTAACTGTTCCCATGCATGCAGGGTTGCCTGTTCATGCACTGCTCCCTTTTCATGCAGGGTAACCTTTCTCCAGGGTAGGGAGCCTCCAGAAGACATTGACATCACTTATGGAAATAAAGAATGTTGCACTGGGTCCAAAACCACTTTGCAGGCTGCTTCTGCGAAAGTCTCTGTTTTAGAGAATGACTGACTGCACACAGTCACGCTTAAGTTCTTCAGCTGGGTATTTCTCAGTGGAAGTTCCCAGCTAATATTAGCCATAAGAAGTACAAAACCACATTTCATAATCTTGTTGATAGTCCTCCAGGCAACATAAAGATTTCCTATACTGTTACCAAAGAGATGAGAAAATCCCAACTTTTTGTTCCTACACTTTGTAAAGACAATGAGTAAATTACACTTATCAACTTCAGCATTCAGATACACAGAAAAAGTGTAAGACACTACTTATATGTTGCTTATAGTGCTCCAAATCTGTATGTCTGCATTTTGATTAAATATACTTTAGTTTCTGGAACCCAGGCTTTATTTGTTACAACCTACAGGCAAATTACATAGGCTCATCAGCGAACTACTCTTGATGCTGGGGAAAAAATTAATCAGCCTCACCTTCCTTCACACTAAGAAATGACAGCATTTGGTCTAAACTAATACACAGTTCTCATTTTCGGACCAGGAAAGGCATTTCAAGATCAAAACACACTTTTTATTTTGTTAAAGCAGCAACAGATGAAAAGAACGGCGAAACACCCCACAGTAGCAGAGACTCTTTCAGCACCCAGCACACTTCTTTGGGACCACAGCCTCGGAGTTCTGGAAAAGGTTTAACATCTGACGTGAGCCACCTAGTGACTGAATGAATGGCTACATTAACAACTTGCAAGAAACATTTTAACATCTTTCTAGTAGAAGCCAGTTTGCACTTCTAAGCTTATATAATTACAAAGGAATCAGATTAAACCTTTGATGAACTACGGTCTTTTGCCAGCTGCTCCAGCACAAGCCTCCCCAGCAGTGAGATCCTCCCAAGACCTCAGCTCAGTGTAACCGACGAGCACAGTGTTAACTAATCAGCACAGACTAAGAAAAAATCCTGTTAAAATACCATTTTGGAAGTAATGTCAAACAGCAAACTGCATACAGATGATGTAAGTATTTAAATAGGCTGCTTGACCCACGGAGCGCAAACTTGAATTTTCACTATGAAAAAAGTATCAACTTGCTAATTCCCAATCACCAAGGAAAAAAAAAGACCAAACAAAGACCAAACAAAACCCCCTACCAACAACAACAAAAAACCCACTCTAAGTTTCTAAGCATAAGTAGTCAAAGTAAGACTTTTTCTGAGTCTGAACACAAAGTGAAATAAAATAGTAAAAACAAGAAGCTCTTTGTCACCACTCCCAAACCCTAGATAAGTGGTTTGCAACTGTTTTTAAAATTGGTAGATTCCTAAAATCCTAAATCATTTTAGAATACACTCATATATGCTTCTTCTTTCCAGCTATCTTGTGAGGACTACATAGAGGAAAGCAATCCTGCCTTGACAATGACACAAAAGTGTGAAATACTGATGTGGGACAGAAATACAGAAAGTTGTTCCTGGAATAGCTGTGGGGAAGAGAATACAGAGACAGAAGAGGAGGAAGCAGAAAAACAAAGAAAAAGAAAGCAAGATGAGGAAGAGAAGGACGAAAAGTAATTAAGTAATTGACTGTAAAGCAGAAAATAAAAGATCAAAGTCAGAGATCAAGTTAGCTACTAAATAGAGGTTTTGTACTATTTTCATGGGTATTTTTCTTTTCTTCTATTTAATTTATTCAAAGGTTGGAGGTCTCTAAGAATATCAAGATGGGTTACTGTAAAGCTTGTAAAATACACCTTATTGTATTGGGGGAGGAAATGTAAAGAAAGAAGGCACTAGATAATGAAGACAGAGGAAAAAAAAGCTTCTCCCATGCTTTACTGTGAAAGAATATTACCAATAAAGCACTAAGAAATTAATGCATGTGATTTGAAAAGTCATGTTTGTAGATGGTTGTCGGTTTTGCTTTGCTGAGTTTGAGACCTTCACAGAGAATTTACATTAAGTACATTTCTAGAATTTAATAAACAATTTTTCCTCTAAAACAACTAACATGCAATGATAGTGTTTCAGAGGTGGTATACATATTATGGCTCTATTTGAATTCAGGTAGCCATAATCTTAGTTGATGCATGCTTATCATCAGACAACAACCCACTTGTACTTTTCTGCACATTATCCCTTTTTAAATACAACATCAGTTAAATTATATTGCATGTATTGATCTGTATTTAAGAAATGCAGGTTTTATTTCAGCTGAGATATCCATTATAACTTTTAGTGCGTAACTACTTGCCAAAACTGAATAAAAATGTAACATATTATTAAATGAATTAACATGAATTAAAAGAGAAGCAATAGCCTTTTTTGCCCACACCCTATTTTTTTTTTAAAGACCTGGTTGAATAAAGCCTTAACTTGGATGTCTCTGAAAAAGGAAATTGAATCCCCTTTTCTTGGAAACGTGCTAAAAGAGCAAACTCTCTCTGAACTTTAATAATTCATTAGGACCTCACCTGAAGTTCTTAAAAGTGGCCAAACAGAAAGTATATTTATAGGCTTGTTAAGCTGTCTGCCTGTAAGTCTCTTTAGCCTTAGTAAAGGCCAAAACAGACCAAAAGAGTTGCTAAAGACTCTGCAGGAAATATAAATTATAATAAAAATAACCTTCAAAAGAGCACAGACAGCAAAAGCTGGCTACTTCTGTGGCTATGTTTGAGCTCAATCCTCAGGCTTCCAAGGGCAGGCACTCGGGGTAGGTGGGTTGTGATAGCTGGAATGCAAGTTCTGATCTGGGAGTGGGCAAATGGAAAAGCTCTGCCCTAGCAGAAGAAACACCACAGCTTGGCTGCATGGATATGTTCGCTGGGGTTCAGAGACAGCCGATATTAATTAAAAATCTGTAGTGCTTCTCTGCTGCTGGCTCTGTGACGGTATCCTGGGCAAGTATGTAACAAATATTCTCCCATCAGCTCCCATCCTCCTACACACCTTCAGGAAAAAAGTTGTACTTATATATGTGACCTAAAGAGAGAAGGGCTTGTAGCAGTAGCAAAATTAAAAGTGTGTGTTTCCATTATATTCTTACCTATAAAATTCATTGCCTGCGTGAACTAAATGTAGGGACGGGAATACCACTGTAGTAACCTAGAACAGACCCTTCAGACAGAAACTACCCTGAGCATGAAAAGTATGTTACAAATGTAACTATTGTTATTTACAAATCACTCTAAGTCATGGAAAGACAGGAAAGGGCTGTGGAAGTCGGAAGCAGACGCTGCTTGAGAGGTCTTCAGCAGCCAGACAGAAGAAGCACTGCCGGACAGCCGGAGACGAGCGGACAGGCTCCCATCCTTGCGCGGGGCGGACGAGGAAGGTGCCATCCCCGAGCGAACCCGGCGGCTCCTGCGGCCGCTGCCCTGCCCTGCCCCGACCCGAGGCCGGCGCGGGCAGAACCCCGTCACAGGGCGGGGAGAGGCACGGCAGGAAGTCGGTTCTGGTTCCTGGGTTAAGTCGCCCAGGCAGGAACGAGCGCCTTGTGCCGGGAGCGGCCGCGGGCTCCGTGAGGCGCTCGTAAGTCTGAGTCGCTTTGGAAACCACGCGCTCCTCGCCCTCCCCTGTGCCGGGAGCAGCGGGGTCGGCCCGGGGCCGGAGCGCGGGCCGGGCGCTCCCGGGCCGTGTTTCTGCCCCCCGCTCCCGGGGGTGCCGCTTTCCCCGGGGGTGCCGCTTCCCCCTCGGCGCCGCTCGGCCCGGCTCGGGAGCGGGGCCGGGGACGCGTCGTTTGCGTGCGGAGGCGCTCCGGGAGCGGGGAATCGGGGGACGGGATCAGCGGGCTCGCTGCCGGGAGGCGATGGCCCGGGCGGCGAGCGCAGGAGCAGGAAGAGGCGGCTGCCCCCGCGGGCAGCGGCAGCGCGGCGGGGGCAGCGAACCGCAGCGCTCCGGGAATCACCGTCCCGAGCCCTGGGCGCACAGGGGCTGCCCAGCTGTAAACGCTGATGTGCCAGGGGCTCCTGCTGTGTTAACGACGCATCCCGCAGTCGGGCAAAGCAGGAATTGTTTCTACTCAGAAAAAATAAGGGAAAGAAACAAAGCAGAAAGTTCAGTGAGCTCTCAGTCTCTCACAAATGATTACCTCAACAGGTTTCCAGTTCCCAAGATGATGGCAGTGTAACTTACAAAATATTGCAATTGAAAAATCTGTTTTGAAAGCAGAAATATGTAGAGAAGTACTTGCGGCTGGATGGCACCTGTGTTTTCATCTCTCATGAACCTATGAGAGGTAGGAATGTGGATTACCAATTAATGTGCATATACACATGATTAGCTAAAACCTTTCTTTCATAATTTAAGGTGTTTTTTGAGGCAATATGAAAACTAGTATGAAAACTAGTGAGCTGTAGAGCTGGGATTGCAACAGAAATATGTTGCTAATCTTTGTGTGGGAGCTTTTTTGGCATTTGATGAAGAAAATGCATATTACTGTTTCTTTTTTCCCCCCCCCACCTGTATCAGCAAAACGCTTCTATTTGAAGCAAGTATTTTAAGATAATCTGCAAGTTTCATTTGGTGCGTTTACTTAAAAGTTTCTCTTACATTAGCTGTACCCAGTGGTCGTCCAGTGTTCAAGTCTTTACTCAAATATGAAATTCCAGTTCTCATTGCCATAGCTCCAGCAGCACAGCAATCACAGGTACCTCATTCTAATTCTGTCCCTGTTAGAATAAATGCAGCATTTTGTAGTGCTGCAACTCTGCAGACTACATATTGGTGTTAGTGATTGTAAAAGTCTTTAGGATCTAATGAATATCCAGAATGTAAGTTGTGGAAGATCAGGATTGTGAGCTGAATTATGTTCCAGTTGCCATTTGAATACAGCATAACTAATCATAGCTGATTAAAATAGTGGGGATATTTGGGTTGGGGTTTTTTGGTTTGTTGGGTTTTGGGGGGTTTTTTTTTAGGGCTGTTGGGAGGGAGTTTTTTCCTCCTCGTTGGATGCAGGGAGAAGGGTAAATGACAAGGAACAGTTGGCAAATTCCCTGATAAATATTGATGCCTATGGAGGAGAAGCAGGAAAATGAGCCAGTTTTTCTAACTGCAAGGAGTTCTGGATATGAGACAGATAACATAAGAAGCAGTTATTTATTCCAGCAGCAGGCAATCCGGGCTGTGACTACAGAGTAGTTTAATCCAATCTAAATCTAGACTGCGGCAGTCCTGCCCACGGCTAGTCGCATGTTCCCACTGCCTCCTTGTGCTGGTAGTAGTGCTCCAGCAGCCTTGCAGTGAGCTAGCTCCAGTTTTAATTTCGAGGTTGGTTTTTTTAGGGGGTTTATTGTTGCTTTTTTGAGGAAGTAGGGAGCTACTTTGGCATACTCAACTGTGTAGCATAGAAGTACTAATAGTGGTACCAGTAAGCGGCAAAAATACACGGCCAGAGATGGGGGAAGGCTGGCCTATCCTTCTCAGTGGCAGTGTGGACTTGTGACAGTGTTACATAACTGTGACTTTGTGTTACAATTGGAAAGCCAGTGCTGCTGTTGAACACAAGAGTTCTGTCTGCCTATTGCTGATGTTTTCTGTTCCTGTGCAGGCTTCCTTGTGTTATTGTGCCATTTGAAGTGGTCTGTGGATCTGATCTGCATTAAAAGTAATGCAGCAAAAATACATTTAGTGTTTAGTTTTAAACTGAATTGGTTTGCTGATATGGTTTACAGAAAGGTTTCTTGTGCTGGAAGAAAGGGAAGGGTAAGGTCAAAGAAGAAATGGATGTCTAGGGTATGGGGAAAATGTAGGACCAATTCTTCTAGTTACAGTGCCATCTGAAAGTGTCACTAGTAATGACATTGATTGATCCTTTCTTACTGCATGGAGTCTGAATTTTAGGGAGCTACCAGTAAGTTATTTTTCGTACCAAGTAGAAAATCGGGTGCTAATACTGTCCCTGTCCGGCTCCGTGGGGTCCCGCGTGCCCCCACAGATGCACGGGTGGGTTCAGTGTTACAGTCGGTAGCAAAGAGTCAAGAAGGGCGTTTGCGTGCGTTCCGGCAGGAGCATTTATTGCTTCTACACGGTCGAAGGTTGCAGACACACATACCAAGATGATCCCAAAACTCAGAGTTTTATCTGGGGGTGGGGAAAAGGCAGAACTAGGGAACAGGGACCAGTGGGGAAGCTCTGGGGGAGTGACGAGGGGTAGAGGCCAACAGCCATCTAGGGGAGCCAAACTGGGATAGATTAACGTAACAGAACAATGCATCCTGGGAGAAGCCTTTCTGGTCACCCTAACATAAAGTGGTTCTTGTGGTACTGGGGACTTGTCTGACTGAAAATTCTCTGTCCCTTGTAATGTATGTTCACTGGCCACCACAATTCCTCCTTTTTGTATTAAACAAAAAGGCCTCCCCCAGGGATCCCAACACCCAGTGTCCAAAACATCCAAACACACACAAAACAACAAAAATGATCAGCAGCACCCACAACCCAATATCCCAACAAGTCCTCAAATCTTTTAGAGGATTTTTCGCTCTGGATGCTGGAATGGATGCTCTCATGGGCGGAGGTGAGGTTGAAGCAGCACAGTTCTCTTTGGGCTGCAGCACAGTCCAAGCATTCACTGCTGGTGGTACCAGGAGCATCCAGAGGGCGGCAGAGTGATAGGTGTTGGGTGCTGGGCATAATCGTGAATGTGGGCACGGGCTCTGGCAGTTGCTTCTGTTAGGGTTTTAATGAAAGTTTAAAAATGGCAGTTTCAGGTGGGGGGGGGGGGGGGGCTTTCCCTTCCCCCCCGTCTTACTTAAAGGTCTGGGGGAAAGGGAATGGTATAATGGCACAGGGGTGTGGGAACCTGTGGCTAGGGAATGGTATAACAAGTAGTAAATAAAGAGATGGATGCAAGTTAACAGAAAGCATCCCAATAGGTGTATTGGGCAGTGTGGCTGTGGGAAAGCCAAAGCAGAGGGGTGGAGGTAGGGAATATTAACTGTTGGGAAAGCAACAGAAGTGGTAAGATCAGGGGAGACACCAAGGGTGTCTTGACTTATCCAGTCAAAGTCTTGTTTGCAGTTCTGGTTACGGGACAGTGAGTCTGTTTCTATGGTGGATATCGGTGCTGTTTTGGGTCATCTCCGTTTCCAAGCAGCGGCTGTCTGGTCTTTTGACTGCGCCCTGTTCATCTTGGTTGGCGTTTTGTCTGCAGGGTGTTTGTTGGGCTGGTGCAGGGCTTGTTTTTCTCTGGCGGTTTCCAGGTATCATCTGTGGCCTTTGGTTTCTTCACCCCAGTCCTTTGGTCTTCACACTTAACATCAGAATCTGAGAAGTCACTATTCTGTTTCTTTGGCTGCTGTTCTGCATGCTCCAGCCTTATCTGTGAGCTGCTTAGATCCACTGCCTCTTCCACGATGTTCTCGCAGCTTTCTGGGAACAGTCTGAGTCCTACATCCTGGTCCTGCTACCCTCCCTCTTTTTCTGCTTCTCTTGCAGCACAGGAGCGGAGGGTGCAGCCAGGGCCGAGGCCGACACGAAAGACACCATAGACACCATGCGGGTGGAGTTCTCACAGCTGGGGGAGCAGAGCAGCAGCAGCCGCGGCTTGATATCCTCAGGGCATTCCGGGAGCAGTGGCGGAGTCGGCTGGGGTGAAACATTTCTTTAGGAAGTGGCTCCAGTTTGCTACTACAGCAGGGGAGGCCAGGTCTACCCGGCCGAGAACGAGAAAACTCTTTCAACCCCCATGGCACGTGGGCAGCCAGGGTGAGCCACGGCAAGCGGCCACGCGGGGCTTGGTCTTGGGCTAGCAGTGTGGCCGACTTGGGCATGCCCCCGCTTTGGCGGGGAGAGGCAGCCAGGCATGAGCCAGCAGGGGGTTGTAGGTGGACTCGGCGGCAGCAGCGATGAAAAGCGGCGTCGCCGGGGCCCCCGAGAGCGGTGGGGCCAGACCCCTCCAGCAAGCACTGCCACCCCCTCAGGCTGTGTTCAAAAGGCACTAAACTCCCTCCGTTCGTAATGTCCTGGGTGTGTCCAAAGCACCTCAGGAAGTTTCAGAATGCCCCCTTTTCGGCTCGGGCCTCTTCCAGCCACAGCCGGAACCCGCCGGGGTGCCGGGGCGGCCGCGTGGGCTTTGTCAGGGAGAGTCACTGCCGCTTCACTCGCGGCTTGTGCTGGGGCTGCTGGGGCCCGAAGCTGGCCCGGCCAGGGTGCGGAGCTGGTGCTGAGGGGCAGGCTGAGCCCTGCGGGGGCGGCTGATCCAGCACAGGGCTCAGAGCAGGTGGGTGCGAACGCTTCACAACCTCCCCTCATGAAACAGGTGCGGACACCGCATTCTTGCAGCAGCACTCTCAGCGCCTTGCGCCCTAGCGCGCACAGCTGCAGCCTCACTATGGCTGGGCAGCGAAGGGAAGGTTACCAGGGCAGCGCATGCGGAGGTGCCACTGTCCCCGAGCGTCCCGGAGACTTCCTAGCTGCTACCACCCCCACTCGTGGTCTCGGCCGCGTGGGAACCCGAGGTGGGTTGGGGCTCACAAGCGGGACCAGCAATGGAGAACACAGGAGGGAGAGGCAGGGTCCGTGGCTGGGAGGGGACCCCCGGCAGAGGCGGAGGGGCCTAACACAACACGTATCGACACGTGGGAGGGGCCAGGGACGGAAGAGGGACTGACTGTGCGTGGTAAAATAAGCGGGAGCAGGTGGGGAACGGGGACCGCGCATTTGCGAAAAGCCCGCCACTGCAGCTGCGGGCGCCACGTGGTGTCCCCCAGCTTGGATGAGGGGAGTGGAGGCGACAGAATTAAAAATAAAGGTAGCAGCTGGGATTGAGGGACCGATTCTGCTGCCACCGTGATCTTGGAGCAAATTTGATGTAGAGAAAACTGGGGAAGTGGGTATTGGGAAGAGGTCTGGGGAGGAACTCGGGGTAGCCTGGCCATCGCCACCCCGGGCAGGGAACAAAAGAAATCGGGAAGAGGCAGGCAGTCGGTAGCAGACCTGTGCACTTGGGCAGGATCCATCTCCTGGTTTCTCTTGAGATAGGGCAGAGGGAACAGGGATGCAGGGAGAGGGAAGCGGTCAAGGGTTTTTTAAACTGGGGTTAACATTTCCCAACCGTTTCACAAGACTATCAACAGCTTTTGCTAGCTTGTAAAGCAAATAACCTTTTCCCGACATAAATAACCATCGCACGAAGCGCTGTAAATACTCAACTAACCACTGCTTAAATAACCACTGAACAAAATGTTTTAAACCTTCCCTGGTATAACAATAATTTTCCTGAACAAGGACTCCTAGAACTGGGAGAAAAACTCCTCGTAGGAGACGAGAGAACTCTGCCCCCGTCTTCCTCTCTTCCCAACCCTTGAGATAACAGGCAATTAACAGAAAAGGATACAAAAGTGACCCATATTATATTAGAGGGTCAAATAAAAAGTCTCGAAGGTGGCCTACTGACTTTAGACCAGTCTTCTCTTTCCCCAGAAGGTTCTTGGTCTCCCCCGCCAAGCCCCTGATAGAACTCAGAGGTTTCTTTGGGGCTATTGCTGCTCAAATGCGACTTAAATCCAGGAACTACAGGAGATGCTGTTGGGGAGGGTCTGAGGCCATCCACACTGAGGCGCCATTTAACACTGTCCCTGCCCGGCTCCGTGGGGTCCCGCGTGCCCCCACAGATGCACGGGTGGGTTCAGTGTTACAGTCGGTAGCAAAGAGTCAAGAAGGGCGTTTGCGTGCGTTCCGGCAGGAGCATTTATTGCTTCTACACGGTCGAAGGTTGCAGACACAAATACCAAGATGATCCCAAAACTCAGAGTTTTATCTGGGGGTGGGGAAGAGGCGGGACTAGGGAACAGGGACCAATGGGGAAGCTCTGGGGGAGTGACGAGGGGGTAGAGGCCAACAGCCAACTGGGGAATTCAAACTGGGATAGATTAACATAACAGAACAATGCATCCTGGGAGAAGCCTTTCTGGTCACCCTAACATAAAGTGGTTCTTGTGGTACTGGGGACTTGTCTGACTGAAAATTCTCTGTCCCCTGTAATGTATGTTCACTGGCCACCACAAGGCGCAGTGCTATAGTTCTGCCTGTTGGATCAATTACTTTTGATACCATCAGTCCAGATGACAGCAGCACTCTTTGTTAGTGTTCCTAGTCTGAATGAATGAGTAAAAGGCTGGATGGAAATTAGGTATAAATTTTAAATACTGTTTTTCAAATGGAGGTTTGAGTTTGCATGAATGAAATTAAAAGCTTCATTTTCTGTGAACTGTGAGTCACGTGGATCTGAGCTCTGTACCCTCCATTAGAAGCCGAACATTTTTTCTTAAATCCCATTGCTGTCATTTTTTGAAGTTACCTCTTATATGTACAAGACATGCCATTTACTAGGTAAGTTGTTAACAGTGGAGGATTTCAGAAGAGTATGGAATCCATGCTGATAGAAACTTTGCAAGCTTTTATAGATTGTGAGAACACACTTTCAGTCACTTTCACCTGTAACAATGCCCTCTGCAGTTTAGCACCTGTCCCTAAAGGCAGATGTAATACCTGATTTTATTTACTGAACTACATAGAACAGTCCTTCATTTGAAATGGAAAGAAAGGCTACCCATTTAGTTAAAGGTGTGCCCCAGGTATGAGAATGAATACTCCATTTAGTGAAGGGGTAGCATTTGGGGGAGGAAGGAGGTGGATGGAGTAGCCTGTGTTACTGACAATGCTTTGAGACAGTATGCACAGACTGAGATTATAAACTACTGAACTGATGTTTAGGAAAACAAGTCAAAACAAACAAAGCCTTTCCTGTGAAACAATGTAGGCCTTTTATGCAAAATTTATAAACTTGGATTTCAGTAACATTTGTTACATCAAAGGATCCCTAAAAAATTCCAAGTTGTTAAAGAATTCACTTTGCTACTATTAAACTACAGCCGTGCCAGAGGTAAGATACAACTGCTTTTCCCTGTAGTAAAATTTCATTTTACATTGGTAAAATAAAATTTGCAAGACAGAAAAGTGTGATGTCCATATAGTAGTCTGTTGAACCTTCTAGAAAAGTCAGACCACATTTCTGTATTCAAACCCTACGATAGGGAAGATATTCAAAAGCAAGGAAACATGAACAAAATCTTCAAGCTGCAATCTTCAGAATTTTGAGCAGTGTCCAAGGCAAGTTACCCTTAAACTCTTCTTGCTTGGCTTATCCTCGTGTGACTGCACCACTTTCTTTGGTAGTATTTGTGGTTTATGCATAATCCCAAATGATAGTGGCAGTCCATACTACTTTAAATATTAGGAAAGATGAAATTACTAATTTTTTTTTTTTCTTAATGCTGGTATCCTTTTTGCGGGGGGAGACTTCACTAACTTTTTCTCTACTGCACTTCTATTGTGCTGAATTTTATCTTAAAATTAGTATCATACATTACTATAGAAGCAAATGACCTGTGTTTACAAAGTTCTTGAAATTGGAGTCTGTGACATTTAATAGTGTTCTAGTCTTATGTGTCAAAGTTCATGAGCTGTCGTTTTGGGAGTCGTTACTGAAATTGTACACAAAGTGTAAAAAGTTCATAATATTATGTGAAAAGGTCCAAGTCTTGATAATTCATACTGGTTGGTATTACTGATTTTTAGATAAAAGATGTTTTAACTCACCTTGTAGGGTAGCTTGTGTTGACATTTTCAAATTTGGCACAGAATAGGATAAGTTTGTGTGACCTAATTGAGTTTTTATCTTTTTATTTCTTAATGCTGATGGGAAAGATGTGTGCTAATGTCTTTACAAACAATTCCATGGGTGAGGGTGTGGGTGTTAATGTCTCCACCAACTTCAAGACACAGGTTTGTTACAGAACCCAGACAGTTTGACTCCTGAAACAGACAAAAAGGTCTGCACAAGCCTGAGTTTCAGAATTTTGGGGTAAAATAACAGGTTCAAGGAGGGGAATATGTGGGAGGCGGTTCGGGCAGGCTGTACCTTCCGAGTACCTCAGCCAATGGAGAAAGGAAGAGGGCAACACGGCCGGGAGTTTAGGATTAAAAGGAGGCTGCGCCCTCCGAAACCTCGAGAGAGAAAACCCCGTGGGCGTGTGCCCCGGTGGACTCTCTCCCTTTATTCGAATGAAGTTGCAGGACTCCTCTGTCTCCTTTATGGACACTGGCTTTTCATAGCGCGATTTTTCTGCACAATGTCAAAAGCTGAGTTTAGCTTTGTTTATTAATGTTGTCTTTATTTCACAATTATGCAAACGTTAAACTTTTGGAGATCACATAAAATCACATAACTGGTAATCTGCACCAATTTTGAGTCTCAGTCTTACGCACTGTAACTGCAGATACATTTACACATTCTGTACATCCAGAATTTGATTCAGAGTTAAGCTGCTTTTGTTTGTCTTTTGTTTAAACCTATCCCTGGACATAAAATTAAATGTTGAGGTGAACAGAGCTATAGTTCAAGCTATGATGTTAATGGTCAAACATACTGCATGTATCAGTTGAATACAACAGTGGTACAAGTCATGCTATATATGTTTTTAGTTACATACTGCTGTTTCTTAGTGTTCTCTCTTTTTCCTTCTGATTACTTTTCAGATGTGTTAACTTGATCATCTTTCCAGTGATGAAACAACATTGGGAATTATGGACAAAAACATTGGAGAACAGCTTAATAAAGCTTATGAAGCCTATCGACAAGCATGCATGGATAGGGACCATGCTGTGAAAGAGCTACAGCAAAAAGTAGGTGTTGGGATCTGAAATCTATCTTTAAAGCCATCCTTCCCATGGAGTATGATACCAGTTTCACTTTAGCTATGCACACTTTAGTGCATCTGTTAAAGTTGGAAATTGACATCATGAAACCATGCCAGTACACTTCTAAGTAACTCATCAGGTTTTGAATTTAGTAGGTGGGTTTCTGGTTTTTGACCTTGAATATTTTGGTATTTTTATTAGTTTTAAAGGTTGGAAAAGTGTTGTCTGTTTTGGAGGATTAATAAGTCTTCTAATGTAAACCCAGCAAAGATGTATATAAAATTTACCTAACTTTAATGAAGTACTTTTTGGAATTTAATTTGCATTCTTAAAAATTAATTTTTATATTATTAATATAAATAGCTTAAATTAAACAATTTTTGTCACAAATGTACCTGAAAGTTGCTAGAATAAATATTCCTGTTTTAAAAATAATAACCTGTACATTTATTCTTTAATTATGAAGTAACAAATTCTGGAGGCATTCTGACCAGTAAGAAGCACCTTTGAATTTTTACTTAGTCTGTTGCAGAAAACATTAGTTCGGTCAAAACTCCTCTAGAACTTGTCAAGTAGGAAAGCATATTTCAAACCTATCAGGTCTGGGCTTTCTCACAGTCATTTTATCATGCATATTCTGCCCAGCAATGGAATCTCTGTCACAGGAAGGCTCGAATGTTTTTGTTGCTACAGGACTTTCTGATACTTAGTAGAACTGGTAGGCTGGGACTTTGTTCAGGGGCTGATGAACCACATTCCATGTCAAGTTCATGGAGCAGTAGTAGAATTGGAAGCAGGGAAGGATCTAATAGAGAATATTCTGATATCTGGGCCCAATCTTGCCATCTCCTTGCATGGCAAAATAAACTAGCCAAGGCATCACAGAACACATTCCAAGTCAGTCATGTGTGCAATCATCCACTGTGCAGTCTGTCTCTATTCATAGTCTTGCAGCAGTGCTGGTGTAAATCTGTAGAGATTTCTATACATAACAAGCATAAGTAGTGTGATTTTGTGCTGAAATTGCAACTAATTAACAAAAGGCAAGACATTTTAGAATGTTTGGGGATCTTTAAAATTCTATCTCTAAGGGTGAACTATTAACTATTTGAAGGAAAGCCAGTTAAGTTAATACTCCTGAATCATCTAAAAGTACATGAAAGAATCTTCTGACCAAGAAACAAGTCATCGAATACAAGATCGATATCCTTCTAAGGTCTGTGCAAGAAAACCAGAGAAGTGTGAGATCATCAGTGCTAAGTGAACTAAATCCTTGCAAGATTTCTCTCTGCATTTTCACTGGTTCAGAAATTAAAAATTTAAAGCCTTTGATAAAGGATTACTACCAGTTTAAATCTTTGTCCTAATCAAACTTTCAGTAGTTGAATTTTATGATTTCAAAAGAGAACAAAAATATTTTTTCAAGTAGAGTTGATACTAAAATTACTTGTATTTTTTTATTTGTGTTGCTTTTTTTTAACCAAACTCCTGTTTTTTGAATGACCTTTGTACAGTGCTTTACTCTAGTAACTTCCTCTGTTCATTGTGTGGCCTCCACACACTGTTGGATTGTCCACCATGCTGTTGTTAACAGTTTACTACTTAAGTTACCGATAGGCCACTTGTTTTGCCAGTCTCTAGAGCTGGGAGCCATGTCAAGCACACAGAAGCCAGAGTCATCTCGGCCAGATGGTGTTTGATACAGATGGATGGTTGGTTGTCATGCAGATCTTCTAGTTGGTAACTTGTTGCTGCCATCTGACTCAAGGAATAATTTGTGCACACTGGCTGTCAAAAGCATCTTCTCTTCTGTCTGTTTTAGCTGTCATGTCTGTGCTCTGTACAGAAGTGTTGACAAGACATTGCTGTTGTACATTTTCAATTTGGTTCTCAGTGATTTTTCTGCTTCATGAGGTCTCTTATAGCTGCTGGAGTGTACTGCTCTTTGATCACTTTTTTTTTTTTTTTTTTTTTTAAACCCAACAAAAACCCCCTCTCATAGTACAACTACTACCTGGCCTTTTAAAATCAATTTTCCTTGTAGATATTTTCCTGCCTGCTTTACAAACAAACACAGTGGATAGTAGGAGGGTATGGAATTTAAATGTGGCTGTGATTTGAGAAGTAGATAGCACTATGGATAAACTATGAATAGACATGAAAACAGTGCTGAGTCTTGTCCCAGATAGTGACAGGTGGTGACCTGTTCAGTAATAGACATATTCCTAATTTCAGAAAAATTCAGTGCATTCCTGAAAGTTTTCTTGTTGGGATTTCACAAGTTTTTTAGCACCTCTGTAACTGCAGCATTAGGCATGTGCTAAAGAAATGTAATCGTTTTGAATTTTAGTATCTTCCTACCACCTGGCCATTCATTCAATTAATGGACTGTCTAGCAAAATTTATACAGTTTGGTGAAACACAAGCAATATTATTAGAGGAGTCTGTGTGGCCTGTTTATAGCATGAGCTGTAGTATTGGAGACAAAGGATGTGGCTTTTTGCTTACCTTCCTCCTCAGCCCCATTATGTAGGTTAGAAAAACAAGTCCACTACATTCAAAGAAATGTAAAAAACTGTTCATAGGCAGTCAAAATGGTTTACAGAATGTCTGTTGTATGGAATAAACAATATTGTTGTTTTCCATTTAAAATTTCTTTTTAAAAGCCTATTTTTATATAATTTGTTAGAAAATATGGGGGGGGGGAATTACTTCTTTCTATAGATAAACTAATTGACAAGCATTCTGAAGAATACTAAAATTTCAATTAAAAGCCTGATGTATTCTGCGTCTGTAAATGAAGAATCCTAACTTAAAAGTTACCCTTTACAACTGCCACAGCTGTGAAAGAGTTACTAAAACTCAAGGTTTATTTCCATAATACCTTTTCTAATCAGTACAGTCCTGAAAAGATGGACTTGCCAAAGGTTTTTACACAGAGGACCACAACTACAGTTATCTTTAAAAATCAGAGCGCATTTTATATGCCAAATAGGAGACCCCTAGTCAAAACAGAATAAGATTAATGCTAATTAAATTATATTTGCAGACAGAAAACTACATGCAGCAAATACGTGAACAGCAGGAAAAGATAGAGCTTCAAAACAGCATTATTGCAAAACTGAAATCACAGTTGGCTGCTCTGAATGCTAATAGAGGTATGTACTCCAGTTTGCACATTATTGCTTTTTATGCTGTGTTGCACTGATGAATAGTTCTGACTTTGTTGCTTCAGTTTTTACAATATACATATTTCAAATGAGTATCATACTTTCCTGTGAATGTGAGAGTTAACACAAATGTGCCGTTTCAAGATCTATTTATAAAAGCCAACACTTCTGGGGTCTCTCTTTATCCTCTTCAAGAAATTGTGAGATTTTCTATAGAGGTAGAACCTGCTAACACTGAAGCCAATAAAAGTTATGAAAATATGGGTTCAAATCATTCACTTGAATTTTAAAAAAATTGTTACATAATTAATTTTACACTTATCTGTTAATAACTTTATTTCAGGTTGTTCTAGATGTGAGTGCTATAATTATATGTCTTTTATGTTAGAGAAGTCTTGTGATGCTAATCTTATTGCATAACCAGAACTTTATAAGCAGGTAATTCTCTTTCAAATCAAATAGTCATTGATGGATAATTTTTCAGTGTTTGACTGTATTACACAAATAAGAGAAAAGAGTCAAAGTAACCATGTGTTAATCTGCCATGCTCATTAAATATTTATTCACACTAGCCTAACACTCCTGGTTTTCATAAATACTAGCAAAGTGGCTGACTTTTATTTTTAAGAGTACATGTACATTTCTTTATTGCCAATTTAGTCTTACATTGTCTCTAAGCACAGAATTTGGCTTCTCTTGCTTGTTTAATATGAGGGCTTGCTCAAAGAACATAAAGAAGTTAATACAGTCTAGCTTCTTTTAATTTTGTTTGTACTTAGAAGCCAACTGAAAAATGCAGCAAATAGTCAGTTGCTTTTATTTTAATTTAAGGCAATACACATCCTTACATTCTGATGCATGAAGACATTGAAACATCCAACTTACCTATCAGCCAGCTCTCTGAAAAACTGAACATAGCAAAGCAAAGAGAAAAACTCCTAAAGGTATGTCACTTAAGTTCACTTTTGTGCTGTGATTATACTATGAGAACCTAAAAGATAAGGGAGATTTTTACTGGTGCCTTTGAACTGCATGTGAAGTGTGTGAGTGTTGTGCCACTGCAGCCTGTTTAGGTGAACTAAGCATTATCTTTGGTCCTTCCCAGTGAAATCTCTGTTTGGCCATCAAGCTCCCTAGAACAGTTTTGATCATAAAGCAGGAACTTAGTTGCTTATTTATTTCTTAACTTGCCAAAACCCAAAAAAGGGCTTTTTCTTTCTTACAAGAGCATTTCACATTGCAAACGGTCTCTCTAGTTTTGCAAGAAACGGAGAATCTGCACTCAAAAAGTGGTGGAGTGGGAAGTGAACGATCCATGGCTCCAGAGATGCTGATTTGGGTTTTTTAAATAGCCAGTGTTAAGATGATGTCTCTCTGCCCCTCCTTACCGAAGTAACATTAAGATTTTCACTACAGCCTACTGAGTGTAACAGGAGTAAGAGTAAAGTAATAGCGCAGAATAGCTGGGAAGTGCCTTGAATGGATTTTACATATTGAGAAAAGACAGTGACAGAGATGCATGAAGTTGCATTGTTCTTATCGTAAATCATCTCACTGTGGTTTTTGAGAATTGTCTTGTAACATAAAGTCTCTTATTTTTGAATGTGAATCTCCATAGTTCCATAGCAGAGACTTTGTACGGGTCATAAAAAGACCCTTGTGAGAAATCAAGCATTAGAATTAAAAAGAATCAATTTCAGGATTTATTTCCTAAGCTTCAAACAAATTAATTGTGCTAAATTCAAAGAAACACATTTTTTATCAGAAATATAATTGAAAAGTAATTTCATTGGATTACTGGTGCTTGCTTAATTATCCTGAAGGAATCTTACATGAGATGAAGCCCTTGCAAACATTTTAAACATACTGTCAGCAAATATTTATACACACTCCTTTTCTATTTAAAAGGAAGTCTTTATATAATTTTTCTACACTAGAATCTGTAATCATAAAATGTCATTTCTTTCCTAATCTCTGCACTTACTTGGATTAAAACACAGCTGAAGGGTTAATTCTTTGGTGGAGCATCTTTGCATATTTTTGCCATTTGCTGTCTTGAGCTGGATGAAAATTATGTCTTATGGTTGCACAGGAAGATCTGACCAAGTCTAGTATTTCATACTCTTGTTTCTGAATGCTTACTAAAGAGCAATAGTTTTAAGCAACTTAGTCATATAATGAGTTAGGAATGAAAGGAAGCTGTATTATTTGCTCATCTCATGGGTAAACACTGAAATTATGTGATCTATACAGGAGATTATAATAGGCAATGCATGAGAAGCTGGAATCATTATTTCAGGAGCTATTTTCCTAATGGAATGTAGGTTATTTTCTTTATCTGCATATTTGTTTTATGTAGCCAGTTACTGCAGTTACGTCTCAGCAACAGGTATTTCATCTGGATTTTGCTTCTTCTGTTCCATGAACAGAAATATTTCTGAAATGCCTCCATGCAGAATGAATTATATAAGTCTGTCTGCATGGTGGTGCATTTAAACCCAGGCACATTGCTATTCAAATAAGGTCTTTTTAGAGGGGATATGTAGAGATTTAAACCCATACAAAGTTGGGTTGACCCAGCCTATTCTATATTCCTGTTACTGGGAAAAAGCAAGGAGCTTGGAAAATATGTTTGACTGGACAAAGGCTGCCTTCTGCAGAGGCACATAGATATATTTGCACCATCCTTCCAATGCAAAGAGGACCCTAATGTTTGTTATTGTGTCCAGTAAACTTGCACTAATCTGGCAAGAATGATACAAAAATGTCCAGATAGCATAGCAGAGGCACACACACTTGTACTAGCTCTGGCTGTGTCTTGGCCATGCAATTCATGGCTATGAGTGAAGATATACAGCAGTGTTTCTACACAGGTTATCATTTTATTGAATAAAAAAAAACCCCACAGTAAGCCAGTGGTTCAAGGGAAAATTGGACAGCTGCATGGAAGAGACATCTGTTGAGAATTAATAAATACATAGACACTATTACTCAGAAGATCTGGGAATTTATTAATGGATATATCATTAATGTCTCCTGTTTTCTTGTACTTTTTTTTCCCCAGACATCATGTTTTGACATCTCTTAAACTGAAAATCCATCATCTTGTCACTGACCCAATATAGTTTTCTTGTACATAATTCAATAAAGTATTGGCTTTTTCAGGTATTGAAATTTGGAAGTTTGACTATTCTATTTGAAAGCCTGTATTTTTCTAATCATATTCTATCCACATTCTGTTCTAAACCAGATAAATTATTCCTACAGCCATTGTCCTCTACAGTGTCCTTGAAATTCAGTGTCTCTCCCATGGCAGGAGGTGCCTGGGTTTATTGATACCTTTTGAAACTGTCATTTGCTAAGTCCAGTGGGATTTTTAGTGGACTGTATTCAGTCCTGCAGTAAAATTAATAGAAATCCTGAATTGATTGTAATAGGTGCATGATTAGAGCTTAAATTTCAGGGGTTTAAAATGAGGGAGGGGCTGTCTTTTCTTTGTTTTCTAGTAGGTGGCCATACATGTGTATTTTATATGCTGCTGTCAAGGTCTGTTGCCTGTGTGTCATAAAATGCTTTAAGATTTTTTTGTTCACATTTGTCTTCACTGAAAGAGGTGAGTGAACCAAATTGGCTTGGTGGTCAGTACCAAACTGTATACAAGATCAGCAGAATTTTTCAGCTCTCTGCTTGAGAAGACCAAAGGGGCCTATATTGCTGCCTAGTTTTGAGACCCTGGCTAAAGTTAAGTAGGAAGAATTTGGATCCATCTTCTGTCTCAGAGCCAAAGCTGTGCAGCAAACCGAAAACCTTAGAGATGAGACAGTGTCAAGCTTCTACTTTTTAGTACAGTCAGACAACAAAATTGTTGTAAACTCAGTAAGACATGAAGCTAAAGTCAACACCTGTGACAAGAAAACATGCTCATGATTGCATTTTGCTGGTTCAAGAATCTCAGTATTAAACGCAGTGTG
The DNA here is from genome assembly GCF_965178545.1 of Coloeus monedula. Classification (NCBI taxonomy): domain Eukaryota; kingdom Metazoa; phylum Chordata; class Aves; order Passeriformes; family Corvidae; genus Coloeus; species Coloeus monedula. Next base: position 23,750,538 of record NC_138787.1, on the reverse strand, counting down.
GAATTTGTTCGTCAGAGTGTCTTCTGCCATGAAAAGGAGGAGGAAACTATGTGTTAGGAATGAATGAAGCAAATGTTATACAAAACTCTTCATCCTGCAATAAATGTTTAGGTCTTCTTTTTCGTGCAGGACATAAGCAGAGGAATGGCAGACATATGGTAGCCATCTTTATGTTCTAATTATGGGGCTAAAATTACTTACATAACTAAGAGTAGCTACTGCAGCAGTCTTGTAGAGTTGCATGTTCCAGTCCATACCAGCTTCTCTAGTGTCGCTTTGTTTCCTATCTTTAATGCAAAGAAAGCTGTACTTGATTTTTTGCTGGCTGGTAATATTGTGCATTTAGCTGTTCTTTGCTGCTGGTACTGATGTATGCAGTAGGATTAGGCCCTAATATAAGATGTAAGAAATTCTAGTATTGATAGCCTTTTCTCCCATTGCTTCATCTGTTTAATCTATCTCTACCCAATAATAGAGAAGAGTTTGTGGGGAGACTGTTAAAAGTCACAGTTAATATTCCTTGAGATGACTTATCATCAGTTCATCAGTTGAATTGTGTTTTTCCTTGAAACTAGCTGACCATTTGTTTTTTTAGGAAGACACTGAAACAGGCCATTGTAGCACACTTCAGGGAAAAATAAAAGGACCTGCCTGTGCTGCAGTACAGTCTGGGGACTGACTGGCTGTGGAGCAGCTCTGCTGGAAAGGAGCTGGGATCTTGTTAGACAGCAAGCTGACCATGACCCAGCAGCATGTCCTGACAGAAAAGAAGGGCAACAGCTCCCTGTGTTGTAGTAACAGGAGCACAGCTAGCACACCCAGGGAAGTGGGTATCTCCCTCTATTCAGTGTTCACTGGACGGCATCTAGAATACTACATCGGGTTTAGGGACCTCCAGTACAGGAAAAACATTGACAAACTACAGTGAGTTCAGCAGAAGCCCCACTGAGATAACTGGGGGCTGGAGTACATATCCCATGAGAAGATGCAGAGATTGCTCTTGTCCAGCCTGGAGAAGTGGCTTCAGGGGAAGCTAATAGCATTCCAATACCTACATTCAGGTTATCAGGCAGATGGAGCCAGGCTCTTAATGGTGGTACATGGCAAGAGGATAAGAGACAATGGGCAGATGAAACAGAAAAGGTTCAGATGGAACATAGGGGAAAACATTTCACCATGAGGACAGCCAGGCATGGGAAAAGGTTGCCCAGAGAGCTTGTGCAGTCTCAGTCCTTGGGAAATTCAAGACCAAACTGAGTAACCTGATCAGACATCATAACTGACCCTGATTTGATTGGAAGCTAGACAACCCTGGAAGTCCTTCCAATTTCATTTATCTTCTGATCCTATAAAACCTCTGCAAAAAAGATACTGATCTGTTCATAATACATATGTAACCACTTTTCTGGCAGCTACTACCAGCATGTTTAGAAGATCCATTGTGTTGCCAAGTACTTAACTGAGCAGGTATGACCTGTGTGACATATTTATAAAGTTTATAAAGATTATGAAGTTTATAAAGCATTCACTTTGTAAACTTCACTGAGTTTATAAGGGTTACCACATCATTGCAAACCACCAAGCACAACACTGGAAACTCTTAAGATCATCAAGCTATGAAGAGTTGTATTATTGAAAAATCCCAAAAGGTGTAATTGTTTCTCCAGTGTTTTTCATGGTATCCTGATGGTGCACAGGAATGATGATTTCCATCAGTATGTACTGATAATGTCTTCAGTTGCATGGCTCTTCTTATGTGGCTTTTTTCCCTGCTTGCTTAAATCTTGTCCTCACTTCCTGCAGATGTAGGAGAAATGGAAGAGAACTATTGGCCATTACTGCAGTGCCTCTAGTTATCTGAAGGCTTTTGAAAACCCACATGTGAATTGGAGCTCTAATAGTCTCAAAGAGATAAATTATGCTGTATCACAGGCTCAGTGATTTATTTTACTGTCCTTAAGATACAATTGTTCCTCAAGGGCAAGTGTTACCTTTGATGAAAGTTTTTTCCTAGGTGTTTGGATTTCCAGCAAATAATGATGAAGGAAAATACAGGAGAAGCTGTATCCCCTTACCTTTTTTAAATGGGAAATTGAATTTGACCTGCCAGAAATGCAAATCATAGAAGAGTTAGGATTAAGGAGTTTTGCTGGGATTGAGACATGCCATTTTTAGACAATGTTTTGAAGTCACTGAGCAGAAGAGGCCTAATCTGGATCCCTAAGATACCACCCAAGTCTGGAGTTGCATTGAAATTCTTACTGTAGATTGGCTATTCAAAGTCGCAGTTGAGACCATAAACCAATGCCTTCAAAGCTATTTTTCTGCAGATTTTTCTTTTTTATCCAGCTAGTATAACTTTTTGAGGCTAAACAGTTGTGTCAGCTGCATGTACACTCATCCATGCTTAGCCAGCCGGTGTCTTGGTAAACCAGCTCTGGACCTATCCCTGCATGGCTGTCTTTGTCTAGAAAGGTAGCCCCTACCTACCTAATCTGCAAATGCACAACTGCACCCTATGTAGGTTCCATTTGAAAATAAAACAAAAGGTCTTGAAAGAGCACTTAGTTGCTTCTTTCCTCTTCATCTTGCCTTACCTGTCTACAGAATATTTAACCTTGTTTCACTTACATTCTTCTTTAAGAGTTAACCCTTTGGGCTTACTTCTCTTGCAGAGACAGTCATGGGTCTTGGGGACACTTTTTGTGACACGATACAATTCTCTAGATTTCATAAACTAACAGCTATAAGGTTTTCTTAGCAGCAGTTTTAAACTGTAGGTTGTTCCTTGAAAATTTTTGCAACTACTGTCTTTGAGCATATTAAAAATATTGTTTGTTATTTTCTTCTTTATTCCACAAAAATCCCACATAGTTAAAAGTTCCATGAATTGCTAGGATGGATCATTAAAGTGAGAGCGGCCAGGACTTTTTATTCCACAAATCTTTATAGGACTGAAATACTTGCAATACAATCCTGGTTATACATAAAGATTGGAGGATGAGAGGCAGGAGAGCTGCCCTGCAGAAGGGGATATGTGGTTTGGGTTGATGGCCATTTGATAGGAATCAACAGTGTCCCTTGGCAGCCAAAAGGGCCAGCTGTGTCCTGGGGGGCATCAGGCACAGCATCGCCAGCCAGGCAAGGGATGGGATTGTCCCGCTCTGCTCTGCAATGGCACAGCCCCACCTCAAGCACTGTGTGCAGTTTTGGGTGCCACAAAAAGGACATCAAACTGTTAGAGAATGTCCAGAGGAGGGTGACCAAGATGGTGAAAGGTTCTGAGGGCAAGATTTAGGAGGAGCAGCTGAGGTCACTTGTTTGTTGAGCCTGGAAAAGAGAAGGCTCAGGAGTGACCTCATCACAGTTGACAACTCCCTTGAGGGCGGCAGTGGATGGGGAGGTGCTGCTCTCCTCTCCCTGGTGAGCAGCGATAGGACACGAGGCAACAGAATCAAGTTACATCAGGGGAAGTTCAGGCTGGACGTTAGGAAAGGGTCCGTCACTGAGAGGGTTGTTGGTCACTGAACAGGCTCTCCAGGGAAGCTGTCATGGCACCCAGCCTGTCAGAATTCAGAGTGTCTGGACAATGCTCTTAGTTCTGTGGTTTAGGTTTAGGTAATCCTGCGAGCAGCAGGGAGTTGGACTTGATCCATATGGGTCCCTTCCAATTGGAGATATTCTAGGATTGTGTGATTGTGTGATTGTGTTCTTGGGTTTGCTCAATTTGCAGAGTTATCACTATCTTCAAAATGGTATAAGATTGAAATTAATTAAATACTATTTTATGTATCATATATGCAAAATATACATAAAATGCTAATGTAAATGATACAGTAAGTGAACTGAGTGTCTTTATTTTGTATAAACACTAATATGACTTTCAGAAATTCAGAAGATACGGTTGTTTTGAGTAATCACCCATGATGAGTTACATCTCTGTGTAGTGGTAGAAGGTCTTTACTATCAATTTAAAATTAATAATGTAATAAACAAGACTGACCCTTACTTATGATGCAAAACCTACATTTAGCCTATTATAGACTGCTGAATAGTGATATTCCACAAGCCTCAATTATATTAATTGTACTGGTGTTTCTAAAATTATTTTTTAGGAACAGTTAGACAGTGAGAGCATGAAATTGAAGCAACTTGAGGACAAAAGCAATCAAAAGGAAAGAAAGCTTTTATCTATTATTTCCAATCAAGATGATAAAATAAGAAATCTGAAAAGCAAATTGCAAGAATTAAATGAAGCACAAAAAGGTATACAGATGCCAACGTATAAAAGGGAGGTAAGATAAGAAACCAAGTAGAGACAAAATGAAAAAGACAAACATTTGTAAATTATTACTTCTTTCAAACATGAAATGTTTGGAATTCATACTAATTATTCTAATAAATTTATTTTAAATTTCAGAATTCTATAATTACTAGGAAATTGTCAAATTATATAAAGCACATAGGGAACACCATTAAATACATATTGGTTAGTTTGTGTGTTAATTATTTTATGGTATGTCTTGAAAATTTTCATGTTTGTGAAAACTCCTGATTAGCATTTCTGGTTTATAATTTTCAGTTTGAAGTTTTGACCAAGATTGAGTTGAATTTTTCATTTTTATGCCACCCTATTTTTGTTACAGAATAGCATCCAGGGTGCTAGTCTGTCCTTGTGGGATAGCTAGAGTGCAGTCATTGATGTGAATCTAACCATGTATACACATATTAGCTACCTAATCTAAAGTGAACACAGGTAAGGGTAGGAGCACAGCAACACGTAACTTGTTGCTATTGGACTTCCTGGGCATTGCTTAACTTACTGTGGCAAGCACTTGTATTCCATGTTGCTGGGTGTAAGGCAGCTCAAATGCATCTACAGGAGCTGCAGCTGCACTTCAGCCTTACAGGTAAGACACACCTGTAGGCTATGGACCTGTGGCTATAGGCAGTGTATCAGCTTATACGGATTTCTAAGCTTATACATCTTTGAAATCAGCTGATTTGGCAGGCGTGCTCAAGTTCGTGTCTGACTTGGAGCACATATGAACTACCCAGGCCATCTGGTAATGTAGCTCTAGTGGAACTGCAGTTTAATGACTGGTTATTATGAAAACTTCCCTTAATGCCTGGCAGATGTAAAACTATGTAATACTGGAGTGAACCACACGGTGGTAGTCAAAGTTAATAACTTATTTAAAAAACTGCTAAAACTCCTGACATCTTCGCTTCCAATGTGTTCATTGAAATTTTCAGTGAATAAATTTTTTAAGAGGTAAAATAGCTGTGTAACAAGCTGATACAAAAGACAGAATCTTACCTTATACATGACTGAAAAAGAATTACAATCAAGCAATATTCTTAGAACCAGTTCCCTTTCAAGGGAGTATGAGCAGAGAAATACCACACTGAGTTAATAAGTTAAACTAAAAAGAACTAGGAATTTCACACAAACTGCTTTTGTTATTTTGACAATGCTTTGAGAGCTTTCAACAGGACTGGGTGAAGGACCACATGAAATTTTTATTCATATCAAGGTGAAGCGCAAAATTAATATGCTAATGTGCTCAATATTTTCATATTTTACTTCAAGGTGAGAAGTAAGAAAGTTGTTCCAGATAAGCCTGAATTATCTCTAGGGATCTCTGGTATTTCACCTAGGCCTGAAAGGTAAATACTTCTGCAGCATTTTTCAAATCTATTTTTCTCTTTTCTGCAATTAAGACCAGCTATTTCCCTCTTTTCTACACAGTACCTTAACAACTGGCTGGACAGGGAGTCGGGAGGGGGGAGCATCAAAGGTCAAAGACTTAATGCAGGAAGATAACAGAGCCAGCAAGTATGTAGAGTCATAGCTGGGGCTTTCCAAGTATGTAAGAATAAGTTGGGAGGGAGAAAGAGAGCCTCTTGGTTCAGCTGGAGGTTAAACTCTGGGAAACAGCAGTGCATGTTAATGCTGGGGTTTGGATAAGCATTAACTGCCTTGCATTAACTCTTCTGGACAGGAGTGTACAGCCATTATGGATTAACTAATGGCAGCAGAGCACAGGAGCCTGCTGTGCTGCCAGGAAGAGGTCTGATAGGCAGCATGAAGAAATAATTCCTGGTCTGATCCATCCTAAATGAGAGAGTTTGAAACCAAGTTTATCTGTAAGCTGAAGCCAGCAAGCCCCTGCTATGAGCAAGGCAGTCGATTTCCTCTTCTGCCAGTGATTTCGGAAAAATATTGACCAAAATCTTAGGTTTGCATTTTTCGTAGGATAGGCAGTAATGCCACTTTTAACAGCTTTGCTGAGGTCAAATAGAAGATTCTCTAAGGTGAGGTTAGGGGAGTGTTAAGGGAAAGTGTCATAAATTCTTGCTGTCTTCTTATTCTCTTGCCTAGGCATCTGCTTTTGACTACTTCCACACATAGGCTAGGTGAACTACATGAATCTTTAGTCTGGCTCACTACTCCTTTATGATAAGAAAAAGAGGAAATAAGACTGTAATGTGAGAAAGACTTGTTTGTCTTTTTGATTTATATCCAAAAAAATGAAAAACCTTTACCTCTCTTCTGTCTCCCTGCTTTCAAATAGCTCCCTTACTTTACTGTTTTCTTGGAAAGAGGTATGTGACCGGTAAGATTACTGGTAATCTTACATTAGTAAGATTATAGTATCACAAATGTCTAGCAAATTAAGACTGCTTCATCCAATCATAGCTATATTTTAAAGTTCTGATTAGAAACTTCAAATTTTTTTCTTATTTATTAAAATATCTGAAAAATCATCAGAATGTGTTAACAGTAGCAATTTTAACTCCTTCTGTTGATTTTTTTTCAAATGAGATACAAATAGACATTTGTATGTTCAAAAAGAGAAACACAACAGAAGTAGGAACACAGTCTGCTATATGAATAAGCAGTAAAAAAGGAAAACAATTCACTAAAGAAAAATCCCTTTTGAGATCTTTTGATATAAAGATGCAAAAGAGAACACAAATCGAACTTCACTTTTTCATCTTTGAAGTTAATTTTATAAAATCCATTATATTGTGCTTAAAAATATAAATTACTCAGCAAGTTTCTCAAAATTTCACAATGGAATTTTATGGATGCATCAGTAACTAAATAACGGTGCCTTTGGGCAAATAAACTCACACCAGCATGAACTATTTTTACCATTCTTGGTGCAGATAACTAAATATCTGATTCCCATATGATACTCTGGAAAAGATATAATACAACAAATCCCTCAAAATAAAAAGAAAAGTCATATGATATTGTATGAAACCAGAGGCAATGAGTTCACAAACTCCTCCCCAAAATCCCAGGTAGACAGAGAAGGAAAGAGCCATAACAAATGCTTGTGTGTTCCTTCTTCTGCAGTCTGAAGTGCACCGGCAACAACAGAAAACTACTGATGTTCATAGTGGCACCATCTTATTTTCCCTAGAATGAGGTGGAAACAGTACCCTTGGGAAAGATAAACTCTTCCCAAAAATACCTGAAAGAACCGAAAGGCTGGATTTTTGGGGATGGTCCTTGCAGGGTCAGTTCCTATGCTCAAATATATATGTGTATGATATGACTAAACAGCCGTTTGACAACATTTCCTTTTCTTTTTCCTGCTTGCTTTTACTGAGGAGAACAAAAATATGTATACATATGTTGAGGAACAAGATATCCAAGAAAAGTAGCTTATACTATTGTTTTTCTCTGGTTTGTGGGTGTGACTAGATTAAAGGTCACAACAAGCTGAATTGTTTGACTCTAATTTACAATTTTGATCTTCCAGAGAGAGTCTGGAGACTATTTTCCAGGACATGAAAGAAGAATGTCATCAAATATGTATGCTAGCCAGAGAACAAACAGACCAACTGAGTAAATTTAAGATAAAGCCAGAACCTGAAACTGGTAATATCATACTTAAGCTCTTATTGTGATTCAACTGTTTGAAAGCTTTGCTTTATATTTGAAAATACTGCAAATTACACATACATAGAAGTACTTCCACTGTTTACCATCTGCCTTTTTCAAGTCTGTTCACATGGTGCTCAGTATTTCACCAAGAAAACGCACCGCCAGTTTTGGCATTCTATGACGAGTGCTCCAAATCACATGCTATAAAAGACAGTCATCACATCAATGGCTCTTGTAATTGTTTTGTCCCTTGGAGTGAGAGGCAGGCACTTACTACATGTGATATCCCATCCATACTGTGTGAATGACAGCACTTGCTTGCTTTTAATTTAGCTGTCAGTTCAAAAGATGTCTGCTATGAATGCCTCTAGCCCCATATCTGTTAGAGGAAATCTGCCGGACTGAGGAGACTCAGAGGACTTATTTTCTAGACTTCCTTGTGCAGACTTTTAAATACTGTTTTGTTACATGGGACAAGAGCTTAATCCAACACTTCCTGGAAACAAAGGGAAGGCTTGATTTTTGTTGAAACTATGAGGGGTCCTGAATGTCTGGTTCTGCTTACCTTTGATATAATGTAAGCTACTCTGGGTATTCTCTACTAGCTTTTCTTAATAGTAGGATCAGACTCTTAAGTGATTTCAATAAGCACCGGCAAATGCACACAGTTGAAGCAAAAGATGCTGATTTCAGCACTTGATTTTAATTTAGGTCATCCATTTTTGAAGTTTTGTTACATGAAGTGCTGACATGTCTTGTTGCTTCAAATTTCTCTGTACTGTATTGTGATATTCTGATTGTATGTTAATAACTTCATTATTTGGGGATGGGAATTTTGGAGCAGCTGTATTTGGTGACTTACTTCAGAATGGTTTTGATTTCCCTAAAGAAGTGCCTAACTCCGCTGTGTGAAAAGCCATACATGATACAAGCTGTATAGATGATAAAAAAAGTGCCTAAGTCAACTGTATGCAAAGATATGCGTGACAAAAGCTATATAGATTTAACATTTGATTTGGTACTTCTGTGTTCCACTTTACTACACTATCTGATGTCAGAAGACTGCTGCATGATCAGTTTTTAACTAAGTTATTCTCTCGCCTGATTAGGAGCAACCATTACCATTTTTATTAATATAGTGCCAAAAATGAAGGGCAAATTCTCAAAACAAAGGGAAAATATGGCCCCATTTCTGAATAGTTATTCAGTTTAAATATTTAACTAATTTGGAAACCAGTGGGAGTTGGGTACCTGAATACCTTCTAAAATCGTGCTCATGGTGCCTAGCATGTTCTTGGCACTGTGTGAAATGGTTTGGGTTCCAGCTTCTATTTCTGCCAGAACACTTCAGTAAATATGCAAGTATGTGTTAAGAGTATGGGACAACATAATTTTCAATAAAATGAAAATGTTTATAGCCATAAATCAAAGAGAAATATAATTACTAGACCAGAATTATTTCCTCTTATTTCTGTTCTGCTAGTTTTTGTGTCAGAACTAATGTTTGTGAAAGAGAACCGCAATCTGATTTTAAAGAGCAAAAATTAACAATTAAAAAAAGCAGGGAAGGAAGACAAAAAAAAATTATCCAAACACCACGTTTTTAATAATTATACTTCAATGGACTATTTAATGTTTTCTTCATTCTTTCTTCACAGAAATACAGTTTTCTATGCCGATACAGTGCACTGATAAAACTGATGAACAAGCAGAAGAGCTTTTTAAGCCTCGGGTTATAAAGGATATAAATAGAGGTGCATCATGCATCACATCTATCACACCAAGAGGAGTGGGCCAAGATGAGGACAACAACTCTGTAGAATCACTTTCTAAATTTAATGTCAAGTTTCCACCTACAGACAATGACTCTGCTTTCTTGCAGAGCACTCAGGAAAAACCAACAGTTCCGTGTACTGGTATATCTGAAAACATGCTTCAAGATCATCATTTTAACCTGGAGCACAGAGACCGTGCTGTTAACCTCAGTAAACTGGAACCTAACTCATTTCAAGCTCATGGCATTGATCTCATGACCTCAGCTTTACAAAGCTTAACTACTGTTGACAAAACAAACCCCTCAGATCATTCAAAGATGCCCATAGAAAATATCTTTGACAAACCATGTTTAAAAACGACAGACAGAGGTTTCACATTTGTACCTAAGCACACAAACCAGGGTGTACCTGAAGTAATTTTTTCTTTAGAAGCTGCTGGAACAACCGTCAGAGGTCCTCACCAGGTATCTTTTCTATAAATATTTTACATTTGAAAAAATGGTAATGATTCAGACACACATTTTGAAAAGATCTTTGAGATGGAATTAATATATTCTATAAAATACCTCATCAGTCTTTTTTTAAGACAATATCTCTTGTTAGTTCTTCTTCCTAATACTGGAGAATGTGTACCACATGCTTTTCCAGTGAGACATCAGGAATATAAGCAGACACAAGCACTGGATGGTTGTACAAATTTCAGTTCTTCTAGATATTAATTGCTTCTATATCTATTTCAAAGCTGTCATTAATCCTAAATTGCCCCCTAGATTGTTTTCTTTCTACCCTGGATCTCAGTTGAATAGGGCACACATTTGTTTTAATTGTTTTTCATGTACAGCAGAGAATATGAAAAATGGACCAATTAAAAAGCTAAACAGATAAATACTTCCACTATGAAAAAAATAGCTACTTTTTGTCTCAGTCTGAGGTATCAACAACACGCTATTCCTCCGCTCTAAGAAACTTAAATTTTTGTCATTGTAGGAAAAAAGCATAATTATTTTTTCGAATGAAGGAAAGTTCACTAAAACACTTTATTTTAGGTTTATATATGTAATTTGGGCTTAAATTTCAGTTATAGCCTGAAGTCCATGGGAGGTTCTGAAAACAAGACCCAGTTACTGTAATGCAGAAAAACATTGTCATGTTCTGACACTCACATCTCTGAATACTTTGCTTCTTTTGTGCAACATCCTGTCTCAGCTGAAAGCTGGCAAAATTATGGAGCTTTATAGACTGATTTTGTGGGCTTTTTTGTTTCTGTGGCTTTTCTGGTACCTTGTGAAAGGACAGATTTTCAAGAATAAGCAAATAGTGATAATTAGGAATTCTCTGAGGGTGGAATTCACATATTTTTACTATTTACATGGATGAAGTTTTCTGTTCTTTCCTAATGACAAGGTACGTGCAGCTGAACAGCGTTACCTCTCATTTGGTCACTGCATGACATGCAAAACTAGCATTTGGAAAGTGTTTGTAGGACATGATACCTTGGATGTTTTCTTCTCCTAAAATTTACCCAGTCTAGTTTAATTTTCTATTGCAAACCACTTTTGAGGGAAAATTTTAAAGCATTGAAAGGTTGCTGTTTTAAATCAAAAGCTTGATTTTTTTGAAAGGTATTTTAAATATCTATTTGTAATGTAGGAGATCTCAATTCTATACTAACTTACTAATTTCAGTTTTTATTGTATTTTTCATTGAGGGTCTTCAGTTAAAGTTGTGACTAAGTTAAACAAATTAACACATTTATTTTACTGCTAGTAGAATTCCTGTGGAACTGTGAAGCATTCACTCCATTGCTTGTTACTATCCTCTTTTTCTGTATTCCCTCTCCAGCCTGTTCTTTTACTAGTTAGTCTGTGTATTCCTTTTTCAATAGATGGCACCCTGCATTGTACATTACAGCAAGTGAAACAGCTGGTATGTGGTTATAAATTGATAGGGGAGTATGCAGCTTAAAAAGTACAGAACAGTGGTTGAATAGCAGCAAGCCTTTGTCCATTGGTATTTCTTCAAAATAAGGAAATTAATTTGGAGCCAGCATTTAAAATGTGAATGATCTATTTTGTGGAGAAAAACGTACTAATGCTAACACTCAGAGAAAAAGAAAACTAATGGTGAACTGTTTCAGTATTTCAAAGTCATATCTACAATAGCACTGCATTGATTAAAATGTTATTTCTTATCCAGAAGTTTGTTTGAAAAAAGCCAGTATTACTTTAGAATCCATTAAACATACATCTGTACATATCAGTATATTTAAATACCCATCACCTTTATTCACTTGCCTTAAAAATAGGTTTTCAAGTATTTTTCCCAATTAATTGGACTCAGCTCTAGAGGTTTTTCTGACTGTAAGTTGTGCTAAAGATTTGATCACAGATAATACATATGTAGATTGAAATACTAATTTTTTTTAAAGTTACTTGTATACATGCCCTTTTCACTATGTTAACCTTAGCAAAATTTATGCATAAACTAGTCCTTAGTATTTTTACCACCTTTCTTGGGGGTGGTTATGCTGCTTACAGCTTCTATCATCCCTTCAAAAAATGAAGGAAGAGTCAAAAAGGAGAGAATTATATACCTCTTTTTTTTCCTAGTGTAGATAAAACTTTCAAGTATTTACTACATATGTTAACTTATAAAATGGAAAACCCCATAAATGCAATGGATTTGGCAACAGTAAGTTCTTGGAACTGCTCTCAGTTGGTGTAATAAATTTAGCTCTTTCCTTCTATGTGGATACTAAATCTAAAAACTCAGTACTGTTTTCTTAGAATGTAACTTTAAAAAAAAAAACGTGACTGAAAAGAGCAGCAGATTAAAATACACATGGATATTAGTGAACCTAGGATTTTACAGACTACATTTAGCTGAGCCTTTCATATAGATACACGTTTATTAGTATTTGCAGTTTGAGGGAGTTGTTTCCACCAAAAATACTTGCAAGTATGTTCATGATTTTAAAAGCAAAACAGTAGTCTATTAATCTGAATATTAATGTTTTTGAAATGGAACATCTGCTTAAACAGATCCCTATTCTGACAAGGATACTAAGCACAATCTCAGCACTCAAGAAATGGAAGTTAAGTGCCTGCATGTGTGGGTTGCTGGATGAGTACCTCCCCTTGTTATGTTTCCAAGATGACAAATAGTTTTTACATTGCTATTTTATCTTTTTTTCAAACAGTGCTTTACATCATATCAGAAACAAGTAATTCTAAACACATTTATGTAGTGTGTTTAAGTGTGTTAACTTGTTTAAGTGTGTCAGTGTCTAGATAGATTTAATATGCAATTTACACCAGCAACATACAATAAGTAGACTCTTTGAGCTGAAAAAAGTGGTGTGATTGCACTTAATTACTAATTAGTCAATTTAATTATATGGATTGCTGACCATAATGAAAGACAGTAAATCTGCTATTTCTATGTGATAAGCTAAACACTGTTTAAATACAGAATGGGCAGGAAATTGACTCCCAAGAAGTTCAGGGTGGTTTAAAAAGAAGGTTTAACTGCTGTGAAAGCCAGCTTAGTTGTACAGTGGGTTATCGTGGGAGAAATAAACAATAGATTCTAACTATTTGGCATGATGAAATTTAAAGAAAAGCTGAAAATTTAAAATCTTGGGTAAGTATCAGAAGCAAGAAATTAAAAAATTCTAAAGAAACTACTTTGTAAACTATTCTTGCTTGCCTTTCCATGCGTGAGTGAAGCAAGAGGGAAAAAATGAGCCAAAAAACCCCGTGTAGGGCACTCTCACTTTTAAGTTCCATCCCCAGCTACAGCTCATAGCAGCTTGCTGCCATTCTTTCTACTGTGTAGTCACAACAGGATGCATTTGGTTTTCAATTTACTCAAAACCTGATTGCCCTGGTCATAGAACATAACTATTTGATCTTGTGTTGCTAATACTAAAGTTATGAAACTTAATTTTTAGCTTGACTTTGAAAATTGGTGCAAGACTTTTTGATTCCTAGTTGGTACAATTCTAAATAGTGTATGCTTAGACTCTGGGCTTAAGTGCCTTGAATTCCAATGTTGAATAAACAGACTTGCTGGCTTTAAACTAACTATCTCAGGGACCAAGAGCAGTGCAGCTGCTGAACCAAATACAACATAGTTTATGGAATTGCCTGAATGCATGGATAGATATTCAGATGGTCCCAGTGAGTTTGATGCTGTCATGGCAGAAGGAATCCCAAACAAGATTATTTGTGACGTGTTTATACTAAGAGGCAGCCAGAGCAAATAAGTACCTTAAGCCATGACAGTGATGTAGTAATTTTTGAAGTAAACTGAAAACTACTTATATGTCAATAAGAATGGAAATAAAATATGAGTCATATTAACTCTGTACAAGAAACACTTTATTCTAAAGTAAAAATGTATTTTCTCATTTCTCCTAAATGGCTGTTGTGTACGACTTCTACAGTAAAATACTGAAATGAAAAGTTAAATAAAAGCTTTAGTATGTACCAGACTGATATTACAGACTTCTGCTCATAGCAGTATTTATTGTTAATAGATACCAAGGTATTTTTAAATATTTGCAAGGATAGTGTGTTTATAGAACTTTCAAAAAAAACAAAGTCCTATCTTGCTTTTCTTAAATGAGAACTCTCTAGTTAATGTCTCTGGCCAGGCAGGTGTAAACGAATCCTAATTTAAAGAGGCAGGTATTTTTCTTCAATATAAATATAAACTACAGCATAATGTAAACCACATTGTAAACCTCAGCAATAATAATTTTCTGTTTCTTTTAGCTCATTTGGCAGCCTCGAGACAATGATTTGCTGGCACAAGCATATGCAGACTCTGAACTGAATCAGTGTGGAATATGTGAATTCTGTCGAGAAGTTTTCCCACCATCTCTAACATCTAAGGAAGATTTTCTTCGGCATCTCAATTCCCACTTTAAAGTACAGTCTTAATGTATGAGAATTCAATGGTTCACTGTTTTTGCATACATTTATACATTTTTTTTATTCAATAGATATGATAAGAGTTTAAGAATTAAGACTTCTTGTAACAAGAACTCATGACTGAAATTGTTTGTCAGATAAGCACATTTTTAGTTGTCTTTTGACAAGGCAAAATGAAACTAAGTCACCCAGTACTGTAATTCACATTATTGTTTGTTAGGCTTCACTATTAACTTTGAGAGTGGTGTCAAATATTTTTTTTCTTCCCCAATTAATCTTTGCCTGAATAGGCCTGAAGTTGTGATTATATTTATGAATGTAGACTTGCAGGATTAATGCCTTAATCTGACTGGCAAAAATTGGTGTAATGCTAGGATTTTTTTTACAATATCCAGTGATGTGATTATGTTCTCCCTGAAGTAAACAGGAAGAGAAGTAGGCCCTCATTTTTCATCTATATTATATAATTCCCAGATTTAACTTATGATAGTGAACCTCTTAATACAGATTCTTGTAAAATTATTACAGTAGCTGAATGCCAGGTGTGCCAGAATTAAGATAGGCTCGTTCACTAGTAACACAGGTGAATGGGTGAGTTTCCCAGATGAATTTTTTACTAAAGAGAGTAATCAAAAGCAACACATAAATGACCCTTTTGCCAAAATGGAACAGTAATGATTTTATGAATATCTGTTACATGTTATTAAAAAAATAATTATCTTGTTCGTGTACCCTTATAGCATTAATAATTACTAAAAATGCTTTCAGGAAACAGGTTATATTAGTATGAAGGATAGGAAAGATTAAACTTTCTCCAAAACTAATAGTACCAAAGATTATTTGCCTTCCCTTCTGGTCTGCTATGATGGATAGCCGGAGTCTGGTACAGACTAGAAATGAAAGGAGATCACCTAATCACCCAAATCTCAGTGACTTTATTTTTAACGTGAATACGCTTAGTGGCTTTCTCAATGCAATTAAAACTTGTGTTTAGTTGAAACATTGCAGTCTGATAAAGTTTGCACATTTTCTAGATTTACTGATATCAAATTTAAAAATAGGGGTGTTGCCAAGTATTTTAAATTAATGATAAAGGGTGCTTGCTTTTTGCATTTGAACTGAATATAGAGTTTAGCCCTGATATTGATAATTAGCATTAATATTTTCATAGCAGCAGAGCACAACACTTTTTCTTTTTAAAGATTTGTTTGCAGGTGACAAATTTCTGGAAGAATTAACACCTGCGTAATTTTTAGAAATGGATTTTTCTGCAATTATTTTCTCTATTTTAAACATGTCGTGTTTGTGATGGGCTGTCAGCAGAGTGTACTGTAATAAACAGCAGTGTACAGTGCATGTCTGCTACATGACCTGGAGGAAGAGTTTGTTACTCTTCGGAGTTCTAAACCCTCGCCGGTCCGCAGCGCTGCAGAGGCGATGTTCGGCCCCGGCCGCGCCGTGCGGCGTGTGAAGCACCTCCCCAGAGAGCACGGCTGGGGGTGGTGCCCGGGAGAGGCACAAGTTCCAGGCTTGGGAGGAGAGAAGGGGATTCGCACTTCTCCAGCCAGCCCGACACACAGCACGGACTCGTCCTCTCAACCGTGAAATTCGAGCTCAGGAGCTCGAGTTATTAAGAGATGAACAAACTGCGAATCACCTTTGAAGAAAATAAAGTCATCTGTTTCTCCCCCCCGCCCCCACGCGTGGATGCTTTTTCCCCAGGAGCCCTTGAGCTGGCAGAGCCGGGAGCCCTGCGCCGAGCCCGAGTCCCCGCGCGGGGACAAGGCTCTTTGTTGCTGGAGGCAGCCTGGGGTCCCCCGCAGCCAGGGCACAGCGGGGGCGGCGGCAGGAGGTGAGGGAACACGGTTGACCGAAGTCTTAGACCAGCAGTACCCATCCATCTCCCACTGTGAGGGCTCCTGCCTAGTGCGGCGTTTTAGGAAGCTGTTTAAACTGCTTGCGTAAAACTGTTGCTGCCTGAGGGCATCCAGATAGGCTCACCGATCAGACCACTGCGAGGGGCACCAGTTGAGGTTTTAAATAAATAAAAATAAATAAATAAATAAATAAATCTCCCGCTAAGCAGTTGTGAGCGACTCGAAGTGGGAGGCGAGTGCGGTCCCTGAAAGGGCCCCCCTTATACAGCTTTCCTGGAGGAGGCTGCTGCTGCCAGCAGGGACATCTGCTTTATTACACTCACCAGAGGAGACTCAGTATTCCTCCCCTTCCCTCCCTCTTCCACACAAGCTCAACTCAGCAGAGGAGTTTGAATCCAAATGGGAAGTAGAATGTCATTAAAAATAATAAATATGGTGGAAGGAACTTGAGAGGACAAGAAGAGCAGCAAACCCGTGCCAAGGTGTTCTACCGAATTCCAACTCTGCCAGGGCCAGCGGAGCCCCCCCCGGGGTAGACCCGGGGCTGCAGCAGTTTCAGGGCTCCCGTACGAGTTCATTGTCACCCCGCCCCGCGCTGACGGTGCGCGACGCGTGAACCCACAGCCAGCGTTCGCGGGAGCGCTCGCAAGGAAACAAACTGCTCCTGTTTCCTATCGGGAGCTCTCTGAGGGACACTGCGGCGGTACGGCTGCCTCAGCCTGCTGCGAGAGCTCAGTGCCGGCGGCCGGGTAGAACACATGTAGCTCCTCTGTTGCTCAGGCTAACTCGACAGCTGCTCGTAGCTCCAGTAATTAGACTGTCACTGCTTGTTAGAGGAGAGGAAAACGCTCCTATGACAGATTCCACGAGTCCTCTGTTTTTTAAAATCTCGCAGAAATCACCAGAGCATTAACTGAGATCTCTTATTTCTCTAGAATCAGAAGGAAAGAAGTTCCCTCTGCCATCTCGCACTCCAATCAGATCTCTCTTCCGACTCCCATGAAGCAGTGAATTCGCTCTAAGAGGCTGAGGAAGTTACCTTCCTTCCCCTGCCTACCCAGGAGGAAGAGGGAGCTTCCTGGCCTTGCGAACTTACTTTTAAAATCCCTTCCCCGTATGGCTGTATTTAACCAGATAACAGAAATGCAGCCTTTTCTCCATTAACTGAGCGGACGAGTCTCTCGAAAACGATCCTTCTCCATCCGAGATAATATTAATTCAGAGGATGCTCAGGAGAGGCTGTCCCTCCTTACGAACAAAAGCACTGGAGGATCAAGCCGAGATGCTTCTACCCCCACCCATGGTTCACTCAGCAGATGAGACTTAGAGGAGGCGATTTCTTCCCCTCCCTACCGTACATTCCCCTTTCCCCCGCAATCATACAAGGTTAACTCAACAGAGGAGTCTCAATCCAAATGGCAACTGGGATTGCATTTAAAAAAAAAAAAAAAAAAAAAAAAAAAGGAAAAGAAGGAAGGGGGAGAAAAAATCAGAAATAGGGAAAGAAAAGAGAAAAAGCAGCAGGCTGATTACGAGGTGTCAAAACTGCCAGGAGCAAGAAGGTGATAGCAATCAGGGGTGAGAAGAGTGCGCCATTCGTGCGGGGCAGCTAATTATCCGTCTCATTTGAGAAGAGCAGCATTCGAGGCAGCAGCGTTCGCCTGCTGAACGGTGACAGATTGGCGCGGAGGAGAGGGGAGGTGTTAAAACAATGGAGCCGGGCTTGCGAGCGCTGCTGCATGCTAATCAGCCCGGCCTCCTTCCTTCCTTCCCTCCGCCTGCCTGCCTGCCGCGATCCCTCCTTCTCGCTGGCCGCATGGCAAGCCCAACGCTCCCCGGCCCCTCCGCAGCAGGCGGCACCGCACCCGGCATAGGTGGTAACCTAGAGAGAGTTCCAGCGGGACCACGCAGCGGGGCTGGCGGCACCCGGGGGACCTGGCAGGCTGCTGGCTATCAGTGGTAGATTTCAGACCTCGCCCGTGGCGCCCGGGCTGCCAGGAGCCCGTCAGTGCGCTCCCCGCAAGGGGCAGAGACGAGGAGCTCTTCGTACGAGTCCTGCGGGTTCTTTGGGCTGACCTCCCGGCGCCCTCCTCCCCGCCAAAGGCCAGGCCATAGCCGGCAGCGCAGCAGGTTGGCAGGTTGCCGCACCCCAGACCAGGCCGCCGATGTGAGGGAAATGCAGAGCTGTGCTAATTACTGATGGACTCCAAGGGCTCCGTTGCCCTCTCAGCTCTGCACAGGAACTGGAGTTCGGAATGCTAAAACATGCAATAAGCAAGTGGTACGGCCTCTCTTCTGCCACTGCCTCTTGCCTACCAGATTGCTTGGCCTTGCAAGCCTGAATGGCTCTGCATGTACACAGTGTGCACCTTGTGAGGAGGTACTAAAAGGTCTGGCCCTCTCTCAGACCAGGAACAACCATTCCCTTTCACAAACAGTGCGACAGGGTCTGCAGAGACAGCAGAAATGCTTTCTGAGGGATCTCTTTGGCCCTAGCTTTCCCAGGAAGTCCGCGCTCTGCACTACTCACAGGGCAAACCCTGGGGCTGGAGCATTAGCAGCCCAGCTACAGTAAGTGCTCTGCTCTGCCAGGGAGAAGCAGAGGAATGAGCGTTGGAATGTTTACTCTCCAATATTTCTCAGTTTCCATTCCATCCTGCCCTGAAAGATTTTTGATTACTATACACTTCAAAATAGTATTTATTACAGATTTACATAATCTGTATGTTTTATGTTAAGGCAATAACACATTGATGCTGTACTACTGAAAGGAGTTAATCTAAACTATGTAGTGTCTGCTATAACAGAGTTCCAACTAAAACATATCCTTGCTTTCTGGCACTGTCAAGTAACATATCCAGAAGGACATTGCCCAGCACATTAGGTAAGCTGCCAGGTGAAGCCACTGCTCGACTCCTAAACCTTCACTGGGTTATGGATCAGCACTTGGCCAAATTAAATTATGTAAGTCTGTGTGTAACCTCACATTTAATTTAACAAATGTTGTTTCAAATATCATGTGCCTGGTTTACAGTAGGATTCATGGGGACAAAAAAACACTTAAAGGGAATAAACTGGAATAAACTGGTTTAGGCCTGAGGTAAGCAGCACGATAACTCAGGTTGAATGCTATTTAAAATAGATTTGAGAGCATGTACAGCTAGGCGGTAGTAATAGCGTTTAAATTTTGTTATTCTAAGTCTGTCGTTGAGTGTACTTGATGAGATTGTCCATGAGCATACAGATGGTGAGATTTTCATGCTTCTGTGGCATACTGACATCTCAGGCTGTAAAAATAAATTCCCAGATCGCTGTAATACCTAAGAAATAGAAAAATGCAGTCCACCTTAATGCTCTACATTTGAGTGCTTTATATTTTAAGAGATTTTATATACTAAATACATGAGTTTGTGCATATCAGGAAGACATTTACAGTATAAAGCAAAATTTAAGATAAACTCTGTGCCCTTTTTTATGTACTTCTGAATTTAGATATATGGGGGATGGAGATAAAAATTTGCCTGTGCTATTATCTGTATATTTTTTTAACTGTACATAAGGATGAAAAGCAGAAATAAGTTTTCATTAGGTCAAGTTTACTTTTCATTAAAAGATTCTTGGATTGTTTCTTGATTTCACATACGTTTTCAAGCTGAAAACAAATTATTATATCTATTTTGATGATTTACACTGCACTAAAAAGGTATTTGGATCAAAGACAAATGCTGAGATATCTTCTCGAATATAATAACTTTTTTCCTGCCTAAGAAGCCATAGTGTGGAGCAATCCATGCATCAGCCTGTTCAGCCTGGAAACCCACACTGATATTGCTCATAAATATCCAGGGTAGGGCATCCCTATTGGTTACTGCCTGGCCACAGACAAGGTGCTGTGCTTATCTAGGTTTCTGAACTGACCAAATTAAAATTTTAAATAAAAATATGTAGCAGGGTAATATGGTGCAAATGAGCTAAAAGAAAAACATTTTGCAGAGACAAGCACATAGTTTAAAAAGGTTTAAAATATTCAATTGGTGTAAAAAATAACTACTTATAAAAACGTGTGTATTTTCATTATGCTTAATTTGCCATTCAAAACAAGTTTTTCTTAATAAGCTCTATTGTTTCTATCTGTTTTGTGAAATGTAATACGTGTGAGACAGAAAGCAGACTCGGAATGTGAATGAGTCTTGTTTTCTCTTTCTCTCTTTCTTTCATTTTAAAAATACAACTTTATTCATATTTACAGGGATCTTTAAGTTGAGAAAAGGATTAATGGGAGTGGCATGACACTCCTGAGGTCATGATCTGAAAAGATGAAACCATGAAATTCTATATGCTAGTCTTTTCCTATATCTGATTTGCGTGCAATAGAAAAGTCTCCATAAGCAAAACACTCTATAGTTAATAGTTATGTTTTCGCTCTCAGCAGTGACACAAGCTTTGTCAGGTTTTTGCTGTTTGTATAGTTCATTAAAATACTTTAATAAATGACTCGTTGTTTTAAAAAATCACCACACTATCACCCGAATAAAAACATCTATATCCTCCCAGTTTCTGCAGTGTCAAAAGTACAGTCTCTAAGGGCAAAAGGTTACGGAGCCTTCATAAAGGTTTCCCATCTGTCATCAAGCACAACATCGAGCCCTCTAGGTGCTGTGAAAATGATTTTCTCTGGAATTCTCCAGCCCAAAGATGCCATCCTCTTAATTACAAGCTTTTGAGATCAAGAATGCCACTGAATTCCCTGGAGATTCACAGAAGATATGCAAAAATAATTTCTTCTCTTGCTTGCCTGCCAGGGCTTCTGTACCTGCCCACAAGCTAGTCAGCTCATTTGCTAGGTAATGATGGATGAACCCAGGCAGTACATCTGCACTGCTGCCCCTCCTGACATTGCTGACATGCAGTCTTTCAAAGTTTCTTCTTTATAATTGACTGCCAGCAAAGGAATGACAAATAACGGTTGGGGTTTGTTTTTTGGTTTTGTTCTTTTTTTCTTTTTCGGGAGGGGTGTAGTTTGTTGGGGTTTTTGTTTGTTTGTTTTTAATTGATCAACTGCCCTTC
Source organism: Coloeus monedula (assembly GCF_965178545.1). NCBI lineage: Eukaryota > Metazoa > Chordata > Aves > Passeriformes > Corvidae > Coloeus > Coloeus monedula. Next base: position 23,728,979 of record NC_138787.1, on the reverse strand, counting down.
TAACCATCACAAGCCTCCTGTACATGGGTTACTCCACGTACACGGGATAACAGAATGAAATTAGTCCTTGAGATCGCGGATTATAAGATGTTCTAATAAGAACATCTGCTTATAACAGTTGCCCTGAAAAAACACAGAAGCTATTCCTGGGGTCAGTGTGCATGCAAAAGAGTATATGGACAGACAATGTGTGGAGCCGAGGCTTTGTGTGACAAGCCCATGCCTGTGCAGCAGAAACTGAGCCTCTGGTCAGGTGACAATCCTATCTACAAATGTCCATTAGCACTTTTTCCAGTGGTGACAACCAGGTGAAAGGCTATCTGACCTACCAATTTATCAACAGTTGAGTGTTGGAGGTTTCTGTGGGGTTAAAGGGACTACAGTAATTGTAGGAGGAGGTACAGAACGTGAGGTGAGCAGGAAAAAAATATCATTGTATTTTCATGCAAGTTCTCTGTCAGTACAGAACCACCCAGAGGAACTAGCTGGCTGGAGTGGTACCATTCGGAGTGCACATAGACCTGGTGATGGATATGTCTGGAGAGGCTTAGATAGTGTTGTAAATCTGAGCAGTATAGACTGCATTTTTAATATGTGGAAACATGTACATAACTCTGGACATAAGGGTGGGGGCGTAGAAAAAGCCACGTCCAAGCTCAATAGGATCACGGGAGAGAAACCTCGGGCTCCATGCCATCCGAGATGTGAAAGCCCACGGAGACTCAGCAGCCAAAATCGCATACACTGTTTTTTTAATAGAGTTCTTATCCATGTGTCCATTTAACTGCAGTTAATACAGATCAAATAAGCTTGTTACTTATAGATTCCCAGTTGCATCAAGTGATACAAGACAGTAGCAACAGGAATATCCCTAATTAGAATGGATTCATCTGATTTCTTTATTCGGGGAGTTTAGTGTCCCTAAGTATTCAAAGAATTATAAAAATCTTCCAGAATAAAGCTGCTAGGTTTAGAGCTCCTTCTGCCCAGGGAAGAGAAACAGCAGGTTTACTTCTACCTTTAATTTCCTTCTTCCATACTTCTGCCATTACTTCTAACATACTTCCTCTCATTCTTATGTATCGTTTCTGAAATCTCTTTCAGCACGCTACTCTCTGAATTTTTCCAAAGTTTTTATTCCATTTAATTTTGTGTACACACACAGGCATTTCAGGCAAGAATACGCAGCTAGAAAGTAATATGAAATGTTATATCAGTTGGTTATGAAATATCTTCCTACACCTTAGCAAGAAATTAAGAGTCATCATTTTAAAATTTACTATGTGTAGTGATAACTTGGCAATATATGCCATGACTGCAAATGCAACTCTTTGAAGACATGTGCAGTAACCTGCGAATGCCTCTTCTAAGAGAAGAAAATGCTGTATGCTTCACAAATTCTTTTAAAGATTGTTTAGTTCTACTTTTTAAATTTTATCATTTAAGCATGTGCATGTTGCTCCTTTATGTGTCTCACTGACCTACCCACGAAAGAGGCAATCTAAGTGATACCCACACAGACAACCAGTTACTGTGTACCTCGTGTGCCTGATGTTCCACACAAAGCTCTGTCGTGGCAAGCGTGTGGGGTGATCAGTGGTCAAGTGTGCATAAAGACCAACATAGATGTCATTAGCAGAGAGCCCATAGCCACATATGCAAGCTCACAAGCCCATTGAAATGTGACGGGTGTAACTGCAGTAGCAATTTATAAGTTAGTCTTGGGTTTTTTTCATGTAGAATAGCAGGAATGCCAAGAAACGCCTGTTGAACACTACAAACATGGGAAGAAAAGGCAGTCCCTTCAGCCTTCTTCAACCTCACTATCTGGTGGAAAATGGATGCAAGACCCGGAAAGTGATGCGATTCTCAGACCTGTCAGATCTCTTATGGGCTTCAAAGGAATAACGTGGCCACCAAGTCCAGCTTCACTTTGATTTAGTAGCCCATAAGATCACCAGAAAAAGCTATCACCAGAATGGCAGAACAGCAATTTCTTAGCTTTTGCATGAGGGCAACAAGATGATAAGTATTATAAGACTCCCATAGCATTTCAGAAGGTCTGTATTTCCCACTGGGCCTAAGTGACTTTTCCATTAAAGAGTGAAGAAAATCGTTATTATAAGAAAATGTGGTGAAGAAAATGTTACTATGTAACAGGGTGGTTGCATCTTTTGATGAAGACTTTGTAGGAAGTAACACAGAGAGTGGACTTGCCAGCTTGCTTTCCTCAAAACTGGTACCTTTCCTTTCTGAGATGAAGCTAAGAGGGCATTAGCTTTCTTTTAAACAAAATGTCTGTGGCATGTGTGGATGTATTTGTGCTGGGAAGGAAAGTTTTTTTATTTAGAAATAAAACTGTTCCTTGGATTTTTTTTTTAACCTAGGCTAAAGGGACACATCCCTTTCTTTGTCTTCAGAAGAAATGGCAGAAAGTTTGAATCTTCACGCTTTCTCTTCTCAAAATAAATGCCTTATTAAGATCAGATATGTGATGCCCTAAAAAAAATAAGTAATAGCTTCCAGGTCCAAGCACACAAAAAAACCTCAAAACCTTGTTCAAAATATTTTTGAAGAAACAGACTAATCTCAACCTTTGTATTTACGGTTGCAAAGCTGCAGTGAAATACCATTAAACTGGGTTCTGAAAGTTTTACTTGGTGGCATTTTCTGAGGTTAACTGTTTGAGGTGATGAGATGCTGTGAGCAGTAGCGCAACTCCCAGAGGGACCCGTGCCTGAGAACACTGGTGAATAGTTGAACTGCCATGTCTGCTATATCAGAGGCTGGGATGTACACTGGACTGATTTTACCATCTTATTTAAATGTGATGGTTTTCTCATTTGTTGCATTGTTTGTATTAATACGAATATCTTGTTATGTTTGTTTTGTCTCCTGGGAGCCAATAAAGCTGTGAAGTTTTTCTTTACACCAAATGCAGCTCTACGGGCGATCAATCAATGGGTAGTTTTTGGATAATCTGTGAGAGTGAGAAATCTAATAAAGCAAGCAACTAAAAAAGGAAAACAAAGTCTATTTTCTGTTAGGTTAGCTACGTCAGGAGTCAGGCTTTCCACCATGCCTTTATAAGATATTTAAGCAGCTACATTTAACTATCAGGGTAGCACCTCATTAAATTAACTTTCTGACATATAAAGGAAAAAGTTTAGACATCGTGACCTCGGCATCAATGTGGGTGACTTACTTGTACAATTAAATTTACTTTGACACTTGCATTTCTCCCAACCTCCTCCTCCGCAGTGGTATATGAAAACACATTAATGCGAAATAAAGACCAATCATGAAGTGAGAAAACAAATAAGTGACATTTAAAAATTACTATTGCTTTACTATACTAAGTATAACGTTAAGAAATAGGTAGACAAAGATGATAGAGTTAGTTTCTAGGTCGCAACAAGGTCTATAGGAAATCGTGCATTTAATTTCAGGGCAGCAGTTCTCCTATCACAACAAAATGAGTTATCAACAGATCAAAATAACAATCTGAATTATCTAGCATTAGTGGCTGAACTGAACAGCCCCAGATTACGTGATGAATTGTTAAATTGTGGTAGCATTGTTTTGGAATTGCTAATTAAAAAATAAGTAAACCCCCATGACTCTGGATATGACAACTGAAAATATCCACAAATTATTTAATAAATGAAGCGTCTAACAACTCTAACACTTCCTGCTCGCCTTGTTAATAAATGTAATTTGAGGTAGATTTAAAAAATCTCCCATCTAAACAGTGAATTCATTACGCGACGTTCAGATCTCCAGATGCCTATGGACTCCTCGGAATTAGGTGTTAAATAGACAAAAGTGAACCAAACTGCCTTTAAAAGCACAGCATGACCATGTAATTCTTTTTCCAGTTTGTGGTAAAAAATGATGAAACTTCTTTCCAAGTAGCTATCACCCAGATTTAGTGTGAAAAGTAGTGTAATTGTAATTCACGCCATCAGGGTCTATCACTGATAGACTATCAGCTGTTCTGTAGTTAGGAAGGCTTTCTTTTCAAATAGGAAAGCTGCCAAGTGCTCTGTGATACCTCCAGCAAGCTTATCGGATGGAAGATCGGAGCCAAAACAGCAGCTGCACACATATGCAAATTGGCAATTAATAGTATAACATTCTGGGGAGGGTTTTTGTTTTGGGGGGGTTTTTGTTGTTTTTTTTTTTTTCTTGTTTTGTTTTGGGTGGTTTTTTTTGGTTTTTTGGTTTTTTGGTTTTTTTTTTTTTTTTTTTTTTTTTAATATGGGAAAGTATAGCAGAGCTACCTTAATATTAATCTTAAGAGTGACAGGGAACTTCTTGTCTGAGCGGCCAAAGAATAATTACCCTCCGGAGAGACTTTCACTCTATTACTTTCTTTCTTCACACGAAGATCAAAGCTTTGTTGTCCTGCCGAGTTTTTCTCCATCATGAAAGTTAACTTCAGGGGATTTAAAAAAAAGGGGGGATACCTTGTAGCTGAAACTCTCGAAAGCAGGGAGTCGTGGCTATTCACCCTTTCCTCCGCCCCCCACCAAATGTCAAAAAAAACCCCAAACCCAAAAAAGTTAGGTCATTTTGGTTCTTGTTTAGGACGCTTGTCCAGTTCCCTGAAAAGATGTTCCGTGCTACATGGGACTCTTACGTTTGTTATGGATACTCTCATCCGCGACAAAGTAATTGAAGGATTAGTTTTATATATTTTCCCCAGCCTGCCGCAGTAAACCAGCTTGCTTTATTTAGCCCAGCATGTATGAATACAAGACTCCCAATTAATGCAGTTGCTTGCTTAAGTCAGAACATTGCCTTTCAAAGGATCCTCACATGATCCTTTTCTTGTAATAGCAGGCTGGAGCTGGAAAGGCTTTGCAAGACTGCTGCATTTCACACCAGCCCGTCCCCAGCGCTTTCCCCAATGTCTGTCTGTCTCTTCTAGGACAGACGTGGGGTGATTAACTGATGTTTTCGATAATCTGTGAATTCTTAATAGTCTTATTTTCACGATTAAATATCTCAGCGTCTTTAGAATTAGGATTCTCCATGAAGGCAGGCCGGAAAGTTTGCTCCTCTCTAGAGGCAAGCGCCTCAGGAAGGGATTTGCGTGGCGCGGTTTGTGCGGCGCCTGCCGTGCGGCGGGAGCCTGCCTCCGACCACCGCCACTTCTGCCGTCTTTTCCCGCGGTCACGACCGCTGCCGTCCCGATCGCTCTCCGTTCCCCGGCTCAGTAATTCCCGTGGCAGCTGGAACACGCCGCTCCGCTCCGCCGGCTCCCGGCGCTGGCTCGGCGGGCGCTGCCGACGGACCCGCAACCGGCGCCGCTCGAGCCGCGCGCGGAGCCCGGCGCGAGGGGCGCGCGACAGCCCCGCGCCGGGCTGCGCCTCCCTCCCTCCATCGCTCCATCCCTCCCTTTCCCCATCCAGGTCCTCCGCGGCTTTCCAAGCAGCGCCCGGGAATTCCGACGAAGAATGTACGTTTAGATTTAGATGCTAATTCTTCACCGTTCTGTTCCATTATCAAATCAATATCGCACACAACTTAGAGGAAAGCTGGGGTATAAAAAGACTCATACGGTCTGGTTTTCAGCGGGAACTGGGAAATATACCCATTTATATTCACAGATCCTTAAAAAGTCAGATCTTTGAGAAGGACAATTTGCCCTGAAATACCAGGGCCCCAAAGGCAGAACGATACAAATCCTCACCTGAAGCCGATAACAGCAAAAGGAAGACTAGTTCGACTAAAATATCAATTCAATCGCACACAGACAGGAAAATCTGTAGGACATTCATCAAGCAGTATTTACATTCAGATGGGTTCCCATCTCCCTGCTTGTTTGGATTATCATTTGCGATGCCTTTTTCCAGATTGCAACACCTTTGTCAATTCACTCCTTTATTTTCTCTAGTGTCTCACAAACACATAGAACATAGTCATCCTTTAAAAATGCTTTAGTTTGTTTTAAAGCTTCCTACTATTAACCCACATCAATATGCCAACGTTTATATGAAATATACTAGGATCGAATAATTTCTCACATGAAACCATTTGCTTTTTTAAGTTTTAGTTTGAACAAAGAATGGCCTTCAAATTTTCTCATGAATATATATGTTTGTCTATATATAAATAAAATATTTTGCATTCACACAAATCCTTTGCTTCTTCTGTTTTAATGATGACGTAAATCTCATTAATCAGCTAAATTTAAAGAACAAGGCATAGATAATACTAAACACATAATTTCAAACCATGTAAGGCATAACCTAATCAAAATAATTCTGATGTTTACAGTTTCATGTAAATCGACTGTATCCAGGAAATTCAGAACAAAATAATGCTGTTATTTTCATTATTAAGGAGAACAGGGTTTGGACCTTCATCCTGAGTTCACTTAATTAAAATTGCATACTGGAAAACATGTGGTGCTGTACAACTGCATGCACTGTTTAGAGAGTTCAGTGACATCTGGACTTGCAGAACACAACTTCTCTCTCAACTTTGGGTATGGTTTCCACATAATTGGTATCTGGGAATATTTACCTCAGATATACACACATATACAACTGTGGAAACAGCAATTTTTTTAACATTTTCTGAGTACTCTGCTCTTGTACATTTCTATGTGTTCATTTATCTCACTTTAGGAAAAAATGTTGAGGTGTTTTTTTAAATTCTCATCTACAGATAAAAAAGGAAAAAGTGGGTTTATGGCCTATTGCCTAATAATTTTAAAATTTGTTAGCAAAGTTCAACCAATCTGACTGAGAAATACACATTAAGGCACTGTTTGTTTGGTTTTTAAAATTTTTGTAAATAAAAATAAGCTTTGTTACTACTATGTGAAAGGCACAAAGAAGCCAACTATTATTTAGCAGCAATTGGTTGATCAGAAAGCCTACGTGAGCTCCTGGACCCATCTTACCATGTGATATCTCTTACCTAGCTAGCAGGCCGGAATTCAAAACTAGAGGTTAAGGGAAAAGCCAGAAACATTCTGGGGATGATCCATTAAAGGAACAGAGCATGTCTCGGAGGTCTTAAGACATAGAAGTAACCTAAGGATAACTTGGGATACTGAAGAGATGGGAGTAGGTAGGGCAATACAGGAGACAGAACTGTAACAAATCAGTTTAATGTTAATTGAGCAGCTTTTCACTGTAAGTATTCTAATATTTCATTACTGGACTGTTTTCTATGGTCCTGAGACAACAGGTAAGAAAGAAATTCACAGTGAATTTCAGAACTTTGTCCACCAAATCAGTATCAATTTTTGTGTTGCACAAAGCAATCCTTCAACTTTTACAGCACTTCATCGGGGCAGAAGATAATTGGATGCACTTTTACAAGTACATTCTCCAGACATTACTAAAGAGAAGCTGTGAACAGCAAAGACTGAAGAAGAAAACAAGTCCATTAAATGTGATAGGAAAAGAAGAGCCACAAAGCCAGTAGGCTCCTATGTTGGCTATTTCCATTCGACTTGAGAGACCAATGCAAAAGACTTTGTTTTCTTCCTTTTGTTTTTCTTACAATATTTAAACATTTTAGTAACATAGAGTCTTCTAATGTTAAAAGGTGATGCTATATTGTTGCACTTGAAGGATGTGATTTGAATAGTGTCGACTAAATTGCTTATGAAGGCTAAAACAAAAGAAAAAAAGAAGGGAGAATTCTGTAAAAAAAGAGCCACAAGACATTCTCTAGAATATTGCCTCCTCAAAAGGCAGAGTTACTTTTCAGTGAGACAGAGTAAACGTCAGAACTGGATTGTTCTTGAGAAACAGAGAGAGGGAGAGAGAGAGAAAGAATGAACGAACAAATGAACTATACAGGAAAGTAACTAAGGTGGGACAGAACCAACATTTCTAAATAATATTTACAAAACCTTACTAAACCTGGCTAATCCATGGCTATTCCAGCAACTGTAGCCATTTCACTGGAGATGTTTTTGCACAAAGTGAAGAGATCACAGTGGAGACTGATAACGTCCATATTTGAGAGACGAAGAAAGCAATGTGCCCACGGAAATAGGCCACTGCAAGGGGAAAAAAAAGTCCTCCGAATACTAAGCAAATTAGATAATATAATATTAAAACATTAAAATTAATTCACTTGGTTTGTACAAGTGATTTGCAGTATTATTCACTCATAAAGAACATTTTCAGCAATAATTCTAATAAAGTTTTGAATGTAGAATTCAATAAATAAATCCACATCATCCATACATAACTGACAATGAATCATACCTCCAAGAATAAGTAATGGAAAACTAGGTAAAGGCATAATACAGCATACAGTACTTAGTAACTGAAAGGCAAGAACGATATTGTATTAGCTGTAGGACTGCTACTGAACATCTCTGTCAGATTTAAAGGGACAGTTCCATAGACGGTATGAGAAAAAAATATAAACATTTCATCTCAGAGAGACCTTAACAGGTGGGGAAAGGTCACAGTAGTAAAAACCCACTTTTGTATGATCTGAAATACTGGAGCTGGTCAGATGTTCACAATATATTGCTCACCAAGAAACTGAGCCCAAGAACTATTAAGTTTTTTGGTGAATAACTTTGAATAATTAATCCTTCCGAGAAAATCACAATCTGTTCACCAAGAGTTCATGAAAAAAACAAGGTGAATAATTCATTATGAATTATTTGACCAGTTTTAGCAATGAGATTCTAAATCTGCCTTCTTATGGATATTAACCTCATTAATACTATTTAGATAAAATGCTTAAGGATAATTAAAATGATGAAATACTGCACATCTAATATGATACAATTTAAGCTAGTGACTTTCTTTTCTATTTCTTGTACATCTTTATTTATTAAATTTTAAAAAGTCTCTGGATATCACTTTAGAAGCACTGCTAGTCTTGGAACAATTGATGCAATAACAGGACATTCTTAAATAAGAAGAGAGTCTTGATGGAAGACAGATCTAAATGTTTAAAATCTGATGGGGTATACTGCTATAACATACAGCTAGGCATCTATAGTAACATGCTGTCACTCATGAGTTTTAGGGAATTTGTGAGTATGTCTAATCCTGCTCTGGGAAACAGAACTTCCATGGATGTGAAGGAAAACAGGTTCAGATTTCCGTTCTTAAATATTTACAAAACATTAATTATAATAATTACAAAGCAATTATTGTACAATAATTTAAAAACTGGATAATGTTACAAGACTTATTTCAAATTCTTCTAATGTGCCATCCTAAATGAACACATTTAAATATTACTACACTATTTCTGTTTAATTATAAACATGACATTGTTTTAAATTAAAAGCTAACATATCCTGAGCAACATGTAGCCAACTATAGAATTTCATTAGTTAAAGCTGCAGTTTCATGACACTTTGAACTGCTCTACATCGGAGCTGCCACTGTGCCAAGTGTTTCTGCCTTATCTCTTCCACCAGTGTTTGGAGGCTACTGTCCCCCCACTGCCTTCCCACAGAAATGAGTTGTTTCATGGCAGAATTCTGTTCAGGGTGAAGCCTGACAATACTACTGGGCTGGTCCAAAATCAATCCCTTATAAAAAGAAATTATCCATCTATGTTTTGTTCCCAAACCTAGCTGCATCCTCCCTGGCATAGGTATTGATCTGACCCCACAGAGAAGTCAAAGAGACATAAAAACAATCATATAAAATATACTTCTCTATACTACAAGAAGGCCCCTGAGCTACAAGACATTCAGTTTAAAGTCAGATGAATGAAGGTGCCAGTGAAAATGCTGGAGAAGAGCACAGCAAAGAGAGCTCAAGGGAAAGCGGTGGTAACATATGGCCAAAAGTAGGGTTTGCAGCAATCAACATTTAGATTGGCTTCAGCTTCAGTGGAACCACAGGCTTGGATTTACTGTAAATAAGATCTAATTCTGAAGGAACTTCCTCAAAACAAACATAAGGCAAGTCATTTCATACTCCTCCTCCAAGAAAAAGAAACTCAACAAGCACATCAATTACAGTGATAGTAATAGTAATAGTAACTTACTTCATGTAATATATTTTCAGCCAGTTAGCATACAACATGTGAGTCTACCAGTTGATTATACTTGATGCTGAACTTAGTTTTACCTATGCAAGATTTAATCTGACCCTTCAAAGAATATTTTAAAAGCATTTAACTGTAAATGCAAAGCTATGCATTTAAAAAGTTTTTTACTCTTTACTATGTGCAAATATGCATCACATTACTTTGAAATGTCAGTAAAAGCCTTTTAAAAGAATAGCTGTCTCTGGGATAAATTTTCCATTTAAATAATCCTGAAAGTAATCCTCTATTGGGTGGTATGATGTTAATACATTATTAAACTACTTACTACATACTATTTATATCCTTCATTAATATTTTCAGTACTACTGTTAAATTTTAATATAAAATCTGAAATTATGTAAAGATATAAAACTTTAAAACAGTTTTCTTCTTTACAATGCATCAAAATATATGCGACACATATATATATAGTAAATATGAAAGACAATCCACTGTTTGACACTTTAAAATCATGCTAATAATTGTTTATATTAAAAAATAAAGCAAAACTGTCATGGCAGCATGTTGGCAGAAGGCAACAGTGTGTACAGGTGGGCTTTGACTACATTGCTCCTATTTATGCAAATCACTCAATTGCACATCAGTTCTAGGAATTTTCTTCTTATTAGTTGAGTATTAGGTTTTTTATCTCTGTGCATATTAAACTGGAATTAAAGAGAGAGTGATCTCTGCCAGTTTCCTAAGATGTGGCATTCAGAAATAGAATCTTCCCAATTTAAATTTTTTCTCCTCTGTATTGAAGCAGGAATATTACAAGATAGGACTGCAGCTATTTAATACTAATGGCTATGCAGTTATAGTTACTATTTCAGGTGTACTATTTTTACTGGTCTAATGTTTTAGTCTAATGTCCATTCATATGACACCATAACAATTTAGGAATTTTGAAACAAAAATTTATTAATTCATAACCAGGAGATAATGGATTGGATCGACAAGATTTCATAGTAACAAAATTTTAGAGGAAAATGTAGTAAAAAACCTACTACTAGAAAAATGCTTATGGGAGAAACATTAGCAGTATTTGTATTCATCACTTCTTGCTAATTAATTTTCTCATAAGGTCTGGAAAAAACACTGAGCAGATCTCCCGTAACTACATCTCCTTGCAGTACTGATGGGTTGCCTGATGGAGCTCTATTGCTCTGCCCGATCAAAGAAGGAACTTTTCATCTATGAGGCTATGTAGCTTTTTTGAAAGGTTGGTTCGTTCTCGCTGTTGGATGAGTTTCCTGGACATGAATAGAGAGATCAGAGTGAGATGAAAGGTCCACAGAAATAAGTAGCAAGTCTAGATGGGCATATCTTGTTGCCTTTCAGCATGAAAGGAAGGGGATCAAAATGTAAAAAAAAAAAAAAAAAAAAAAAAGACAGAAAAAAAGCTTGCTAAAACAATGGATTATCATCCATTTATTTAGGTAAGAGTGTGAGATGAGACTTCCCACCAACTACCAACTCATTCCACTTCAGCTTTAATTCACCAACTTTTCAGCTGTTTGCTAACCCTCACGACTTTACTGAAAATTTCTCAATATTGTGTGATAGACTTCATTGAGAATCTCAGCTTCCATTAAATCAAATCAAAACATGATTTTTCACACAAACAACTTAAAGCTTACCTGTAAAAAATATCAGTGATTTAAAGCACAAGTGTGACAGCAATAAGAAGGAAACAGTATCTCTTTTTGGCTCTTTCTCTAATTTCTCTCTGATAGTCTATGAACTATCTAAAGGGGCAGATGAAAATATCTCAGTTTCAGACTTACTTAATTGCATTAAGCAGCATGATTTTTTTTTTTTCAAAGTTTTGTGGTATCTTTCCAGATCTTGTGGTTGAATTACAGTCTTCTGAATATTATTGTTCCAAAACAATCACATTAGTTATAAGGAAAAGCAATTATTCTATTTAGTCTCTTCCATTTAGTAATTTCAAAATTTCAAAATACACACATATCAAATTTCAGAAGTTCTTTAAGTGCAGGTAAACAGTCTTCTTCCACTCTATTTAACCAGACTTGTACTAAGAACTAAGATGTTACGTAATTTTCATAAAGTGTAGACAGTTCACAACAAAGCCTATGGTATGGTTTTTTTCAGTACTGTGTTGTTCCCTCTAACATGCTTTTTTTTTTAAGGATCAGATAAATATGGGCATTGTGTGCTAAGTAATCAAACTTGCAACTCAAAAAATGGATTTATGGCTTTTGAGAGAAACATGTCTGCATTTTATTATTTTGAAGGTTTAAATTTTCAATTAATTTATAAAGGAGCTATTTTAGTATCTGTGATTGTGATTTAATTAGTAGTGCTTTAAAATGTCTACTATGGAGGAAAGAACAACACATAGCACATAAAGGAGCGAGCTCAGAAATGCTGTTGTTAACACAATGTGCTAATATGAGAGCAGGACTGAAAATTAGGCCATGCAGTTTTCACACTGGGAGAAGCTATTGAACTATTTAGATTTTAGAGAGAGACTATTTTCCTTCTGAAGTCAACAGTCTCCTTTTTGTTCTTGTTTCTTTTCTATTCCTTAAGGCCATGACTTGATAGTGCATTCCAGCATCCTGTTTTCTCAAAACAGTAATCTAACTCTTCTTTCAGCAGTATGCCTCTTCTTCTTGGAGGAGCAGACAAGAGAAAGTGGCAGCAAATGGCCAGTAAGGAAGGCTTATCAACTTCAGACAGCCACAAATATGAGATTTCCATAAAGATTAATGGCAACAGCTGATCTGTAAACAGCAAAACCATGTCTTCTCCAGATAAAAGCTTTGTTCAGGCACTCTAGCTTTAATTAAAGAATACCATTACATTGATTTAAAAAAAAAAAAAGTTTAGGGACTTGCAGGCATATTTAAATTAAGCAACATATATCATGAAGAAGTTCTCAGAGATATCTAATTAAATACGTTTCATCTCCTCAGTTTACCCATCAAGTGCTCTATATTTTAAGAGTTTATATTCAAATATGTATCTTAGATTCTGCAAATTTAAAGATAGTCACTTTGGTCTCACCACATTATTTTTAACAATGTCTTTAGTGTTTAGTTTAATATTAAGCAAGATGATTCACTAGTTAGTTCAGCAAAGAATTCCATAAATGGTAATAACCGTGAGATCATTCTTGCCCACCCTCCACTCATGCAGTCAGAACTCCCTGTAATACAGTTTGTAAGTCACTGTCCAGTTTAAATCTGCCAAGCATTAGCGCTTTCATCCATCACTTTTCAAGCCTGAATGCGTAGTTTAAAATTAATGAAACTAGGCCTTAGTCTTATAAAACAACCAAACATTTCATTTTGAAAAGCAGATACTGCAAGCAGTCTGACTTAAAAATACAAGGAAATTCTGGATCCATAATTCACCCTCCACCTTCCGACCCCACCAACCGCCATATTAGTGTGCCCCCACCAAAATACCAGCTTGTGTTTACAGTTTCGTTTCTCCTGATGGTGGATGGGCGCGTGTACACGCACTCGCTCTATGTGCACTCAATAGGATCATGATCTGGAGAGCTGAAAATGTAAACACAAGCTGGTATTGTGGTGTGACTAGCGGTTTGTGGTTTCTTTGTTTGAATATTTCAAAAATGGCACACTGGCCAGAACTTAAGAAGAGAAAAGCAGAGCTGCTACTTATACAAAAATTCAATGGTTCCAATGCTCAGATTTCAGATAGATAAAACGGGCTGCTCAATACTTTATTTTTTACGTAGTTGGCTACGCTTGAGGGCAGGAATTCTGTTTTCAGGGATAGATAAAATACACTTTTGCCCTTCATTTCACGTAAGGAGGAATACCCTGCTTATTCATGTGCCCATCATGTGATTTCTTCAGATTAGGAATGCTCTATTCATCCAAAGCTGTCTATAATAATGTGCCTGAAGTAGAGAATATGGTCAAGCATTCACAGGATTAGCACATTTTAGGTGAATACATCTCATTCTCTTTTCACAAAGAATTTACTACATCATAGAGCTGGCCATTTTCCATTATTTAAGCTCAAACATGGATTCATATGTGGACCCCATGGAGACCCCCAAAATTACATACCCATAGAGTTACAAGAGCACAAGCTTAGATTGGTGTAATTTCAGATTTTTTTTCTTTTTTGCTTCACTGAAAGTAAGGGAAGCAGAATTACTTCATGAAATCACCATGAGTCCAAAAGCTCCTCTATTTCTTTCTAAGTATATCTGCCAGTCTCAATAAAACCTCATAATATCATTTTGCTACTGTTCTGAACATGGAGGGGAGGAGGAGAGAGAGGACTGAAATTCAGCTTATAAAATACTGGATTATATCCAGCTACAATATATTATTTTATTATTATACATTAATTAAAAAAAAAAAAGTTTATGTAGATATCTAGTAGGTATCTAGATAAGCTCATCTAGATATCTACTTATCTAGAAGTAGATATTTGAAGTAATTTTTTTCCCCAATAATTTATTTTCATCTGTTGCAGACTGGTTATAATACCTATTACACATGCTATACAAGCTCAACACTGAAAATTTAAACAACTGAAAGCAAAACTTAAGAAAAGATTGAAAAAAGCAGGGTAGTCTTCTCAAAATAGTGGGAAAAGTCCAGAAATTTCACCACTATTAATGCAACAACTCTTTATTCAAGAGAGGGGCAGTTCTAATATCTATGTTTGCTATAAGAATAGTGATGTTATTCTTATAGTACTCACAACTCATGAAAAGAGCATCTAGTTTATAAATACTTATCAGTTCATTTGATTGGAACATATCTGTCCCATAAAAAGCAGGAAATTCTTTCTTGAGGTATGTACTATTGCATTATACACAAAACCATATAAGAATATTAATCAATTTTCCTCTTAAAATACTTTTCATGTGTATTTTAGAAACACTTGATTACTTTACACAAACTGCACAACTGCAATGCCATCATAAGGTAGAACATCTTGCCTCTTTTTAATACATTACTCTATATAAGCACCCTCACAAAGACAGCTTGTGAGCATTTCACAAATTATAATAATGGAACCACCTACATGTATATCAGTGCTGACAGATCTGGATCATCTTATTTTCACCTGCAGTAAGTTCAGAGTCAGCTAAAAACTAAATTATACAATGAACAGCTTTGTTGTAGGAATATGCATGGCCTTATTTTCCACCAACCTTTGCAGAACAAACGCATGCAGCTAGCATAGATATTTAATGTAAATGGTAATAAATACTAATGAATTTGCAACCTCTTTTTTTTTCATCTAAATCAAAGATAAAGTCCATTGCTTTGGGGTTTTTTACATGCTGCTCTACATATGGATGGTTTTGTCTATACAGATGCACACCTGTCCCACAGCCATTATTCGCAATAGTTTAATGTACAAAAAGGAAAGTGCACCCAAAAATAACTTCTTGCTGTTAGTTGATATGATTAATAACATAATAATGAATTAGACGACAAATTAACTAAAGCAGAATTTTGTGTTCAGCTACTACATTAAACATGATAAAATTCGATGATCATTTGCAGTTGAGATCTTCACTATGTCCTCTTCTGAAAGGCAGTGGCACTTCTGGTCTAAAATAAGAGGACTGCCAACTGAGATGATCGTGCCACTCTGGAA
This sequence comes from Coloeus monedula, assembly GCF_965178545.1. Taxonomy (NCBI): domain Eukaryota; kingdom Metazoa; phylum Chordata; class Aves; order Passeriformes; family Corvidae; genus Coloeus; species Coloeus monedula. The sequence goes on along the minus strand of NC_138787.1, from coordinate 23,713,310 downwards.
TACCAAAGTTTTAAATACCAGTATTGACCAAATGTAGACCAATAAGACCAAACACTGGTCTCATGTTATGCCAAGGAATGTTTAGATTGGATATTAGGAAAATATTAGGGAAAATGTCACCATTGAAAGTGTAGCCAAGCACTGAAATAGGATGCCCAGGGCAGTGGTGGAATCACTGATCAAAAATCATGTTGATGTAGCACTTGAGGACATAGTTTAGTGGAGAAGGTGTTAGGTTAACTGTTAGACTCAATATCAGGGGTCTTCTCCAACCTAAAAGATTCTATGATTCTTGTTCCTTGGGCATTGTAGAATGGTTTATGTAAGGATGGCTTGAGTCACATAGAACACATTTATAATTCAGAAGGGAAAGACAGCACTATTCACAGTGTTTCCTTGTGTTTGAAGATGTACCTGAATCATTTTTTCTAAAGAAATATAAATTTATACTTCATGAAAACATGAAATAAATTTGTGTGCAATACTGCATAATAATACATGCCTTCCCCTCCTACTGGTATCAGTCAATATAAAAATAAAATAAAACTATTGTTCTTCAGTAGGCTCTATGAAAGAGCATATTTAGCACTCTTAGGTTCTGGGACAAAAAAAGCACCCTCTTTCTTCAACTAGTAAAATGACAAAGACCTCAAGAGGCAAAATATCCAAATGTCCGAATTTACCTAGGTAGAGTGTATTCTTCCTCCATAAAAATACCACTTCATTCAAAATACAAGAGATAGCTGCTTTTTCTGTCACAAGAAAGACTTCATATTAAGGATTTTTTCTATTTGTATAGTAAAAATTCTAGAACCAATGAGAAACAAAACTTAACTACATCATAACAGCACATAATTACAACAACACACAAGTAGAGTATGAAAAACCTTACACTATTTTATTGATGACATGAATATTATCCATATCAGCCCAGTATATCTGAAACCAAGTTTCAATTACAAGAGAAGTGTCTAAGCTAGCTAGAACTTTACTGGTAAGCAGAGAAGAAAGTTTAACAAACGCTCAGGAAAGGAAGACCTGAAAGAAGTACCACAAAATTAAAAGACCTACACCATGTTAATAATAGAAATAGCTCACCAACTTTAAGTATAATGGTTGTTTGAAAACTAACTATCTAACTATCAGAAAGCTAACTATCAGAAGTATTTCCAAAGAATTCAAATCACAATTACTTTTCACACAGTGGGCAGCCTACTCTTATGCTTCAAGACAGTTAGAGTGATTTGCATTTATAAAATTGTTCCTTAAATAAATGTATAACACACAAAAGTACAGATCTAGACTGGACAATTTCCATAGTGTCAGCAAAATTTAAAAGTTACAATAGCTTCAAACTCTTTTCTCAAAAATTAAAAGTAGAAAACATTTCCTTAAAAATTGTGTCCCATGCAGGTGGTCAGAAGAAACCATTTAAAACACCTGGGCTTTAGACCCAATTTTTATGCTTATTTGACCACATTATTTGCTAGTCTACACGTGATGATCACTACTGGTAATTATTCTCTTACTTACTTGAAAAATAAAAACATAAAAGATTGTCTGAAGAAAATTTGAAAGAATTGGATTTGAATGTTTTTCAGAGGGATGCAGATCTTAAAAGGTTACTGCTTATGTACACCATTAACAATATATTTTGCTGTCTTCCATTACAAAGTAACAGAGCTAGTTTACCTACCACTTATTCAAACAATATTAACTATTTGTATATTACTACTACTACAAAATCCCAGATCTATTACCAAGAACAAAGTAAATGGGTAAAGTGGAGCACAACATTTGACCTTTAAAAATATTTGTAAAGTTTTCCTCTTTTTTAGAGGGAGAGAGATATTTTGCTGAGTGGTTAATGAATTCAGACACTGACCATTTGACCTGGGTTTTTGAAAGTAATTAGCAGCTCCAGTTACCTGAAAGATGGAGCTAAGATGAGCAGGCAGTTTTAAATCAGTGCATTTCTAATTAAAAATGATGTTATTTACAGTCACTCGATAGACGTTGTAAGCATCTGTGCTCATAAAGAAATATGCAACAAAGGACTGATGATTTTTTAAAGGCTATCCACAGTTCCTGAAAATAACAAGTAAAGGATATTGAATATAAAAAGTAATTGTTAGCTAGAGGAGATTATGGCTCTTGCTTAAACATATTTTTTAGGTAAATTGGAAATGTGAAATTTAATTAATTTTTATATCCAAGTTTTGTGGAGAAAGGAAAGGTTCTCAATAGTGAGCATAAAACTAAGCTGAAAGGAGCAAATAATTGTATTGGCTTGTTGACCTAATACTGAGAAGGGTACCACAGAAAGGACAACAATGTAAGTTTTAAGTATACAAACACTAGTCAAAAACTCCAAGCTCCTAAAATACACAAAAATAGTATAAGGTTCTGTGGGACAAGGTAGTTACTAGGGAGTATAATTGCTGTTAGAAAAAGATTATCGAGATCATCACAATTGCATTTATTCCACCCCAAATTCCCTATTGTAAATATGCCATATGAATCATCGTATTATATTTCAAATATATTAAACATATATATGAAAACTAGTCAAATACTCCAAAGCATTTTTAAAGTGATGATGTTAACTTTGTCACCTGTGGACTGTGGCAAAAAAGTGTCTGTGGAGTATTCTTTGTTCTCAAACTATGTTTCCAATGCAATTCCTTGTCCACTGAAATTTTTATGATTTCACAACTCAAAAGAGATTGAAAACTACTGCCATATACTGACATACATAGCTGGAAATAAAACAAGAGCCAAAGCAAACTTTAAGGTTTGAGCTAGTATCAAGTTTGAATATGACCAAAACTAGGTAGCAGTACTTTCTTGGACTTCAGTAACCGACCATTTAAGTTATTGCATTAAGTTATCTGGGGTATTAAACCCAGATATTAAACATTGACTTAATCAGGTAGGTAGCAGAATCAGTGGTCTTAGGACAATTTAAGATATTTCTCTACCATAATAATTCAAATCCGCTTTCTTCAAAAGACTCCATACCAGAATTAAAGAATGTGTCTTGCATTACATTTTAAGAACTCAGAAACTTAAATACCAGCAATACAACAATTTATAAGATCTAATGAATATTCATTTTTCATTATCTGGTTTCAATATTTTATTTAATTACAACAAGCTTTTGTATTGACTTTTCCCTTGAATATTCTTACCTGGATTTAGACTCATTTTTATCCATAAAACAAAACAACTTAGACAGTGCTGTGGAGACTAATAGTTAAACAGGAAGGGAATCATATTTACTCTTTTTAGCAGAGTAACTAAATACGAAGTAAACTAGTAAAATAGAGTTTAAATTAAATTTAATTTAATTTAATAAAATATTCAAAGAACAAATCAATGATGCCTTAAGCACCTGATAATAAGGCAATGATGCCTTAAGCCTCATCAGTTCTCAGGAATTAAAAAAACCCTGCAAATCATTTTATAAAACAATAGCACATGCAAGTGTAATATTTGCATCCACCTTCTCTGCATGGACAAAATGTTTCACTCTTTTATCATCTTAGCAAAAAGTATCTAGAGTGCATTGCATTTTCCACATCCTACCTTTGCAGAGAAAAGGCTTAGGTTCAACTGATGCTTGAAATGAACTCTGGACCTGGAATAAGATAGGAAAAAAAAGTATTTAGTAGTCAAACTAAAAGAATAATGACCCCCTAAATGAATAAAAAATCTGGATTCATATGAAATTTAAAAAAAAAAAAAAAAAAAGGTTGAAATTAGAAATCTGGGCAGTACTAAAAGCTTCTCCAGATCCCTTCTACAATGGAGACTCAAACTGCCACCACATGGACCCAAATATTTAGGTCTCCAAATACCAACTGTTACAACATATAATTAAAGTCAGTTTATAGCCTTTAATCAACTGAATCAAGATAGCTAGTGAGATGAGATAAATTGCTACTGTATTTATTTATGGCACATAGCCAATACAGCTAAAATAAGGATACAACCTTACCTGAATAGTTTATTGTCAATTGCAAATACTGTGCCTATCCACGTTACATTTCTCTCAGTGTTTGTAAGAAGCTTTCCTATTCAGTGTAATAAAGTCAGGAAGAATTACATTTCTGACAATTCAGGTACTACAGGAATGAAACCAACATTTTCTATGTACTTCTAGTATTTTTTCTGTGACCAACACAGAGAACAAGGCATGATCACAACTCCACAGATTGTGCACATTCAAAAAACAATTATGCTATATTTTATTTTCCTTTTCCTTTTACCAATGCCTCGTGTTCCAAAAGGCTGAACTGACTGAAGTATGACATATATGTTTAATCAATAAAATAGCTATTTTTCTGAACCACCCAAGGAGGAGAACTATCTAGTTTATCTTAGCTAGCTATTAATAATTTGTATTATCTCAGAAAAATTCCAAACACAACTGGGCTCTATCATGCTTTAATGTTTACAAGAACAATAGATAATTCTACGAAGGATGAAAGAAAAAAGAGTCAGAGTAATGAAGAGAAAAAAATGCCATGAGGTGTATCTTGAAGGCTGCAAGAACTGAAACCACCCTAGAGAGAAGAGTCAATGTAACTGATTGATAACTTTCATAATTCTGAAGACTATGTAGAAGTCACAAATTTAATGTCTAAGTCAGATACGTTATTTTGTATTTAGGTCCAGTTTCTATTTAAATAGAAAGTACAGGTTCCTCACGTCCTGAGTAACAGGGTAAATTACACATGATGAATAGAACCTTGTTTTGTAGAGGCATCAAGACTGCAAATTCTTTATTCTCCGCTATATCTCTGTGATTAGTATAGCAATGTAATCTCTATAGATTTATTAAATTTATGTAGAACTCTGTGGAATGAAGCTATTTAAGAATTCTTCGTTACTTTCGTGTCATCAGAGAATTTTCAAAATCTGCAAATTGCAATCCTGTTTGTGAGGTAATTTCAAAGGTAAATGTTTTGGTCCAGCAGAAAATCTTATTTTATAGAATAGTATCATCCCTACCATCCTTTAAATCAGCCATTGTAATCACCGTTGTCATGCGTTATGTTCTCCAGCAGCGCAGTCACAGATAGATTTTCTTAAGCAGATCTTTACAAATTGAGTTGAAAGCAATCTAATCTCGGCAAAATGGCTGCTTTCATTGTATACAGGACACCGAACCTCTTGTGTAGGACCTTTTCACCATGTTGTGATTGATTTTACATCTATTGAAAACAAGTCTGGTCTCTGCCATTTGTTTACCCTTGTATTCTCTCTTTATGCTTTGGTATGCATTTTTAATTAGATACACTCCAGTTCTTTCACCACTAGCTAACACTTTTATTTGGGAAGCAGTCTTTACTAGCCCTGCAAATATCCGCTGTTCTTTGCAATGTCAAGTCCTTTTCTCACCTTGCTTTGACTTGGTTATCACTTATATCACAAGTAATTCATCCATCTGTTAACTGCTCCAATTCACATTACTTGGCTTTATTTTAAAGATCTTAACAATGGTCAATGGTCTCATCTGGCAGCTGGTTTCTTGTAAAAAATGTGCCTTTCCCAAGTGACATTCTTGTGAGGATCAAAATATTCACTGAATGGGTTTTTATCTAGCAGTTTACAGGTCCCTCAGGCTCTCCATAGAACATATTGTATATACCCAGTGCTTTGGGCATGCCATGTGTAGCAATGTGGACGACTTCACCTTCTTCAATTTTATTTCACTCTTCTCCAGCTTTCTGCCATATTATCTTTACACATTGTTGGTTAATTCTTGTAAAAAAAAAAAAAAAAGATGATACATATCATGCATCTACAGGATTGTTTAAGTTTGCATCCAGAGCGTGCCTTTAAAGCAAAACTCTCAAAGCAGTTTGGTGCTTTGGTTTGCTCTGTGAAGCTGTTTGTGAGTGCTGGAAGTAGACTCCCATTGAAAAACAGCAGAGCTGAAACATGCTTAATACAATTTGCAAATGGGCATTCACTCTGTTGGACACAAGTAGAGCTATCCAAAGTAAAAATACTGAAAGAAATATATCATGGTTGCCTGTTTAGCCCCACACATTTGCTCCTCCTAGTCTGTACTACTTCCTAACACAGACACAACCACAGAAGTAATTGAAATTGTCTTTGTTGGTTGGCTCTCAGTACCTGAAATTGGTGACAAGCACTATACCAATGACACAGCACTTCTATAAAAGCAATGTTTCAGCCCAATCAGAAATATCTTAAGTACTAAAGGAACTGTAAAATTAATTTTTATTGCGTCACAAATAAGGGGAAAATCTCCCACTGAATAAAGGGGGGGAAAAAATGTAGTATTGTTCCATCCCACAGCAATCCAGAAAAAACCCACAGTATGTCCACTTTACATACCACCTCTCTCTTAATTTACAGTTTTCAATTTACAGTCTTCTACACAGTTATTTAAATAAACTGTCTCTCACAGAGTAGCACCTTTGCAATTGCCAGGGACACAAACCCACTTCTCTGTTTCCTCATAAAAATTTTCCATAGACACCCCCAACACAAGCATTTCCAACAAGACTGATTTTTTTCTTGGCCTTATCTTCTCCAGATGGTTTGTAGATAGTTCTCACAACTCAGCCATCACTTTAAATAGACTTAAAAAGACAAAAGTCCAGTTTCCTTTAGGACTGCATGTGAAACTTGTATTGGCTGGTGAAATTTCCAATGTAAACAAGATATTTTGGCACCAACTGGGGGGGGGAGGCTGGGGCTGTGTTTATGGCTCGCTGTAAGGAACGTTTGCTTGCTTAATATCATTTCCTTAACTGGGATGGATTATATCCAAATACATTGTTACCATTCTTCTCACTCAAATTAAACTGACTTTATACTTGTCATACTTTAATGGGCAGGTCTGTGCTCTGAAAGAGATGAAAATAGTTTTGTTTGCAGGTTTTCAATAATCATATGTTTCATGATTAATGAAGCCTCTTTCAATCCTCTAGCAGCCTTCTGCAGCTGATTGTAGAATTGTTGAGGAGTCTAAAAAAAGTAATCTCACTCATATACTATCTTTAACTAATCCTGTAAAATTTTATTCATTGTTTGTGACAAGACTTGCTATTACTCTGCATGCAGCAAGGAATTGATCAAGCATTGTACAAGCTGTTGGGGACGTCAAAGAGGTCACCATCAGCACTTCTAACTGAGTGAGTGCTTGCCAAGGATAACAGAAGAAATCATTTCCCCATATACAGGTTTGCCAAGACAGAGTTCCAGTCCATTCCCAGGGTGAAAGGCTGTTTAAAACACTATTATTCCTTCATTACTTCTTCAGTGTTTAACTACCAAACATAGTTCTAAACCAATAAATAAATAAATAAATAAATAAACAAATAAAATAGTGTGATCCTGGCTCTATTACCCTCTCACAAAGATTATGTCAGCTCTTGTACTCCTTGATGTATAATTAATTCCCCATGCTCTGTTCTACATGTTTAAACATAGAAAACAAAAATATCCACAACTCTAATGTTTTGCTCAATCCGCAGTGCATTGGGTATTCTAACATCTGAAACCGTATCTTCTGTTGGGTCTGTTTGGGTTTTTTGGTGTTGCTATTTTTTTTTTTTTTTTTTAAATATTATAACTCAGTTCTGGCGAACTCCTGCTGTCCTAGCACAAACAGCACTCTCTATATATATGACTTGCAAGAAAATTGTGTCCAATCTCCCAGGGTATTCTTCACTCTCATATTTTGCCACTTAGCTATGTAAAATTGAATTATATCTTCACAGAGCTTCAGCAATATTGCTGCTTTAATCCAAACAGATTCTAAGGGAACAAACAGATTCTAAGGGAAAATTATATAGCAGGAGTTAGGAAAAAATAGTGTGATCTCTTAGCAAGACTGATCTCTGTTGATCAGTTCACTACAAACAAGGATAGGTTAGCATGGGGAGACCAGGAAAAATGTTAAGGGTCCAATCAAAGGTAGTTTTTACCACTTACGAGAGCCATCCAAGTAATAAAAAAGGGAACAAACCTTGAACATTTTCTTGCACTGCATTACTGCAAATCAATAAATAAAATCCTCTATAGATTAGCACTGGTTAGACCAAAACAATGAGGGATTCAGTAGCATGCGAGAGAGTGCCCCTCAGATTAAATGACAATTTGGAAGTGTTTAACAACATATGGTCTCTTTTCTTTGACATATACGATTAAGAATATATCTTTTTTATATAAAAATATAAAATACCATCTGTCATAAGTTCCAACCATGATACTGTCTCTATATATCCAATTAATTCACTATACTTTCTAGTGTAAATATTTCTCCTATTTTCTCCTTTTTTCTTTTTCTGTAACTGTATTTATTTATAAAATTTCAATAAATGTATATATTTAAAAAGTCAATACTATGACTTGAAATGTAATTAGGAATAACAATGAAAGTCTGTTTCACTTTGTATTTCAAAGAAGGGCCAAATCCTCAAATGGTTTGAAATGCCATTGCTTATTTAAGTCAGTGGTTATAGGCATATTATAAAGATTTAACTATGTTGTTTTTCTTTATCATACACATTAACCCAGAGAAATGCTCACTTTTCATAAATATTTGTTTTCTTTCTTTTTTCAGAAGTTCAGAGTTCCTTAAAGACACATGACTGCAGGGTGAGAACCCAGATATAATGGGTATTTCTCCTTAAGGTGCCAGAATTCCAGTGAACACAGAGGAATAAAAGGTTTGCTCTCAAAAAATCATGGTAAAACTAGCAAAATACATAATGAATTCCAATTCACTGAATACTTTACCTCATTAATTTAATCCAAAAGAAAAATCTTTGACCACATAATTATTATCATGACTTTTGTGAACATTAGGACATGCACAAGTCTCAAAATACAGTCTCAGGACTATAGGAGCTAAGTTTTGCCAGGTTAAAACAGGAAGGACTGTAACAGCATGTTTGAAGCAGGGTGCAAGACTTCTTCCTTTTGAGACAAACATACATAGATAAACATACACATGGACAGACACACATAGGTTCTACTCTTTGTTTCTGAGTAATTTGGCTGTGGGTGCACCAATAAATTACACTAATAGGTTTTTGCATTAGTAATGTGAAAAAGAAATTACTATCCCACAATTTAAACTACATTTCAAGCCTTTAGCTTTTTAAGAATCTTTTGGAGATTTTAACTCTTGTCATTCCCTCAGCCTAGTAAAGATCTGAAAAGGAATGGAAGAGACAAATATTTTGCTTCTCAGAAAGCTTGCTTCTTAAAAAGCAGAATACCATATCATTTTAATTCCCTTTCTCTTTCTTTGGATTAATTTTATACTTCATGGTATAAAAAACTAAGACTTCTGTGTCTGCTGAAGTGTTGTGGAAGTGATGACTGTATCTGTTTGAGGTTATTTCCATGTAATTTATAACTTAGTACCTTTTCACCTGCTTCCATGTAGTTGGTACGTGAGCAGAAAATGCTGATCGTCTTCTAATATTACATTCTCAGTCTTTAATGGAGCTTTCAAATAAACCATGAGGCTCTTCTTGGTCGTTCATGGCAGAAACTCTACACAGAGTTCTAATAAATTGCTTTTATAGGTTCTTAAGCTGTCCCAATATTTTCTAAAATACTTGCAGTATTTCACTAACTACATATAAATCAACTTTTAAAAATTCTTATTGTGTTAGCCATAGTAAGTTAATAAGGGGCACTGAGATCCACAAGTTGTTCACGTGCTGATAATGTACTTCCTTGGCCTTGTGATTTGCTTTTAACTTACAACAGTTTTCACTCCGGAGTTAACATAAGGGTAATAGAAGTTCCAATTTGCTTCTGTTTGCATCAGAGTAGTTTGCATCATTCATCACCATACATGCTTTTATGTGATTATCTCCCTATTATCTCTGTTTGGCCAAAATTCTCACTGTTTCCATTTCTGCTTGTGCCGGTTTTATACATATGGCCACTCATATTTCTCTTCTCTTGTCTATATCCTTGTATTTTCTGTAGTACCGTTTTTGAGAGGAGTACGTGGTGCTGTTCCTATTACAGTAATCTTTCTTTTATTGATTTGATGACTCATTTGTTGGTTCTTCTGCCATCCTATCGTGTCGTTGTTGCAGCACTGGTGACATTTGGCTGCAAAGGGACAAAGTTAACCCACAGCACTTTACAGCAGAGCACCTTAAGCCGTTTCCCTTCGGCCTGTTCCACTCGGAGCCTGCCTCCCTCCGGAGGTCTCCGCTCTCAGAAGCTCCTCCCCGCCGGCCGCGAGGCCGGAAGCCGCTGCCGGGTGCCCTGTGAACCGGGAAGGGCTCGGTTTGAATGAGATCCGGCTGATTCACCGCGGCCCGGGCGGCTCCGGCCCAGGTGAGGGCCCGGCCGCCTCCGCGCCGGGGTGCTGAGGGACCCCGCGGCGGCCTCTCCGCGGCGGCGGGAGCGCGGCCCGGGGAGTCGGCCCGAGCGCCGGGCAGGGCCGCGGACGGGACCGGGACGGGGCGGGTCTGGCGGGCGGCACCGGCCCGGGTGGGGAGCGCGCTGGGCCCCGTGGGCTTTCCGCGGGGGAAGTCCGGGCACTTCAGGGCAGCGGCGGCGCGGGGGCAGGTCTGAACGGGCCGGGGAGCGGCGGAGGGGTGCTCAGCCGCTGGAGCCGGACGGGCCTCGGCGCCGCACGGGCCCCAGGGCCCGGCCGCCTCCGCCCCGGCCCGCAGCGGCTGTCGTAGTTCGGCAGCGCCGGGCGCGGGTTCGTGCTGCGGGCAGCACCAGCGCTCTGTGCCCCATTAGAGGCACCTCACGGACGGCAGCGCTGCTGCTCCCGGAGTGCTGCATTGCCACGATCCCCGGCAGTGCAGCTGAAGTTAGAGGGGGACGGGAGGAAGTGAGGGCAAAGCACTGGCTGGGATACCTGAAGGGGAAGGAAGCAGAATTAAATAGAAAAGGAGCGACAATCAAAAATTAACAGCGCTATTTCTAATATGCAGCTGACTTAAGTATTGTTTTTTTAACACATTTGTGTCGTGTAGTTGGATACTTGTAAACAGTTGGCAAATCTGGTTGTGTGCTGGCGTCATGTCTTAAAGCTGCAGTTGTTTTCGGTATACTGTGGAAAAACAGAAAACCAGCAGGGATTGAGATCCCCTTTTTAAAAAGAAGTTTTATGTAAATGTATCTCGAAGCTATATGTAACTGAAATGGTACTAGGCAAGCTGAAAAGTGTGACAGATTTGTATTCATCTTAAAGCTGTCGGCCCTGGGAGTCCAAGGTGTCCTGTATACCTCGGGTAGGGAGTAACCTTGGAAGAAGATTCTGTGGAACAGAAACTGTTCGTGACCTTATTGAGACAGTGAAAAATACCTGTTTGTGAAGAAATTCAGAAGTTGACTTGCATATGGATTGCTTCTGAATCACTTAGTGTGACTTTGAGCAACAGGATTTAGCCTGTAGCTTAATGGAAAATGTTGTGTTCCATCATTTATTGTAACATACCATTTCAGTGATATTAATTTGAAAACTATGATTTAGAACGTTATATGTTAGAGAATACTTTAAAATTAATATTAAATAATACCAGTATATAAATTAGTTTGTCAACTTTCTTGTAAGTGATTCACTCCTGACAAGAATTACTGCGTATAAACTAATAGTACCTACAACTGCCTTGTAATATCTAGGATGATGGGAGATGGCAGGTGTTAAGGACACCTTGAACAATAGAGAACTGGTGTGATAAGTACTTGCTGGACTACAGAATAGTTCAACAATAGTTGTGTGTCTACCTGCCTTTCTGCAGATTTCAGAGAAGACCATTAGTTTATATATTGCATAAAATTAAAATAAATTCTATCCGTTTCTGTGGTGGTGCAGCTTGTTAATGAACCTTTGCTTATCTGTAAGTTTTTTGTGAGTGTGCTTCAGTAGCTTTAAAGAAGTCTGTTTGAATCTGTGTTACTGAAGTAACTCCAGCTCAGCAATGAATGTAGTAGAATTAGGTTTGATGTACTTCTGGAAGTCAGAAAGCAGCGTTTGGGAAGCTGACCTGCAAACCTCCTAGTCCAGTTGGGGTCTATTGAGATTCAGGTTTGTGTGATCCAGAAACAGGGTCTGGGTTTACAGAACTGAGCATATTTTGGAAGCAAGAGTCATGTAGCTCTGGACTTGCACTGCTGAGACTGCAATCATGCATGGCATGATTAAACTCTAGCTTTAATGAACAGATTACTTAGAATTGATGGTAACATCTATATTTTTTTCTTCTTTTCATACAAAATATATAGGAAAATAGACTAGCTCCACACCCACCCCCCCAACCCCCTTAGCCTTTTTATGTGTGAAGTCTGTTCAGGTTTGATGACTTTAACTGCAGCGAGTTTTTGTTCTTTGCTTGGTGAAATGATGTTTTTCTGCAATGTGCAGTTTCTCAGCTGGTTTACCTCTGTAGCTGTTTATCGTCCCTAGTGAAGCTGAAATGGTTGCAGTTGCACCAAAAACCTTAAGCCACTTCTTTAGTTGCTGTTAATAAAATTGTTGATCATCTGCTATGTGTAACTCCTCAACAGGAGATCTGGAAGTGCTTGTACAAATCTTGTTATGTAGTCTCAGGTGGAGAAACTGAGTTACTGAAGATGATATGATTTGCATCAAGTCACTCAGTGTAGGAATTGCAAAGTAAATTGCTGTCACCTGTGTGTAGCCTGATACTCTCTCCACTAATAGGGCAGTTTAGTAGACATTGTTTTCTCTGTATGTCGAAGCTGATTTTGATACTTATTTCTTTACTAACTCAAAAGTTGCCAAACCAGGAGAACCCTCTTTCATTGAGGGATCACATCATGGAGTGTTAATGCTAGATAAAAATAGTGCACTGTAGTGTGAAACTCATGTGTCTCATGCAAAGAGATGCAGTAATTTAAGACTGTTTCAAGTTGATTTCAAAATACATGCTGAAGCATGCCAAGTATAAGCACAGTAGCTGTTGGTTTATACCTATACATGTACACACATTTGTGCATAATCCTTTTATATAATTTCATCCCTGTGTTACCTAAGGAAAAATGTTTTCATTATTAAAAGTCAGAATTTAAGTGACTTGAAAATACCAATGAACAGCTGAATAGTGAACCAGAGCCCTCCAAATGGGCAGTTCTTCCCAATTATTACAGTTACCTAACCAGTAGTATTAGGAGCAAATATTAGACATGGGTTTTAAATTTTCTGTTTTCAAATCAGTTCTGAGGTGCTCTGTATATACTTCCACTGCATTATTAATATCCACTGATTTTTCCCTTTTGAGGCAAGGACAGTTAAAAAGAAAATTGCAGTAATGGAAGTTTAGAGTTTTAAATACCATCCTATGACCAAGATTTTTTTAGTTACGGTGTTTCCAATCATGGACATACATAAGCAGAGAAGCTATTTAATTCTTTTTGTCTTAAGCCATTAGTGACCGTATTGATTTCAATGATAAGTACATGTCATCTAAATCCTGCAATGCACCAAAATGCAAGTTTATTATGATAACTGTCCTGCGTTTTTCTGATATGGAACTATTTGATACATTTACTTCCTTAAAGTTTTGCTTTAAACAGAGACTGTTAATTCTTCCTTGCAGACAGAAGGAAACAGTATCAAAATAACTTTTGCCAACTTTGGAAGGAAAAGAGGTGAGATTTACTGTGAATTGTTTGTTTGCTTTTCTGGCTTTTATTATATACATATATATATGTATATATAATATGAGTGTGTGTGTGCAAATATAGGGAAAAACCCAACAGGTAAGTTGGTAATCGAACCCAGCTTTTTGCACTTTGTAACAGAGGTAAGATTCTCAGCTGTAGGTTACCGTGTGTGCCTCCCTGAGGAACAGACCAAGCTCACGGAGATTTGTTTCTTTCATATCCTTACAGTAAGTGGAGAAGGGAATGCAAGACCACTGGGTGGTCAGGTGGCTAAAGGTGAATTGGGTTGTAACTCTAGCCCAGTTGCTGAAGTGGTTGCAGTTCTGTTGTAGCCTGGGCTCCTGGCTCTCATGGTCTCTCCTGGATCATTGCCTTCTGCAAAGCTGGCAGAAGGATAGTAACTTTCCATTTGACTTGTTAGTGATTTCCACCCCAGCCTGTCAGCACTGAGAAACGCTGACTTGTTCTTTTTTTTCCAGCTTTCTGGGAAGGTGAACACATCTTCCTTTGCTCTTGTACTACTTTGAGTTAAGGTTCAGAAGGGTCTCTGTTAAATTACCTCAGTTACTAAAAAGCAAAACAAAAGCCCTCCACCCAAACAGAAACACAAAACCAACCTCCAAAACCCACAGACATTCTTTGGGCAGCTTTAGCTTAAAGAATGATTTGACAGAAATGTCTTCTGGAACCTGTATTAGTGTTAGAAGCAGTCAGCTCTTCCCAGACCTCTTTTTCTGTTACGGCAAGACAACTATTTCTGGGATGCAGCGTGAAGCCTCTCAGAGAAGTGAACAGGGTTAAACCCAGCGTTTTTGATAGCCTCTCAGTTTGCTGCAGGGCTGCACAAATGGCTGTCCTGGCAGTACTGAGAAAGCAGCATCAAGTTGGTGAGCAGCAGCAGCTTCCTCATTGCTCCTTATGTTAACACTGACATTGAAAAAAACGTCTATCAAATCACGGCCACAGATCTGTTTTAAAACACTGCTCTACAAATGAATGAGTGGATGCAGTTAATGGGCAGTGTTCTCAGGGAGGAGGATAACATGAATTTTAACTCCTAAATTGAATGTGAAGCATTCTTTCTCAACCTGAATTCAGGCAAACCTAAAGGTCTTTGTGACTTTTCCAGTCACACCAATTGCTCTTGCAGAAATAAACAGGAAAGCTTTCTGTATCTGCAGACTGCTCTTACCCTTGGTGCTTAGGGGATCTTAGTTACAACAAGAGCTTAGTAAAAAAAGACTGTGGTTTCAGTTTCTAACAGCAGTTTAAATAATCAATTAGCTTTAAATTGCTTAAATTAATTACTAAAGTATTTTTACATGTAATTTTGAGAAAATTGGAAGCTTCTTGCAGTATTATGGATATTTGAGCAAGACATGGCATGTACCACTTCAAGGGATTGTATGGTAAAAGGAAAAGAAAAAGCCAGTAGACTTTATTTGGGTTATTCTTCAGTGGTGCCTTGTCCTTTTGTAGCTTATCAATGTAATGTATCTTTTTACATGTGTTTCTAAATTTTACTGGGTTTCTGCCCTTCTCGTTTCTGTTTCTTTCTACAGGAAAGAGATCTACTGGTATCATCTTTACAGTCAAAAAGTGGGGAGCTGCTGCTGAGTTTGTTCTGTGAGCACCTCTTGCTGAGCACCAGGTTAGAAATGCATAGTTGCTTTATTTGTAAAGGCTAAAGTTACCTTCATGAATGTCTAAAAATTTTGCTTAAGCTGTTTTAAGTTTTACAAAAGCATTGTTTCAGAAATGGAGTTTATAGCTGAAATAATATTTAGATACAGTGGATTAACAAAAATTAAAATTTGTTCTGATTTGGTTCACTGACCTAAATTCTTCAGATGTTTATACATCTGAGTAAACAGTTATGTTTAGGTCCATATAATCTATGGCTTACTAAAACATACTCAGTTACAAATAGGCAAGTAAAGCGTTAGTTGCCACAGCTCTAACCAGAGTCAAGTCATGGAGCTAGTGAAATAATTTGCAGTGCGTCTAGAACTGGGTTTTGGAGATTTTCTGTCTGTGCTGCTGTCATGAAAATCTAAGTATCTCAGTTCAGTGACCAGTCTGTGACAGGTGGGAAATGTTACATCCCTCCAGTTCTGTAAGACAGTGAGATTTTGTTGTAAAGTTATGCTGACAAATAATCAATTTGTTTAACACATTAGTCTAATCCAACTTTAATATGGCAAAGTATGGCTCTATAAATGATGTACTATTCTATTGGGTTAGAAATGGCAAAAAAAGTGTAAATAAAATATTAATTAGTACTGTCTATTATTTTTCACTTGTGTTATAGGATTTGTTATTCAATACTATTTCTTAAATGTATGTAGATAATGTACCTCATCAGCTTATGGAAGTTGCTGTAGTTGTCAGAACTACCAGTTTTAGGGTTACCAGTTGTAGAGACTAAAAGTTTCTTAAAATAAATGAACAACCATGATGGATTAAAATAATCGTTTTAGTAGCTTAAATCTACTTCTCAGTTACTCTTCAGCCCTCTTTAGTGTCATGGAAGATGAATCACTGTGGGTTTCAATGGAGGAGTATCTACCACAGAGGGGTAAAATGAACTGTAGTTGGCGTTAATTTGTGGTAACATTGTGACTGTTTTATTGAAGCCATTTAACATATGCTTACATAATATCTTTAAACAGCAACTTAACCTTTCCAAGGCAATCCTCCAACTTGATTTGGAATTTATTGTAGTTCAGGATAGAAAAGCATATACACTGTGTGCAGCTTTTACCTCTAATAAAGAAGCTTGGTTTCAGTGAACTTACTGAAAAAGTGAAGCATAACCATTGACGCTTTAATAAACTCCTTTTTAATTTATATGGCGCCAGTGGAGCTTTAAGAAAATACTTACTGCTAGGTGAGGCTGCACTTGTTGGGTTTGCAGGTTCTACAAAATCAAGGCAGTGAATCATATTAAACTAATAGCCTGATAGTTCATTAAACTGGGAAAGTGAAATTAGCAAGTAAAGTATTTCTGATCGATGTACCTTGGATAGCTTATGAAGTCATTAAAGTAGGAAGTAAAATGCTGCTTCTCTGTGTGTTTAGAAGCTTAAACTATTTGTTTTAAACTTATACTGAAATAAAGTTTGTTAGTCTTTAGCCAGTAAAAATTCTAGCAAATTTCAGAAGAAATGATGAAAATGATGGTGATGTTCATCTTCAGCATGAAGATTTTTTCATATACAAAACAAATATGTTTTTCAAGTTCTTTTGCATAATTACTTTCAAGAGAAGACTATTGAATTAGTGTTATTAATGTAATCTGAAATCATGTATATAATTCTCTTATGTGTAATGTAACATCCACTTGGAGGATGAATGTGTTTTGGAAATCATACTTTGTGTTCTCAATTGCTTTTATATCACCTAAACAGGCTTTGTTGTGTTGTGTTAAAACTTGTCCAGTTAAGACCATAATTTTCGATGCTGTACTTTGTATCTTCTATTTCACAAATAAAATAAGCCAGTAAAATTTTCTGATTTCTGTAAGCCTTGGAAATTGCTTGATTTGCTGAAAACAGATGTTCAAAAATTAATATTCAGTAGGCTTTTTAAAATTTTATCCTTAAGTTCTGTTGTATAGAGCTAAGAAGTTGAAAAAGCCAAGTAAGCATGGTAAAGTTCTGTTAAAGCTGGGGCAGAACCTGTACTTAGGTATCCACCATGAAATTGTCGATGTCTTTTCAACAATAGAAAGTAAAGAAACTAGAGAAAGAAATATCAGTGTAATTTTTTTGGTTGGGCACCTTAACAGCCTTTATTCCTGGGGATCACCCCTTTGAAAGTTACAAGACATAAAAACTGATGGGGGTTTTTTTTATTGGCTTTTTTTTTTTTAAGGTAAGACATTTCATTGATTGGAATAATCTTGCACTAAAGCAATGGCACATGCAACACTGGAAATGTATTAAATGACTGTACTGTCACTAGTCTTCTAACTATATACACATTAAATGTTTACTTTACAGTATTTCTTTTAGTATAATGAGTTCATTAAAAAAAAGCTTTTGATGCTAATTCAGAGATCCATAATCTGCTTAGTGTCTTTCACATGTAGTTTTGATGATAACTGACAAGCTGTAAGTTAATTAGCGCGGAACTTACTAATGAGGATGCTAAAATCCTTACTTTAACATTTTTATTGATGATTTCTGAGCAAACTGAAGTAAATTCGATTGTATATCTAATAAGTTTTAGGAACTTTCTGGCTGTAGGTACTGATCATAAGCAACAAAAATCCCCCAATTAATTGAATGATGGGAAAGTTTTGAGAAGTTTGACAAGAGTGTTCATCTTCAGAAATGGGGATAACCCAAAACCAAAGCAATAAAACAAAGTCTGTTAATTAGCATGGAAGACAGCTTCTTGAATTAATATGTGGTGTTAATTAACAGGAAGTCTGATGTTGTGTTGTAATTACCACCAATATTTTTGACATACTGAGTGACTGAAGGTGAATTATATAGATAGCAATTTAGTAAACATTTTGAGTTTGGGAACATTTTTCCTTTGTTTCTGTTTTTCTAGAAATATGGATAGACTTCTGCGACTGGGAGGAGGTATGCCTGGGCTGGGACAGGTTAGTATATAGCTTGTCAATCTTTTCTTTAAAATTAATCAATTCTGGAACATGCCTTCTGTTATATTTTAAAACAGCACCAAAAAGCAGAGTTCATTGTAATCTTTGACTCAAGAGATTCTATATGTGTATGCAAATCTTTGTTACAGCCTGACCTTTTTTTTTTGTAAATACGAATACCTGTGTTGGCACTAAGTTTACAGAAAGTTTATAGACCTTTCTTTTTGTGTCTGAGCATTTTAAAGTTTGAATTGAAAAGCATTGGAAACACATAATATATTTTTTTAAAAACCAGTTGCGAGTAATACAGAATTTCAGAACATGAAGGGTATTCTAAATGGCCGAGCACATCCACTGCTCTGTCATAAATTACATCTTTTGGTTCTTGGATCACATTGTGAATGGGGCATTATAAGATACTGAAGTATAGGTAAATTTCAAGAGGTAATTTGAATTGGATTTATCACGTATGGGTAGTTGTAGCTACCTGTATGTGTGTTTTATTGTGTCTCCTCCTGTTGATTGTCCTCACTTCTCTACTCACAGCAAAAAGGTCTCCCTGGCAGCTGTCTTGTTCCAGTGAGAGACCTATTCACATCATATGGCTTCTCCTACCTTTACAGCAAGTCCTAGTGCTTTTTTCCTTGATCAACTGGCATTGCCAGCAGTCTTCAAAAATAAAATCAAGCTGATCTTATTACGTTGTGCTGATTACTCTGGGTACAGGGTTAAAAATAATTAGGAACTTCTTTGTTTGAGGTCTGTAGAAAGAATTATTTCCTTCAGGAATGAGCCCCAGCGTAATTTCCTTTGTAGTCTTGGTTGGCTGCAATAGCTGGCCTTTCTCTGTTTCCTCATCTGCCTCCTGGGCTCTTTCTAAATCGGGAATCCAGACTCTTGTTCTTCTGGAGTAATCAGTTCTGTATGTCTTAGGCTTCATGATGTGTAGCCAGGGGTTGTTTCTGGGATGTTTGAAATTGCTAAACCCAAAGCTTCTTTTGGTTGTGTGTAGTGTGTTTGTGTCCAGTATAACTACAGGAGTATAATACTGAAGCATTTGGTGAAATATTCTAGGCTGATCTACAGACTCTAGATGTTTTGCCAAATAAGCTGTAACTTTTGGTGCATAATTTTTTTCCCCTTTTTATAGCTAAAATTCTATTCACGTTCTCTTAGTGAATCTTCAAGCCGCCCTCAGTTATTTTTAGTTTCACTTTCTTAAACAGTTATTTCTCTTGTTCCTCTGAGCTGCCAGCCTGCTTCATGACTCTTCATTTTTTTAACATCTGTGCAGTCTAATCTCTCAAGCTTTCACTTCTTAGTCCTCTCTGAACTTGACGCATATCAAAGCTGTTTTTCACATTTACGGTTAACTCTCTGCTGTTTTCTGAATTTTTCATCTTTAACTTAAGGCTTGCTAAAAAACTGTGGCAGACAATAGAACATAACATTCAGAGGAAGCTCACTGAACTCCTCTGGTAGCTTTGGCCTGCAAAGCTGCTCTGTGTTTGTTTAAATATGGAATTGTCTCTTAAATGAGTTGATGAGTATGTGTTGGATTAAAAAAAAAGGCATAAAACTGAATTGCTCTTTACTCAAGCTGCTGCTTGCACTGGATGTCTTGACTGAATTTGTAGTCTTTTGGTTTATTGAATCAGCAGGAAGACTTTTCAAATAGAATATTTTTATATCCTTAAAATACTGTATTTCAATGGACCTTCAAAGGTCACTTAAATTCTGAGTATCAATTGATGAAAACTGAGAGATAATCCAGAGTGAATCAGATGTCTTTGAGATAGAAGAGAGGAGGAAGGTATTTCTTGGATATATTTTGTACTGCTAGAAAGCAAAGTTATTACCATTTGTTTGCACTAGGGTGTTTTAATCAGCAGTACAAAGCTTTTTGTTCTTCTTATTGCTGTGTCACAGTTGTTCTAAAGGTTGAATGTAGTAAAAACATCTGACTGAGTCATTCTTGCCAGCATAAGAATCATCTGTGTATATAGTCTGGTAGAAAAAGGGGCATTTTCAAAGTAATTTTATCACATAGTTTGGAGATTTCTTTTTTGTGTAGCTTGGGGTCTGCTTAGCAAGAGGACTGCATGTCCTCTCCATTGAAGTTTGCTAAGAGTCCATTTGGTTTGATTTGCTTTGTAACTGATGTTAAAGTACTGGCGGATGCTTGGTCAGCACAGTTCCCGTTTCATCTCTGCCAAGGCATTCTTTCTCAGTGACTTGCTTTAGCTTCTTCAGCAGCAGTTACTTGACTTTTTCCCCTTGGCAAAATTACCTCTTCTGATTATTGTCTCATTTAGGTTTTCTTGGTTTTCCAAACTCAGATCTGTTGTTCCAAATGAACTTTAAATTAATGTGTTTGCAATATGCTTTTCAGGTCTTTTGGTGTAGTGTATTACACTTGATAGCTGCTGTCACTGAATTTGTGGTTCTCTTTCCTTACTTCTTGCTCCTTCAGGATGCTATTGAGTGGCTGATTGGCCTTCAGTTGTCCAGTGGAGGTCAGTGCTAAATCCCATCTACCCTAAGCCTGTCTTCAAATGGCTAATAAACAGATCTTTAAGGAAGTAATCTTAAACTGATACTTCAACAATAAACTTTCCCTCCAGTGACTTGTGGCTTTTCTTGAGGCATTTCTTCTATTTTAATCATAGGTGAATAAAGGGGAGGAGGAGGTGGACAAGAGAGGAGAAGGGAGGAGAATCTTACAGCTTTTGGCATCACATAAGCCATTCACAGTATTTCCTGACAGTGCACTTGGTCATTAACTGTGTGTTCTTTTTATGGCAAGGTACATGTGTTTAGTTTTGAACTTCATGCCAAAAGTATGACCTTCTTTGGAACACTGCTTCATGCAGAAATTGTTTATGTCTTACATGACTGGTGTTGTAGACCTGGTCCATAAGTTTGTTTTGTCTTGAATTTATGCTCTTGTGATAAATGCATAAGATGAATGAATGAATGAAGCCTTTTAGAAAAGATGTAAAAGATTCAAAGTGTTGTGATGTCTCAAAGAAAATCTTATTACTTCAATTTCCCTCCTGTAGTTCAAGGGAATTAAGATTTTGGCAATGCACTTGTTTTTCTTTACTTATATGGTCTCCTGTCTTTTTCCTTCTGCCCCTTGTCGTGTTGCGTTTTTCTACTTAACTTCTCTTTCCTGATTCCTTCTTTTCTGTCTCTCCCTGTTTGTCCCCCTGGAATACTGCCTACCACAGAATTTCACTAGTGGTTTAGTACTTTGGTTTGCATTGTACATTTGCTGCAGACAAATGAACAGGTTTGTGGGGTACGTAAAAGCATCCTGCGTATGTAGCAGGCGGGAATTTGGAGCAACACTCATCTTCATTTTGTATGCTGAACTATTGTTTGCTGGTGAAATCAGTTCCACATATGTCTCTATTAGGTAATCCCACTGCAAAGGGTGTGAGCAAATTAAGTGCATTTGTAGCCAAGCTTTCTCTCCTCAACACTTTCAGAACAGTAATTCAAGTTAAGTTCTTGTCCATACTAGCACATGCTGTCTGTTTTTCTGAATCCAGATGTGATAGGGAGCAGTGAAATACTGACACTTTTAAAAGAGGTTGTTGAAGTAATTTTTACTGCTTGATAGATTTTTGAAAATATTCATTTACACTGCTCTGTTAGTGCAGACAACTGTTCTAGTACAATAGATGAAAAATAAAACTGATTCTGTATTTTTGAATTAACATATTTGATGACAGAGGGGAAGGGGGAAAATTCCTATGGGAAGGGAGGGGGAGACAGAGAACTGACCTGTGGCTTATAAGGAGTGTTTACACCTTGACTTGGAATACAGAAAAAGAAGTGCAGATAGCTATTTTATTTGAATCATGGACTTGCCAATTAGCCATCAAGTGCTTCCATCTGTGAAATAGTTGATCAGATGGGTTAGCTGGGATGTTTCCAGATTAGGGCATTGTAAATGGCACTTGAAAACTGTCACTTTGATTAGGAGGTTTCAAATACTGCACTGCTTGATGCTGTGGAACCTTTTTCCTCTCATAGGATCTTGGTTTTTTCAGAACATGCTTATGCTATTTAGTAAATTTCTGGCACCATGGGAACTTGGGAGACCTGCTGCTGATCTAAAGTTCTGTTTCATGTGCTGATGTGGTCGGGGTGGTTGTTGGAGGACAGTACAGTGCACTCTTTCATGTGCAAAAAAAGGCTTCCAAAGAGGAGTTGATGGTCTGGCAGACAGTGGAGGATCAGACTCAGTGTAGATCATTCCCAATTAACTACTAGATGCAAATTTCCTTGAGTTACTTCATTAAGCTGATTTGTCATTCAAAGTATATGACTTTTTCTTGCATCTTACATCTTCCATATGTAAACAGAAGCATCCACCACCAACAAAAAAACCTTAAGCCCAAAACAAACCCAGACCACTCCCATCCCGTCTCTCCAAAGAAAACCCAAAAAACCAAAATCACACCAACAACCCAACCAGGAAAAACTGCAACACCTTAACATCTTACTGAAGATTATTTTGGTTCATTGATTCTTGAAACAGGTTGTGTTTCAATTTGAAGGGTGCAAATGTGTTGTCTTTAATGAAGTGCCTTTTTCTTTGTAAAGCTGTAGAGTGTTCTGTTATCTCAGTATCTGTTTAGCTGTATGACTTTCTCCTTTCTGTGTCTCCTGGGTATATATGCTTTATGGGGTTTGAATTGTGGTGATGCACTGTTGTCTGCTTCTCATATGTATTTGAAGCTTCAAATATGCCTTTTGAGACTGTTTTGCCAGGGGAATAAATCTGAATTATAGCTCTGAAAATTGTGCATCATTTCTGTGCCATTGCTTCTGAGACATTTTCCAGCAAAGTTCTCAAGTACGAAGAATGTTACTATTTCTAGAACTCCAATGTAACTCCCAGTAGATGAGATGGTGTACTGTTTGGGTGGGTTATTCCAGTTTTACTTTTTTTCCCTGGAAGCTGTCAACGCACTTAAGGAATAAAAAACTTTTCTCAGTGACAAACATTTTTTATCCATTAAAAACATCTAACATGAAGTCCCATAGAAAGTTCAGAAGACTTAATTGCCTGCATTATCTTCTGTAGAAAGTCTCAGCATCAGTTTTTATATACAAAATATATGATTTTGTTTTAAGGAGAAAAAAACCACCTTAGAGATAGTAAACTGTGTTGTTTTACTTTCATTGTCTGGGATGAATGTTTTACTGCATTGATTAGTGCTTTAGTACAGGTCTGTTCAACAAAAGCTTCATATCAAATTTAGGGTACAGGTGTGGCCTGGGTCTGATTTCGCTGGAGACAGTAACTCCATGGGTCATGTTAGGCTTGTTTGAAAGTTGCTGGGGATTGCAAAGGCAGGGTGTAATTCTCATACATTTGTAGTACAGTTGAGTCATTGTAATGTGATTTATCTCCTAAGGGGCTGATGGGAGAGAGAGAGAGAGAGAGAGAGAAACCTGCTAGAGTTGGTTTAGAGCAGTCATATAATTTTACTTAAACCCTGTGTGTAATTTGTGTTATAAAGGCTGTCTTAAAGTAGGATGGCTGGACTATAGACACGTCTTATGTATTAGTCACAAACATAAAACTAAAACTAAAATACTAGTGGATTGTGTCTGAGCATTACAGTTTCCTCTGATCTGCTGTTTTACTCTAGAGAACATTTTTAGCTGCCTCTTCTTGGCCTCAGATCTTAAACTTCAGTATTTCTAATAATTAGGCAATTAGGTTCTCTCTCCTCAGTTTAATTGACAGTGCAGTCCAGCTGACTTTCGACTTTCCCCAGAAGAGACAAAGGAGCTTGGACAAGGAAATGAGTGTAGCCATAACGAGAAAGAGCTTGGGGAAGAAAGACTAAAGAGACATCTTTGTGCATTTTGCATTACATCTATTCACTTGTAATGTTCCTTTCTTCAAGCACGAAACAGCTGCCTTATAGTGATTGATGTAATTTATTTCTCTTGGAAATTGTATCTTCTTTCTGAAATCCCATGCATTTGAATATTAAGTTGCAGTGCCACTATCTACCACCTTTGAACAAGGGTTTCTGTTTTCCTCCTGCTGTATAGAAGAGTCCTCTTCAAGTTTTCTGGGAAGTTTGAAATGTTTTTGTGTTATAGTGGTGTGGTTTGGGGGGCTGGTGGGTGTTGGTTGATTGATTGTTTTTTTCAACTGTTGCAAACAACTGACTTTCCTGCATATTGCCACTGAGTCTCCCAGTTCACCTGCTTGTATCCAGAGAACCAGATCTTCACAGCAGAGAACCTATAGGCATATAGAACCCAGTACATTCTTCTGCATATTGAGAAGATATCTTTAACTGCTTTGCTTCACAAAGTGTACTTTAGGGTGAGCTTAGGCAGAACCTGCTGAGGGCAAACCTTCTTCTTGGCAGAACTGTGTCTAGAATAAGGTAATTAAAAATCTACATTAGAGCAAGACTTCTGAAGGCAGACAGAATTACAGGTGCTGACTTGTCATCTGCCTTGAGGCTCTCAGTTCTAAATCCCAATACCTTCTGTAATGCTGATTGGAATAGATAACAGGTTAGTCCTGGTTTTATTCTGGAATGAAACTGACCTTTGTATTTTCTGGATTTTCTTTTTATTTACAGTACATTGAGGCTGTGAAAAATAATAGTTCTTTTCAAAAAGATGTACAGTGTTACTGAGGATTTGTTTTGTGTCCCTGATCTTACAGCTTTTTGCTAACCATAACATTGTCATAGAATCATAGAATGGTTTGTGTTGGAAGAGACATTTAAAGGTTATCTAGTCCAGATTGTCCTTATGCTTGATAAGGAATATTAAATGCAGTAATACAGCATAACTACCCCTTTGTGTAATGTCTCTCAAGGAATTTGTAGATTAAATGGGGTAAAGGTAGCGGAAACACTGACCCAGGGAAGATTACACTTAAGCAGCCATTTCATGCAATGGTTATACTGGGAACATTGCAGGAAGTCTGACTATTGCAAGTTGCAACAAGGTGATATATGTAAATAATTTTCTATCATGAATACATGTTAATATTGAGTAGTAAACGTTTATTTCTGATAATAATATTCTCTGAGTGTCCTGATAAGCTAGAGACTATTTTTGTTTGAAGTTCTGCTTAGTTAGAACCAATCAAATAACAAAACAAACTGACCAAAAAACCCCTAAAAAAGAACTGAACCAAAAAACCAAAAACACCCCCTCACCCCCCTGCCAAAGCCCTAGCAAAAAAACAAACCAAAACCCACCCCACACACACAAAAAAAGAAAACCTCTCAACCACCCAACAGAAACTAAAAAATTCTAAACAAGCAGAAAAGCTAAGCAGTAAAATTCTGGCTCTGCACCAAAGAGGTGTTGGCAAATTTATGATCCCAACCCGTTTAACCAACTGCTCAAAGCTATACAAAGTTCTGTGTTTTGTAATTTTGGTTTTGAAGAGGAAGGGAGATGGGGAATGTTATATATTTCAAGTCCATCTATATTGCTGTTGTAAATGTGAACCTGGGTAAACTTTTTTTAGGAGACAGAATTTTGTAAAACATACTGAGACAGTTTTTATCTAGCCTGTTAAGGTGGGGTTTTTTCAGAGATTTTTCAATTTAAGGTAGCAGTTGATGCCACAATACTTCCTTAGTATCCCTACTCCATTTTGGAGTCTATGAAACTAAACATATTACTACAATTTTTATTTCATCTGACATATGGTGTATCAAGACAATGTGATCCTTTGAGAAATCTAGGCTGTTTTTTGAGACTTATGGTATTTTGTGGTCTGTTATGCATGCTTGATTATAAGTGGTATAAAAATGGACCTAAACATACAAACTGTTTAGACATAATGCTAGCTTCAAAATCTAATCCTGTTGATGTGGAACTAACTACAAAATTGTGTGTGTAATAGCTTGAAAATAACAATAATATTCCAAATTTCCACTAATTAGTATGTGATTCACAGTGCAAAATAATACGTTTTTCCCTCTTTTTTTGAGTTCTCTGATTTTTTAATATTTTTGTATGACCTCAATAATTTTCTCTGCCATGACTGATCACATTAACTTCCTGTACTGCAGAAAATGCAATACGTGGCTTCTGGTGCTTGTCATGACGAAGTTGTTAGAACCATTGAGATTTCAGAATATGTCTCACTCCTTTTGCCACTTCCACTGATGGAACATGAGTTGGTAATTTCTATAGGTGTATTGTCTCAGTCCAGGAAAAAAATTGTTCCACAATCCCAGCTCTGCTTAGATTTTTAGGCTTAACAATGTGTAAAAAGCACTATGCTGATCTAAGAAATTTCTTATTCTTTATATCAATGTATCAGCAAGTTGTCCCACTTACTGGCCAAAAGTAGAGAAGAGCAGTGGTACTCTGGTGAACTTTTAAGGCCTTACTATCATTAATACCTCTACCTCCTCTGCACACTTGCTCATATTTGTGTCTTCTCTGCAGCTAGTATTTTATAGTGGGTTTTTTTTCCTTCTACCAAGCTATACACGCAAAGTTGAATTTACCTCCACAAAATGGTAGCTATAAGCTCACTTTAAGTGCCTCATCCTTCCATGCATCTTTTAATATGATAAACTATTGTTTTATAATTATTGTCATTGCATTTATACCTCAGTTGCCTTTCTACCCCTTACCTACATAATAAAATGTCATCTTTACCTGAAACACATGTTCTGGAGGAGGTAGAGAAGGGCAGTGAAGAAAAATTGTGGGGTGAATAAATTCAAAAGTAATGCAAGGGGGTTTTTTGTCTTGGGTTTTTGTTGGTTTGTTTTTTTTTTTTTAGCTAATCTTTCTCAATTGTCTTTGGATATAACAGCTGAAAATATGTAGTGAAAGGGTTAAGTCGGCATGAAAGAATTCATTTCCACTTTAATGACCTAGCCTTGCTGGGTTAGGACGATGGGGAACATGCTTCTGACTTGTACTCCTATTGCCAATTAACACCTCCTATAACAGGTTGCCTCAGCTAGTCATTGAAGCAGAGGCAGTAGAAATAGTTTACATGCAGCTTGTTTTTCACACTAGTTGTTTAATACCCACAAAATTAAACTATTAAAAGGTTCTTTCTTAGCTTACTGGGAAAGAAATAAAACATGATAGCAGTCATTGTTTGCTTGTGTGTCCTATGTTTGTGTTTAAATCGTTCCAGTTACAAAAATAAATAGAAGTAGTAATGATTCTTTTATTTTAACACAGTGATATGTCATTTGGTGCATTAAAGCTGAGATGTGCTTCACAGCACTTAAGTTGACTGCCTTTGGGT
This sequence comes from Coloeus monedula, assembly GCF_965178545.1. Lineage (NCBI taxonomy): Eukaryota > Metazoa > Chordata > Aves > Passeriformes > Corvidae > Coloeus > Coloeus monedula. The sequence goes on along the minus strand of NC_138787.1, from coordinate 23,685,747 downwards.
TTTTATTACAGTTGCCCCTGCAAAACTGAGTTTCTTTGAAACAGCTATGATGTATTTCAAAATCATCTTTTGTGCTATTAGCATGAAACCAGAGCAGTGTTTAAGATCCATCTAAACAATGGAAAGTGTATCCATATGTGGAATATTTCTCAGTTCCTTGTGTAATTATTCAAGTCCACTTTCTATACCTATTTGAATAATTCTAAAATAGTACAAATAAAGAGCAGTGCTCTAAAATAACACTTTAGTTCACATTTAATAATAAAATTGGTTAAATAATTGATATCAGTTCACACTAAGAGAAAGGTGAAGTAATATACCTAAAAGTGTTAACAAATTTGCTAAAAGGCCTGAGTAGGTAACACTTCAAGGCGTTAGTTTTTATCCTGTAAGAATGGCAAATGCCTTTAACACTTCATCAACAAGGGCTGCCCAAGTAAAGGACTGCTTTTTATATTGGATCATCTCTTTAACTATTTGAAACAAAAATAGTAACATGCATAATTTAATATTACAATATAATTTTCTATCCATAACTTGCATGTGAATCTTTTTCCCTTTCAAGTCTTACTAAAAAAAAAAAAAAAGTATTTTAATAGCAGTAACTTAATTTTATCAATTATTACTGAACTTGGAATTCTGCTATTCTAAATGAAAACAAACCTAAAGCTTGGTTGGGTTTTATGAGGTGGTTATCAGGCAGTTCATTTCACTTACTGAAAGCATAAAGTTAATTCAGAAGAAATACCAGTTTTTTAGTAACACATAACAGTATTTTTTACAGCAGTTCTTTAATAATTACTGTATCCAGCTTATACATGCATAGTTGGGAAAAAGAATGTTCAGTATTCCTTGCAGTTTCCAAATCTAATTTTTCTCTAATTCCCCAAGAAATAATCCAATAAACCTGTAGGTATGCAATATTCACTGTTCACTGTGGGATGAACAGTCTTCCAAAACTATGCAATGAGATAGCTGTTCTTTGAATATGATAATGTAACCAAAAGTACCAGCAGCTCTTTTGCATTGCAGACACAAACGCTTTCTTGTCTGCTTTCCTGATACCAGTTAATTTAATTTGGTGCTCTGCTTCGTAAGGATGGTGCTTCTTTGTTAAAGTTGGCAGGCAGTGAAGTTTATGAACAGTGGTAATAGCACATGCTGTGGAGGGTCAGTGTAAAATATTTGCCTCCATGTAGAGATTAGCTAATAAAATCTTTCTTCTTCTTTGCTTGATGAAAGAAAAGCATAAACTTTTGTGAAAGACTACCAGAAACAGGCCAAAGAGATCTCAAAACACTAACTGGTAGCTGGCTGCCACATACTGCGTAACTAACACGCAGAAGCTGGGGCTGTCACTCCAGGTCTGTGTTAGATTATCAGCCATTTGTGGAAAAGGAGGTGATCAGAGATGGAAGAAATTGGTTCTAGTTTCCAAATGTCTTTTTCTTCAAATCATCTAAAGTCAAGTAAGCTACTTGGAAGACCCAAGTTCCATTTGGTTTTATCTCTTAAATCTTTAAAAGTTTTATGTTAAGAATTTGATGAACTTTGGTTTAGAATTTTCTATAGAAATACAAATGTGTGCTTATAGTATTTTATGTGGCAGTTTATCTTTGGTAGAAAAATAATTTCCTCCTCTAAATTCCTGAATTTCAGTACTTTTGAGCAGCTTATTGTAATCGATATTCAAGACAAAGGAAGGAATATTAACTTGAAAATTAATACACATAATTGGTACAGTGCAATGAGGGCTTTCATTTTCTCATAATTTAGCTAGTAATTAAAATCTATAAGAAGAACAGAGCAGACGGAAAGGAGATAGTGAGGTCACACAAAGAAGCATCAGTGACCAAGGAAATACTTGGTATGTGCTGTGTCTAAGATGACTGAGAATTAACAAACCTGCCTTGTGTACTACCATTAGCTAATTTTTACAAGTTCAGGTAAATTGGTTGAACTGCATGGTAAGAGTGGAAACTCATGTTTAATATTTTTACTGTCTCTTGCATGTGCTTAAAATGAAGCAGTGAAGTATGCAGTTGATATCTCCTAATCCTTAACGTAGTGGTTTCTATATATGTTTAAACACATTTAGTATGTAAATTCCTTCACGGTGAATACTGTGGCTTTAAAAAAAAATCGCAAAAGCTAAGCAAGTTGGTTTACACCAATGAAAAATTCCTTTATGAATTAGCAATGTTTCCTATGCTGAAAATAAATTGTTGGCTATGGGTGGTGGCAACAGGAATTCAATGTAAGTTTTGAAAACAATTTTATCTCATAGAATGCCTAAAGATTTGATGAAGTATAATATTAAGTATCCCCTCTTCTGGACCCAGCATCAAGGTAAATGAGCATTTGGATGCTCCAAGGAGTGTAGAAATCATAAGGAAATATTTAGGAACACCCTGTCTTAATTCCTACTTTCACTTAAACTAAAGGTTGATTCATTTGCCTTGTTACAGAAAGAAAATGTATTAATGTTTGTCTTTGTTTGTTCCCTGTAAGTGGTGAATCTACTGACTGATCCTAAAATGAGAAAAATTTTGAAGAATAAGCTCTTGTAAGTTGAGGACACCAGCATCTATATGGAGGACAGAGCTGTGATTAATGCCTCAGCTGCAGGACAGCTGTCAGTGTGATTTTAAGAGACGCTAGAAATTCCATAGGGGAGAGCTCATTCAAGAGCTGGAGTAAATTCTAGTTCAAGCTCCTGATTTTTGAGAAGTTAGTCTCAGTCAAACATTAAGATTAGCCTTCCAGAAATCATGGAAGTATTTGTGCTAATCTGGGGGAGATTTTTATTACACAATTCTTTATTTAAAAAATTACTGAATGCTCTAATGGGATGGTTGCTTATAGTGAAATGTTAAACCAAATCTGGAGCAAATGTAGAATGTATTTGGTGATCACAGCATGGGTATTATGGTTCTTCCTAAAGCACAAGGTTACTAGTTATTTTTATCTTCCCTTTAGACCATCTCTGTTCTAGAGCTGGTAGAAAATTGGGAGAGCTTTATGTATGAATAAAGGGTTTTGTTAACAAACTAGGAAGTTACTTTTAAAATTAAAACTCAACTTACATGGGCTTTTTTCTTAGCATTAAGTGGAAACATGAGTCTTTGTGCTTTCCAAATTCTAAGTGAACACTGCTAAGTGAATAGACTTAAAGCAGGACAGATAAAGTTAAAAAAGTAAACTGACATGTTTATGGAGAATAAAACATAGGAACACCATTAAAAAATGATGGGGCATTTGAAGCTTTGCCAGTAGAAATTTTAATTGTAGAAAATTCGGTGTAAGTAATGCAGGTGCTCTGCCCATTTGGTTCTGGGAAATGTTCTGAAGAACTGAAGAACAGAGTTTTCAGTGTGAGTGCTAGAGGAGCATTTCTCCACGGGAGTATCTCACTGTTGGACTAGGGCTAAGCCAGGGAAATACTTGATGAAAGGGTGAGGTTGATGAAAAATGGACCTTTGCTGAGAATACTATGGAAGGTGAAAAGTAGGGAAATCTGCTGGAAGAAAAGGCCAAAGTGACAGAAGAACTAGCAATGAGTAGTAAGAAATGAGGAAGGGCAAATATGGAGAGATGATGGTCAGCAGTATCAAAGTTGGAAACAGAGGTTTGAAGCTGTTAGGAAGTGGGTATGGTTGACAGATCCATGCATATATGTGAATTTCAGAATACAAAGATTGGATTTATAATATGAAGATTAGATCTAGAACTAATAGATTCATTGACTTTAGGGGGGAAAAAATCCCACAACTGAATTTTCTTACTGTCTTTAAGGCTTTATTCTGAAGACTGATGTTTTTCTGTGTGTGTGAAAATCAAAGTATGCAGAAAGTATTATTCCTATACAAATGTAATGTGTCGATGACTTAAATATCTGATTTTATCTTCAGGAAGTAATGGCTTGTGTTGATTGCTGTGTCTTGTTTGATGTCGTGTGGATGCATGTTGTGTTGAATTTTTTCACTTAAAGTGAAACGTTAAGAATTTATTAGAAACTTTTTCCCCCCAATTTTGCTTATAACTGTGGAATCAAAGTTCTAAGTCTACAAAGTATTTGTGTAAAGGCACCATTTTTTCTCTTTTAACTTGAAGTATCTTTTTTTTTTTGGCCATACCCATAGTTGCTTTGTTGCCCTTCTAAGTTTACATCACCTCATGCTGAAGTAAGCTGTCTTTACAGTGGAAATTTGTTGTACACAATTTGGTAATAAAGTAATGCATTTGCTGTTAATTGGCTGTAATGAGGTATGCTGATATGGAATTCTGTATATAAGAGCAACATTTCTCTTGCTCCTCAAGAAAGGGACATTTAAACTGCTGCTTCCTGTGTTTTTCAATTTCAACAGTACACAGAACCTGTTTCAACCAATCATTCACACCTGGGACAGTTGTGCTAATTTTTGAATAACTACTCATAAGGCAAAGAGCAAAGTATTTTGTTCACAGCTTTTCCACCTAGGGATCAGAGGTCCGTTTTTTCTCTCACTGTACCAGTGTATCTGCAAAGTACTCCCATAGCCTTTATCTGCAAGTCCTCTTTAGCTGAAAGCTGATGAAGCAAAGGGAAATTGCTGTTTGTGTTGGTGCCAGTTAATCATGCTAGCCCAGCAGCATTTACATTCACACCACTGTAAGAAACACATAGTTAATTGGAGAACTGGCCATATTTTACAGCTGACGAAGGTTAGCATTGCAGCAAGGCTGACTAATGGAAACTTAGATCTGACTCTTAGCCTGAGTGTCTTGTAACAGGTTTGTATCCAGTGTAGTACTTGCCTGCTTTATATTTGACTGGTTCTGGTAAGGTTGCTCTTTAGACTGTGTTGTTTGGGGTGGGGGAAGACAAGATGATGGCTAGGTGACCTATTACAAAATAATGTTAGTGAAGGAAGGTGCTGTAAAGAAGGGTTTGGGGGTTGGGTGTGCCTTTTTTTTGTTTTGTTTGTAACAACTGCATCTAACCCACAAAGTTACAATTACGCATGCATTTTTCTGTAAGTTTTGTAGTATGCAAAACAGAAGAAAATATTTAGAAACTGCAGAATAACAATGATGGTGAAAATAATTGTTTATTCTTTTTATAGGGGCCACCAACAGATGCTCCTGCGGTCGATACAGCGGAACAGGTTTATATCTCTTCCCTTGCACTGCTCAAAGTAAGTGTTCTGTGTGCATACTATGTCTGAATATAATGCTGGAGAGCACCTGGCAGCTGTCCAAAGTTATTGGACTTGTGTTGCCTAAGTGCTGGCCAGACTAATATTAAGAATAAATTAATACTGATTAGAACCCTCAGAAACTTACTTTAATTAGTTCTTTCGTTGGCTTTGTTTTTACTATTTTATAGTTTGTTACAGTTTCCAAAAGTGCTACAAGTTGCAAATTAGCTATAGATCAACAAAGGCTGAAAGAACTACCTCAAATCAAACTCGAACCTTCTGTTAAACATATGGTGTCATTTGGTCTTTATTCCAGATGTTGAAGCATGGTCGTGCTGGTGTCCCTATGGAAGTTATGGGTCTGATGCTTGGGGAATTTGTTGATGATTATACTGTGAGAGTGATTGATGTTTTTGCAATGCCACAGTCTGGAACGGTGAGTTCTTTGCATCTAGATGTTGAAAATTTTATTTGCTTGTTTGTTTTTTTCCTTATGGTAAATATATTTTTTAAAAGCTTTTTGTGCTTTACCTTATTGAAGCAATCTGAAGGTATAAGCTGCAAGTTTTAATACAAACAAGTCTAATGGTTAAAGGGTTTCAGTAAAAAAAAAATGTAGTCAAAACTTAATTTTTAGTAAAGGCTAGTACTTAAGTGAGTCTATCAATATATGCAGATGTTATGTCCTTATGTATATATAAATATATTGGTATAATGTGACTTATAAGGCTTATAAATGGATAACTTTCAGAACTCATATCCTATGAGCCAGCAGAAAGATTCAAAATGTAAAAGGTTTGATTAGAAGTGTAGCATGCCCTTAATTCTGATGGTGCTATAGATAAACTTCACACTAGATATACTTCAAACTTGCTCTCTTTGACAGACCTTAGTTGCATGTCTCTTATATGATACTTCTGTGATTTGAAAAAAATATGTATTTAAATTTTGAGTACAATATCCATTTTATGAACAGATTAAAGAGATGTGTCAAGGGGCATAATTGGAATTTATGATTTTTATTTTGTGTAACTAGAATGAAATGTTCTTAAAACAAGCATGGAATGATTCCTTTGTAACTCAGAGCTGCACTCCATAGAATTTTCAAATTCTTTTGTCCTGAGTTTATTCTATACATGTGCATAATATAAAAATCTGCAAAAAGCCAGTGTGTTGATAAAATGTGTAGTGCTGAACTTGGGAAAAACAACAGGCCACTGTGTGCAGACCAAACAGAGGAGAAAAATGTGAATTCCTGTGCCTATTTAATCATGTTTATTCATAGTAAAGATTACTTAAAAAACAATTCAAAATAATCTTTCAGTATTTTAAAAATCACATTGAAATACATTTCCAAAAATTACATTTTGCGTTTAAGGGAGTTCTGTCACGTAGTACTAAAGTATTCAGGTTGCCTTTTTAAACAGATGCTTATGAATATTTTTGTTTGTGCAAAGTTACAAGTTAAAAGATAATATTGCTTCATGTACAACTACTATGATTTTTGTCTGTCTTTTAAATTAGGGTGTCAGTGTGGAGGCAGTTGATCCTGTATTTCAAGCAAAAATGTTGGATATGCTGAAACAGACGGGAAGGTAAGTCACTGTAAAGAGGGCTGACAGTAACAAGTACTCCCTCCACAGTTTTTAGAAGAAACAGCTGGCTTTCTGCAAAACTAGTGCTCTAAGGGCTATTAATAATGTTTAAAAATGAAGAATTGCCCTAGAAATTAGGAGAGTAGCTTAGCATGTAATTCAGTCCCCCTCATGCATTTCAATTGTCGGGAGATTGTCACTCCTGTTAAACCTACAGCTTTGATTATCGCCCAGATAGATTAGAATGCTGCTCAGTTTAGCATAGGCGATTACTACACAGTACCTGCTTAAAAGACTGATTTTTTTATTTAACCCTTTAAATAAGATTTTAAAAATTTTTGAAGTTACAGCTTATTCATGAGCAATGTTAATGAAAAGAAAGGGAAAATAATTTTGTAAAAGATCCTAGTATTTAAACAAATTTTATTTCACTCCTACCTCTCAACAGTTGTCGTCTGCTTGCTCAAATTCTTTTACTGTGGGAAAAACTTCAAAATTAGTGTTACCAAAAGGCTCAGCAGCTGAACAGAACAGTGCAAATTGCTTTTTGACTGAGTTCCTAGTTCTACTGCTGGTTTAATTGATATTTAATCCTTTCCCACCGTTGGTTCCCGTTGTCCATGTCTGAAATGGACTTTCTGCCGTGAAAATTCAACCTTCGACGCCAAGGAGTTAAAGAGTGGATATTTACTCAAGTGCTGAAAGGGTAAAAACTGGTTCAGGGAAGGTGTGGTAACAGGGTGAAAAACTGAAAGCATGATCTACCACTGCTAATGTGTATCCCTTAATGATAGCCCTCTTTTGTCGCATTTATTCATGTCCATGTTTTCACCATACTGTGGTGAGTAATTTAAATATTACTAATGGTGTTTTTTTCACAGCTTATCCTAATTTATGCCCTGATATATTCCTACTTCTTCTTGTGATAGGTGTTTATATTTTTAAGACTCTCAATGTCCTTTTTGTTTCAGACCTGAGATGGTAGTTGGTTGGTACCATAGTCATCCTGGCTTTGGCTGTTGGTTATCTGGTGTAGATATCAATACTCAGCAGAGCTTTGAAGCCTTATCAGAAAGAGCTGTTGCCGTGGTGGTGGATCCCATTCAGAGTGTAAAAGGAAAGGTATAGTAGGCTTGCTTTTCATTTTTAAGGTACTTCAGTAGGATTTAATATAGAAGCACTGTAAATACGTGTAAGTACGTGATTTTGGAGGCCCATACTGTATTTAAAAAAAATTAAAACAAAAATCTCATTGTAAATGAAAATATTTCCAGTTTGTTCTGCATCTTATATCGGTCCTGAAACAGGCTGGAGATCTTTGATATTGTCAGTACACATAACCAGTCATAATCCTCTCAATATTTTGTTATTTAGGTGTGACTCAACAGGTTTATAACTAATAATCCAAGTATACATTGTTTTATATATTACAATTTAGGTACAAAATCAAAGATCCATTACTAACAGATTGGAATAGGTTCAGCTCCTTAACATGGGTACTAAGAATGCACTGATTTGCAGGCATTGCATATGATGAATGGTATTAAAATTTCTATTCAAAATGTTTTGGGCAATAAGACTTTACAGAGAAGTTGGTATTAAGCATTTGGATTTTTGAGAAGTGTGCAGATAAATGATTAAGTACGTTAAATTATTATGAAAAGAGATTAACTTGCAAAGCATATTGGGTTATAGTTGTCCTTTGTTGAAATCTCTTTTGTTCTTGTTTAGTTCTCTTTTTATTTCTTTCTAGCCCCATATGCCATTTTCCTATTTCCTGCCTCATGACAGCAGGGAGCAGCTCTATTATCACCTTCACAGAGCTGTCTGCAAATGTGAGAGGCAATTCGATTTTGCTCAACCACAGGGAGAGTGGATTAGAAAAACTACAGAACGTACAGAAATTGGCTAGGTGGTTTACTGCTTTAAAATACTGCTGAGGTGTTTTGTTTGAGCATGCACTCCCATTGTATTGTAGAATAATTATTGAAATGTGTCATGGTATATATGGATGATATTCATGTAAATTTATAAATATTTTAAAAGTGTTCATCTTCTACAGAACTGTAGTATCATATTTCCTGTGAGGCAGATCTTATTAAACACTATGGGTTCTCTTAATTTCATAGCCGAATGTTCTGAAGCTACAGTTGCATTTTTAGTTGTTTTTTTTTTAAATTCAGAATTTTATAGCAAATATGTTTATGTAACAGGCAGTTGAAAAATTATTAGCTTCTGGTTGTTTGGAAGCTATTAGTCCTCTATAAATTTTGTTCCCTTTTAAATTGCATAAAGAGTAGAGGAAAATACAGGTAGTCTGGGGGGAGGGGGGAAGATGCAATAGAACACTTAATTATTCCTGACTTATTTTTCCTAGAACTTTTATTTTCCCACTCCAATAGAAATGTTGAAATAGGATTCTTTTTATTTTGTCAAAATATAATTGTCAAGACTATTACTAGTAATTAATTTAGACCTCACTAGCTATTAAATCCATTAAGAATAAAAGCCTCCCAATAAGTCACACTACTGTTATAACACATTTGCTGACTAAGTGCTTCTTTTTAAAGTAATTTTATTGCCGCTGTTGTTTGACATAGATGTCTATCTTTGAGATCTTTGAGTTCTTCAATAAAGTAATCTTTGGCATATTTATTTTGAATGTGAATAAATTTTTGTCCATCTAAGCATTTCTCAGTTACAGCTGCTCTTATGGCATTGCTGCCAGTACTTGAGATTACTGGAAGTCTTCTAATGTTTGTTTTTCATACACGTTTTTAGCTGCTACAGTCAGATTAAATTACGTTCTCAGGTTTCACATTAAAAAAAATTTACATCTGTCATGTTTCTGGCAAGTGCATCCTTTAAAGCTTAGAAATAAAAAGAATCTCCCAAATTATGAATACCACTTGTAATTAACTTCTTGATTTGGAAGATGTGGAATGTGTTCGACTTTTACGATCCTAGTTGGCAAGATCACTTATACCAAAATGTGTTTTTGGATTTTAAATGAACTGAAAGAAGAACAGATATATTAGAGTCAGGGGGGTTTCTTAGGTCAGGTTTCAGTGCTTCATGTGCCTGGCTAACTTATTATGGCACCCAGAGCCTCTTTGTGTGCTAGAGAGCTCAAGCTCAGCCTATTTCAGGGAAGCATCTGCATTTGTCAGCAAATGAAGAACCACTTGCAGAGGTAATTTTGGTGGTGTAGTAACCAGTGTACTGGTGGGGTTTAGCTACATGAGTCCAAGATCATAACTCATTGTACCTTATACTGGCATGACTGTCTGGCAACAAAATACAGTGAACATGTGGCATAGAAGATTTTAATATGGTGTGTTTTGTCTGAGATTAGATGTATTTAAAAGCAAAATCCAAAATAACACATCAGCTAATTTTAAACCTGCCTCAGGGCAGGTCCATGCCCATATAAATTGCTATGGTTTATGGTCAGTGAAGCAGTCATGGTTGGGCTAGTGAAGAATAACTGGGGCAGAGGTTATTTTCATGTGTCAGAAAGTTGCAGTGAATTCTGATGAGGAACCTCAGGTTCACCTTGACTAGCTAAAACATTGAAAAGCAGTTTGCCCTGTTACTGTAGAAAATGAAAATTTGTTCTTTGTTAACTGCCTCATCTCCATACGTGTTTTCTACATAGGACAGGGCTGTATGATTGCAGTTTAAAGATAAGTATACCTGTAATTCTCATCAGTTAAAAGAAAAAAAACAAAGTCACTTTATGTCTTAAAGCCAATGAGCAGAAATAAAAAGTCACATAAAATCCTTATATAAAAATACACCACTCATATAGATCTGTGGATTAAATGCCAACTGCTTTAATGACCATTTTAGGACTGGGATATTTTTGCATAAATATAGTAGGACACATGAAGGACAAGTAATTTTAAATACTGATCTTACTACTCTACATACATATTCTTGCACACAAAGTATGTTTTTTCATGACTGTGTACCATATTTTGCAATATTTAGGCTCACAGTGCTCCAGTTGTCTGTAAAATAAACTCGCGGCAGATCAGTGAGCTTTAACTGAAGGTCAGTGTTCTCAGAACCCAGAGAGGAAAAGCTTTGTTTTGACTTTTCTTTTTTTTTTTTAGCTTGATTTCTTTGAATGAAGTCAAAATAAACATCCTGAAATATGGCCAGTGGGGCAACCTGGCTAGCTGTTGTTTCATTTTATACTTACTAATAAACCTTTCTGTTATCCCCTCCAGTTTTCCAATCTGTGCAATGAAAGCTGTAATACATATTTAGAATATTCCACAGAAGCAGTAATTTCATTAAAGATCTGGAATAAAGCTAAATATTGACATTTCATATTTATTTCCAATATACACTTTGCAATGTCTGTACAGAGAACCATAAACCTTTGCCAAATGTTAAAAATAAGTGTGTTTTTTTGGACCTTAACTTAGCAGCTGTTCATCACCTCATAAGGAAAATATAACTACATCAAACCCACTGTAACATAGTATCTTTAACTCCAAAAGCATTAACTTACTGTGTTGCACTCATAGTATTGTTAAATTAAAAAAGAAAAATGTGGTGTTTTCTTTTTTGAGCTGTTTTAAACTTTAGATCTTTAGTATAACGAAGTCACCATTTTAAATGATTTGTTCTTCTGAGAGAATTAACTGGTTTCCCTTGATTAATAACTGCTTGCATAAGGATCGGTGAAATATCCAAAATTGTCAGAAGTCCACTTTGTACATCTGAGAAGCTCATTGGCACGTGGGGTGTTTAGGAGGATTGGTAGCAAAATCTCTTAGGCATACAGCAAACTTTCATTTCTGTTAAGCCATATTTTTTCCTAGCAAGCACTGATAGAAGTATTTGTAGGAAGATCTGTTGGTTCATGGCAAAATTCTTTTTTTTAATTGTTTGCTGAGGAAAATAGTTGTCTTTGCAATTACTTTTTTATAAATTCTCTTTCAGTCACCTTTGACAGATAAAAACAAATATGCTATGCATCTTAATCTTGTGCTTAAACCAGATCCCGCCACTTTGATAAGAGGATTTTGCTGTGGTACTTCATCCTTAACTTACACTCATTCAGATGGTAAAAGAAGAAAAAATGCATACATTTGGGTAGCCTGGAAAATCAAAGTAATTCTAGTTGAGGGTGATCTGTGTAGATCATCTAGCCCAACTTTGTGCTGAGCACAGTGTCAACATTGAGTTCAGGTCAGCTCACTTAGTGTTTTGTCCATTTGTGTCTTGAGATTCAACAGCTTCATGGCAATTCCTGTTCCAATATTTTATTTTTCTTGCAGTTGTTTTTTTCCCCTTGTATGCATATAGCCAGCATCTCCTCTTTTCAGTTTATTGCAATTGTCTCCTGCCACATACATCATTGAAGAACCTTGTTCTGTGGCCCAAGCAAGCTCTTCTGGAACTGGAAGGTTTTTTATTTCAAAGAGTCAGAATGTGGGCTGTAGTTTGGAACCACTTTGTGCATGCAGTTTCTTTTCATTGGTAGTTGAAAATTGCTTTCTTTTGTTCAACTTAAGAGATCATTAGAATTTTCTTCTAAATGGAGTAAAAAAATGTGCTGAACTTTATCATTTGTTCTTTTACTAATTTTTGAAGTATGAAAAAAATTACTCTTATCGTGCTAGAGAGAGAGAAAGATACGTGCTGGTTTTATCCTCCTTATACAAATAAAGACCCTGAGGAGAGCTGGAGGACTTGTTTTAGCAACCTCTTTCCCCTTTTTTGTCCATTGGTACTTGTAAATCTAGGTGACAGTTGTGTGTAATTAGTCACGTATATGAGCATTACAGGTTTGTTAATACATTACTTCAGTTTTTTACTCTTCAGAGTAATAGATGGTCATTTTGTTGAGTGCTTATCATAAAAATAGTGATTCGCAAGTAGTTTTGATCTCTTTTGCTACTTTTATGCTCTGGTTTAGATTAAATTGTCTGTATATAACACTGTTTCAGATTGGTGAGTTCCGTTTTTGTGCTGCAAATCTTCCCAGTTTATCAAGGCAAATATGTGTGTGAATGGTTTCATAATTTGGTAATTAGTTGTTAGTCTAAAATACTGAAACCAATAGCTGACAGTGATTCAACAATTAATTTCCTGAATATTGGAATTACTATCTAGCTTCAAGATTTTCTTCAGCTGAACATGTCTTACACTAGTTTTTTGAAAGATTGCATGGTTTTAAACCTCCACTCTTTGATAAAAGTGCTGTTATTTTTCCTTTGAACTTGTCTTTTTCCCTTCTTTGTTTGAATTAACCACAAGATTTAGAGACTTTGTTTTTTAAGAAGGCAGAAAAGGAGCAGTCCTTCAAATGAGGTTTGTGGAGTCACTAGTGTAATGCCTGCAATTTAAAATAGCCCATTAAGTTTGTGAGAACTATAAGCAGATTGGAGCCACCTAACAAGACTTTTTTAATATACCCAACTCCTCCACCCACTTCATGCGCATGTCTTGATCTTTGCTGTAGTAAGTCTTCTAAGACTTCTAAAACACAAGTGAATTCAACAGTCTTTAGGGTACAGTTAAAAATTAGTAACACTGTAGAAATTAGTAATTAAAAACAATAAAACAGTAAATTGACTGTATTGTCACTACTTTAGAGACATGTCTGTTCATTGTGAATTATTATGCAGATAGCATGTAGAAGAAAATGTATTTTAAAACATGATGCCTACAATTTTGTTTCAGAATCTTTTATACCTGGAACAACTTCCATTGTTAGAACTGGATTTGCTAATACTTTTCTATTGTAAAGAGAAAAATCCTAAAATGGTGAACATAACTTTGCAGTGTGTAATTTTGATTGGAGTATCAAGAATATGTTTCTGAACATTTTGCATGTATAGTACATTTGCATACTCTCACAGTACTGTGCTATTTCTTACCATTGACTGGACAGAAACATCCTAGTTTGATCTAGGCAAGAGCTGGGTTTCAATAGGAAGGAGCTTGGTTTGGAGAGTAAGGAAGTTGTGTGTGCTGGGTTTGGTCACTGTTGGTTCAGTAAAGATTGATGTTCTTTTTCCTGGAAAATCATCTTTGTAGGAGATTAATTGCATCTGCATCACAGTGTGAGCCACTTGGTGTTTTCAGTTCAGGCTGCGTAAACCTAGGTATAAACTAAAAAGTTTTATTACTGCCAGTGCACCAGTCTTTTGTTACATTTTCTAGAGTAGTTACATGTATCCAGATTAACATATTTTGCATATTTTACTTCCTCTTTTCTTAATGGAGTGCTGAAATTGTTAATATCAATGCTAATGTTCTAAAATTTGTTATGTAATGTCCTTTGGACTTGTGATTTAATGAATTAATGTATGTCTACCTACTAAACCGTTTACAGAGGTTACTTCAGTTCATGCCCTTCCCTAAAACAGAAAGTTCCAAGACTTCGTTGAAAAGTATTAAATGTTTAATTTCCTTTTGCTGTGGTGGATGTAGAATAGTCCATTTATGTTCATTAAGGCATATAGCTTTAAAACTTGTGGCTCAGCTACTTGGGAGTTATGGATGCATGCCCTCACTTGTCAAGATAAATGTATTATGCTGTAGTTCTCTTCCCCTTCCAGTATGGATATTGAAGTTGTACTGCAGATTTGACCACAAGTAAATAATTCTCCAAGGATAGAGAAGGAAAATGCACATACTCCTAGGAATATGTTTTCCAGAGCTAAAATTGACATTTTATAAATAATTTCCATGTTGCAAACTTCAAAATCACAATCACAGCAATTCAGCGATATGCATTTGGCATGAGTCAGTTTCAGTTCTTAGTGCTTTTCATTGGAAATGGCATAAAAAATATGATTTCTTTGAATTTTTTATGTTGTGGGCTTGCAGGGGACAGAAGATGTTCTTCACTTGTAGTTGTCTAACAGTGCATGGCAGCATAAATAACGAAATGGTCATAAACCTGAGCTGCACTTCTCTGGTCACGTGTTCCATTTCATTTTTAAAGAATCTAGAAACAAACTAAGCAGTTGATAACAGGTCAGTTGCAGGTGATAAAAGAGATTTTAGATGGGACATTACTTCTTTTTCCACACCTGGCATAACCACACTCTCTCCTTTGCAGTTGTCTTGCAGCACTGGTATGTTTGTTCATAAACATATGGCATAAACAATACATCGCTATTGGAATTCCAAGGACACAATGCATTTCTAAAGTCACCATATGCTGTGGATTCTTTGCTGGAAAAATATTGATGTTAGATTTAAAAAAAAAATTTAAACAAGAAAGGCTGACTTACTCCTAACTGAAGTTAAAATATAGTGGGACTTGAAAAACAGGACTATTTCATTCAGTATTGTTTGGAAATTTAATATTGGAGAGATTTAAGGATCAAGTGTGTAAAGTGCTCTTGAATTAATTTTTTTTTTTTTTAAATACCCCACGAAGTTATGAAGACTGTTTTAGAAAAACTGTTTATATATATATATATTCACACTTTCAGGAGAAGCTAAAAGAAGTCTGGCTACTAAACATCCTAAATTTTAATCAAGTCATTATTTTTAATAACTATGTGGAGACTATAAGAGGCCAGATTTTTATCTAGCTAGCAGTTGAGGTGTCCAGTGCTCATCTTAGATTGTGAGTAAATTTGAATCATATTAATTATAGCTGTCCTGAAATATACACAGAACAAAATTGTAAATTTTCTTTCTAAAAATACATTATATGGACTCTAGTGTGGGCTGTTGACCCCAGGCAAATGCTAAAAAAATGCAGTATAGTTATTGTTTCTTAGATTATTATGCATTTTGAAGCTAAGACAGATGTACAAAAAGATGTAGTTTTTATTTTGTATTGGCAGCTTCCAAATATTTAGTATCTATTTCCAAGAACTGCAATTAGTAAAGCATCCATGGTACTGAAATCCACACATCCCACAAGCTAATTATATTTGCAAGGTCAGATTGAATACATATTTTCAGAAAAATAAAGGGTTATATAAATGTGTCTTCTACTTGGCTGTTAAATCACAGTTTGTTGATCTGGAGTATAATGTGTACAATTCACAAATTTGTCTGATAACAGAAAGTGGTGTGTGATTGTGTTTATTTTACTAACCAGTATATTCACAGCAATCACTTCCAAATATCTCTCCAGTAAAGATGTGTTAATTACAAAACAGACAAGGTCTTCTATTATATTAAAGCTACTAACAAGAAGACAGCAGGAATCACACATGTAAATAGCATCATCAACCCCTATTTTAGTCCTCTGTTTTGATCTGTGAGTTGCGCATAGACCAAAGGTGCTATTAAAGACTCAGTATATGAAATAGGCAGCATTATATGAACAAAATTTATTCAACAAGAAAACAGACCTTTAACATGAATTTAACAAGCCTGAGAAATTATAAACTCTCATATGCTGCAGATTCATGCAGTGATAATAAACAAAAAAGGAAAGTAAGAGGTTTCCTTAAGCTAGCCAAACTGCTAATGGTTTTGTTATAAGCTGTCTGCTGTTGAAATGACCTCTGAAAAGTCTGGAGACACTTACACAAGGAAAAATTAAATGGTCAGAGTGGTGAAAGAGTTGCACTATGGAAGTGCCTTTTAAAAAAAAATTACCTTCAAATTTCTGGAAAACATCCCAATAGCATAGACTTCTGGCTAACTTTTTAATGTCTTTTTAGAAAAGGAATTTAGCATGAATCTTGGAAACAAATTTTTACTAAAAGAGTACATGCTGCATTATATTATACAGGTAATTTAAGTACAATGAAAGCTTAAAATTTTTGGTTGGGAAATACTGACGTTTTACAACAAAAATCTAAGCAACCAAGTGGTGGTTTGTACTGGGTTTAATTAATCCTTAGAAGTTCTTTGTTCAAAATACTGCATCTAAAGTTTGCATCATAGAATATGGGGTGACCATGTTTCTGTCATCAGCCTGCATCATTCTGTACTTCGAAATACACAAACATAGAGAGGAGACTTCAACTTGTACACACCTCCAAGTGCTCACTGGGGCTTTTTTCTTGGATCTTACTGTGGCATAATTAACACCTACTTCACCCATTGCTCATTAGTACACTGGACATTAATGAGTCTATTTATTTTTATGTAATCCTCTAAAGGCGGGACTGATTTATGCTCGCTGTGAAAAAAGCAACTACATTTCATAGAAATGAATATGTAGGATTTATTGTTGTATTTATGTTTTTATTGTGTATTAGGTCTAAATTTAGCCTCCAGGTTGCTGAGCATGTTAGTTTCTTTAAGATGGTTGCTATAGTGATAGCAGCAAATTCCTTTAATCTTAGTGTAGTTAAAGTATTTAGTTACCATTGGTCATCAGAGTGCAACTAAGATGAAAAACAGCATTTGCACATGTACTTTTTGTACCCCTCTGAGATTGCAGGAATTGCAATTTTAAAAGCATATTTGTGATTTGTGACTTCAGTTTTTCATACGGCTTTCTGTTAGATTTATATTTTTTCTACTTAGGAAATACTTGCATGGCATTCCTTCAGGAGGACAGATAGACAGTGCAGTATATTGCCATGCAGCTTGTACCTGAAACATAATGAACGTTACTTCTCGTCAGAATTAAGATGATTGAGCAATATTGAGTATCCCTCATAAATAATTCAGCAACTTGTTCTCATATTTTAATGTGAAGTTTAACAAATCTGAAAACTAACCGAAATGTTGAATTTTCTTATCGAAACAAAGTTTAATAATTTTTTTTATTTTACATGGCTCAAGTCCCAAAACAAATCCATGCTGCACAATGCCATTGTTTTTGGATAAGCTCAACATTGTCTAGTGAAGTTCTCAGTTAAATTCAGGTCTAGAAGTATGGCTGTTAGTAAGCTATGAAGCAACTCCTTGTCATTATAGTATACTGCCAAGTTCATGTTTCTTGCTCCTCAGGGTAAATTTTTGCTTGCTTAGTTTTTTTCCATTATCTAGCTTGTCTCTGGAGAATCTGTGGTGTGCTTTTTTCTTTTTTTTTTTTTGCTTTGCTTGGCTTTTTAATTTATACTGCCTGGTTGTTATGGTTTGGCATTTCCAGGTGTTGATAAATTAGAGCATCTGGTTAAAATGGAATACCAAGATACGTACGAAAGCTTGTCACAAGTGTTCTGAGACAGAGAAAAATGGTAAAAAAGGAAAAAAAAACTAATTACTTCTTACATTATGAGAAAGAATGTATAGATATGTAGTAATTGTTCTAGATATTTTTGGGAGTTAAATTCTTCTAAATGTTAATTCCTTTTTTTGTAGCATTGGTATCAGATAGCATGCTTCTGCTGCATTCTAAATCTGAATTTGGGGTTTTTATTGTTCAGGGGGAAAAAAAGGTCACTGGTAACTCACTTTAACTGGGTCACAACTGAACATTTTTAATAAAGAAGATCTTTTTTGGAAGGTTTTCTGCATGCAATTTGAAGATATGGCATATGCAGGTGGATCTGGCCAACAGCTGAGAGACCAAGCAATAGCCCTTAGTGGCACTCAGTCAGTCAACACCACTGTCTCACTTGGGTCTCAAAAGTAAATACAACAGGTGATAAGTTTGGGGTTTTTTTCTGTTTACACCTGATGATTTTTTTTATTATAAATACTTGCCAATTAATTTAATTTCCACATGAAGGACCTCAGTATTTATCTTGTAATCCTAAAATCTGCACATTATTTAGTTATTAACATTTGTGTAAATGGAGAGGAAAGTGCTGGAACAAGGTAGGAGACTCAGTGTCACTTTCAGTGCAGACTTTCAGTGACAGTGGTTGATTTCTTATTTGTTCAACGTAAGCAAGATTCAAGTCTAATTCCTCAAAATATCAAACAAGCCACGTAAATGCATCTGTTGTTGTCCAACTCACAGTACAGAGAGGAAAAGAATAAAAATTGTTATAGAAAAAAAACTGTTAAAATGAGATTTAAGTTAATAACTCTTCAAACATATACAGACAAGATGCCTGCAAAGTCTGCCTCGTACTGTTTTAGTGGATGTGCAGGGCTGTGCCTGCAGTGGTCCAGTTAAAAGACTGGAACCTAAACAGGAATTCCTATCTTGCAGTTATGAACCTGTGTTGGTCAGGACACAGTAAGAGTGGGTTTGAGTGTATTGTTGTTACGTTCTTAGCTCTGTTTCAGCTCCTGTAGGTTTTGGATAGGGATGGGGGTTTTATTGCATGGGACCATGAATTTCTCTTTCCAAAAATTTTCATAGAGAAATTTAGCACAGGACGGAGTAAGAATCAGTGATGAGTTTACATTATTTGCAGTAAAATAGCACTGAATACTGCCTACTATGTACCTTTAAATCATAAATGACCTTGGCTTTCTTTTACTCTCTTTTTTACTCCTGAGCATGACACTGACAAGGACTTTTTAATCCATCAGACAGTTTATAGACCCTTTCGTAGTCACAAGAAGCAAAAAGCATCTGACTAGAAGGGAATACATGGGGCAAGTTCCTTGCTGGCTATAATTTTGTTGTCATTTCAAGTATTGTGGTAGTATAATTGATGTGACAGGACTGGGCTTTAGACTTGGTCCCTTAGCTTGTGCTCACTTTCAGTTTTAGTCTCTCTCTGTCATTCATTTTGATTGGATAAGATTTAGGTGACAAACATATGCATAGTTTTGAGGCTTAGAGTAACTGTACGTAAAATTCAATGTTATATGATGATATAATGCATATAAAACTTACAGTTCCATGGAAAAGGTAATAATTGGTGTCACCTTACAATACGAGGTAGTATAGTGTGCTGATCACATAGCCAGCAGGAGGTTCTTTTTTATTAATATTATAATTAAATGATTTTCTGGATAAAGGCCAAAAACAGATGAGAGTTGATTGTGCCTTGTCCACTGTTGCTTGGCTCTATTAGTTGCATTTTCTAAAAAGAATTGACTTGACATCTTGTTTTTACAGGTTGTTATTGATGCCTTCAGGCTGATCAATGCTAATATGATGGTCTTAGGACATGAACCAAGACAAACAACTTCAAATCTGGGTCACTTAAACAAGCCATCTATTCAGGTAAACCTAGGGCTGATAGTCCTGTAAATTGCAAAATTTATTCGTCAATTTTTGGGAAAGGTACTTAAATCAGTAGGTTAAAAACTATTTATTGTTCTCTCTATTGCATTTTGTCACATGCATTTATAATTGATGTGATTCATCATTGAAGATGTATATGTGAAGGGTTTAAAATTGAGCCCTAAATTTGCTACCTGAGTGTGAATACATGTGTTTACTGTGTACAGCAAAGATTCAAGTATAAATTTATGGAAAGGCAAACTTTTAAAAGTGACAATTGATGACATAACATGTGATGCAAAACAGGTACTGTTTTCAGTCCTGCAATTTAAAATCTGCTGCTTATCAACATCTCAGCTTTCTTCAAGATAAGTTACTCTCAAGTAAATTATGGAAAAAGTTCTCTCTTTTCTTTTTGCTCTTAAATTTATAGAGGTTTTTGTTTATTATGTAATCCAGATTAAACTTTGTATTGTGTCTTAAATAATTAATCTCTGATTTTTATGTAATGCATGTAATTTGCTGAAAAAATGGTGGAGGAGAATATTCAATGGATTAAATGGATGCCAGATTGACTTCTGCTGTAATGTTTCTTTTGAATACACATTTGTGAAACTGAAGTATTCAAAGTTTGATTTCTGAAGCTGACTTCCATTAGAAAGACAGAAGTTTTGGTCTTCATTGAAGCAAGCCTTTATTTTGAGAAATAGCTTCTGTCCTGAAACAAGTATCCTCTGGAGTGATTAATGCTTTTATCCCTGTCGTTCCTCTGCCTCAATGTTTTTTCCTTTAAAAAACTTCTCCCCCTTGCTATGTATTCTAAAAAGCATGTGTCCTTGAAACCATGAAGACCAGTTCCTGCTTTTTGTTCCATTATTGGAACAATAGAAGTAATATTTGCTATTTAAACATCCAAGAAAAAGACCATCCATTAGTCAGAGCAGAACTGAAATAAGGGCTGAACTTGTGCTCTGAGAGAGCCATCCTTTGGGAGGCACTAGACTACCATACCCCTATCTTGCAAAAGATCAGCAGGTTTTTTGTTACTAATACATTGAAACCCTTTGCTGTTGATATAAATGCTAGCAAAAAAGAGTCTTTAAAGAGTGTCTTCTTAAGGAAGCTGTGTTTTACTCTTGATTTTCGAATTGGTCAAAACTGTGAACAATAATGAGTATGACATAAGCAGCTAATACTCTTGATTGGATGTAGGCAAGCCCATGCTTGCATGTTTCAGGGCTTTTCTAACTGGGCTGTTCTAGACCATGTGTAATGCTCTCCCTTGGAAACCCGTGCAGTATTATTCAGCTTCATTATTTTAAGATCACTGTCACTACAGCATGGCATATTTTGGCCATGGGATTTTGGGTTTCTGTTGTTAAAATCGGTAGTTTTTGTTTGTGTTGATTTTTTGCAAGTTGACAGTGAGCTGCTGCAAATGTCACTGTTAAGATAAAAATCATAGTTTTAAATAATACTCTGTTCTTAAAGCTGCAAGAGCTCTCGCAGTGTTGTTTTGCTTTTATTTTAAGCCATTAATAAAATTCTGACCCAGCTGAGCAAAGAAGCAAACTAAATACTGATTTCAGCTGGGCTAGAAGCAGGAATTATGAGACATTACTTAAAATCTCAGGAAGAAGAATAATAGAATAATACATGCCTTGGCTTCATTCCCTTTTTTTTTCATCCCAAGACAGTGTGTGTAGTTTTTTCTTGTGTTCCCTTATCAACAGCTTTTTAACAGTTGTTTATCTTTTACATTTGCCCACTCTTTTAAAGGGTAGTTTTTGGAAGGAGAGAGGAAAGGGAGAGGATAGTGGGAGAAGGCAGACCTGTTTGTCACATTTTAAGAGCTTGAGAATCAACTTCCTAAGTATCTACACTTGAATTTATATACAAACACCAAAATCTCATATGCAATCATTTTGAGTGTGGTAAGAAAATAGCAGTGGAAATTACTTATTGCTAATAGTTTCAACTATAAATTCCTTTATTGATGATAAAACCTGTATTTTACAATTTTAATTAAAATAAGTTGCACAAGTAATGGTTTTCTGTAAATGCTGGTTCTCATAACTTTTCAAGTAGTTTTGTATCTTTGTATATGTGTTTGCAATAGAAATCTGTTTAAAATGTATGTATGAAACCAGTTTCAGCTTTCATACAGATAATTTTGTAATGCTGAAATATTAAATTGCACAAGATGCAAATACACATTCATTTTGTGTAGTTCTAAATATATATTTAAACATATTTAGGTGGAATGCTTGAAACAGAAGAAGTATTTATCACTAATTCAGCATACTTTATATATGATTTATCCTATCTTGTTTGTAAATGTATACTTAATGTGTAAAATTTTATTTGAAAATAGACTCTTTTAGTTGTGATGAGGATTGATCATAGAATTTTACACCCCCAAATATTAATAAAATTCACCCTTAAGTCATAAATGTAAAAAGAAGTATCTAACGCGTGTGAGCAAAAGAGAAAATACATGCATACAGATATCACTAAAACTAATCTCAGTTGATCAGATTGTATTTGCAGAGGGCATAATTACAGTGAAAAAGGTGGTTTGGGTTTTTTTTGTTTAAAGTTAAAAAATAAAATTAGCTTTAATACCTAAAGTTAATTTGATGCACATTGTCTAACTGAGGTTTTTACTTGCTTCAGTTACTCTCTCTTCATATTGTACCCTGGAAAATGAACTTGGGAATGTTGACAGTGGCTATAAATAAATAGATAGCAAATAACCTTTTGTTTGTAACAGAATATTTTAATAGGAGTGATAACCAAATTTATTGAGAGAGGAAGGATTTGAGAGAAATATGTTTGTGCATATGTATCGGTCAAATGTTTGCAGGCAGTTACCATTTTTTCTTATTATAGTTGCTACTGTGTGAAAAAAAGCTGTGGTTTAGAAATAGAAAGCATAACTGTCAGTTAATGAACACAAAAAGAGAAACAGAACCAGGTATATTTACTTCATATTTCCTTATAGTCTCTGTTTTTTTCTTTGTGTTTTTTCTTTTATTTGAGTGATGTTTAAAGATGTTTGTATTGAAATTAGCTTTCTCCTTCTGATACTTCTTCGTTTCAGCAGTGGGTGATTTACTTCAGTTTCTCCCCTAAATTTTGCAGGCACTAATCCATGGACTAAACAGACATTACTATTCCATCACCATCAACTACAGGAAGAATGAACTAGAACAGAAGGTAAATGTTTCAGCTTTAATTCAGAGTAAAAGGAACTTTATACAAACTTTTTAAGATTTGTGGCAATATTCTGATTTCAGTGGCTGTTACTTTCAGTAGTTGTTTTAACTCTCCTGGAATAGGTGGCTTCTCTTCCAGAAAGCACTTGGTGGTACAGTCATGATGATGAAACTTTCCAAAACCACATTCTAATGACCATATGAATAATTTAACAACATTTTTGTCCACCTTTTGGAAAGTTGTCATGCTGTTCTCTGCACTTAAGTTTGTCCAAAGTTTCAAGTTTTCAGTGATGAAGCTGAAAGATATACTAGCTGCCTTCAGTTTTCACAGGCTGGAATTCCTGAAGCTAGGAGAATTCTTAACTGTGTTTTCCAAAATGGAATGTATAACCAAGGGATGTTGGGTTTTTATTTGCTATAATCACTTTGACAGAAGGTGCTTCCAGTTGGTATGATTGGAACTCCCCAAGACGTCACTGAATATCCTGCATTTACAGAATAAATATTATGGATTTACTGACAACAAATGTTTTCTCTTACTTTTGCATCAAACTTCAAGTTACAAGCGAAATCTTGCTTGGGAGTCTCAACCAGGAAAACAAATGAGGAAAAAAAAAAAAGCTTATTTATCATCTACAGAAGTTAATTCTTGAAAAGCCAGATTGTGTCCTCTGTGTGTGTTTTCTGATATGTCTGTGCATTTTCATGGCCTTGTTAGGGTTATAGAGTTTATGATGAAATGGTCAGAATCGTTTTTTCACAGAATGCAGACTTTTAGAGAGGTACAAGTAATAAGAAAAAACCCAGTTTCAAATAGTGGAGGAGTATGTGTGCAAATTAGGGAGTTTGAAAGAATGTGTGAAATGCACAACCCGTTGTCGGGCAGTATCAGACTTTCAAAACCTCACTGAAAAGCATAACTGGTCTAACAAAACCAGCTCTCTCAGGAAATGTCCATGAGGCTTCCAGGGGGTTATTGTTTCCGTTCAAATGCAACAGTTTGGCAAATCCAGTCTTGTTCGAAGTTCCAAGTGTGTATTTTCAGCAGTGGCTTTACATAAGTAAGTTGTTACCTTTGCAAGTAGGAGAATTATCTTGACCAAGTTAGGAAAACTTTAATCTGTGAGGCAACAACTCTCTCTCACATCTTTCATAAGGCAGCTTCATACATATCTCAAACCCCCCTCGTGGTGGTGGTGATCTGTTATCTCCATCTGTAGTAAGAAGAGTACATGCTTCATGTATTAGATTAGGAGCTCATCACACCAAACCATAATTTTAAAATCAAGATAGCCTAGCTAAACTGTCCATATGCAGTTTGCCTACGACTCCTTCTGTCAGTAGCTAAGATCTTGCTAACACAAATTATGACACAAACTTTCAACTCAGTTCACGTGTTCCAAAGCCAGGTTTCTTTGGAAACTGTATGTAGGATGAAACAGGTACCTGAATTCAGGTGATACCAATTACAGGGCATACCCATTCTCAAAAATGTCTAGTAAATGTTCACAAATTGAAGGCAAGCTGAAACTGTTTGCTGAAAGGGTCCTTCCTACAGTCATCAAGTGTGCAGGAGATCTACAAAATACGCTTTCTCTGTTCATGAAAATAAAGAAATTGCTGTTGTACCTATTCCTTTACTCTTTCAAGAATGACATCAAAGTATCAAGTAAAACCTTTCAAATATTTGTAATACTGCCTGCATTCATCACCATCAAACCTCTGCACATTTTATCTTATGGTTTTTATGTTTGTTTATTTTGTATGAGGCAAAGACGCACAAGTCATGCTTTGGTCACTTTCAAAGTTTATTTTATCATAACTGTCAGTTGCTTGCATACAGATCAGATAATCAGTGAAGCCTATATAACTAATTTATGAATTTAACCCAAGCATTAAAATATTCTTCAACTTTGTCAGAGTTCCTCATATGGCGGCTAAAGTATTCAATTTTCTTTTAGCCCTGCTACAAGGCAACTGTGCATTCTCAACCTGCAACAAAAATAACAAATCACAGAAAACAAATCTATATATTCCTGTCAAAGTAAATGCGACCCATGTTTCCATGCCTCATTTACATATTTAGGATTCAAGAAGTTTCGATCTTTAAAAAGTATGCAAGTCTATCATCTACTCTAGCAGAATAGTTGGTGATTGTATTTCCTCTATTTAAACATTGACATTGTAAGATCAATATTTTTTTATTCTATTCTTCTTGCTATAAATTGGTTTTCTGTCAAAGAGATCTTCATAGTATTCTGAAAGTATTTTATGATGAATGCTCTAAAGAGGTTTTGTTTTGCAGATGCTGCTAAATTTGCATAAGAAGAGTTGGATGGAAGGTTTGACACTTCAGGACTACAGTGAACATTGCAAACTCAATGAAACAGTAGTGAAGGAGATGTTAGAATTAGCTAAGAATTATAACAAGGTATTCATATCCCATAATGATAGTATAACTGTAGCTGTGTTTATGAAATGAAGAAATTAATTGCTTAATTTCAGAAGGAATTGATTATCACAAGCTTTGTTCAGAATGACTGTAGTTCGTACTAATCAACTACCTAAGGTTTTGTGTGAAGTTGCCACATTAGCTCCTCAGGCATTGCCACCAGACTTTTTGCCCTAAACTGTCAAAGTGTTTTGTAACACACTTTGCTTTGAAATGTGAGTAATCACATCTATTTTGTATTTTTACTTAGTGACGAGAATTTAAGATTTCTGTAGATCAAAATGAGCAGTTAGTTGTATTTTTCAACCCTTCAGTCAAGGACTATTTGGTCACTGTAGCAGAGTAAAGGTTATCTATCTGCATTAGTCTACTAGATAGGCTATAAGTGTTTAGAACACATTCCAGAGCCCAATTCAGTGTTCTGTTTAGATAAAAAATTTGTCATTGGTGTTGTCAGTAAGAGGAATCACAGCTACTTGTACTGTTTTAATACTGACACACTTAGAAATGTTTCTTACAAGTATTAGATCTCAACAAGCATTCTATGAGTAGTAATCATGTCAGTATTTCTTAACAAGTGATATTTTTTCAACTCCTTAGAAGTCCTTAAAACCAAAATTCAGTATTACATTCACTAGTTAAGTTAGTGGATGAACTTTATGAAAACACCGTATTTGAAGGCAACATAACAGTATCAAAATGTATTAAAATACATTACTTTAAACAGTACTAAAATTTATTGAGATCAAATCTCCAGTAGTTGAAACAGTATAGATAATGCTGGGTTGGATTCTGCTTTACTATTCTAACTGGTTTTAACTATCTTTAACTATTGATACTGCTCATTTAGGATTTTTGCTTAATAACATTTTGGTGAATATCTGACAATAAGACCATTCATAAGTATTTGCCTTGATCTTTTGCACTAACACTCAGTAATTAAAACCACGTCTGCTGAAAAGCTGAAGTACCTTTCCTTTTGACTTTCTGAAATGTGTTGCTGTTTGATTTTTTTTTTTTTTTTAAGGAACAGAATTGTATTTTGAGAATCTGTGGCTTGGGGAAAAAGTAAACGAAATCTGAAACACTGACCTTTTCTGTGTTTCTTTCACAGGCTGTTGAAGAAGAAGATAAGATGACACCTGAACAGCTGGCAATAAAAAATGTTGGCAAGCAGGTGAGGTGTGATGAATTAGAGTGAGGTGGAATGATATGCTTCGTTCATTCTAAATACTAATTTTTTACATGTGCATAGGTGATTTTAGTTCTATGTGCATGATATTCTCAGTGCTTCAAATAATACATTTATTTTTGTTGGAGGTTATGGAAAGAACGGGGCCTTTGACTGTAGGTAATCGACAGAATATCTGCAAGCCATGTCCTACGTGTGTTTTTGTTACATACTGAGGAGCAGTGTTGAGATTTAGTAGTTTTCCCTTTTCCTTCTTCATTTGTTTTAACTTCTTCTAAGAGGCATAAAGATATCCAAGTCTGTGTCAGAGAGACCCAAACTGTGGAGACACTTAAAAAATGGTAATCATGGAAACAGAGGTGGGGGGAGGTGTTTGTACACCGTCGTGGCTAAAGAGCCAGCTCACCCCTGTCCTCAGTTCATGAACACACTGTTAATGCTTAGCTCTCAGACACACATAGGCAGGTAGGCTGAGTTCCTTTGTATTGGTGTTTGAGGAAAACTGTTCAGGACCACAGCTGAAACTGAAAACACCCACTCAATTAATTCCATCCCTTTGCAATGTCAGGATATAATGTCTTTATAAAGACTCAACAAAAAACTATTTCTACATTTGATTTCAGCATAAAGGTTGAGGAAATGTGCTTTCATGAGCAAGAGGAGAGCAAAGCCAATTTGTGAGAGCTTGTGTTCAAGAAGGGCAGTGGAAACAAGACATAGCTTTTAAAATATCTAGTGTGTCCTTAAAGAACCAGTACTTATCGTATTGCTAGTAACAGTAGAAGAATTTAAAAGATTCTGGATTGCTCTTATGTGTCAGCTTCTAGCAGCAATGTCATAACACATCTGCACTATTGTTCAGTCACTCATGTATTTCTGTAGCATTCAGAACAATGGAGTTTATGCACACCTACACATACATAAATATATACATATAAAATATGTAAGAAGGGTTGTATTTTAAGGGTTATGATGTCATCTCAAACAGAACTTGAGCTTCACTAGTTGTTACGCATATGTGAAAAAAACTCTATTTTGATACAGTTCTTCAAAAAGAAAATAATTCTTTTCCTGATAAAATTTTTAAGTTTTCTTTAAATTTAAAAAATGGTTCAGTGAAGTAATTTTCAAGTGGGTTTTTTTATGAAACTTAGATAAAAAAACTTTGTAAACAAGCAGCCACTCACAATAAGGATATTATGTTATTAGGTGATAATTTGTTAGGAACAGAAAGAATATTGGAGAACCGTCTGATCTTTGAAAATGAGTTATTTAAGAAGGTCAGCATACATGGATTCAGTAGCACTCTTCTATATAAATTTAGATGGGTTCATTACATTTTGACAATAATTCCATTTTTTAAAGAAGTTATAATTCCCATGCATGATTGTCTTCCGTATTTTAATTTCTTTACACACAAGAATTACTACAATGATACTGTAATAAAGTTCAGACATGTTTTTGAGGTATGCCTGATATTTTTGCAGTATTTGGAGATTAATTATTTAAGTGGTGAAACTGAAGAAGTGCATGGGTATGATTTTCAACCAGAAATAATCTTACTGTTGTATGCAGATGCCCACAAATGCCTACATCAATTGAGTAATAGAGTGTGGGGATATGTATTTTCAGAAAACTGCTCAGGCTTAACATTCAATTCCTAAGAGCATTTGAACAGGGCATTGTTCATGTTTCATGTTTTTATGGGTATAGATATGCTAGTTTTCTTGCAGTCAACACAACTATTCAAAGACTGTGTTAGATGATTCTTGAATCTTTGCAGGATTGGAACACACATTTGTGCAAAGATCTGAAAACAAATTGCAATGTACCAGAAGTAAGATTAAAATATTGGCCTTAGTGAGATGTATAGTAAAATTCACATGTTGTGTGTTGTCCTTAAAACTAACTCACAGCTGCCACGGTTACTCTTGATATGCTGGATAGAAATTTACTTCCTAAACCTATCCTCAACATAACTGTTAGTATGAATTAATAAAATTTTGTTCATGGAAATTCAGTCATTTGCTAGGTCTTCCTAGAATGGAAAATTTAGGAGCATTACTGGCCTGTCTCCATTAACTCACAGACATCTTAAATAGACTTGAAGTAAATGAAATCTTTCAGAGATGTGTTTCAGTCATTCCTCTCATGGCATCCTTTGTATTTCAGGACCCTAAACGTCATTTAGAAGAGCATGTGGATGTGCTGATGACCTCAAACATTGTCCAGTGTTTAGCTGCTATGTTGGATACAGTTGTATTTAAATAACCAATTTACTGTTTGTGATGCTTTCTGTGTATATTTGTTTATTGTTTCTAATACTCACAAAACAGAGACTGTTGAGGCTCAATTTGATTAAACGGAGACATCTGACTTCATTTGCAATGTAAGTGCAGCACTATAACACCTCTCAGTCTCTAATTGTGCATTTGCTTCAGTTTCTTTATGTCAGGGTCCTCACAGATTCCAAAGCATTCAAGAACACAATGTGGGGAAAAATGTATTACATTTTCAATTAATATTTGGGGGAAAAAATTAGTAGTACATATATATTTTGATTGTTGCCACATAATAAAAATACATTTACAAATCTGTCTTAAGTTCTGGACAGTCTTTTTTGAGAAAGGACAGTGGGAATTAACAAACTAGAAAAAGCGTTAGTAAACATTTGTTTCTCCCTACTGTAAAACTACTGAGATACTAATTGCTAGGAAAGCAGAAATTCTCTACTGGAATTTGGCTCCCATTGATTACCAGTTACTCTCATGGAGATTAAAACAAAAAAATCGTAGTGCAGAATTCTGAGGATGTACAAAACCAAAAATGCTGAAAATTCCTCTGTCAGCTCCCGTTGAATATTATTCAAACCCTAATATCTACAGAAGACAACTGACCTTAAGAAAATTAATTCAGTTGCTGATAACTGAATCACAGAACTCTCACGAGCGGTGTCATAAATAGCAGTATTCTGAGAATAAACATTAAAGTGACAGAGGCTGTTCTAGGTTACATGAACCCACCCTCCTGTGAAAGAGAACGTACATGAGATGTCCATATATATAAATATATGGAAAGAGTCCCAACTAGAATATGACATCTAAAACCATTTCCACTAACTGGAGAGGGAAACACTTGAAGGAAGGCAGTTGGTTTGACTGCTTGATTTGAAGCAGGCAAAGCCAAATAACTGGGTTTAGGGAGTGACTGCATTTTGGGCAGGTACTGATTGGAATTGTTCATTACAGTTCTTTTTTTCAAGTGTTGGATGTTGCTTAGGCTGATTTGATTCTTTTGTCTGGGCAGAAGTTTTCTTTTTCTCTTTACTGTTTGTTTGGGGCTTTTTTTAATAAACAGCAACAGTACTGGCAGGCAAATATTATAAAACTATCTCCACCTCTTTTTGAAGATAATTTTTTTAATTGACTTCTTACTTGCATACTAAAGAAATAACCCATAAATTTGTCTTATTTTCCAGTTTATGCCCATATTTACTTACTCTTTACCATTCAGAGATTTTTCTTTTGTTTGAAATTTCTTATTTAGGCCTTTTAATTTACTATTTTAGACTAACTCTCTCTCAAAGTATATTTAGCGTGCACTTACTTCAGAGGGAAACATGCAGATTTTTGCAGCTGCCCTCCTTATGGCCTTCCCTCTGCCCCCACAGTAGGCAGTGGAATATCAGACTGGGAAGATGGAGACATACCAAACCACATTTGCCTGTGTGTAGTTAAATGGATGTTCTTTCTGGCGATTCCCACTGCAAGCCTGCGGGTGGTTGAGGAGGGCTGCATTCGGGCCTCGCCGTTGCCGGATGCGCACGCCCGGGGTGAGATGGGGCAGGAGCTTATCGCGGGACCTGCCCTGGGGCTCGTCTGCCAGGGGGGCTCTGCATCCCTGCCGCTCTCTACTCCCACACACACGTGTAACACCACGAGGGAGACAGAGTTTGGCAGGTCGTGGGTAACATGGCACTGCAGAACAGGAGAGGAGCTAGCGCAGTGCTGCAGTGTATACATGCGTGAGAGGCTGGTGTAAGCAGGGAGACAAACCAGTGAGTCTTACATATTCTAAATTAATTTTGACAAATGTACATCTTGCAGAGGGTAGCTGAAGGGAGTCTGTTGGAGACGCAGATCTCCCGTAGTATAAGCATTTGCTGTGGTACCCTGCTTTCTATTCACTCCTCAGTTTAACTTGGAGGCACAATTTTCCATTTACCAAGATGTTACATGAATAATAAAAATGCAGGGTTTTGGGGCATCCTTCCTTATTTGTGTCCAGTGCTTTAGGAGCTACACAGAGGATTTGGAAGAATGTGTGTATGCTGTAACCTGAAAAGCAGCAGCCCGTATACCATGTTGGAGGAAGAAAGAGATTTTCAAGCAGCCACCTTCTGAGCCTCCAGCCGCAATGGAGCAGACCTTCATTAGCAGCATGACCCCTTGTCACCTGTCAGCACGAAGGACGGGCATATTGTATTAGCAAACCTCACTCCATTCTATGACGATTCTGTAACACCACCTGCCATTGCATATCCCCCCTATTATACCAGTTTAGGAGTTGTGCACTGAAGATTTTTGGCATATATTAGCACTTCCGTGTGATTGGCAGTATACCACTGAATTCATTGCAGCTCCGCATCTATATGGGTGTAGCTCTGTAATTCAGGGCAGCATTTCCGAAGGTTTATCTGCATTTTGGTCCATCTCCTGCCTATATAAGTCCATTACCATTCTGTTGTTTCAGACAGGGAAAGGGAAGGGTGAGCACTGGTGAAACAAGTGTCGGAAACATTAGTTAGAACTGGTAATAATGAAACTGTTCTCTTAACATAGAAAGAAGGTGGTGTATGGAAAGTTGCATGCGCTGAACCACTCGAGTAGAACAGTGAACTGCTTGCTTTTTGCTTCATAAATTATCTTATTAGAATAATTTCCTTGCAGAGTGTGTGTATGTCGGCATCTGTGAAACACCAAATAACTGAAGTAGCTCACGGTTAAGCAACAGAAAAATAAATGGCCACGGGATTTGTGAGCATTGAAATACACATTCTGACAAGTCATCCTTCTTCTAGTCTTATCTGGATTTGAGTTTGCAAAGTTTCAGTCTGGCTTCAGGCAATTACACGGTGGTTCGGTTTTATTATGCAGTGGTTCAGGCTGCATTATCTGTCAGTGGAATTTGAAGCCGGCTGCTGATGTCACCTGGGAAGAGATATGGTCTGTAAAATACCTGAAGTCCAAACCACTAAGGGGACAACAAACACTAAGAAAAATGGAACAGGAGAGCTCCTCTCCGGGCAAAAAAACCCTAGACCCACAAAAATCGAAAAACAAACCCCATGCTTTTAAATTCTCGGGCTTCCCTAGGAAGAGAAATTGAGACTGGTGCTTGGCAAAGGCGGGGTGGCGAGCGGGCCCCTTGAACTCTTCAGGCGCATCTTCACGCCTTGGAGGGTCCCGCTTTCAATAGCCCGAGGCTCGGCCGGGCACAGCGCGGGACCCGCCGGCTGGTCCCTCCGGTCACTGGGTGTCCCCGCAGCTCCCCCGAGGGCTGGCGAGCTTCGCCCCCGCTCGCCTGGGAGCGCAGCCCGAGCCGCGGCTCCCGCGGAGACCCCCCGGGCAGAGGGTGCCGGCGGCTCCCGCCGCAGCACCGTCATGGTTTGGGTTTCTCAGCTCCGATCGACCCCGCGGCCGCGGCGGGCCGCGGCCCCTGGCAAAGGTGCTACCAAAAATCTGCCCCTCCCGAGAGCTGCCCGCGGGACTGAGTCACTGAGGGAAAGCAGGCACCGAGAGGAAAGAAATCCGGAGCCGGATGGGGAGGTGGACGCCTTCCACGCTGTTTTGCTGATAATCTCCGACATTACGGCACCCAGATAAAATATTTATTTACTAAAGGACCCGTAAACATCGCGGCAAATACATTAGGGCACTTCGGCTGCGGGGCTTATGATTATTTCAGAAGTTAAAAGAGATGATACGCGGCCACTGTCAGCAGGGACGGAGGGTGTATTTTCCCCCGCGAATAGGCACGGGTGGGAAGGGTGGGGGCGATGCGCCGGGGATCGCCCAGAAGAGCTGGGGGAGAGGGGCTGCGCCCCGCTGGGGACAAACCGCGGGAGTGAGCTGAGGGCAGCGGCCGCCCAGCCCCACGCTTCGCTCGCAGTCGCTCCCCAAAGCGCCCAGGACCCGCTCTCCTCCCTGACGCACAAAGGTGGGGTACACGCGGGGAGTATTTGGGGAATCACAGGGTTTGGATTTATTTTCCAGCCATAGTCAAAAAAAAAAAAAAAAAAAAAAAAAAAAGCTAGAAAGGTCACATAATAATGAGCTCTCACAGCAAACACACTCTTCCCTTCCCCCTTTCCCTTCCTTCTATCTCACAATAAAATCATCTCCTTCAATTTGCCATGATCGTCGCGACCAGGAGCCAGGTGATTATCCTAATTAATGTCTATCTAATTAAATTACTGTCAGCGGTTAACCAATGGCAGAAGCCGTTTCATCCTCTCCACAAGCAGCAAGATCAAAAGTGAGTCTTTCCTGATTGCTGCATAGTGTCAATTGGCCAATCTCTTCTCCCTGGGAAGGGAAGGAAAAAAAAAAAAAAAAAAAAAAAAAAAAAAAAAAAAAAAGTAAATCAAACGTTTGGGAAGCATTTGGTAGATGAAGTGCTTTCTGCCTAGTGTGGGTCCCAGGATGTCTAGCTTCTGATACTAAGAAGCCCTTTCAGATCCAGGGACTGAAGGGTTATTACTGTGGTGCTAGAGCTATGCAGCTGGAGCATTGTCTTTCTCCCTCTATCATGCTCTCCAAGAAATTTCTCAATGTGAGCAGCAGTTACCCACATGCAGGCGGATCTGAGCTTGCCTTGCATGATCATCCCATTATCTCGACCACTGACAACCTGGAGAGAAGTTCACCTTTGAAAAAAATTACCAGGGGGATGACGAATCAGTCAGATACAGACAATTTTCCTGACTCCAAGGACACACCAGGGGACGTCCAGAGAAATAAACTCTCTCCCGTCTTGGACGGGGTCTCTGAGCTTCGTCACAGTTTCGATGGATCTGCTGCAGATCGCTATCTGCTCTCTCAGTCCAGCCAGCCCCAGTCTGCTGCCTCTGCTCCTAGTACCATGTTCCCTTATCCCAGCCAGCATGGACCTGCTCACCCAGCCTTCTCCATCGCCAGCCCCAGCCGCTACATGGCTCATCATCCTGTGATCACCAACGGAGCTTATAACAGCCTCCTGTCCAACTCTTCTCCGCAAGGCTACCCCACGGCGGGCTACCCGTACCCCCAGCAGTATGGCCATTCCTACCAAGGGGCACCTTTCTACCAGTTCTCCTCCACCCAGCCGGGGCTGGTTCCCGGCAAGGCTCAGGTCTACCTGTGCAACAGGCCACTCTGGCTGAAATTTCACCGGCACCAGACGGAGATGATCATCACGAAGCAGGGAAGGTAAGCCACCGCGCGGACCTTTCTGGGTGTCGGGGCTGAGCCGCGGACTTCGCCGGGGGAGCCGCCCGGAGTCTCCGCCGCCCCGGCGGAGCCATCCGCCCGTCACCGGGGCCCCTGCCCTGCTCGCCGGGAGCGCCGGTGCCGGTCCCCGCCGGAGTTGGTCCCCGCCGGAGACGGTCCCCGCCGGGGCAGCCCTCTCTGCCTCCCCGCAAGTTCCCGCGCCCGCTGCCCTCATCCCTTCCCCGCGGAAAGCTCGACGCTCCAGGGAGGGGGTTTATTTTGATTTTTATTTCCCGGTCGCTATCGGGAGCCGTGAGGATAAAGAACAACGGCTGGTTCCTCCGCGTGTGCCTGTCGCTGCCGGTGGCTTGCTTTCCTTCTTCCTTTTCTTTTTTTTCCCCCTTTTTTCTTTTTCTTTTTTTTTTTTTTTTAGGCGCATGTTCCCTTTCCTAAGCTTTAATATATCTGGTCTCGACCCTACGGCTCACTACAATATTTTTGTGGATGTAATTTTGGCGGATCCCAATCACTGGAGATTTCAGGGAGGCAAATGGGTTCCTTGCGGCAAGGCGGACACCAATGTACAAGGCAAGTTCCTCCAATTAACACTTTTCCCGACACATATGTAGGTGAGAATGATTAATTAATGCCTTTGCGGACTGGCTCTGGCAACTTCTTAAACGCAAATGGGCCAACGATTTTTTTTTTTTTTTAAGGAAAGAAAGGAGGGTGGAGGAGAAAGTAAAAGGTGTTCGGAAAAAAGCTGTTTTAATCCTTTTCTTTTAAAATGAAGGGAGTTTTGGCAGTAAAATATTGGTAACTTCACGGGGTCCTTCGCCCTCGTGTGCGGATGCAGTGGCAGAACAGGGGTACAGGCGAGAACTGTGATGTGGTTGTGTTTTTTGTTGTTTTGCTTAGGAAACCGGGTGTATATGCATCCCGACTCCCCCAACACGGGAGCCCACTGGATGCGTCAGGAAATCTCCTTTGGGAAACTAAAACTTACAAACAATAAAGGAGCATCAAACAACAACGGGCAGGTCAGTGCGGGAAGGCAGACGCTGCCAGAATTATTTTTATTGCTTCAGTTAAAATCCTACCGTTTCCGAAAGGACGTGGGGGTTTTTTGTTGTTTTGGGGTTTTTTTTAGATAGTGTCGTTAGGTGAAAATAAAAGGGGGGTGGTGGTGAGAAAGTCCTCCCATTTTATTTTGCCATGGGCCTCGTCGGCCCTGAGCGCGTTGCCCAAGCTGACACCGCTGTCCGGTGCGGCCGGGGAAGTCCGCAACCGTCCCGGGGAAGCGGCGGCCAGCGGGCATCGCTCTCCTCGTCCTTCTCGCACTAATTTCTTCTTTTTTCCCCGCGTCCCCCTCCCTCCTTTTGCCATGCCTGACAGATGGTGGTTTTGCAGTCCCTTCACAAGTACCAACCTCGCTTGCATGTGGTGGAGGTGAACGAAGACGGGACGGAGGATACCAATCAGCCGGGCAGAGTGCAGACATTCACGTTCCCCGAGACGCAGTTCATAGCCGTCACCGCCTACCAAAACACCGATGTAAAGAGCTCCCTAGTTTATTCCCCTCGCGGTCCCCCCGCTCCCCGCAAGGCATCCCACCAGGGACGGCCCGGTTGCTGCCCACCCTCCCCTGGGTCTCCGGCGCCAGGAGATGGGGCTCCCTGTTCCCCGTTGTGTGGCATCGCTCCCTGGCCGTCCCGAGGGCGGCCGCAGCCGCTCGGGCCGCCTTCGCCCCAGGAGCCCCCTCCGGGCGTCCGCAGCGGCATCGTCCTCCCCCGCCCAGGACGGGCGCGATCCTGCCCCTCCGTCCGGGGCTGGGCGCTGGCCCGCGGCGTTTATCTCCCAGTCGGAAACAGCTTAGTTAGCTGTTAAGCTGTTATCTTAAGCTTTAAGTCTGCAAAGATCAATTAACATCCTCATTGATTGCGCCCGGGGGTGACGGAGCAACTTCCTCAAATTAAAAGCTCGTTAATGCCTGGATGCGTTTCGGAGTGGTCTGGCTTTGCTACAAACTGGTGCCCCCTTTTCAAATGACATATGTTCAGTCCACATTCTCGCTTTAATTATTTTGCTTGATGCAAATGCAAACTCCTAGTTACCATTCTGCGGTACGTTTTGCCTAATTTCTGGATTTCAATATATTTATACCCATGCACTAGGAATGCTGAACACGTCTCAAAATATGGGGTTAAATATTGAATTCTTTTGTACTTTTTACAACAACGTAAATCTTAAAATCAGGCGGCG
Source organism: Coloeus monedula (assembly GCF_965178545.1). Classification (NCBI taxonomy): domain Eukaryota; kingdom Metazoa; phylum Chordata; class Aves; order Passeriformes; family Corvidae; genus Coloeus; species Coloeus monedula. The sequence goes on along the minus strand of NC_138787.1, from coordinate 23,649,352 downwards.
ATGTCTATAAGCATGCCAGAGCTTATTTTTCACGGTTTAAAGGCAATATGACTGACTAGAGTAAAGCTTGGTCCTTTAAAAACCTGTTGGCTGCAGTGGGGTATATTTTTCAGGCTTTCACAATGTGTGCTCTGCTCCTCTTTTTCCCTAGATCACACAGCTGAAAATAGATCACAACCCTTTCGCGAAAGGATTCCGAGACAATTATGATACGTAAGTAAACCGGATTTTTACTATCTTTCTGCCGGCTGCACACACATGTCAAACGGGGGAGATTTAGCATGAGGGCTGGCTCGTTTCACACCGAGATATGTAATGTCAGGCTTTTCCAGAGCCCTCCGGGAGGGAAGCACGCGCCCGCTCCGGCACAGGGGCTGTCCCTGCGGCGAGGCCCTACGCAGGCCTGAGGCCGCTTCCGCGCCTGGGGCCGCGCTGCCCGCACCTGAGTCCGCATCTCGCTTTGGCACTTGCGGCGGTTTTGTTGTTGGTTTTTCCTGGCACGTATCTTGGCGCCTCTTTCCAAGCTTCCGTTTCACTTGCGTGTAAGGGCTCCGAAAGCAGCACCCGAGCAGCAGGGGCTCAGTCCCCGGCAACCCGCCGGGTCTGCATCATCCCGGGGTCCGCAGAGCCGGGATCCGGAGGCAAACGTCTTCGTCTTGTTTTCTTCTTCTCCGGGGTTGGATTTTTTTCCCCCCTTCTCCCTTCTGGGTGGAGCTAAAGCCTCTGAAGTTTTAAACGCGGTTTGTCCGTGTTCTGCCTCTGCCCGTCCGCCTCCGAGGCGTTCCCAGCCACTTGACCCCCCGGCCTTGACCCCGCGCCACACGCGGCTGGTGCCCCTCCGACTGCAGCTCCGGGGCGGCATCAACACTCCCGCCGCCGCCTTTCCCGGCCCTCGGGACAAATACGGGGATATCCCGGCCTGCAGGCGCTGCAGGCAGGCTTCCCCTGGCCCGAGGTGCGGCCCGCCCGGCATCCCCTAGCCCAGCTTGGGGCAGCGGGAGGTGGCGGCCGCAGGGCGGCCCATACACCCAGGAGAGCAGGCGGCTTGGGATGTCGCCTGTCCCACTGCAAGCTCTGGTCTGTGGGATGGGCCCCCAGCTTTGAGGAGGAAAACCTCTTTCCTCTCTGAACTGTGGCGGTGAGCAGCCTCACTTGGCCTCGAGCGCCTCATCCCGTGCGCACTTTCAGCGCCTGCTTCGGCCTCTCCGCTGGACCGCGGTCCAGCAGCCACCAGCAGCAGGTTTTCAGGACAAGGGTGGAAACGACGCCAAGAGCTGAATTAGTGCGAGAGGGGCCCGGGGCCGAGCTCCAGCTCTCCCCAGGGAGCAGCTTGTGGTTCGGCCGCTCTTCCCCAGGGGCGGGGGTCGCGGAGGCTGTGGCGGGGAGCAGGGCCGCCGCCGGGAGGACAGCGGCCGTTCCTGGTGCCACAGAGGGTGGCAGCCGAGCCTGCCCGCTCTCCGGGAGCTCGGCGAGAGTATGTGCGGCCTTTGGAAAGGCTACGTGGCCTTCGCCCCCAGCCAAAAGTGCTCTTCTCTTTTTGATAGGGAAAAACTTTATAGGGCGTCACTTGAAAGGAGACGGGGGGAGGGGGAAGCTTCAATGTTGTCTAGCACGTTGAATTTGTTTAAGGGCCAAGTTTATTTTGGATAAGAAATTCCAGGAGGCGTGGAGGGTTAATTAAAGCACAGTTTTAGCCTGAATTAAATACAGATAGTAGTTATTCATCCATTAAAGTTTTTATAATCGCAAATTACAGCCCAGCATGGGAGAATTATATATAGGCCAAGCAGGGAACACTGGAAGTGTCTGGCTTTACATTTCCTACAGTAGGTGTTTAAAGATTAGCTTAATTTAAACTCAGCAAAATGTTGATGGTTCGTCTGTGACTCCCAATAATAAGTGTTAAACAGCCGATAGAATTCCGTAGTCTGCCACTCATGCTGTTCGCGGCAAATGACCGGGCTGCCTGTTGCGCATGTGGTGGGGCCGGTCAATGTGTCACCGCGCGGGATTCCATGCCTTTGGGTTGTGGGTTCCGACCGGACAGAGGGATCTCAGCCCCGTCAAGGAATGGCCAACCGGTTCCGAATGATTTATTCTCCATGTTTGCCCCCGTCTTTCCTCTTACCCGTTAAAGGCCCTCGGCACTACTTATGCCGGAGGCCAAGCCCGGAGAGGAGCGCAGGCTCTCGGCCGGGCAGGAGCGCGCTGGGACGGCGCCGTCCCGTTCGTACCCCGAGGGCCGCGTTCGGCCGGGTGCCGCGCCGAGGAGGCCGCCGGGCTGCGGCGGACACCCAGCTCTCTCCCCTTCTCTTGGGCAGGATCTACACGGGCTGCGACATGGACCGGCTGACGCCTTCCCCCAACGACTCGCCCCGCTCGCAGATCGTGCCCGGGGCCCGCTACGCCATGGCCGGCTCCTTCCTCCAGGACCAGTTCGTGAGTAACTACGCCAAGTCCCGCTTCCACCCCGGGGCAGGAGCCGGCCCGGGGCCCGGCGCCGACCGCAGCGTGCCCCACACCAACGGGCTGCTCTCCCCACAGCAAGCCGAGGACCCGGGGGCCCCCTCGCCGCAGCGCTGGTTCGTCGCCCCCGCCAACAACCGCCTCGACTTCGCCGCCTCCGCCTACGACACGGCCACCGACTTCGCCGGCAACGCGGCCACGCTGCTGTCCTACGCGGCCGCGGGCGTCAAGGCGCTGCCGCTGCAGGCGGCCGGCTGCGCCGGGCGGCCGCTGGGCTACTACGCCGACCCGTCGGGCTGGGGGGCCCGCAGCCCCCCGCAGTACTGCAGCAAGTCGGGCTCCGTGCTCTCCTGCTGGCCCAACAGCGCGGCGGCGGCGCGCATGGCCGCCGGCAACCCCTACCTAGGGGAGGAGGCGGAGAGCCTGGCCCCCGAGCGGTCCCCCTTGCCGGGCGCCGAGGACTCCAAGCCCAAAGATTTGTCCGACTCCAGCTGGATCGAGACGCCGTCGTCCATTAAGTCCATCGACTCCTCCGATTCTGGGATTTACGAGCAGGCCAAAAGGAGGCGGATCTCCCCCTCGGACACCCCGGTGTCCGAGAGCTCCTCGCCCCTCAAGAGCGAGGTGCTCACCCAGCGGGACTGCGAAAAGACCTGCGCCAAGGACATCGGCTATTACGGCTTCTACTCGCACAGCTAGGCGCGGCCGCCGGCCCGCCGTCCTTTTGCACAATAACTCCTCCGCGTTAGCGCACTGACCCCCTCCCCTAGCTGCCCTATCCGTGCCCCGGCCCGGCCCGGCAGGGAGGCAGGCAGGGAGGCTGAGCCGCGGCCGCCGCCGCCCCCCCGCCCCGCTCCCCGCCCGGCCCGGTCCGGCGGCGCCCCGGGGGCGCGGGGGGAACTGCCGCACCGAAACCCACTGATAAGTAGGATGCTTAGACTCTCAAACCGTACAGCGCTTCCTTCCTTTTACCACGGATGGATTCTAGGGGAAACAGTAATAGTGGGGAAAACAGCCTGTGAAATGCCTGTACATAGTATTTATTTTATTGTAACAGATTACTTTTCTTTGGCTCAGTTTATTTATTGTTTGGATTTTTTTGTTTTGTTTTCATTGTTAAGTCACAAAACTTAGATCCTGTTTAAATTTCTTTACCCCATTCCCCACTCTTTGCTCCCTCTTCCTCGTGCCCCTCCCCAGGTAAACACTTTTCCTAAATGCCTCTGAAAATGTAAGTGGTCCATAGCTGTAGCAGCGAGTAATGGGTTTCTCACTTTCTCTCCAATTCCTCGCATGAAATAATTACGCGGTGCCCTGGGATAACACAGCTAAGGAATAGCTCAGCTTTCCCTTCAAAAGAACAGAAATACGTCTCATGGGAAAGTCGATTAAAGGAGCATAATGCCTTCCAAAACCAAAATTACCTGCTTCTTATTTTTCTTTGAAAGGAATAGCTCGAGATCAGCAATATTATTATTTTTGTGGTCTCCCCCTTCCCCTGCCCCCAAGTGCCAAATCCATTACTGGTCCCCGCAGGTGCCAAATATGCTAACAAACTATTTTCAAATTTCTTTGCAGTTTCCCCCTCTTTCTTTATATCATTGTAAATCTTTGTAATGAATAATCTTAAAAAAAAAAAAAAAGAAAAAAAAAAGAAAAAAGATATAGACGACTGAATTGTTGGTAACCATAGTGTAGTCCAGTGAAGATGAGTTGTGAGTTGTATATTTTACTGCATTTAGTTTTGGAATTGACTTTTTCATAAAGTAGCTAACCAAGATCTGACTTCCTGGGGACTCAAATGCACATCGAAAGTAAGAGTGATCATTCTTGTAAACCTCTTATCATACTATTGAAGGAGAACTAATATCCCTCCAGGACTCCCCCCCCGGCGAAGCAGAATAGTAAGTCTTCGAATTTTGAGTAGCAAATCTATACAATTAACGCATTTTTATATGGAAGAAAAAAAAAAAAAACAATTACGAACTGAAATATGCATCAGGCTAAATATTCAGTCTAGATTACACTCGACGGGGAGATTTCCTAATAGAAATTCAGGGTCATAAACGTGTGTATATTTTTGACTCTTCTGTAAATCGAATGTTGTGATTTTTATATTTGTTCTGTTACGTCTGTGGAACTGAATAATTTATACCAGTACATGCTCCATTGAGAAATGTTTCGGTTTTTGCCCGTTTGTATCGTCTGTGTATAACAAGTAAAATAAACCTGGCAAAACGTTAACGTCGTGTTGGAAAAAGCACTTCGCCGTTTTGCAAATAAGAGATCGGGTGAGGCCAAGGGGAGGAGGCTGGCGGACTCTTCCGCTCTCGGTCCGCCGCGAGGCTCTGGAGCGGGAGTCCCGTCGCTGCTCTCCCTGACGGAGCTGGTCCACTTGCCCCGCGTTTGTTCTTTTTTTCTTTTTTTGGGGGGGGCTGGGGGGGTGGGTGGAAGAGCGTAGGGGACAGTGCTTACACCTCGTGGCCAAGCGTGGAGATTTGCAGTCGGTGAAAGAGGGAGATGAAACCCCGTCGGTTTTGAGAGGTTTATAATTATCCCCGTGTTTGACGCTTAAAAACCCTGACAGCACTTTGCAGGCGGGAGAGGTGCCTGGCGCGGGGCGGGGGGTGCCATCGCTGGCGGAGCAGAGGCGAGGGACAAAAAGCTGCCCGCCCGCAGCCTCCCCTCGCTTTCCCAGGGCGGGGGCTGCCCTGGTGGAGCCCCACGGTGTTCCCAAGGCGGGCGCCCTTTCGGGGGAGCAGTTTGCCCTACTGCGCGGGAGCGGAGTCCCCACTCCTGCAGCACTACCTCTCCCTCTGCGACCTTCCCGGGACTCTGCCCCCTTTAGAGACAACCACCTGTGGGCTTTAGAACAGGCGCCGGCCCGGCACCTGCGTGGGCCGAGTGCGCGGGGGCGGGGGTAGCAGGCTAGGTTTACTCTTGATTCCGCGGTGGGGTAAGCGCGGTGTGGAGCCGTCAGAGGGATTCTGTTCTGCCGCGGTATTGACGGGGGGCATCTGAGGAGCCCAACTGCGTTCCGTTCCTTCCACCCCCGCCAAGGTGCGGGGCCCGAGCGGGGCCCTGCGCACCCAGAGCCTCCGCTGCCCTCTGGGGCCGCGCGGCCGCCGACCTGTGCCGGCGGCGGGGAGCGGTGCCCGCCCCGCGGTGCCGTCGGGCTCCAGACGCTGTCCCGGGACGTCTCCCTGAGAGGGGACGTGGGGGCAGTGTCCCCCGGGCTCGCCCCTCGGAGGAGCGCGGGCGATGCGCGCCCTTCCCCAGCCGCCTCTTCCCGAGCGGCGGGGGCCGGGGCGCCGCACGCGTCTCCCCGCGCATCGCCCGCACCTCTCCGCCTCTCGCAGGCCCCGGCTGCCCCCTCAGCGGCGCCCTGAGGGGCTGTCGCGGCGCCCTGCCCGGGGCTTCCCGCACCCTAAATAACCCATGGCATGTTCCCGGCCCTCCTTCCCCACTCTCGGCCAGCAAAAGCCGCCCCCTTCTCCTCCCCGCCGCTGCCAGTCCCGCTGCGCTGCCCCCCGAGAGGGCAAAGGGAGCGGCCCGAGGCACCGCGGCGTTCCCCGCCCGCCTCGCCTCTGCTGCCGCGGTGCCGGGGCTGCTGCCCGCCGGGCGGTCACCCCGGGCAGACCGCTCCTCAGGGAGGTTCCGCTAGGTTTCATTTACAGCGGGTTATCCAGCGGGTCCGGAATAAATACGTAACGTGTGACAGGTCTGAACAAAATTCTTTCCTGTGCGTGAGTGGTTGCTGTTATTCCATAACTATTTGGACAGGGTAATTCCATAACTATTTATGCGAGAGACTGGAAGAGATAAGGGCTGCAGAAGTTAAAAAGGCTATTTCCTGTCGGTAGGTCACTTTGTTACTATTATAATTTCTTAGAATATTATTTTTAGAGGCGCACCTGTATATCTGCTAAACATATGTTTACCAACACGTTAAAGCGTTTGCGTTCACCGAGGAGTGAATGCGCGGGTTTTGACCCGGTGTGTTTAAATTGCAGCGTGTGCAGTTTAGTTGGAGCAAACCCCCGTGTATGAATTTGTTAGAACAGCAATTAATTGCATGAATTTTACGTGAAGTATAATTAGTAGTATTATTCTAGGCATGCTGAATGGGTTTTAATTTAATTGTTGTGTAAAATAATCTATTTAATTGTCCTTCCCTTATTTTATATAACACAAAATCAAGCTCCAATATGTAGAAAGTAATTCAAAGTTCCTATTGGTAATACTTTCTATGATGTTTCACATTAATACTATATCAAATGTAATACAGTGATTTACGCTCTACAGATTTTGCACGAGTACGCTATGCATATTTGATGACACATTGCATATTTTAACAAGGTTTTTAATGACTGATTGAAATGTTTGCTAAGATATTTTTTAAGAGCTGGAGGAGAAATGGTTGTGGAAAATGTGTGTAATAGAATAGTGATAAGGATGGGAGGGTTTTGATTGACAGTATGAGGAAGCAGATGGATGACTAGGTAGGTCAGAGGTAAAGATGCCTTTGACAGCTTTTTAAGTTCCTTTGGCCATTTTGGTCCAATGAATCATGCAAAACATGTGTACATTACCAAACTGATGTCTCTGCATCGTTTACTGTTGGAATCCTCATCTTTTCAAACCCACCCTAACCTTCTTTCATCACCACTTGACGTGCTATGTCTAAACTAGATTGCAAGATCCTAAGAAGGCAAGAATCTGTCTTGTATTACTTGTCAGCAAAAAAAAAAAAAAAAAAAAAAAAGAAAAGAAAAAAAGAAAAAAAAAGAAAAAAAAAAGAAGAAAAAATTAGGGAAAAAAAATATCATGTAATCCTATGGAGCTAGAAGAACAACTGCGACAGATTGGCAGAATAGGCGTAAGGTGGGACACGTTCTTCTTAATTTTCACTGTCTGGTCATCACTCCTCTTCCCTAGGTAGTGCTCAAGGGAGATGTGGTGAACAATGATTTTTCTTTTTTTATTCCCCCAAATGGCATAATCTGAATTTTCATAAATCTGATAAGAGACCTAATTGCATAATTTTCCTTTTAACATTATGCAGTGAGTGCTGTTGTGATAGTTAAAAAGGTTTTCATTGCAGTCTGTTTTTCAGGTGCTTTGTATGTCCCTCACAAATTACTTTGTCAACTGGAAATGCTCTGTTTTTTCCCTGTAAAAGGTTACTGTTTTTGGAAATCTTGTTTAATTGCATAGGACAATTTTAAAATCTCTGTGATACAAAAAAAGGATGTGTGTGTATTGGGAAAAGCAGAAAGAAAGGATTTTGCATGAAAGCACACTTTCCAGGTACTTTCTGTGCAGAATGGACGCAAGTTTTCATTCCAAGTATTAAAACTTGTCATAAATGTGGTTTTCAGTAGGGAATGTGTCACTTGCTAAGATACGGGGGCAAAGTCAAAGAAAAAAATATTGAAACAGCAGAGTGATACGTAGAGGGAAGGCAGCAGACTGTTTGCATTCAGTACCCAGCTCTTTCCAGATAATATATTTGTGGTAGGTCTAGAGAGCCACACAGCTCACTAGTAGCGTTTCATGCTTTTGTCAGAGTGCGTATTAATCTGGAAATGCAAACAAAAGCATCTCTTATTTCAGAGCATGGTGGCTTGAAAGCTGCCCATTTGTTCAAATATGTATGTCTGAAAAAAGCAGATATTGGTTGAAATATATATATTTACCTCTTGAATTTTTGAGCATATGTAATATTTTACTTCTTGGATATAGAATAATTATGAATCCATTAGAATCCAAGGCTGCCATTGCTGATTAGATGTAACTTTTGACCTTATAAAATATATTACACAATAAAACCTGCGATGTTTTATTCATGCTATCACTGTGATTTGTCATAGTTGGAGTGTTTCTAATTCTAAGGGGCTGATGTGAGTATGAATGATCTTCCTGGTCTTAAGTTGACTTTTTAGGCCAATTTTTTTTTTTTTTTTTTTCCGAACCAAAGGCAACAAGGATGAAAATGTCAGGTACTTTACTTCTGTGTAAAACTGTCTATACTATTACATGGATAGTAAGCTTTAAATAAGAAACAGCTGGTAATGACTTTGAATCCGTTTTAAGAGACATTTTAGGTAAAATGTTGATAGCTTGTAAATGTGTATTTCTGCCTTAGTCTCTGATCGTGCATACAAGTTCATATGTGTGAACAACGTAAAGTAAGAGGTCAGTCCTACAAAGACTATTCACTTGTCTAAAAATTCACAGACATAAATGTTTTCAGGATCAAGGCCTTTTTCAATAATTGTGATAGTCGTGTACCTTGAAGTGACTGACTAATTTAGGATACACTTAATAATTTGATTTTTTTTTTAATATAGCAGAAACATTGATGAGTTACCAAAGCACATCATCCAAGCTCCTACTTCAGTCATTTGAAATACAATTTTTTGGCTTGTTTGGGTAATTTTTTTTTTAACTGATGGCACTGGCACATAATTTAAACTTTCTAAAAGTCACGTCAATTTCTGTGGGCCATGCTATGGAATTCAGTTTTGTAAGTAAGCTTCTTTCTTTAATCGTATTTAGTTACACATTGGCTGTTTTTGTTTATCCAGAAAGCAGATAATGGTCTGGGACTGAAGGGTGAAAGAGCAACATGGATATTTTGAGTTGAGAGAAATTTCATGCTGCTGAAAGGTGTCCTAGTTTAGATGAAGACAGCCACCCACCCACTGAGAATTAAACTGAAATCATAAATGTAAGCTAAAAAACATATTTTGTGATTGATCAACACCCCTATTACAGCTTATTTCCCTTCGTCAAAATGTTTGCTGTCACATTTTTGACTTCCAACTCGAAATATCGGTGTTGCCCTCTCACCCTTCGGTCCCAGACCTCCTGCTTGAGACACTGCGGAAATATGGTGGCCCTCTCTGGCCCTGGGGAAAGTTGTGGCTCATCCTGCACTGTCTGGGAAGTCCATTTGAGGGCCTGGCAGGAGCACCTCCTGTCTTGCCTCTTGCTCTGTGATCGGTGCCTGCACGTCACTAACTGAGATCTGTGGTGCAGTGACACAGAGAAAGAACCGCTCCTCACACTGCATCCCGCCTCGGCAAACCCTTCAGGCATCTCCCCTCTCCCCAAATTCCCACTGCTTTCCCACTATACTTCTAAAGCATGAGGGGTTTGTACATAGGTGTTACTTTAAGCTTTGTGTAAGCTCTCTCCTGGAAGCTCAGTTTACTCTTACACTAGGAGAAGGAACATTTCCCTTGAATTAGATGCAGGGTATTGAGGAAGAGGTAAAGGGCTTTGTTTTCTATTGTCAGTTCTTGACTTTCCAGTGGAACCCACCGTGCATAAGTGATGAGCGTAGGGACATTTTTCAAAAACCTCCAAGTGGTTTAGTCACCTGTGTTTAGAAATTATGGAAATCTCACTGAAAAATCTCCAGTGCTTGTGGTTCTAAATGACTTTCACACTTTTTACAGTTTTATTCTTGGGCACATCACCGAGCAGTTATTTCAGTTATGCATTGAGGATGGCATTTGTTGCAGAGTTAGGGTCAGAACAGCATGGATTAAATCCTCAGCTGGTGTATAGTTATGTCATTTTATGGGCTTCAGTGGTTCAACACTGCTTCGTATTGAAACAATCTGATTGTCCCCTCTTGTGGTTTAGATACCATCCAAAGCAGGTGCTGCTTGATGGAAAGAATAGGACCAAGTGTTAATTGATATACAAACTGATACACTAATTTGTTTCTCCCGTGTTAAAATAATTATGAAAACATAAATGGATATCTTACTCTACTTACATTTTTGTCTCCATTTAGATTATAAGAATAACTGAAGCTTCCTTCCTGCTTATTGTCAAAGTTGATCCTGGTGATTTAATTGTCTTAATAATTGAATCAAAAGGAATTTTTTCGGTGTGTGTGATACAAGAATTTGCCCCCTTTTGGGGGAAATATTTAGGCCAGCTATATTCTTTTAATATAAAAGTATTGTTCAGAAATTGAATGGAAAGGAGTTATTTCAACTCTTCTTAGAAGTGTTTAGGATTTTGTAATGCCCAAATCCTTTTCACCTTCTCTGAAGTGTTATCTAGTGTAGCTCATTTTTCCCTTTGTGTTAAATACTAAAAAACCCTCTGATGTTACATTTAGTATTGTATTTTAAATACTTCGGTATTTCAGTTGCTGTATTTCCACATATTGTTCACTTATAACTTCTTTCTGATCATTATATAATTGAAAATTATTTTTAAATCATGTTTATTTTAAATCACAAACAAATTCATTTGTAAAAGCAGATGTAAACTCAAGTAATGTGAAATGTAATGGCAGAAATAAAATATGGGCCTATAAAAATTAACATTATTTTAACGGCATGAGGATATAAGATTTCTTCAGGACTATATTGCCCCGTAGGCCATTCATTCAGCCAGATGTAACCTGAAAGGCCAAACCCTAAAGTAGTCCTTTACTGGTATATGTTTATTTTCCAAATACTCTGTAACTGGACAAACAACAAAAATGATTGCCCTGTAACCGTGTAAAGTTTAGTGTATATGTGCACGTAAGTCTTTGTAGGATCAGGACCCAAGTCTGTTCTGCTTCGGCAGTACTCTCTGTTGTGGGTTTTGGGGCGGTATTTTTTCCTCCTGGTAATTAAAATGCAGTTCTGTCACTGCGGTCACATTTCCCAGTTATAGAGGGACAAGGGCAATGCCTGTGCTAAATACACAATGTGCTAAACAGCAGCTATATTTAATTTTGACTTTGTTTTAATATCTACAGTTGCCTCAGGATAAGGATCTAAGAGATTTCAAGTGTAGTTCTGTGTACTCAACCCTTTTCACGAGGGTTGCTTTGCTGTCAGCTCAGCTCTCTGAAGTCACTTGGATTGTGATGGTGCTGTTGCATGGGAAAGGCTGCCAGGCTGGTGGGTGCAAGGCCACGACAGCAGGAAGCTGGTGATCCCTTTCACAGGCAGGTAGGAGCTGGGCTTACCTCTAACCCAAAACCTGCTCTCCCCGAGGTGTTTAGGATAATGCATGCGATCGCTGAATTCCCGGGGCGTGAAGCAGCAGAGCTCCAGGCTGATGCACATACACCAGTAGTCCCCAGATAGCTTCTGGTCTCTTCCTCTGGTAGATCTCCAAAGCCTCCCAGGAGCTCCAGCCCCTGCCTTTCTCTCCAGCATGCTTTTCCTTACTGGGGAGCACTTCACTTGCTCTTCCATGGCTTGTGTTTAGAACCTGAGCATGTAGACGAGTGCTTTCTCCTGTAGCTCCTTCTGTGGAGGATGCTTAAACAAGGAAAACCTTGCTCAGGATTAGTGAAGAGGATGAGATCCATGCAAGGCTGCTTTCTTTTGTACCCAAACTTCTAAATTTGCATTTACATACATTTTCTTGTGATTGTAAAGGGTTTACCTCATATAAAACATTTAACATGACACATTTTATAAGAAAGTACAATGTAAAATATTTTTAGCATTTGTAGTTGTATAATCAGCATCCATTTCTGAGTTTTTTCTTCAGCAGCATGTAACAGGTGAACTCCTATTTTTATGGGTGTTGCATTATAATTTATGGGGCCTCTGCTGATCTAACTTTGATTTGTAATAGCTTTTTGATTTTAAAAAAATTAGAATTTTAGCACCATTTTCAAAAAGGTTACTGGCAAGAAAAGATCTTAAAATAACCTACTTAAAATTTATTATTTTATAAAAATGTTTAAACTTGTAAAAAATTCTCGCCCACTCTGTAAGAAAAGTGTGTCATGTTAAGTCAATACAGAATTTATTTACAGGATTAAACATTGTCTCAAATAATATTATTTCTGAATAATAGAAGGACATTCTATAACTAATACGAATATTTTTTGAGTTACACATATGCACTGTTTTGCCTGAGAAATACTGAGGTTTATGTTTTTTGGTTTGGTTTTTTTTCCCATAGAAAAGTAGTTAGCGTAATGCAGCTTTTTCTTCTGTATTTTCCCCCATCTTGGTGTCCTCTTATCACTCATCAGAGATTTAGGAGCAACTCAGCTAGTGCTTTTATTCCATGCCATCACATTTTTCTTCCTTTTTACTTTGTGTAAGATTAGGTTGTTATTATTATATTTTCAATATCCTTTGCAAAGTTTCATCTTGTATTACAATGCCTGCAATGACAAACCACAGCTAGTCTGAGACTGGGAATATTTTTCCCGAGTGTCTCCACCATCAGTCTATGGTGTGTGTGTATGTCAGTTTTACCGAAAGCTTGGATAGGGTATCAGCTGTCACTGAAACTTGTCTAGATTTATATTCTAGCTGTAAACCTCACAACTGTGTGAAGACTAGCCTCTGCAATCTAGGCGATGAAACTTCGAAATTCTTCCTCGCGGCTGTTACTGGTGGCTTTGTTTCTGACAGCTTCTAATTTTCTGTACATAATAAAATCAATTATTTTGCATGTATATGCTAAAGCTAGAGGCTGTTTTTTGACTGTGCATGCTACAATTAGTTATGTAAATAGCAGCATATGCTACAAGTTTTCAGTGCTCACCCTGTCTTTACAGAAGTGTTGGCTCAGGCTCTGCTTTGAAGTTAGTTGGCAGAGGTGTTTGGTGCTCCATGGCTCAGGCTTTGAAGGCACTGCTTTCTTCGGCAGCTCTCTCTCATGTTTAGTGTTTCAGTCTATAGTACCTGTGTGTACACCAAAGCCAACTCATGGCTTGACTGCATGAGGGATTTTGGTAGTCAGACTTTTAAGCTTCTCCATATTTTTCTTGATTCACAATGGGGGCATGCTGGTAATCGTGTGCTATTGAACACCTCCTGTCTGTGTACATCCATCTTCTCCCTATCCCACTTGAACTATTTCTTCAAGTTTGAACTTATGTTTCTGCCTAATGATTTCTAAACCAGACCTTTCCAGAGACTTTGGGGCATTTAATTAGGTTAAATTATAATTTTTTCCCATGTGAAACCCTTATTATTGCAGTCTTTCCAGTATCATCAAATACTTTTTTTATTTTGGAAAATACTTCAGCTGCAGAGTGTAATCCAAAAGGTAGATTGCTTTCTACAACTGCCTGAAAGGAGGTGATAGTGAGGTGGGTGTTGGTGTCTTCTGCCATGTCTCAAGAAAAAGGATAAGAGGAAATGGCCTTATTTTGCACTGGGGAAAGTTCAGATTAGATATTGGGGAAAAAATTTCACTGAAAGACTGGTTAGCCATTGGAATAAGTTTCCCAGGGAGGTGGTGGAGTTCTTTCTGGAAACGTTCAAGGGGAGTTTGGATGTGGCATTCAGGGTATGGATATGGTTTAGAGGTGACTACGGTGGTGCTGGGTTGGTGGTTGCAGCAGATGATCCTGAAGGTTTCTTAAAACCTTGATGATTCTGTGATTCTGTAAAGCAGGACACTCCAAGTGGTGTTTTAAAAGTGCTCACATGCAATTGGTTTTGTTTTTTTCCCCTGTAAGATTCTTCTGGAACACTGATAAAGCACTCAGTGTGGAGCAGGTTTCGACCTCTGAATCTTAAATTAAAGCCTTTCCTAGTATGAGTCAGAAAACCAGACAGGTTTGTTAAAGCCTATTGTCTATTACCTTTCTGCTAGCTCCTTGTATAGGGGAGATATCACTTAAAGATAATTTTGGTTAAGAGTTTATGTTGTGGCATCTACTAATAGAGAATATTTGCTAGATATGCACGTTCCTCCAGAATTCATTAATAAGGTTAACTCATCTCTTAAGTTAGCTCTGTGCTAGTACTTCTGAGAATCATGTATCTTTTGTATTTATGTGGTAACACCTTACTGCTGAGGGCATATGATAGTAAAGCTGCAATGCAATCGTAAACAGGAGCTTCATGGCTGGTGTCAGACTGAATTTAGCTGCTGTGAAAAGCCTCTGAAAAAAAGAATTCCAACAAGATGTGTGAGAAGCCAAGCCCCTATTGTGGATTAACCAAAGAAGTCATTAGATATTTTGAAGACTAGGTGATAGACTACTATCTAAGAAGTAAATAATTCAGAGTCTGCTGGGGGCATAAGACTGAAAATATGCTGAGTTAATATATGTCATCATAGGTGAGGAAAGATCCTGAATCTAACACAGTAAAATAATAAAGTTATTTTTCTAAAAAAAGGAGCTGGCATAGTCTGAAAAGTGAAAAAGAAAGCGCTATAGCACAGTGTAATTGATGAGCTGGGTTAGTAGAAATAGAATTACAAAATGAGAGACCAATCATAACTAGTACAAGCAACAGTCTTCCATCAAAATCCTTTGTCTATTTTCTTCTACCAGGATCATTAGCTAGTGATTACATGTGTGGGACCTCTTATTTTAGAGAAGGACAAGGGTTACTCCTTGAGCTGAAGATTTTAATTCCTGCATATTGCTAAACAGTTGCATTACTCTCTTCTTTGAGAGAGTGTTAGTACACACCCTCTACTTTGTCATAGATAAGATATTCACATCTTCCTATTTCTGAACATGTATGGTGAGTCTTGAAGGAGGAAATTCCAGTGACAAAGTGACCTGTTGGTCTAATAGCAGCTACTTACAAATCACAGAATCATAGAACATCCTCAGTTGGAGGGGACCCACAAGGAGCATTGAGTCCAAATCCTGAGTCTCCACAGGACAACCCCAAAACACACATCATTTAACTAAGATGTTGGTAACCATACTTCTTAAAATTCCTTTTTTAGCCCTTTGCTCAACTTAAATTTATCTTTTAAAACCCATACCATTAAACATGTGCAACATCTATGCATATGCAAATACTTAGAAACCAACTATAATTGTGTTAATTATATTATTGATAAGGTAAATGATAAATGTAGAAGTCAATACGTTAATTTGGCCTGATTAATGGCTTAAAATGCTGCTTTTGTAAGTATTTTTTTTTTCTTTGAAAGTAAACCTAGTCTCCAAATGTATTTAAAATGTTAATAAACTATTAAATGAACAAGTAACACTATATTCAACATTTTTACACCATTTCTACAGTGGGTAAAATTGTAGTATAAAGTTGGTGTATACTCGATAACAATTTACATGTTTATTTTACCATCTGGTAAATGTGTAAACGATATTTTGAGAAGCACATTTCAAATTCACTTTAACAACTTATCCCCGACAATATGTATCCTATCTCATGTACTGACTGGAAGGATTTTGAAAACCTCTCAGAGAGAAATGCAGTAACAAAACATTTATTTTTTTTAGTGATGAGTAAGATCAAGCTTAGCATCAAGTTGGAGGTCTTTCAATATTTAGGAAGGATTTTGGTGCATTACTGGTGTCAAAGAGAGATTTCAGACTGTTTTACACACTACGGTATAAAGATATCATATCATCTTCCCTAAAGAAACCATAGGGTGCATAGGTAGTAATAACAAAACAAATACAGTTTGCAATGTTGTTGTATAACTGTATTGTATCCTTTCCAGGGGGTTTGAATTTGCTGTCTCTTGTGTCTAAATATGGGAAGCTCATTATTAGAAGTGTTACAGTGAACCCCAAGTGAATTGCTTTTCTCATGTACTTTAACAGCACTTTGACACTGCAGCCTTCTGCCTTTTTATTTTAGTCTTCTGTTTATTGGTCTCTCTGGATTAAATTGCAAGCACTTTCTTAAATACACCAAACTAGAGAGTATTCTGTTGTAGCTCAGCTTTTATTCACCCTTTCCTAGCTGTTACTAATCTTAACTGAAAAACAAAACCCCAACAACCCTCCCTCCCAAATTAAAAAAAAAAAAAAATCCAACCCCCAAAAAAGATTTCCTTTTCTGCTTCCCCAACCCCCTCCAAAATTTAAAAAACCCTGCCCTGAAAGCAAGTCTGCCTGGAGAACACCTCCACACTAATGACCATCTGGCCAATCTGCAAATGAGGTTTGAGAGCAGATTTCAAATGTAGGCACCAGCTAGTCTGTGCCTTGCATTAGTCCATTAGTATTTAAAAGATTTGAAAGCATTTAGGCAACTAGAGAGCATGCAGGTACCTTAACTTGGGGAAACCCAATCAAGCATCTCCTTGTTCCTTCCAGGGCTAAATGGCTTTGTTCTGGTACCTGGATCAGCAACGCTCCTTCAGAGCTTGTGGCAGCCAGCTTGGCTTGAGTATACACACTTTATAATGGGCAATAGTCTTAAAACACCTTTGAAAATGCAGTGGTGAAAAAACCCATAGAAAATTATTTGTAGAAATTCTAGTTAACTTCTGTACCAAAGTTAATGAATTACAACATTCATATCTTTTTATTTATGTGCTATTCAGCCTGTGGGGAGAAAACCCTGATTAGTACAGTCTAATCCAGTCCTGGTCTTGAGTAGTCAGAGAAACCTGTGAGATGCTCTGATTTTATGTGTGCTCCTAAAATCAGGTTTTAGCCAAATAATAATAACAAAACCAGGTCGTCATTAAACAACAACTTTAAACTTAAAAAGATGTATCTACTTTTGAGGTTAATTAGGCCACTGAATTTAACATTACTGTTTTGTTTCATTTGGTATTAAATATATTTCACTAATGAATTTCAGGTTCAGCAGTTATTTTCTCTTTTTGCTTACAGATATTAGACAGGACCTTTGCTGTTTCTAAATGAGCACAATCAAAGATGATCTACTTCTTAGCAGACTGTTAAAGAAATACTTTTACTTTTTACCTCTCTTCCCTTTGCTGGCTTCTTGTTTTGTCTCAGCTCTGTGAAAACTGCTGTCAACCTTACGTAAACAATAATTTATTGCTGTGTTTTCAATGATAAAAAAATGGATCCAGAAACCCTTTCAGCAAAGGAGTAGTGGTTGTTAAGGACACCTGCTGTTACAAAAGAACTTCCTACAGGAGCTAATTACCTAATTCATAGGTAAAGTCCCAGTTGAGAACACCTGGAAACATGCAGAACTGAATCTGAGGTTTGTAGGACCAAAAGAAGCTTTAAATATGTACTGAATTTGTCTTTCTCTTTAGATTGACTGCTGGTGTCTATGTTGCAGAAGCAGATGTTCATGAAATTACTCAGATAGTTAAAATAGTGTTTGACTGGAATCACCTGGAAAAAATGAGCAACACTTGGAAAATCCACTTGATAGCGATCTGAAGAGGCATCCTGAAACGACACAGGTTTGAAGGTAGGCAGTAAATGGACAAAGCTTTGAATAGTGGGTTACGTTGCTTTTATTGTTCTGTATTAGAATTTTAATATTGCAAGTTTTAAAGTGGAAAATAGTTTAGCCTGTAGCTATTTACTGTCAAACATGGTGCTTGCAGTCATGAGTGCCAACACTAGCAAGGAATCTGCCCCTTACCCCATGACCACACTTATCACGGTCCATTTCAAGAATAAGGTCTCCTGGCTTGCAAAATGTAAGCTGTTTCCCTATAAGTGAAAAAATATCCCACTTAAGAATGATTTAATAAAAAATGACCTTTTAAAAAAGTAAGTTAAAATTATATATTTAGTTCTTGTATTGTTAATAAGTGGTGTTCGTTTGCCTCAGAAAATCCTCTCTCCCATGCTTTTTGTGTGTCTGCTTATTTAAAAAAATTGTAAATATCAAGCTATGTATTCAGTGTTCTAACTTTTTTAATTACAATTTTAAAATTAAATGTGACATTTTATAGATTTTGATATTGACTAAAATGGACCTTTTAAAGTGACATAAATACATGAATTGAGATTGATAAATTTATTTCAGACTACCATATGGGAAGGCTGATTACAAGGGCATGTGGAGCACAAAGCCAATTAAAGATATTCTTACTTCTTACTGTGGACCATTGCTGCCTTCCTCATGTTCCTTGGAAGCTAAACTGAATAGCATTTACAAAAAATATTAAGCTAAGGGTATCATCATAAATTCTCCCTTTATGTAGTCCTGTTCTCTATTGACAGTCAGATTTGCATCAAAGAACATGACACCAATGACTTGCTGGCAGCTTAAGTAATTGGGGAAAAAAGTGGTTATTCATATGGAAACAGGAGTTGGCTCATTACAGCCAATCACCTGAATAGCAAATGGTATGGTTGCCAATAGATGGAGAAAAAGGCAAGTCTAGTGGAAAATAGGAGCATTTAAAGGCCAAGAAAAGACATATGGTCTGTCTATGCTTGCCTTATACGCCTGGAAATTATAAATTAAGCTACAATATAGCCCACCACCTTAATGTGAAAATTTTCCAGTTTTTCCCATCTTAATCTTAAGAAATTTAGCAATTTGGCTAGTAACATTTTGACTCTTGTGTCAGCATTTAAGTTCTATATAAAAATAATAGCTGAATTGATTCTTGTCTAGTATTTAATTCTGTTCTGGCCATAAAGGATGTACTTTTGAAATAAACTCTCTTTCACAGCAATTGTAGATGTGGACCTGTCTTATCCTTTACAGATGTCTATGTTTCCATGAGGGTAGGCAAGAAAAAATGAGTGAATAGTTCTTGGCAGCTACTTTTTGTAAGGTGACTGGAAACAGTCTTCAAGCATTGTAAACATTTTAATGACTATCTTTCTCATTTACTGTTGGTTGTAGTAATAATTTTAATTTATTGTTCTATTGCTCTCCTGTACTCTGTTATTCCTATAATGAAATAGGAGTCCAAGTTTAAGTAACCCTGGGCTTATTGAGATGGCTACCTCACTGCTTTTCTGATAAAGCATTAGTAAATATTGAGAACACAAAACCTTTTAAAATGTGCTTGTAAGGACACATTTCACTTGAGACATCAAGTTCTTGAACATCTCAGGGCAGTCGGAGTTTTAACAAGATTTTATATGGCCTCTAGACTGTGAAGGCTTATAGCCTTTTTTTTGTGGTTTTTTTTTTAATAGATTCCTTATTCTGAACCATCCCATGATATATAGTCACGTGGAGAACAGATGCTGAATTCTCCCCTTTTTTAAATGCCATGCTCTGAAATTCTGATGGTTTCTCCTTTTCACTTAGAAAGAATGATAAAACAACCAACACAGGACCATAACATGAGCTTCCGAGCCCTTATTTCTCCATTTTATGTACCTGAAAGAGTTACTAACATTTTATTTCTGGTTTTCATTCATGGGCTCTGAAAATACAGCATATTTTACATGTTCCAAAGTTCCTTTGATTGTGGCTGAAAAGAATATAAATCTCTGCTTAGTTGGTGAGTAATTTCTGCGTTCATTGTAGTGCTAGAGGGACAATGAAGCTTAAAATTCTGCTTTGAACAAATTTCAGACTTAATGGAGGAACAGTGGATAGCAAAATGATGTATTATAACTAACATGCATTTAAGATTTGACATGTGATAGGTCTTGTCACCGCCATGGAATTTGAAGCTGCATAAAAATAGATACAAGTTTACCTGAAGTAATTTAATCTGTAGAGTTTCTAAAATGGCTCCATTGGTGACATAGTACACTGGCAGTTCTTACCCCACCCTCACCAGCGTTGGGTCCTTTCACAAGTACCTCTGTTCTCCTCTTTCTTGCTGTTTCTCTGCAGGTGAGTGGCCTGCTGGCTTCATTTCCCAGTTCCATTTCAGCACAAGCACAATCAAATCATCCCAACTAGTGACTCTTCCGACAAGGAACTGCAGAAATTAAGCTGTTTAGTCCACTCTGAACCTGACACATGTCCCATATGGTTATTTTGGGTTTTTTGAGGTGCAGGGCAGAGTAAATGTTTGCACAATTCTGAAAAAACACTGCTAGGAAAAGTTCTTAGGAAAATATTGCATTATTCTGGGATCACCCAGCACTCCAAGTAGTAGAAATTTTTATTTCAAGAAGTTCCATCTTGGTGACTTCTTTCATTCAGATCCATAAATCATCCCATAACTCTTCAGAACCCTTACTAGGTAGGACCAGGCTAGGTAACAAGAGCCTTTCCCCACCAGTATACACTGGCATCACTCATTTACTGTAGCTCCAATTAATGGTAGTAGAAGTTACACTTGTAAATTCCCCCACACATTAATGAGTGAACAGACCCCCTCTGTTTAGTTAACCATCTTCCAGTTACCTGGCACTTTCCCCATCCCTTGTGAGATCTCAAATATTTAATTAAAGCCTTTCCTTTTTTTTCCTTTTTCTTTTTTTTCCTCCCCCCACTCTCCTTCATTCAGTTTGTTGAGTTGTAATTCTTGTTGGCCTGATGCCTTGGCAACATTCAGCACTTCTAATTGCCTGTATAGTCTGGCCTAGTCATGGAGCCTTTTAACTTTCATTCAGGCTTCCAGCAGTATCAGCCTCACTGGTCACAAGCTTCCCACTCAGGTTCCGTTCACAGCCCTTTTGCTGATTACTTGTTATGTATTTAAAGAGCTCCATACTGTTTATTTCATTTCCTGTTTGAGATAGTCTGTTTGCTTGATTTTTTTCTATGCTAATTTAATTTTAAACATATAGGGCTGTCTTCCTGGTCAAACAAGCCAGAATTTTGCATCCATATGTTACATTAAATAATAATAAAACAACAAATAATAGTCAATGCTTTCTACTTCTATAATGTCTACCATTCAATGATCTCATAGCATTCTTATTTTACAAGTGGTAAAATGGTGTCAAGAGACATGAACTACTTGTTAAACAATATGTATGACATCTGTTACAGAGCCAGACATAGGATTGAATACTTGGGTTTTCACTAATAGCAGTTAGTCTAAAAATTGCAATATGCTATAGGAATTATTAGGTTAAAATATGCTTTCATGGAGTGGGCTGTACTCTGGTGGAGACATGTATTGTAGAGACTTTTGTTCTCAAAAGATCATCTTTATTGGCATATAAGGCGTAGAGCGGACGGGGGAATCCAATGGATATTCATGTGGACTCTGTAAAGGTTAGTAACCCACGTAATAATAATTCATGTTGATTTTAGAGGCACTATTATTAATCACAAATAGCTTGGTGCATTTTTGTTTCGTTTTGTTTACTGTGTGAAGATCTAGCATTCCCACTTCCCTTTGATTTCAGCAAACCTCTGGCTTACTATGGCTATAGTAACTCATTTATGTTTCTGCAGAGACAATATGCTAATGTTATGACATAGGAAATTATTTTCTGATATGTTCTTTTTCAGTGTCAAACAGCACACAGAGATAAATTGAAAATGGTCACTATAATTCTTGGTTTATAAGGTTGCCCATGCGCAGCAGCTGATCATGGCCCTGTGCTGTGAGGGCTGCTAGGACCTCATCTATGGCCAAGGTCCTTTGATCACTCTGCAGGAGTCAATAGCTGATTGAATGGCTGCACTTTGCTTTCAGAAAGTGAATGTTTATATTCACTGTTACTGCGTACTTAAAGGAAGATATTACATATGCACATGCTTCTTCCCAAGGTCAGAATGCGAGGGCAAAGAACCAACACGATTGTATTGGAAGCAAGTGTGAGTGGAGGCCAAGCTTGAAAAAAAGAAGGAACATTCCCTGCTGGGTGGGGTAGGTTCCCTAACACAGTGGTAAGCATATTGAAATGATCTTTCATAGTTTTCAGAGTGAAATTAGATTAATCCTTCTGGTGACACAAAGTTTACCAGGGACTCCATAGAAATAAACAAGGTGGACTGGAAAGCTAACAGCTGAGATAGGTGAAAGTAAAAAATGTTATACAATATCCTTGAAAGAGAAATCTTAAAATGAAATCTGATTGTTTCCTCAAAATAAGAACAACTCAAATTGTGGTCATGTCTGAAAAGCAGCAATATACAAACCAGCTTGCTACAAATACAGGATTTCATTTGAAACACAAATGTATGTCCAATTATTTCTGTATTTCTGCTTGTTTGACCAGCGTGTATTCTGAGCTAAGTGCTAAGCATAACTTGGTGCCCATGGCTGCATTTGTTCTTCTTTTGGATAAGGACTGTGTGGGCTTTCGAACAATAGTCTGCCAAGCAATGTATCATGAATCCTAATTGTTTTAGAAAACAGTTGTTCTTTTTCTTCAGCAAATACTGTTGTATCCAAATTATTAAAATAGATATATATAATCGTTTTCAAAATCATTCTCGGTTTGAAGAATTCTAATGCTTCATACAGTGATTATGCAAAAGTCTCATGTATAAGCAATACCGATGTTACTGGAAGCGCCTCTTACAGAGTCCAAATATAGCAGATCAAATCAAAACTGTGCTACATCTTAAGCAACTGTTGACCCATTTCCATATCAAATTGGTTTCTGTCATAGAAGACTTTGCTTTTTCTTTTAGAGATATTTACTTGCACTGTTCTAGCTCAAGTATAGTAACAGAACATTTTATTCTAAGGTCATTTAATAATCAGTCAATTGTTTGTTTTTTACTTGGTTTATTAACAACTTTCTAATTAAGAGACTGTCATAATAAAAAGCCTCTTTCGGCTCTGTGGTATGTGAATGTACCACCAGCTCCTGTAAAATCAGTTGCCATGATTCAGCACACGCAGGAAGCTGGTGCTAGGTGCTATGCCATGTGCAGGATGCCCACCAGTTGGCTTGATAAGCTCAGTCCTAAATATCTAACTTAAATAAACTGAGGCGAAGAAATTCTATTTTAAACTTTTCACTTTGCCCCTTGTTTATCCTGCTTTTTTTTGGGGAGGTGAGGGGTGGGGGGATCAGCACAATTAATAGACTATGGTATATCAGTAAAATTCGAGAGATTGCTATAAATACCTAGAGTAGGAAGAAGGTGAGTTGTTAGAGGTGTAATTTGTTTGTGTCACTTTGGTAGAACATTAACAGTATCTCAATATAGATTTCTTTTTTGGCTTCTAATGGTCTATTCGTTTCACCAGGGAGAGGATGGGGAGAATGTGTTACTGCTGTTTTTCTGGCATGAACTGCCATTCCCCTTGGTGGCTCCTGAAGCCTTCCTGGGCGGCAGCGGTCCCTCCGGCGGGGATTGCTGCCAGAGCTGGCTCTCTCTGCTGCCACATTTCCTACAGCTGTGCCATTGTGTGTGGACATCAGTGTAGGTGACATTGCTGAATAGCAAATCTCTGGCCCGAGTACCATTTTAAAGCAGGATTTATTTCTCGCACAAAAAATGTATAGCCCAGGCAGCAGGCCAGCTGGGACTGCAGCAGGCTTGCCAGTGCCTGTGCTCCAAATAATCTATTATGTTGTATATAATCAAGCCACACCTACAGATTTAATTACATAATATGAACAATATTTGAATGTTTTGACCATAAATTACTGGTAAATTTGCTTTTTTCCAATGGTTGGTATTTCTTGTATTTTTATGTGTGCGTAGAAGTCTAAGCATCTTAGACAATAAGATGCTTGTTTAACATATAAGCATCATTCATACTATAAATATTATAGTAAATAATATTATTTGAAGAATAAGTGTAATAGATTATTTAGATGATTTTGATACCTTAACAGTGGTTTTCTGCTGAGGCCATAGATTTTTTTGTCATTGGTGATCATGCAAATGTACAAGAATATAATTCGTAAACTTAGTATATTTGTACTTTTGCAGTCTTTCCCTTGAAAAGTGCATTTTTGTCTACTGGGACAGCAGTGCTAACATCAGAGTTTTTAGTAATAACTAAACATCTTTTCTGGGGATATGGTTTTACATGCCACCTCTCAAAAGACATTTCTGATCTATGTTAGCAGAAGCTATTCTTTCCTCCTCAAGCTCAACATCAGTGTGTTAAACATAGAAATGACAAACATGTGTGGTTTTACGTCTCCTGTCAAAGACGATACCTTCAGAAAGCACAGCCATTTCCATTACAATGGCAGGGCAGGGTACAGTATTAGCTGACAGGCATGAGAATCTTATCTTTTACAGGGTCTGTCCTCATGGCAGAACTGGCAGGTTACAGCCTCCCTGGATCTCCTGCTCCTCAGTGGTGCTGAGCTCTGTGTCCTCTACCTCTGCAGAGGACCTGCAGGAGCATGGGGCTGTTGAGGGCCTGGTGACCCATGAGAAAAGCTGCCTCTCCTGACAAAAACCTGTAATGGAACATTTTCATATCAGAGAATGCAGATTTTTTGGAAATGGATTTTTAAGTGGAGATTGTTTGAAGAAGCAAGTAGTGTCAAGAAACTTAGCTGATTCCTGAAGGTTACTTTCCAGGCTGGTATTCCAGCTTTATGCTAACAGGTGTATCGGGCTGCTCTCACAACTGGACACTTTTAGATCCTCTCTGTCTTACTGATAAGCCTTTTAAGGCTGAAGGACAAAAGTTTGTTGACATGTTCCTGTTCCTGACATGTTCCAAACATCCTGATGGAAACTCAAAACCTATGAGGCTTTGAAATTCCTGTGCAAGCCAGGGCTTATCATCTCCAAATTTCTCAGAGTAAGTGGCCTATTATAATTCCCTTCACCACTGATTATCAGGCCTATTGTAACTATGAATGGCCGTGATTAATTACATTATTGTAACTGTAATTTTACAGTGCCAGAGAAGCAAAACCTGCCTTTGTAATCATGTTTTAGGTTATCTCTGGCTGCAGACTGTGAGTATGCTAGACATACTAGGGAATTTTATGGCAAATGCCAGCTAAGGGAAGCCTGAGTCTAGGCTTAGGTATTCAGCGTTTCATCTCTGTGCATTACAAATCTATCTGAAAGCTGGGAAAGAGAAACTAACCCTTTTGTAAATCAGAGTGGTATTCTGTTGATTTCTCCAGCTGGAATCCTGTTATACATCATCAGATATAAATACTATTTTTAGTGATCTCCTCAAATTAATGGCTTTTTTTGAAATATTGCACTGCACTTGGCAAAATGAAGAAAAGAACCCCATGTAATTCAAAAATTCTTTGGAATAAATAAACCAGCTGTTGTTAGCATTTAGCTTTGTATATGATAAAACCTATTCATGTTCAGGTTTGGTGATTATGCAACTTGAGTCATTCTTAAATCAGAGACATGGGTCTGAATCACAACTAAACAACTCACTTTTGTTTTCCTTCAGGGATCTTCAGCCTGGCTTTGTTCAATGAAACTGAATATGCCACATTAGAGCACAAGCAGATGATTACCAACAATGTTTATTGATGCTACCACTAAGAGAAAATGGCAGACTGATATAAAATAAAGAGACTTAGCAGATGGGATATTGGCATTTGAATTGGTTGAAATAGATTACTGATTTTACCCCAAACCTGCCCTTTTATGAACACTACAGTATTGTTGCTTGTTGTAGAACTGTAAATCATATTCATCCTTATAAAATTATTTCCTGTTCCAACCCCGAGTATTTATTATTATATATGCAAACAAGATTTTATTACCAGGGGAATCTAAAGCAAGGTTCCTTGTTAGAGCTCCTGTCAGCACTGACTTGAGACATAAGCTGCCAGCATAGAAAGTTAGATTAAAAGAAACATTTACTGTTTCTAGGCATCCCCTTAATATAAAACCAGCAAAAAAAGATCTGCAAACATAATTAGACACATGGCTCTAATTGAAATCAATGGGAATTAGAAGCAACATCAAGGAGCCTGCCTTTCAGTAAGCTCCTGTGACTGAGCAGTGCCGAGAACCACATGAGCCTGAAAAGGGATTCAGACAGCCCAGCTCAGGGTAGAGCTGAGACCTGCTTTGAGTCTGCTAAAAACAAAATGCAGATGTAGAATAGTCTAGGATAAGTGTAAGAAATTAGGGATTTTAGGCTTTCTGAATCTGGCTCTAGGTGCCTAAGTAAGGCTGTAAGATCTTGATTATGGTAACTCTCATGGACTCCAAGCTAGTGTGAGGAGGCATGTGATGATTGATTAGTTCTTTGGTTTTACATTGAGCATTTTGTGCTATGAGCATCTAGCAAGCCCTGCAGGGGCTGTCTTCATTACCCTTTACTGTGGGTCAAGACATGTTCTTTACATGTAAGTCATCAAACCAGTCTGGACTCATCAATATTTGTTCTGGGGGCATTTTGCAGTGGATACGGTTCTTGATGTTTTTGAATTAACAATGACCCTTAGTATCCAGGATGATTCATCACAATTGCCAATGCATATTTATAGCAGCAAAATTCATTCAGTGCTAGTCAAGGAAATCGTGTGTGAATTTAAGTCCAGTTGGCAAGGTAGTACAGTATCTGAAATGTTGGCTGTGCAGCAGCTGTCATTCTATGCCAATCTATTCTATCATACAGTAAGCAGGTGGCTCACACATATTGTTTTTACTACATATCATTTTAATTTTGCAATGTCTCACTGAAATAGGAAATGTGTGCTACTGATTTCAATAAGATTTTCTTTATTGAAGCCAGGAGAGCATGTTAATAGCATGCAGCAATTTACAGTGTAGTTGAAGTAATACAGCATCTGGTGAACCTGTTTATTCCCTATGGCTGTAGCTGTGTATCAGTCTTAAGTGTAGCTAATTAACTTCTATTCATTAGAGATTTTGCATAAATTCAAGCAGAAAAGAGAATACAAGCCTCAAACAGTTTGTGTTCGTTCAGCATCCTTTTGTGATGCCATACTGCAGCAGCCCATCTCCTCTGGCAGACATGTGATGTCCTCAGGCCAGCCGAGGGGTACTCTGTGCTCTTCTGTGCTTATGAGATTGGTAATTTTTTTGAGGGCTTAATCTGCTAAAGGAACTGTCTTTATTGTGATGCTGCATGCTCGCTCTTGTGTGTGATAATGGTGTCTCCATGTACTATATAGAACAGTTTTCACAATGCAGCCCTTTGGTGTTTTGCCACTCGTCGGCATTGGTATTCTTGCAGGTCAGGTGAGGCCGGCAGGACAGGCTGTGACAGTCTAGGGACAGTCTTGGCATCCCTGTGCAAAATATTTCTGGCATTTGTTGGTCACCTTGGCTTGACTGATTCTCAGGACATTTCTTAGATTCATCTCATTCTGTTTGGACAAATAATGTTTTTCTTTCACAACAAGCAAGAACTCCTACTCTGTTTTAGTTTCTGTTTATGATTTTAGTTTCTGGATATTTATTGGCCTGGGAGAAAAATCTTGTTTTGTCTGATTGTAACTTCTCTTTATGTTATGGAAACTTCTTTTAAGATACTTCTCTTTGTGGAAATTACTGCTGATAGAACTGATAATGTACTATCTTTTTTTCCCCTCTGCAAGATATTGGTTTGGCTTTCATTTAAAAAGGATATTGATAGCAGAGCCCTTATTTTGGCAAGGTGTTTCAAAAGTGTATTCTCTGAGGCTTTTTTAGGTTAAAAAAAAAGACCCATTGTAAAATAACAAAAATAATTAATGTGAATCAGGAAGGAGAAAGAGGCAGAATAAAGGAATATACTATACGAGATTGCTTCCATCCCTTACGTTAAATTCAAGACATGTATTTTGGCAAAAATGAGTTTTTGCCCAGGTGAGCCACAAAGCAGTAACAGCCCACCTGACTTCTCCTAATAGTTTTTTCATTGTCCTGTTCTTTTTGTGTTCACTTGGTCCTTCTCTAGCTCACGTGTTTGCTGAATGTCTCTTCTTGCTTTCTCTGACTTTGTCTTGTCTTCTATGTCCTGCAAACCTTTCAAACCGCTTTCACTCTCCCCTCCTCTCTGCTGGTGATTTCTTTACTTTTCATGGCCATGACAGTTTACCTGTTCTTGTGTTATTTCACACTGAATGTCCATTTCCTCTGAAAATCCCACTGCGGCTTTTATGCTTTTCCAAAACAGAAGTATTGAGGCCAAAGATGAGATCAAATGAAGGATCAACATCAGCCTCTTTTCTAAAATTCGCTATTTTCTACAAATTAGTGAAATATCACTCCTCTATGTACCATGCTACTGGGTGCCCTGGTAGAGCAGCTCCCTGCAGTTGTGTCGTTTGAACACTGAGTGGCACTAAAGCCCATGTCACGGCAACACAAGGTATTCCAACATGGGTCTTTAACTCAGGAGGATGCAAACGACTAGGTAACAGCTGAGACGGATTTTTGTATGACTGGGAAGGGAGGTTTTATAGGTGCAAAGCTGTAACAGACGTATCTTACATATCTTAGACATGTTGCCTCTCAAGCTATTTTTGAGGAGGAATTTATCTTAAGCTTTGCTAAGGGATCATTCTGGAACTGCTGAGGAATTCTGCTGACATTTTTTTCTAAATTTGTTGACCTTAATTCTTAGCTTCAAGAAGGTGCAATATATTAAAAGCAAGCCATTCTTCTGGAAGTCCTATATCAATGTGAAATTCAAATAAAATTTCTCAGTTTGTTTAGCTCAGAGAAAGTGTGGAGAAAAGCCTAATGCTGTAAGTGCTGTTGGACAATCATGATGCTGTTTTTACAATTTATTTGTCATCAACAATTCATATTTTGCAATACCCCATGGTTCTGGGGAAATTTTGTACAATTTAAAGTTATCTGAGACCCAGCTCCTATCTTCTCAAAAGGTACAGTTTGATCAAAGGCTTTTAATCTTCCTTCAAAAAGAAATAGCTCCTGCTTTTATTGTAGGAACACTGTTTTTGTGACTAGCCCGTGACATGAATGTTACATTCAGTTTTCTTAAGAGGTCAAGATCATCTGTGCTTTACTTGAACAAAACATCTGGGACTTGACCTTAGACAGCTGCATTTTGTGTTTGACGATTTTTACGGGCGCTCAAGTCAGGGCTGGATTTGGCACAGGGCCCTCAATCACTGTGCTGAGGGCAAGACTGAATCCCTAGACCTGACCTGAAATTCTGGAGGTGTAGTTGTAGTACGTACTTAAAAGTGAACTCTGGGGAAAACCATCAGTTTTAGGCACAGTGTGATGGTCTTGTTTCAAGGTGTGACTTAGATGCAGCAAACACAGGAGGCAAATGAAGCTAACAATAGAAATTGCTTCTATCCCTCTTCTTACTTATTTTCCATCTTTCCCTATGACACTGCAGCCACTCAAATTTATTTAATCTTAGGCCACTAAATTAGTTTCTGAGTGTCACATAGAATTTGCTTTGTCTTTTAATCCTGTCTGAAGGGTGACAGGACACATGGTAATACCAGTATCTTACTGTTTTTCTTACTTGATTGAACTTAATTCAGTCATTGATTTGTGTATGCAAGTGCCATGCCCTATTTATTTAGTTACTACTCAGACTGTGTATTACTAACTGGAGTAGTACCTAATTTCTCTTCACAGCTGGCAGATGGCTGTTAGCTACAGAAGGATTTAAAGTGGGCAGGGAGGGATGGTTAGTGGCATGCATTACTTTTTGTCACCTTTCATCTGTGCACTGCTGCACTGCCTTGCTTCTTCACACCACTTTGAGGCAGGCAAGAACTTTTACCATTTAAGTGAAGCTGAGCCAGGTGGACAAGGTCTGGCATCATCTGGAAAAGTCAACAGTTTCCATAACAAACTACATACACTTTTAGGTGAAAAACCTTAACTTTATGTATAAGTTTGAGGTGGAATTTTAATCATAAAATGCTACTGTGAATTGGGTTGATTTTTATCAGAGAAGGGTAAACCAACTTCAATTTACTGCAGGATCTTTCAACTCTGTGTTTTGCATTAACTTTTTCCCTGGCTCTGTGTTAGAGATAGGGGAAGGGGAGACCTCAGAATTCTGCACCTTGCTCAGCAGTGTGGAATGAGCCTGCTGCACATGGACAGCTCCTTTGCAGTGTCTGGCCACTAGCTAGCAAATATCACAAGCAGAAGCAGTAACCAATACGTTTTCTGTTGGAAACCTCCCACAATAATGCCATGGAAGAACAACAGTTAATCTGATGCCTTGCATTCATACACTGTAAAAACTGTATGTTTTTACTGCAATTTGCAATGATGAAAGAAACAGCTGTGTATATATACATGCATATCTATAAAAACAAATAGCTATTAAAATAATCTTGGCATGCATTGGTATGCAATGGCAGATAAGAGTTACTGCAAGGACCCTTTTGTCAAGTGTTCTGAACTTGTCAGGCCTCCATCTGTGGTTACACAAGCAACTTATTCTTGTAGCTCTGAACGTCATGTTTCAGATAATTCACCAGTATATGCAGTTTCAGACAAATGTGGAATTGCCTGTTGACATGACTCTAAAGCTCTTTGCTCAAGGGTTTGTAGCTTTGCACAGTTACCAAAAGCTGTGAGAGGTACATTTTGTGAATTTAGACAAGCTGCTCTTGTGATGTAATCATGATTGTGTTAAATGACCATAGACAGGGGCCATATCCCTGTGTCTTGGAGTTCTTCCTGCTTTTTCTACAGATGATATTTGGGTACTGCACTCTTTCTTTCCTGACAGCAACTTTGTTAGTATTTGGAAAATCCTCCTTACCTTCCTTCTATTTCATATCCCCAAGTAGGTGTTTACTACAGTGTGAAAGGTTTTCATAGATTTAAGCCAGGCTGGTGATATGTTTCTGAATTGTCCCACCTGGAAAATGGGCAATTTATTACAGGGGCTTTTCAAGGGAGAGAAAAATGTCTTCCATTAAATTGTTTTTTACTACCTCTAGGCATTAAATTACATTCTTTTCTGATTGATGGTAACCTTGTGGTTTGGACAAACAGCAGCAATCAGCTAAAGTGAAAATGTCCTCTTCTCACCTGAGGGTTTGTGCATGAACTAAAAGAAATGGCAGAACTTGCAACAGTTACTCATAAGGGTATCTTGGGCTAGATTTACCTTTGGTATACAGACTGCTTTTATCTATTAGAAAGTCTATTTAAATTTTGTTATCAAAATTCAGTATTGAATAAAATATGAATCACATACTGTCACACCCTTATAATTTTTCTCATCATGGGGAAATATCAAAGCTTCCATGCTGAATTTTTTAAAACTCCTTTCAGTAATTTTTTAAGTTTTGGAAGATGACCTACAGTATCATGTGGAAATGCACTGGTGTGATCCTCATTTTGTTTGCTCCATTTGAATGATCTCAAAACATAGACCATCATGGGATATCTTACAGGGAGTTGCTTCTCAGTTGTTTAGAATATCATACATCTGTTGGGCTGTCATAGTGCTTATCAGGGAAATGGAAGTTAGACTAATTCCTCCAGAGAGGGATGGTTTACAGTGCTTGGTGCTACTGCAGTTCCACTGCCAGCTTAGTAATTTAGGTGTGGATCAGGTATGACTCGAGTGTGCTGCAGTGACAGAAATAGCTGTATTTTGTGAAACAACCCCAAGAAATACATATAAATTATCTCCAACACTAGCAGTATTGGCATGCAAAAAAGCGCTCTTCCCCTTAACATGCTAACCTACTGCAAACCCCGAATATCAAGTTGTGTAGTTGTAGCTTGGTCTGAGAAATGAAGTCTGTATGGACAGAAAGCACCTCTCAGTGTGGCAGGCAAAAATGTCTATACTGCTGAACATGTGGTCTTTCCACTAGGTCTAGCAAAAGGCAGCAAGCTTCAAGCAAAATCTTAAGTTTTACAGAAGTGGTCCGCATGTGATGCCAGACATTAGAGATGTGACTATCTTACAGCTGAGACCTGCACGATTATCCTGAAGAGTTTTGATTCTTGGGGTAGGGGAAAATAATTTGTTTTCTGTGGGTGATCGGTGCACCCAGAGCTAGGAGAAGCCCGGAGGTCTGGCTGCAACCCTGCTGATTCAAGGCAGCTTCACAAAAGACACAGAGAGGGCGAGCTCCTCACCCGTGGGAGCTGTCTCGAAGCTGGATGGAAGAGTGGAGGTAAAGAAGGAGAGGGGACTCCTCGTATGGATTCCACAAACACAACCAACCGCGACGAAACCCGGAACAAAAAGCTAAAACGCTGAGGGCGTCCAGGGATTTTATAGTGGGGAAGGAAAGGCGGGGATAAGGGATACAGCCAATAGGATGGGGGAAAGGAGGCGGGGTTGACAGTGAGGGAGCCAAGGGGGTTAACACATAGGAAGGACTTAGGGAAGGAACCAATGGGGTGTTGAGAATGACAGAACTGTCTAGAACTGATGCATAATCAACTAGGGAAATGAATATTCATAACTTTCTGCATAAAGCAGGGCGGGGAAAACATCAACGAATCATATAAGAATATGTAGATTTCAGAACTGGGGGCTTATGGCTTCTCACCGTAACTGCGGAGTGAGTGGTTAAATTTAGGTGCCTGGCCACCACACGTTGGTCTTGGTTTTGCGCTCAGGGTGGTTGCAGCTACTTGCACCACCACCGCTCTCCTGAGAAGACTCTGATTCCTCTACACTTTTCTGTCTCTCTATTATAAGTGCTTCTCGAGGTAACTGGGATCAAGGTCTGCAGTCCTGCTGTCCCTCTTTTCTCTCCTGTGATGCGCCACAGCTGCCCCAGCATGATTTTGTCTTTTTGGGAACGAAGACACTGGGGGGAAATGGTACCATGGTCTTGTTTTGATACGGATACGTCAGAGTGGGAACCACAGGAGATGAGAAGCTATCTTTGTTCTTTCAACCAGTTTAGATATTAGCATCCCACAATCTGAGATGTTAAGCACAGTTTATGTCATAATTTTGGTCAGGGCTTTAATCAGTCCATCCCTGTTTTCTAAACACACAGCCTGACACCAAGGTCGAATTATGTGGCAGTGCCTCAAGGCATGTTTGCAACAGTGCAATTCACTCAGTGTGATATTTATGTTTGATGCTTCACGTGTTCCTGATAACCTCACATGTTCACTTTAATGTGTTTTCATGTGTGCAGTGGGAGTATTACAGGAATTCGGGAAGTTTTGATGGCTTCTGGTCCTGCTGGCAGGTGGTAAAATATTTCACTTGTGCCAACGTGTTGGCCATGATTTTTAGGAACAGGCAATGATGACTCAGATTAGAGCACTAGTGCTGGCATTGCTGGGTGTAATGCAATGGCTAGGGAGTGGATTTGCACTGGGTCCTTACAGTTACAAATCTACAAATAATGTGGTATTGTCAGAAATGTAAAGAGATTGCATGCACCAAATGGCTTCTGTGTCTTTTTAAAAAAATCTATTAATTGTTTTAAAGACCCTATAAACAAATGAGATACAAAAACCCTACACTCAATGTCTTAGAAGTCCATACACATGCAGGTAAGATTTTTCAGAACTCTGGTAAGAGTTCATATAAACCATTTTATCTGTCTGCTTAATGTTACAAAAATAATTCCTGAATATTGCCATGTTAGTACTCCTCAGTTTTCTCTTTATACCTGGAATTTTAATGTTATGTCAAGGGGGAAAGTACAGGGCTATTTGAGCTTAATGCTTCTTACCGTGAGCATAAGTTCTGAGCTTAGTTCTGTGGTTGGTGTGTTTAGCTTTGGTCAAAATTGGATAACAATTGGAGTTCAGACGTTATGCTGCTATTTACTTCATAAATAATCGCTTATTTTTTCGTGTGTTATGCAAGACAACTTGGAGGGTTTGCTCTGACAGTGCTAGATGACTCAAATGTGGCTATAGGAATCTGAGAAATTTGTGTGAAATCCTTTTGAAGTCTTTGGAGAGGAACAGGTACTCTTAGGTCATGAATCATTTAAAATGTTTACCTTAGGGAGATGTGAATTATTATAGCTGAGAAATGCTTTTTTCTCTGTATATCATATAAAATGAGTCTAGACCACTCTTGGAAATTTAGGCTGTCAATGCTGTAAGTATAATTTGAACAGACTCTAGTTTGTTGATCTTCCCCTGTGTACTGGGGGAGTACCAGAGTATTTTTATTTCAGATGTGACTGCCAAGGGGAATAATCCTGCACTTGCTTGCTGTGATCTTGCTAATTCACGCCATAGAGTTGACCCAATCCCACATACAGTACTCTGCACTTCTTGCTAAACTTCATGAGGTTTCTGTCAGCCCACTCCTCCAGTTTGCTGTGATCTTCATGAATGGCTGCCTGGTGCATCATTCACTTGTCCCAGCAGTGCGTCTCTCCATGGGCCTCAGGAGGGCTCGTTCTGTCCCCTCCTGGAGGTCAGTGATCTTAAACACTTGAAGCATTAGACACAGGATCTGTCCCAAAACTGACTGACTGACTGGAAATGAGCACCACTTACACGCTGACTGTCTGCAATTAGGTTTTGAACCACTGATCCCTACTTTTTAGGCCAAAAGTGTCTTCCTAATGAAGTGAAATTCTTACAAAACCAAGGAATTGGTATCACTGGCTTCTGTGAGGCCAGTAATTCAATGAAGATTTCACTTTCTGTGTCCCAACTACCTGCCTATTGGGGAACATGGATGAATTTGTTCTCTTTTTGCAATTTAAAAGCTCAGCTCTGAAATATTTATCTTTAAAGAGAATAGTTACTTCTTTTTAGCTATTCTTTTCAAATAGTTCTTTTTTAAATTCCTGCTTTTGATTTGAGTTGGCTAGTTCAGTAAGGAATGCACTTTCATCTATAAATCCCATTTGACTGTATTAGAGCTCTGCCAGTTTCTGCCAGCTGCTGCTCTTGTGAAATCATGAGCCAGTCAAGATCCTGGATTCTGGATTCCAGGTAAGAATTTTTGTCTGGAAATGTAGCATGTGGAAAAATAAGGAGGACATGTATTTTTATTTCTTTAGCAGAATTAAGGTCAGTATTAACATAGCAAATGTTTTTCCTCTATGTAGTGGTTAGAGCAGCAAAACTGACAAAGGTGGTATTTTGAAACAAAAGCATTTTTAAAGCAAACACTGTTATCTTTATTAGTAATGTATTACATGTGGATCTAGTTTTTGTGAAAATATAGTCGACAGCTGCAAATAATAAAAATAGCAAAACATGCTTACAATGAACAATTGTCATGTGATGTAATTTCTAAAGTATTTGTTTTAAAAATCTTGTGTATGGCAAAAAGGCTGCTTAGGGTGTAAGAAATGTGTGATTAGAAAGTATAGTAAGCATTAGTCTTCATTCATTTTTATTTGGTATCTCAGAGATGCTCCCAAAAGAGGAGAAAATAATCTTACCTGCTAAGCAAACTCCATGATAGTAGGGTTGGGTTCCTATCAAAGATGATGGGTGGAGAGGGAGCTAGACTGCCAGCTCCATAAATTACCTGTAGCACTGCTTTGATTTACTGAGAAACTTCAGGGTTACATGCAATCTAGACTGGGATTTTTATTGAAATATTTGTAATTTTTGTAGCTTTGTTTTCAAAACTGTAAATAAGAAATAATTTTCCATGACCTTTTTTTTCTCTCTCCTTTTTCTCTGTTGAGGTTTGAAGTGGTTTGAATGAACTTTGTATTCAGAAAACCTGAGGAGGAGGTGGGTGCTTTTTCTGCCAGGAGTAATTGATTTAGCTGAAGTAGTGTTGCAAACAATCTCCTCAGTTGCCTGCAATTGAAGACAAAGTTGAAAATCCCAAGCAGTTGGGATAACGCATCTCACCCAAGATGTAATGAGTAAAATGGGTACAGCGTGACACAGCTTAGTGCTTCTGTTTCTGGGACTAACACAGATAGCTTTGGTGTCTCAGGTATATGTGCAAAATATTACTGTTCATGAATTTTACATAGTTATTTCTACAGTTACGTGAATACCTATGGAAAAGCTTCTGTCCAAAGTTTTGTGCCTTTGGCTCAGTCACAGTAAAGCCATGTGATCAGTCTGGTCTGTCATAGAGGCTGATAAACTCCCTGCTGAAGTGATTATAGCCTACAGCAAGCGCCAGACAATGAATATGAATAGGATTTAAAAGGTGAAAGTAGATATATGCACTTCATAATATTTACTGTAGTATATATTTGCAAATTTCTAATACTGCAAGCAAACAAAACTTCAGCCTCATCCATCTCTCCCAATAACCATCATCTGACCCTGTAATGCCCCAGTTAGGAATTCTCCTTGCGGTGCAATGCTTAAGGGAACAATCATGTTTCATGATGTGGAAAACGGGATGATCCAGAGGTCAAAGGCATATAGTCTGGCTTCCTAATGCTACACTGTCAGGCCAAGCTTTGTAATATTGTGGTGTTCCTGTGCAAATTGGAAACTTGAGAGGAGCCATGACAAGGGTAAAGAGAAGGATTAGAAGCAGAGAATTAGAAGCACTATAAAGGAAGAGAAGTATTAACACAGTCCCTACCTATATAAGGAAAACATTCCTGATGCTAGAGGACTTCTTGGCCTTGAAATAAGACATGTAGCAAAATCCAACAACTTGAAGCTCAATCTAGATTAATATTGTCTTACTTCTGTTAGATACATGTCTAGTTATAGTTTGCTGTTAGAGTAACTGATCAAGATATATTATCCCTCCCTTGCAGGTTTTAAATTAAGATTGCTTAATCTTTCTGAAGGATTATTTAGGTCAGTGACTAATCAGGGCCTGATTCAACATATTTTATTTACAAAGTAGGATTAAATGGATGATGTCTGAAGAATTTCTTTCACTTGAAAAATAAGCCTAGAAAGAGTGGCTATCTTAATAATTAGCAAACTAAGGTAATGATTAATTACATGTATTGTTTCCAGAGTCTCTAGCACCTCTTAATGTTAGTTTAGACTTTAAAATAGTATTCTCTAATATTGACCTTAGAGCAAAAGCCAAAGGCCTAGCTTAGAATCAGAATACCATAAAATTAACGACCTTTGGTAGAGGATCCATTTTGGGGAAGTTAGGAAAGTAACAAATATTTGATGCTCTTTACCAACACAGATTGTCTCCTTGTGTCATAGGAGTTGTAGGATTGGGCTGTGGACACAGACATATTTCATTGGCATTACTTTTTTTGGCTGAACAATGTGAGAAGTTATATTAGTGAAACAATAATTAGAGTACTTTTTTTTCCAGTCTGAATGCCAATAGGAAGAAAGAGATTATGTTGCAATTGAGGAATACATCCCAATCAGTACTGAACCTTTTTGGATCACATTTCAAATGAATTAACTTAGAGTAAATTATTTCAGGCAGAGTATATTAGAAAAAGAAAGAGCTGCTAAAGAGCTATTACCACTTTCCAATCAAATGAAAAACATAACTGAGTACCACCTGTCACAAAGGCAGTACAATGATCCAGATGGTTATTTATCTTCACTTAGGGAGGAAGAATGGAGAGAGGAAACACTGCTGCCAGAATCTGTGTTTTCCCCCTCCCCCTTTTTACCTTCTTGTCAGCATAGATTCTCTAATTACAGGGAAAAAATGTCTTAGGAGTAGGTTATATCGATGGGATGCTCCTTTTGATATGTAAAGGTAGTTCAGTCTTTTTTTATTAGTATGAAATGCAGTTTGACAGGTCCACCCATTACTATTTCATCTTCTATGATCAATAAGACAAAAACAGAATGAAAAGGATTTTGGCTGCTTGATAGTGATTTCCCCCCCCCCCCTCCAGAAGCTTAGAAATTAATTTGCTGTTTTACTTGAAATAGAAATAACCTGTAACAAGCTGAAAATAATTTGCAATTTTTAAAAAGGTTTCCCTTCATTAAAGAAATATGCTTATGATAAATATGCACAGTATGAGCATTCAAATTAATGTGTATTGTGCATGCATTTTATTTACCAGTGTATTTGAGGCTTGAGCTTAGGCAGGAATCAAGAGAGGGCAAACTGATCTAACCCCAGTCCTTTCTGATTTTGAATATTGTGTGAAATTGTTCACTATGTTGCTAAAATCTACTGGCAACAACATTAGGTCTGACAGAGTGCAGGTTCTTTTTGGAATTAAGGACGTGGTGAGAGTATTGGACCTAGATGTAAATGAATGAATTAGGCTTCAAGCATATTTCTGCTAAGGGGACATTTTAAAGTAAGTAGTCCTCATGTTCAGTTTTGTAACTAACAGCCCTGTGGAGTTCACTCTTGCTTAGTAGCAATTCCCACCCCCCTCCATCCTGATAGAGTGACATATTTTATGGCTAAACTGGGAGATGAGCCAATACTCCCAGGATGTCTTCCTAGAACAGGAATTGTATTCAGAGAAATGGTTTAAATAAAGTACTTATTTTAAATTTTAGCTATATATTGATCGCAAAATGAAAACTGACAGAAAGGTATGACAGTGAAAATGTGAGTGGTACTGGGCCAGTAAGTGATACTAGGACTCTGTGACAGCTTTTATGCACATATAAAAATACACCCATATATATAGCATCACTTATTATACCAGAATACTTTCTTGGGACTTAGGTGGAGGAAGTACCTGTCACTCCTGATAATTAGGAATTGCTCTTTAGGTAAAAAACCAGAAATTTTATTACAAAGACTTGCTAAGAGAAATATTGCAGGACTTCTCATGAGCTTGAACTCTCTGATTTCTAGGTCTTCATTATTGGTGCTGCTTATCACACATCTATTTTTGTACAAACAGAGCTATGTCACTGATGTTCAAGACAGTGGGAATTATTTACACCCCATACCATTTTTATGTCAAGCTCAGATAGATGGGTATATGCCTCCAAAATCTATGGTATATGCCTGCAAAGTACTTTGAGAATGGTCTGAGTCTTTTGAATGTAATTCAGCTTATATATAAAATGTACACCTTGTGAACAGTTTTTGAGGAACAAAATCTCTGTTCAGTGGGGTTTAACACACTGGCCATGACTCAAGAGAACATCTGAGTTATTGGCTTGCTGCAGGCCAAAGGGGTAAAAGGCAGTTTGAGGAAGGAGAAGAATATTCTTCTCTCAAAGGAGAATAAAAGTCAACTTTTGCTGTCTTTAATTTCTTATGAAAGATGACACCAGGCAGGGATCAGGTCAGTTTCTGACATAAATTCAGAATGTTATTGAACAAGAAGAATATTTCCCCTTTTTTCCATTGATATTTGCTTTAGGAGTTTTATCACTGTAAAAGTAAATGCAGAAACACTCACTATTTCATTTATCCAATGCACTAGGAATATATATAAAGAAAAAAATTAGTCTGACATAAATATGCTACAAAATTACTTATTTTTATAGCATATCTTAGGTATTCTTAATCTTACAACTTAAGTGTATCTACGTGTCGTGATTTCCCACCTGATTTTGTGACGAAGTTTCTCCAGTCATTGATGATTTGAGAACTCTCTCTTTTTTACTTACCCTACATGTACAAAAGCTTGAAAATAACACCTTGTTGTGTAGTAAAAGTTGAAACTGGATATTAAAGCCTGCCCTATCTCACAATTTTAAAGCTTATTCTTTTGAGATGAGAAGTGAAATTACTACTGTAATAGAGTAATACTAACAAAATTGCTGGACATGGAAGTATGGCTTACAATCAGATGCAATAGTGAAAGAAGACAACTTTAAGGGAAAATAGAATTCAAATCCAATTATAAATCAACTAGAGAATAAATATTACTTTCTCTTAATTCTCTTTTTGGTGTGCTATACTGCTAGAATGTTACAAAAAATAACTTAATTATGTTTGATTAACATAGAATTTTCAGCTAGGTCCTTTATGTTCTTCCACTTTTGTATGTGCAAAGCCCTTGGCTTTGGAGCTTTTGGATTGAACATTTTGGACCTTTGTATTGAAGCACATTTGTCACAGCTGTCGAAAGAATGATTTGCACTTCGACTCTGGCTATCAATTTGTGGCTTTGTAGCTACAGAAGTCTGTGGTGTTTTTATGTGTGTGGAGCAGGATAATACAGAATGATTTGGAGAGGTTTGCTATTTAATAGACCTTTTCCATATTTCATCTGTTATTCCATAATGGTGACCTCCTGACTGTAAAGCACTCTGACAAAACACCTTTGCAAAAACAATTACATGGCTGATCCCAACTCTCATTTGATGGCCCATTCAGCAACTCACTTGTAACTTCTGAGTGTGGTGCTTGTGGTCTTGATCCTGTTTTTCACTGTGAAATGTTGGGGAATAGTGTCATGTACACAATATATTAGTTGGTTTGGGGCTTTACTTTTATTAGATGTGTCTATGTGGATGAGTGTGTTTTGAGGGAATATTTTGGGGAGTGAAAGATGTGTAAATGCCACTGAGCTTGAAGAATAGCAGTACCTACTGAAAAAATGCTCTTGGACAAGCCTGAGATATTTAGGCAGAGAAGACCAAGGTGCTTAAACTAATATTCACTGAAATAACTGCCTGTAGACTGAAAGCTTTTGGTCTTCCTGATTTCACAGGTGGTATATTCACTTTAAATCTCTTTCCTTTAAAGGAGGAAAATCACTTTTAAACTCACTCTTTCCCAGCTTTATCATGACTTTCATAGCTTAATTATAAGCTCCTACAAATAGGGTTTTACTGCGCAAATGCTGACACAGCCTTACCTCTAGTGACCTGAATGGCCTCCTATGTTAATTACTGTAGATCTGTAATCGTGTTATGAAAATACACATCTGGCCTTTGTTTCAGAATCTGGACCATATCTGTTGTCTGTTTTTCTGTAGTGTTACATATATGTGTCACTTTAAAGACCAAATTCGCAGTTGTAACTCAGAAAAATAGCCCCCTTCTTTGTAAGAACCATCTTTGACTCCCCTTTCCTTTATACTGCTCCCGCGGCTCTGTGTGTCGCTTGGCTGATGTACAAGTAATTCAATCTGGAAGATCTCTGGGAGACTTGAAGAACATGTCCCATAGCAGAGGAAATTAAATCAGATTTAGTGAAGCTGTTTATTGATCTACTTTTAGGTTGCAAAGGATATCCAAAATGTAGGGCATGGCCTGCTGCTTTGGCAAGGAAATTAATGTTAACAGGGAGACAGAAGTTTACTTGCTAGTTTATTTTTCATAATCAGGTCTCTGTCCATTTTGATTTTTTATGCACACAGGTTTGGATGAGCATGTATTTTTGAAGATACATGGGAAGTGATGAAAATATAAACTTCTTGAGCTCAGTTGTTTTGGTAGGCAATGCCATGCTTGTTCTTAGCAACACAAGTACTGTGGGGACTCGACTTCTTATTCTCATTTGTACAGCAAATTTGGGCTTTGACAATAATTTGCATAGCTTGTTGGGGTTTTGGTATAGCTGAATACAACCATTGAGATGCAGAGCCAGATAGACTAGAAGAAGCCAACTGTGTAGCAGGCTTGAATGATAAAATTGGGTGAAAAAGAGGCTAAGACTCTTTTTAACCCTATACCGAAAAATATGGTATTCTGATAGGTTTGTGATTTGCAGGTAGAAGGGGATGTTTGGGTTATGGTAGCAGGGAGTGGGACAGAACTCTCTTTTGAAGTTGCTTTCTGTAACTAAGGGTCAAAGTCGGGCAGGACCGAGTGAAGGGTCACTGTTTTCTGGTACTTTTCTGGTGCTGGCTAAATCAAACCTTGGCCCAAGACTGCACTGAAGCAGCAGTTCTGGGGAGCCTGCGGCTGAAGCTTGGAGTGAAGTGGTAAAACTTCCGAGCCGTGTCCGATGTTTTCGATAGTCTCACCGGGCAGCCAGCGGGGCCCGGCCCCTCCGCTCCCCGCTCCCGTTCCAGCACCCGCGGGGTGCCGGTGTGCAGGGGGGAGGCGGGCCCGGCCCTGCGGCCCCGGCGGGAGATCCCGCATCCCGGATCCCGCATCCCGCATCCCGCATCCCGCAGGTGGCTCCGGCTGCTGCCCCCCCGCGCGGGGCCGGCGGTGCGCGCGCCCATGTGACTGGCGCGCGCTTCCTGCCTCCGCGCCGCCTGATCCGCGGCGGGAGCGCGGAGCCGGGAGCGCGGAGCGAGCCCCGAGCCCGGCGCAGCCCAGCGGCTCCCGCAGCGCCCGGGGAGCGCCCCGGCCCGCGGGCGGCGGGGAGGGGGCGCCGCCGCAGCCCCGCCGCCGCCGCATGGAGACTCAGGACCAAGGGGCGCAGATGGAGCCGCTGCTGCCCACGGTACGGCTGCCGCAGCGCGGCCCCGGCCGGGGGGGTGCGACGCGCCCCGCGGGGAGGCAGCCGGGGAGGGGGCGCGGGGGGCTGCCTTCCCGCCCGCCTGCCCGTGCTGGGCGCCGCAGCCGATTTCTCGGTGCGTGGGGAAACAGGTTGGCTCGCTCCCGTGCCGGGCGATGCTGCGGCGGCGGGAGTGTCTGGGCGCCAGGACGCTCGGGGATGGAGCGGTGT
Source organism: Coloeus monedula (assembly GCF_965178545.1). Taxonomy (NCBI): domain Eukaryota; kingdom Metazoa; phylum Chordata; class Aves; order Passeriformes; family Corvidae; genus Coloeus; species Coloeus monedula. The sequence goes on along the minus strand of NC_138787.1, from coordinate 23,607,097 downwards.
GTGTTTGTGCGTGTGTGTACGTGTGTCCCGCCGATGCAAGCACCCTGCCTTCCGGCCCCCCCGCCCCCCGCCTCAGGCATCTCCTTCCCCTCGGTACCCCTTCTCTTCGTGTCACCCTGCCTCCGACATGTCCTTTCTCAGGCTCTCTTGTCCCCCTGCTCCCCGGCGGTGGGGCAGCGCCGGGGAGCGAGCACCTGTGGGCAGCTCCGTGGGGATCCCGCTCCGGGGCCGGGGCTGGGTCAGCAGCTGGAGGTCCCAGGCCTTCCTCGCTTGCAGACCGCAGAGAAATCTGCTGAGGGCTGGCACTGACACGCAGGGTCTGCCTCCCGCCGGATCCCGGGCTGTGCTCCGTGCTGCCGTGTCGCAGTCTCTTGTGCTCAGCCGTGGAGCTGGTGATCTGGGGGTTATTGTTGTCTGAGGGGGACGCGGTGCACCCGCTCCTCGGAGCACCCTGTGGCTGCACAGGGGCGGCTGGGCAGCCTTTGCCGTGCCAGTAGGAAAGAGATCAGTTGATGGGGGACTTTTTCTTGCCAGGCCCCCAGACACAGGGTTGCAGACACACAGAAGGTTTAAGTGTGGGTGTCGATCTCGATCTCATACTGAGATTCTGTTTGTGAATGGTGGTTCCTGCCTTGCACAGAAAATCTGTCTGGGGCAGGGAAAAGTCTCTCATGTACATACACAAGTGTCTGACTGTGCGTACACATCCCTGTCAACACACTGCATAGGTCTGTAGAGGCTTTGCTGCTCCTGAAATGGCTGTGTGTTAGCACAGCGAGCTGCACAACATTGACAAAGCTTGAAAGAGACAAGTCTCAGCTGCTGCAGGTTGATGAGATGCACTCGTGTCAAGCCCGTTTTTCATAGGGTCTGTTCCCATCATCTGTTGACGTGGTCCATTTTGCAATCAGGTGGCAGGTTGCTACACAGTATGAGGCTATCTCTGGCATCTTCTTTCTCCTTGTGGCAGGGACAGTTTTTCCTGTTGCTTTCTGGATCCCGTTTATGAATCCTACTTCCTATTACTTGCTGCTCTCTTAGTTTCTGACAGTGAAGTAGAAGGTCCTGTTGCTTTCACTGACAGACTAGCTGTCGAGTTCCTTTCTGTAGAGAGACAAATAAGTGTAAACCCAGTTTCTATCTGTAGTTCGTGACAGTGATTCCATGAAAGGCTCAGTCCTCAGTGTTTCACACCAGTGCAGTAGCCTTCAGTCAGCAGCAGTCTCCCCCTTGCTCGTACCTTGCTGGCCTGTGTGCTGGTCTCACTTTGTCAGCCTGTGTTGTCTCTGTGCGATGGCCACTGCACAGGGAGTCGGAGGAGTCCGCTTTCAGAAGGCACAACGTGCAGGATTGCCTTGGGCTGTCTGGCTTTAAATTTTGTTTCTCCGGGGCTGTGCCCAGGGAAAAAAAAGACTACTGCTGTGGTTGAGACGACCAAGGAAGATAGTATTTCTTGTGTGCTGATGAGGGGACAATTGTCCCTTGTTCCCTCAGGAACTGCCCTGGTGCAGTACCTCTCTGCAGAGCTGCAGGTCCCTGCCTGTAGAGCTGTAGATCAGTGCTTTTGCTTGCTAAGGTTGTGTCCTGGTTCCCACCTCCATTTACTATAGCTAACTAGTTCAGTTGTGTTTGCTTCAAGCGGGGAAGGGAGACTTCTCTACTCTATGTAATATATATATATGTGGCATATCATACACCTCAGTCCTCTCACTCTTGTTTCTGAGAGGCCCTGTGCAGCTCAACAATGCAACATTGCTTTCCTGCTGCAACGATGGCAAAGGCACAGCTCCTTCAGGATTTCTGGGTTCTGGTGATGTTTTCTCTGTGGTCAGGCAGTAAAGCATTTGTATGTGCTGTGGCAGTCTCAGCCTAGCTCATGTCCAGGGCACTGCATTGTGGTAAGGCAGACATGCCTTTTGCGTGCTGGGATTCTTGTACCTGGAGTCAGGGCAGAGTTTAGGAAGCAGGAATAGGTGCTAACTAATCGGTGCTAAGGTCTGTTAGTCTGGGAGGTAGTGTTGTGACATACCTTTAGAGGATTTCTGTTCTGGGGATCAATCCTCATCTTGACTGGAAACAAACAGAACAAATGAATACAGTCTGTTCCCAAGTGTTGTCCCAGTTCAGTGGGTTCTGGGTATGAAGGAAAAGGCTTCTAGCAGAGCTTGTTTCCTTCAGGGGTTAGTCTGGGGGCTTTGGTATGTGCAACAGAGTTAATTTTTTCTTTTTTTGTGAAACTGTAACCCACTATATGTTTTATTGTTATTTCTAGTAAGAAGATGCGAGTGTAGTCCTTAATTAATTTTATCTTCTAATGGTGCTCAGAGATTGTAAAGCCTCAATAAAATTTTCCACCAAAATCCCACAGTCTGTACAAAGAGGAATCTACTTTTAATCTAGTGTTAGTCATGTGTTACTGATTTATTATGCAAGCTTTTAATTGAAAACCCCAATTTCTAGCAATTTGAAAACTAAGACAATACATTATTGCCTGTGGTTCTGAGGAATTAAACAATTTCCCTGGCAGTTTCCTGTCATTTTTTTTGAAAACAGGTCTTATACAGAGACAACAGTCTTGTTAGTAGTTGTGCTAATGTTCTTTTTTTGCAGTGTGGACAACTTCTGGTTCAAATTATTAGAAATCTATTGCTAATTTACTATGAGTACAATATTGTGTAAATAAATGAAAAAGGAAATTGTTCACCTGGAAACAAATTGTTGAACCCACTTTTGGAAATGCAAATACAGTCTTAAATTTGTATTGTTCAGTACCTATACTAATATGGTAACAAAATGCAGTTTCTTGTATGCTTTCAGAATCACCTAGTGATTTATTTATCAGTCATCAAGTATATTTTTTTTCACTGATTATTCAGAATGCTTTAAAACAGTTGTGAGTAATTGAAAGATTTCTGAGGAGTCATCATTTGTTTACAGAACGGGGGAAACAATCTGCAGACCTTTACAAAGATCTTCTGTTGGTTTCTTAGCAAAGAACTAAGTATTGCCAGTTTGTTTGTGTACATGTATACCTGATTGCATGTAAATTATTTTGAAAATTGTTGCTTTATTTTGACTTTATTGGCAATTTATTCATAGCACAAGTTGTTCATGTTTGTTCCTGTACATTCTGGATCTCTCATATGCAAGTCAAAATTGGCTTTTACAATAGGGTTGTTATTTGATAGATGTTTGATTATTTCGGCTGTAAGGAGAATGTATAGACAAAGTACAGATATTTTTGCTAACTGTGTTTATGTTTGGCATGTTGTTTTCCTGTGTTTTCTGAAGGTAGCAGTAAAACCCATGTATGGAAAGTGAAACTGACTTTTCCTTCCTAAGTTCGTGTTCTCTTGCCCTCGTCATTCACTCTTAAATCCTTGTTGTATTTATTTTTTAATTTCTTGTTCAAATCTGGTAGATACAAGGCCTTAAAGCATGACATTGCTGAGCTATATGTGGATACTGCATATGCATGCACTGTAGTTATGATATGTATGCTCTAGGTAAGACAGTGTTTGTATCAAGAGCACTCTTGTTGCTGCGGCAAATGGCACGCAGCTATTGCTACTTAGGACTCCATATGTGGGAGAATGGTATAGCAAGATCTTGGGAAGTAACTATTTTTAACGTAGCAGGTGAGTGTGGGAAGATGCTCGCACTAACAGGCCAAATTCTTTTGCTTTTGTTAATGCTGAGTGGGACCTCGGATGAGACTTGCAGATTAAATGTATTGCTCATTGTGAGAAGGGGTGTCAGAGCCTTACCCCATGGTTTGTATAACAGTACTCATTCCCAGTTCACTTCTCCAGCATTATAGCAACACTTAAGGCAAGTTTATGGAGACTACAGGAATGTTGTGATACTTCTGGAAAAGTATAGTGGCCATATTACATTTTCAAGACAAGAGTGCTGAGATAATGGCACCATTGAAAAGAAAATCCTAAAACTTAATTGTAAGTATAAATTTAGGATTGCATTTCTGCTCTTGGTATTTTCTTTTTTACTGCCTGATTCCAAGTTCTAAATGAAAAGAGAAAGCCCCCAACTGTTCCCAGCAAATGCTAGAAGGAAGTGAAGTATCAGTCACAATCAGGAATTTGTTAAAGTCCCTCAACTTCTCCTTATATTTTCTAGTGTCACAGTTAAAAAAAGATACATCTGGATCATATGGTGTGCTCTGGTGTTTCTGTTTAAGAATAATTGACAGCCTGAGACATTTGCACAGAAATAAAAAAAAGTATGACTACTGTGTGGAAATCATCCCACTTCGATGCATCTATGTCTTTGATTTCTTCCCACAAATCCTGCTTGTTAAATATATGCTTTCAATTTCTTCTGCTAATAGTTGTATCTTCTCTCTACTTTTTCATTTGGAAAAAATTTAGGATGAATTCTAAAACAAAATGCTTCCACTGACATCTTTTAATGCTTCTTAAATAAGTAATGTTTACAGTTTCAATGGATGAGAGGGTTTAAGCAGGTGAGGGAATACTTAATCCCCTGCGAAGCATTCTAGACAATTAGTTGTGTGTCTCATATGAGAAGAGAAAACCATAGGCATTGCACGTTCCTTTCATATGTTCAGGTCTGCTTTGTAAAAAACCCAAACTAGTAAGGAATCATATCCATGTGACTCCTTTTGCAATAATAATGCCATTTTGATGCCATACAAATTGATGGAGCGTCAGATATGTTCACGCAGTTTTCAGCGTTGGTGCAGTTTAAAAGTTCTTCTCATGAAATGAAAAATAAGCATAGCATATTTAAAGATAATTGAAATCCACCCTTGTTCTGTAAGGTTGTTTATTAGGATAGGCAAGGTGAAAGTTGGAATAGATGATACAGGCTATTGCTAGAAATAGAATAAATGTCTTGGGGAAATAAAGAAGTTGCAGAGTGAAATGAGGGTAAATGAGGAGTTTTGTGCGAACTTGGAGAATTGAGGGCATTATGGCTGACTGGTGTGAAAGGCAAAAGGGAGCTGACTAAATTTCATGGGCAAAGAAGTGTAGGGACAGAAGCAGAAAAACCAGGGCTTTTGCCTCCTTGTACAGCAGGCACAAAATAGTACCTTGAATCCTGAGTCTTCTGTGTCTTTGCTGATTTACCTCTTTTCTTACATAGATCCTTTCCACTTTGTTTAATTAGGTATTTACAAGACATTGCAAAGTTTATAAATAAATATTGAAATTCAGTGGAGATGTGCAAGATAAGGTCAAGATTTGCAAGATCTCATTTTAATCAAACAGACCAGGAACTTGCTGCAAAAAAACTGGCGCAGTAACATTTTTAGGAGAAATGAAGTCTGCAAGTTACATGAGCTAGTATTTGGCATTTGTAAGGTATCAGTTGATTAGTGCAGTACTATATGTGTGGTCTGAGAAAAGATTAGCAGCTGTAGAACAATTCAAGGAAAACAAAAATGAGCATGGGCCTAAAAGTATGAAAGAACATTTGAAGAAACTGGGATTCGTTAGCCTGGAGACACACATTTGGTGTGTAAAACTGCTACAAAAAGAGTCAGTTTCTTGTATCTGTACTGAATAGGAAACAAGGGAAAGGTTATGGGACAATATTAAAAGCATGTTAAGGAAAGCTACTAACGCTGAGAGTAATGTAGTAATGGAACAAAATGTCTGGTATGTTTGTGGAATCTATTACCCATCTGTAGGAATAGGTGAGACAATTATTGCTGCTTTAGAGCTGAGTAGTGGACTAGGAGACCTCACAAGATCTCTTCCAGTCCTATCATTCTGTGAAAGGACCTCACTTTTGTCTTTTTGACACAAGTATGTTATAGATGGATGACAGATTAAGTGCAAACTGAGGAGAAAGAAGTAGTTTATATGGATTATAGATGTTGATAACCTCAGTTATGTCCACCTAAATAGAGAATTTACTATAAACATATACATGTACTATAAAAATATTCAGAGTATCTTGCAATGATAGATGCTCACTGTTCATCAATTTTGTTGCAAGCAGGTTTTAAAACCATACAAAAATATAAAGTGCAACATTATTCACTAATATTTTCAAAGTGCCAAGCTAAAATGTGGATTTTTAAGCCTTTGTGGAACCCTCTTGACTTTATTTTAAAGAGTATAGGACTCTGTCTCCATCAGTGGGGCTCCAAGAAGTTTCAGCACAAGTTTCCCTGGGAGCAATTACTTTGTAGCTGTTGCACTCAAAAATGCCAGGAAAATATTGCACACTTGTGTAGTTTTTTGGAGAGAGATGATAATTTTGCACCTTTTTCTGGAGGCTTTTATTAAGAGTAGTCAAAATGCTATAAATTAAAAATACTCTTGATCTGAAGCCACTATTCTGAAGAATAGCTCCCGATACCAGTCCCTAGCAATTGCACTTGATGTTCTCATAGTTTCGTTCATAGTCACTGAAACTATGTGAAGATGGAAAAAAGACCCAACCCCGCTATTAGAGCCTGGAAAGAATAGAATATAGATTCTTAAACTGTAATTGGTCTGGCAAAAAATGTCATTAAAGTCAAGAGCAAAATGACAGGTCTTTTTTGGAGAGAAGATGGTATGAATGTGCACAGGGCTTTAGAAGTGAGCATAAGCAAGAATGTGATTTCATGTCCAATGTGAAAACTTTTAAATTCTGAATACCATTGAAAACTTTGTGGTGATTGTGTGGTATCTAGGATGTTCATAATGTTGTAAATATGAATAGGAAGTAAAGGCACAATGAGGGAGACTGTGTGTAAATTTTAAGTGCTTTAGATTTTTTTTCAATGGTACTGACTGGTCATCTTCATGTTTTTTTCTCTATAAAATCAAAGAATAGCATACACAGGGGAATAAAAACTTCAGGATTGTTTTTCCTCTTAAGCATTTTAATTTTGGGGTTTAGGAAAATGCCACTGGTAAGTTTGAATAGTTAGATTTATGGTTGTAGAATGCGAATTAGAAATGAAAAAGGGATGCATCATATTGATGTGCTTAATGTTTATAAAGGTCAGTAAAATTTTCAGTTTTGTGTTTTTTTAGTGGACTGAAACATCAAGCTTCTGAATACGAAGGTGAATCTATGTAATTCTTTAAAGCTATATTTATGTCATAAAGTGAAGCAGAAAAAAAATGTAATTCCAGTATAAGATCTCCTAGATCTCGTTGGACCAATGATGCAATTGATAAATTTGTGCTAGAGTGTATCTCTAGAAAGAGGATTTTGGTTTCAACACCCATCCATCTATCCATCTGTTTATCTGTATCTTTGGAGCCAAACATCTACCCAGTCAGTCACTTTGTTAAATTTCCTGCCAAAGTAAGGTATGAATTTTTTTTTCTTTTTAATTTGGAAATGTATACTGAAAACATACAGGAAGGTATGAAAGCTTTTTATTTGGAATTAAGCAGGATAATGATGTCTCAAATCTGCTCAAGTAAGTTGCCAGAAATCCTGTGTGATGATCAGCGAAGTCTACTGGCAGATGTAGAAATGTGCATCTTTTTTCAAGGCCCGACTCAGTAGAATTGAAGACGTCATTCTCATTCTTTTTTATTTAGGTGGTCTGGCAATCTCATAAGGCAAAGCCTGCTACAACAACCGTAAAACAAAATTGAACCTTGGTCTTTTAGTTAAATCAGTAAATTATATGTTCTGCTAAATGTAGGAAGTTGATACTTTTTATTTGAACTGCAGCTAAGTGATGGTAATGATGAGAATTGGAATGGCATGTGTTAGCCACTTACTGCTCTGGAGATTTGTTCTTTACCTTGGGACTCAGGGTTGAGCTTATAGGTGCACTGTTCCCAAGGGCTGCTGAATAACCACACAGGAGTGGTTGAACCACTATAGTCCTTATTAATAAAAAATTTCTCACCTGTTCTGTCCAAGTGGGTAATGGATAAAGTTTGTTATCATCTACTAAGAATGCAGAAATGAGATTGCACAACCAGCCCTCAAGTATATGGATGCAAAATTGAAAAAATGTCAAGTTTATGATCTAAGAATTCATAAGGAAGAAGATATATTCTCCTGCTATACTCTATAGTATGAGGAATGTAACAAAAATTAGAATTTCCTATTGCCTGTGGAATAGTGGGCATTTGCCTACCTTTAAATTCATGAAAATGTGGATAACCTGTATCCATTTTCCTAAAAATGCTTTAAGCATTTCTTTTAATCATTTTTGTGACCTATTTAAGTAGTTACCAAAATAGAACCAGAGTGTCCCAGAACAGTACATTATCGTGCCAGCAGAAGGGATATTATATGTATTGGTATTTTAAAAGAATTTATGGAATAAAATTAGTTCCCTTCTGCCCCCTCATCCCCAAGTCTGTGCAGCAGTTGCTGCCAGCCATCTTAATGCTGTTCCTTAGAAACAACTTGGTTTCCAGTTCTTTTGAGACTATTGCTACTTCATTTGAGACTTGTGTATGTTTCCAAGGTATCATCACCAAGACAAATCTTCATGCAGTGTCTGCAAGTCTGCTCTGTGCTGAGATTTCAACACACTTTACTTTTTTTGGGTAAATTTCGTAACTTGGATTGTAACCCATATTATCCATCTCCTTGAATTAGTGTTATCCTTTCCCTTTATTTGAAGAGAAGATAGAAATGCTCAAACATAAGACTTGACTGACTAATTGTGTTTTAGAAAGCTTTACTTTATTATGTTCTTCCTCTTTATGACTGTGCTATAGTGAAATACTTAACTATGTCCACTTATTTTTGTTGCAACCTTTTAATAGCTTTTGAAACTAAATATAGCAATGAGCTGCTAAAGCACTCGTAACGCTGTGTTTCATACTCATCTGAGAATCTTCTCATGAAAATTCTAAAAATAGGTGAATATCACGTCTTTTTTTGGGAGAAGCATCTGAATGATTTCAGATTAGGTGAATATGCTCTCAAAAATAGAATTGAGCAGTGCAGAAGCCTTCATGCTTATCCTCACCAATGTCAGAAAAAGGATTTTTTTCTGTGGTGATCTGTCTGGATTTCCCCATCAACATCAAATGTGCCTCTTGCTTTTGGAATAACCCCCCACCCCCAGTCCTCATCTTCTAGGGGAATGGATTGAAAAAAAACCCTGCTGTGGAGTCAGCCCTGAAAACTCATGTAACTCACATGATTTTGTCTAAAACAATGTAGGCAGAAGAAGACTTTTAAAGGATCTTTTAAAGAAAAAGCCACATTCAGCTTTAGAGAGGATGAAATGCAGTGATCTATAGTTTGTGTAGTTTGATTGTGTTCATTTAACTTTGTCTTACCTAAAAGTTCAGGGCTTTGTGTGTGCTGTATCTGAATTGATTTACTTTGGCCAGCAAATACATAAACATTTTTTTCTATTTGCCCACCCATAACCCCAGGTAGATGAGAGGTTTCTAAATGTTAGCCTATATTGCCCAGAGCAACACAACTGCAGTTGCCTCTGGAGTGAAGGCCAACTGAAAAGAAACAAGTAACTCTCCAATGAGTATTTGTGAACTAGGATTTGTTTCCCCTAATTCTCTGTCCAGTGCTGGCCAAATTTGGGCAAAAACAACAGAAGCAGCAAAGCCCTTTTTGCCTTGAAAAATATCAAGCTGCTGAGGAATGTGCATGCATTACCAAGGAGTGCTGCTGAGAAGCCAGCTTATGGAGGACAAGAGATGTTTTTGAGAACTGGTATCTCCCCTGTACCCATGATGAGGGGTTTGCCTTGGACTAGCTTCTGCCACAGAATCTGTGTTCCATTAGCAGATATGATGGGATTGTACATGGTAGGAGGATTAGAGCTTGCAAACCCCAGTACATTTCACCCAAACAACACCAAATCCCAAAGCTATCTTACCCTGCCTCCTCCCTCCAAATTTCTCCATAAATGTGAAACTTGTTAATATATGTATGTCTATGAAAAATGTTAAGCTGGAGAGAACAAATAGAACTTCATAAAAGAGTCTTTTGAAGAAAAAGATGGAAATATTGAAGGCATCTAATCAAAGTTATTACCAAAACATGTGAACGTGCAAATGTGTAAAACCTGACTAAATTTTTTTGTTTATTCTTCTGTGAGTGATTCAGACTTACACAATCCAGTCTGTTACACATTCATATGACTTATATGTCTTGGGTAGTTCAACACAAAGAATGTAGGTTTTGATGATGCATCCAATGTAGGATCTGAGAAAGTGCTGGGAAAATATTGTTCTTGCTCTGAAATAATTTTTTAAAAAATCTAAAACTGTAGAACTTACGATTCCAAAAGTGGTCTGGCATTAAGACAAGCTCATCATGTACAAAATCTGAGTAGTGTTTCAATGGCAATATTAGATACCTCTGCAAAACCAATTCTTGGTCACTCTTAAACTACTAAAATTGCTAACTATGACACTCATCGAAAGTTATTAACTGTTTCATGTTTATTTGTTTGTGTCTGTCTTCTCCCTTGTATTGCATAAAAAAGGATGGCTGTACAAAAAAGCCTGCTGCAAGGTAGACAGAACCAGAGCCTTCTCTTTAAGTCCCTTAGTTGTCTGTGCTGACCTTGCATAAATGCAAGGTAGTTTTACCCTTGAGAAGATTGGGCTAATCTGCTTTGTGCTTGGCATCCCACAGGAATAAACAGAGTAAGAATAAAGAATATTAAAGCATGGATAAGATGCTGCAAAAACTTTAGGTGGTTGTATTTTATGTCTATTTGTTTAGGAAAAAATTTGTGTGAACTTTTTGGGATGAAGAGTGTGGTTTCTTTCTGAGTGGATGCAGGGTCTGTCACTCACTGGTCCTGGTCTGTGACTGGCCTATTCAGGGGCTAGGACAGTACACAGATGAGCAACAAGTCTGTTTAGTAGCATGATTGCAAACAAATACATCTCTGGCAATACAAAAATCTGCTTATTTTCTCTAAGTTTGTTACTCTTCCAACTGCTCGTGGAAATTACTGAGCTATTATAGCATAACCATTATGACTGTAATCACATAAAGTGCTTGCTCTAAGAGTTCTAATAATAATAGTTCTAAATTGTGAATGGACAGAATTAAAAATACCTCTCCATTTGTACTTTTTTTTTTAGAATAAGAAACTTCTAATTTGCATGCACAACAAATAGCAAATTTTATGGATTAGGGCAAGTGCATTTTTAGGATATGAAAAAAATTTCTAGAGGATTATGATTTATCTTGTTCAAATACTATAACCCAGAGACTTTTATTCTATCTGCTATACTTTCACCTTTGAGTCTTATATTTTTCATTTCACAGTGATTGCAGAAATAATTGTTTATATAGTGCTTCCATTATGCATATTTATTAAAAAGTAAAAAAGTCATTAAAATAAGTCTGACAAAATTGTCTTGAGCAAAAAAAAAAGAATTGATAGATGGTATCTGCAAACTGTAATATCATATTTTTAATGCTTTTCAGTTATAGTATGGTTTTTAAAACTCATTCCTAAGAATGGGTCTATTTCTTCTACTGATACATTTTATATAGGAAAATAATACCAATTTATAGTTGTTATGAGTTATTTACTTCTTCTTTAGTTTGCCTGTTTTTAAACAGTCCTTAATGAACTGATTATTTTCCTATTAACATTTGATATTTCTCCAGCAGGCTTTTCTTGTCTATTTATAAAAGGATGCATTTTCTGTGTCTGTATATGCAGATATGAAAATACATTTAATTCTAATGGGATTCCTTTTTAAAATTTCTTCCTGGTGACAAATAAGCAATTTGATTGAATGGTTTCAGCTTTCAAGAAATACAAGGCTAAGTAATTTTTCCTAATACTGTGGTTTAGTACTTGTCGTACTCAACTTCACAGAACCATAGAATGGTTTGGATTGGAAGGGACCTTAAAGATCATCTCATTCCAACCCCCTGCCATGGGCAGGGACACCTTCCACTAGATCAGATTGCTCAGAGCTCCATGCAGCTTGGCCTTGAACACTGCCATGAACTGGGGCATCCACAGCTGCTCTGGGCAACCTGCTCCAGTACCTCACATAGAATCAAGGAATTATCTAAACCCAGAATTTGTTCTAAGTTGGCAAATGCTCAACATTTCCTATTGACCAAACTTCTTCAAGGCACTGAAATCACATTGAGATTTATAACAATATTTTAAGCCTTAAAGCAGCATCCAACAAGTGTTAGAAATGGTTGTAGGATTAAAAAAAAAATGAAAAAAAAGAAAAAAAGATGTCTTTTTTCTTTACTTGGAATGGGAAAATGTCTCAATCCACTGTCAGCAGCATGATTCCTTTACAAAATTTCAAGTGTTTCATTTTTTCATTTTAGATATCCTGATTGGTAGGGATAGGAATACGGTGATAAAAAAGTTCCTACTATTTGGGACTGCTAAATTACATAAGTGATCCAAGTGTGAATATAATGCTAAGAGCAAGAAACTATAATGAAAATTTAGTATCAAATCATTATTGTTAACTTTTTTGTTTCTGCTATAGTCTTGCAATCTTGTAGCTTCAGCACCAAGAAAACGCCAATACTCTAGTTATTTATTTGAAAGTTAAAAAAAAAAATAGGCAAGATTTTGGTTGTCATGGAAAATGTGAAAATGTCAGTCTTGATAATCCAGAAGGCAAAAATCATCCTATGTGTGCTTCTTTCTGTATCATTTTTTGAGGCAATATCTTGATTTTTAGGCTGTCAATATCCATTGTCTGTAACAAACTTGCTGGAGTGATTTTCTGTCTTGCCTAGGATGCTCATTGTTCTCATGTGCCTCTTTCCAGTGCTGTGCTCTACTCAGGCATTTCTTCCTGCTCTTCTGTTTCTTGTGCTGCACACAGGTGCTGGTCTCAGAGTTAAGTGGCTGCTGCTGAGAACTCAATATAAAAAGATGTATCAGAGAGCATTCTGCACACTGGTTTTTTTATTTCTTAAAAAAAAAAAAAAAAAAGAGAACACTAGATGCTATCTGACCTGTCCACAGCTTTCATGGAGTAGTGACAGTCACCATCTGGCATGGTCTCAGATAAGGTCACTGATGATGGCCCTGAGGGCTGGTAACCTGAGACTGGGCTTTCCCTGGGCTTTCCATTTCAGGACTGTAAAGTCTGGATCAATCAGGATTTCTTGACTAGTGGGGAAATAAATTCTGTTCAAATTGAAGCTCTGTAGATTAGGAGTTGTTCTGGAAGTGAGGCAATTCAGGAGACAGAGGATGTGATACTGTGAAAAATAAAGAATAAAAAGTGAATACAGAATAAACCCAAACTACTTCATGATAGCAGAAATAGTAATTGATAAATGTTACTGATTTACTAAGTTAAAAATGTGAGAAACTTTTTTGACAAAGTATAGAATTCAAGTGCAGACATTACCGTGATGAAGGATATTTTGGAGGCCATGCATGTAAATAGGTTAAAAAGGAATTAGGTAATTGAGTACAATGATCCTAATTCAACAGATGCAATCACCAGCTTAGGAAAACTTTAAATTGCTGATCACCAGAATGAGGGACTGAATACCAGAGGAAAGACCATGTACTAGTTCCCTTTTTTCCTTTGTACAATAAGAGCCAAATAGTGGGGTAACCTGAGGCAAGATACTGGATTTCAAAGATTTCTGTGGTTCTGCTTTTGTTTTCCTTCCTGGGGTCTATGAAATAGGGCTTGTCTTTGTTAGCTTTGCAGGGATGGGTTATCTCTCAGATGGTTCTGTCTAAAAGGAAATAATTCTCCTTGGTCTTATCACTGACTCATTTACCTGTAAATGAGATAGTTTAAAAACAGCAGGTGATCCAAAATCAGTCTTTACTTTCTTGTGTCAAAGAGTTAATTTTATTTCTGATCTGTTACATTTTTTTATTTGATTGTATATTTCAGGAGAAAGATGTTCCTGATTGAGAGGTCCCAAACATAGGAAAATGCAGAACCTGTCAAATTTTTAGTAGTGAGCAGCAGTGACCTGGGAGAGGTCAGTCAGACTGTGTTCTTGCTCAATTCAGTAGCAAAGGAAGAGGAACACTGGTCTGCTCTACATGTGCATTCTCATTTTCATACAAGCAAATGAGACATCTATGTGTGTATGTCTTCATGGGTTTGTGAACCCGTTGTCCTTCCCCAAAGCACCTCCCTTTGCTGAATTTTGGGAGTTTTGTTAAAGCCATAGCTCTGGTTGTTATCACAGATCTGATCTTTGAAAAATCCAGGTTGCTTTCAAGAAGGTTCTATGATCATTGTGAGTGTGCTGCCCAGCAATTTGTAGGTTTCACCTCTGACAGGACTTGCTTTGTATAATAAATAAAATACTTGCTTTTTACAGTGGGCGAATAGTTGTTTATTCTTTTACAGATTCAGTTTTGAGCTTCAGAGGAGGGCACAAGGCTGCCACTGAGCCAGGAAGAGTTGTTGAAGGAGCTGATGATGGATGCCAAGAGCTTTCACTTTAATTGTATTAATGTCAGACTATGTCCCTGGATTTTGCTGGGGCCAGCTGTGTGTAATTCAGCTGATGGGCCCTAGATGGTGTCTGGCTTGTCTCTGCTGCTCTCTGCACTTCCCTCGTGTCTTCGTTGTGAGCTTTGCTTGTCAAGTGGGGAGAGGAGAGGGCATTGCATGCATGGTGACAGCACACGGCTCTTGTGATGTGAAACCAATCTTGTAGAGTTTCTGGGAGTTAGGAAATTTGTTAGTTTCGAAGATCCCCACTAATTTTGGTGCTTCAGTACTTGGATACTGAAACGGCTAAATGTTGGTCTTCTGTTACTCTGCAGTTTCACGTAAGAGCATCCTGGTCTGTAATATCAAGCAATATAGTCATGCATGCTCTTAGAAAGATCTATTGTTCAGATGCATAAACACTTAATATGTTGGAAAATCAGCAATTGCTTTATGTATCATTTTGACAGTAACACTGCATGCAAAAATATATCTTCAGATGGATCAGAATAGATGCAAAACCAGGTTTCTAATTTACACCACTGCAAATATTAAAAAATTGAAAATGATGTAAGAATACTTAAATTATTTAAAACAGTGTTCAGAGATGCTAGAATAAAAGTGGAATGCTCATATCTGTAGTAAGGTGATGTTCATGAAACGTTTTCCTGGCAGGACAGGATAAAACTAGATGCTGTGTTGAAACATTCATAAGAAAATCTAATAAAATATTTTCTGTGTCAGGATTAAGGAATTACGTTCTCAGTTTTGGATTGTGTTTTGCTGAGAAATAAAGCTTGAATTCTATTTTAAAGGTTAATTTTCAGGTTTGGAAGTTTGGGCTTAAAATCTCAAATATTTTACCAGTATTTTGATCTCAGTCTCTAGGTTTGCATCTGACCTATAATAAAGAAATGACCAGATACGGAAGGTTTTTTTGTATATTTGTATATTTTGTATATTTTTTGTTTAATGAAACTGTAAGACTTGACAAATTTTATTTAGGACAGTGCAGTGCATTGTAATACAACTGAAACCAATGAAGTTGCCTAAGATTAATATTAAAAGCTAAAAATAGGATTTCTCTCTCTCTGGAGTATTTCTGTAGTAGTTTTACAGTCTACACAAACATATATTAGCATCTTGTTTTCATATGCAAACATCTTCATCCTTTTCTTTTTGTTATCTGTTTTTGTCCATTTCTTTGGTTCTCTCTTTGTCCATTGTGCCCCACCAACATGAGCCATTATAACTCGGCATGATTGTGTACATGGTTCCATACAAAACTGGTTTTTGAATCCTGTCAGCTGAGAGCAACAGTGGCAGCAACCTGAAATTAACTTAGAGACTCCGGATCCTAATTACTGGGTGTTGTGCTGCTTCAGCTGTTGGCATTTTCAGCCAGCTAAACCAAGTCTGTGTTACTTGCAGATGTGTGATAGAGCAGATGGGTGGGTCAGTTCAGGATTCATTCAAAGTTGAGAGCCCAGCTGGGGGAAGAAAAAGCAAGAAAGCCTTTCTTCCATATAGTACGTGGATATACCAGAGAAGATGGGATCTAACTTTTGAAATTTAAAGGATATGTACACAAAATTTCAAAGAAATTCAAATGTCGAAAATACATTGAAGTTCCTACTGAGATGTCAAAAAAGATGTGTAACTAGGTTTGGTGTAGTGTTTTCACTGAGTTAGACTCTTGGGAAACTTACCTGATTAAAAGACCCACAGAAGCAAAACAAACAAACAGAAACCTAACTAGCATTTAAATGCTGTATTTTTCTGACAAAATAATGCAAAATTGACACAGATCAATATGTTAGTGCCTATACAGCCACCAGATCTAATACATCTTGTTTTCCTCTTCACAGTACCTGCAGTGTTATACTAATGAATGAGAATAGATCTCTTTTTTTGTGGAAAATATCTAAAAATCTAGCTGTAAACAAAGATTAAAATAGACTATTTAACTAAAACAACCTAAAAAGCTAATTTAAATAATGTTTGTATGAATTTTGTTTGAAGTTCATCTGCTTTGCTTAGGGCATGGAACAAAAGGGCAGAACCTGGAGAGAGACCTACACAGGCGAGATGCCAGTGGCAAAGTCTGCTGTACATTTGGTTAGTCAAATGCTTAAAGTTGTTTACTCCTCTAGGTACCTTTTAGCTTTCATTCCCTTCAGCAATGCTGAGTCTGTTCTCAAACTGTATTTTCCTTGTGATCCCTCTAATGGGATACTTTCTGTTACTGGTTTTCTTTTGGAGGAGACAAAAAAAAATTTCTCGCATTTACTTTTCTCCATGTTAAAGATGAACATAGGCTAAAATAGGAGGGCACTCTCAAAGGTCCATCTATGGCTTGAGAACATCTTCTGGCTCACTATAACATGAATAGACTAATATGATATACGTAAGATTCTAGGCAATTAGTATCTGTATTTCATAATTCAGATCCTTTGCAGAGTGTAGAGATTTTTCAGATCATACTTTTGAAACACAATATCTGAATTGCTGCTATGATTTGTACTGGCTTCCAAAATGTCTTATTTTGGGGCTTCTATAACAAGGAGGAAAGAAAGTAGAGGGACTCTTTTTTTACCTCTCAGTATTCCCATGAAACATTGGTGATGCAGTTGCAGTTTCTCTCCAGCACCTGTGAAAGCACTTGGACACATCTCCCAGTTCCAAGGTGGGATCCAACTGATCCACCCCAGTGAATTGCAGCTGGACCTCCTAGTGGACCTTTGACAGAAGATGGGGATTGCTGGTGCATTATAGAGGTTTCATGAGGCTTCATGTTGCATTGCTGAAGTTTCATGTTGCAAAATGTATTGAAAAAGTTCTTGTTAATTTGCTTAATTAGTTTCTTTCTAATGCATGGAACTTCATCCAGTTCCTATAGTAATTGGTGGAACCTCTCACTGAAGTCTTGCAGCATAATTGAGTGCTTTATATATGTATCAATCTGTAAGGTTTTTTTGTGTTGTGGGTTTTTTTGTGTTTGTTTGGGGTTTTTTTTAATAGTTTTTCTGTATTTTCTTTTTTGCAGGTTTTTGTTACATGAGGAATGTCATGGTAGAACTATAATTTTTAGAGTAGTTAAACAAGACCACTCACAGAATTTCATAATAGTGCATGATTTGGCCAATCTACTGTAGGGGTTCATTCTAGCACCAGATTTCTCTCCAGATACAATTATTTTTACATTCTTTCCTCAAATACTTTATGATCTGCATCAGGAGAGCATAGTGAAGCCTTCATGCTGTTCATAGGCTTCCATCTCGATTTACATGTACTTGATTTTGTAGGGATTGCAGCCTTCAGTTAGAGTTGACTGTAAATATTTTGAAGAACTTGATCATGGGCTGGGGATGCTCAGGGTGGCCTAAACGGGGATAATCAGAGATTGCTGGCAAAAAAGGGGGATGCCACCCATGCATTATCAATTACATTAAGTTACAGTAACCTATTTCTAGATGGCAGAAATTTAATACTTTGACTCTAGGCAAATTTTGAACTGAAAGGAAGGGGCAGCATTTCCAAGTTACCAGTATAAACTTTTCCATGCTTAACATGTTCATAAGCTTATTTTTTAACTGATATGGGTTTTTTTGCTGTTCATAATTTGACACCATCTTATTGACTGTTGTTTCAAAATAGGAATGAAATGTTGGTTTGGTTATTATTTTCATAAGGAAGATGTGATCTTTTTCCTGGCAGAAGTACCGAGACTTTAGAGGAAAAGAACCTTCACCAACTGAAGGAGTATGTTCGCTTAAGGAAAACAAATTTTCTCCAACTAGTTATGATCAGAAAATTAATAGTCTTTTTCTCCCTCTGGAAAATACTTCTTAAGGTTGAATGATATAAAGTTTCTGAAAATAGGGCAACTGTTATTAGAATAAATGATAAAAAATGTAGTGAAAGACATTTATCATCTGAATAATGTATTTTTGCTTGGAGGCTTACTTATATTTAGTCTCTGTGTTACAAATATCACAGCTGTAATAATTTTTTTGGTAGAAGGATCACAGCACTAATAGTTCTGATACACTATTAACAGAACTTTGGGCCTATTTCCCAGCAATTTGTTATAAAATTTAGATGACCAGATATGAAGATGGACATTTTTGTAATGTTGCTGAAGTAATTTTGATGCTCATTGAGTTTTATTGACATTGGATAATCACCTGAATATGTATCTTTATCCCCTTGTTTTTAAATGTTATGTCCATTCAAAAACACTTCCAAACTTAATTTTGTTGTGAAGTTGTAAAGCCTCATATAAATCCCTGCAGCAGTGTTTTATGATTTTAATTTTCTTGTCTTGCTGACAAGATTAGGTTGTTTTTCTAAGTCATGTCACCTATCAAGAAGATTTTTCTCTCCTCATGTGGTTGTCTCCTGCTACTAAGGAATGAACAAAGAACTTGATTATTATTTGATTAGGTCTCTGCACCTGATTCCTTTAGGTCAGAAATGTTCTTACCCTTTACAGTTAAAAGCTAATTTAGCTGTGAGCCATTATTTTGGAAATGGCTAAGATAAGGAAAGCTACTTACCTCCTGATAATGCAAATAATTTCGTTATTGTTTCTAGCAATTGTACTAGGAAAAAGCCTGTTACCTTGTATTGTTTCAATCTAGCACTTCTGGGTGTCTGGAAAGTTTGGTTTTTAATTTCATTCAATTAATAATCCTGTTTTTTAAAGGATCTTCAAGTTTAACTTGCATTTTACTGTGGAAAACTTCCTCCTGTTCATTTGAGTTATGCCTTCCTAAACGATCCTAAATAATTCACCTCAACCCTCAGTTTAAGTGGTACCTTTTTATCGTCTCTTCTTAAACAATTTAAACTTTATGTTCTTCATCTCTTCTTTTTTTTAAATGAACAAATTTGTTGACCACTTTATTGTCTGGATTTCATGAAACTTTTGGGGAACATTTAAATACACCTTTCTCTTGGTTAGGTTTTTTCAAGTCAAACTCAAAAAAAGAATTTTAAGAAGTTAAATACTGGTGTACAGACTAAATGATTCAGATTTGTAAAATGCACTTAGTATGGTTAGAAACAATTAGCTGTCAAAGCACAGGTAGTGGTAAAACATGAACAGAATGGGCATGACCCATCCTTTATGGAAAGATTATTTGCCACAATTTAAAACTTCTAAGGCATATTAGAATGCTTATTATCTTACTTTCTGTTTTCCTCACACCCTAAAAATGGTGGTGTTACTTCATTGTCTATCAAAAGCAGGAGCAGCACTGTTCTTGCATCTATTTAACTTACTCCAGAAAAAATGCTGTGTGATGTTGATGTCCTGGATTTCCTGGGTTCTTGATGTTTAAGGTGATTTTGAAAATTAAAACAAAAATCGTTTGAAGTTATTTTGCACTGCTGAGCAGTCAAATAGTCACTCATTGTCTTTTGCCACATGTCATGGAAAATGCACTGCAGAAACACATCCCATGGAATTGGTCCAAGTTCTGTTGTTTGTGAATCTACAGAGCTTCATTAAATCAATGCCCTTGTTTAAAATAACTATGTGCATAATTGGATTCACTTACAGTAAATCACTTGCAGATAACTATGTGAAGCACGGAGAAAAAGGATTGGAAAGGGTGCATGTGCCAAGGGAAATACTCAGCCAGTAGAGATATGTGAACTCTTGCTAGAGGAGTTAATTGCAATTGATGCCATTCATGTGTTAAAGGGAATGTTGCAACATTCTGCTGAAAAAAGCTCTGTGGTTCCAATGCTGTGAATTAT
Organism: Coloeus monedula; assembly: GCF_965178545.1. Lineage (NCBI taxonomy): Eukaryota > Metazoa > Chordata > Aves > Passeriformes > Corvidae > Coloeus > Coloeus monedula. Next base: position 23,586,968 of record NC_138787.1, on the reverse strand, counting down.
TCTGGAGGACAAATCATAACCAAAAAAAAAGCTGTTTCTTTAGACACCTCAGTTAATTTTTAGGGTAGGAAGCTTTACACAGCAGTTTTGGTTCTTGTGAATTTGAGTGCAACTTGTGTTAATATGGTCTGCCCTGCATTCTTAGTGTGTTATCCTCTCTAAGTAGGTATTTGTTAGTGCTGGGCAGTGGCATGGTATGTTCTTGAAGGAACTTTACTTGTGACCACATTTTCTCACAGAGGTCATAACTAGGTAGAGGTGAAAGACCTTGCAACTGAGTGCTCAGAAGTTGTTGTTAATGAGCTTAGAGCTAAGCAGTGAGCATTAGGGATAATAATGTTTGTGAACCTTGTGGCTCATTGTGAGTTTGAGCTGGTTCCAGCAGTTCTCTTCAGGCCTGGCATGAAGCATGGCTGCCATCTTGATGTGGAAAAACTTTTTGCATTACGGCAAAATTTGAGAATCTGGTTCACATGTTTTTGACCTTGTGTAGATAAAATAAATCCAGAAGTGGAGGCAGTTTTGCCACAGCAGCATGGCACTGTGCCTCTGCTAGCCACGTCTGTCCAGGGGAGCACGCGATCAGCCTGAGCGCACCAGGACACAAGTGCAGCCGCGCTGCGTCAGGGCTGGCAGCTGATGCAGTGCTGTGCCTTTGCACCAGCTCACCTGAAATTACCCAGTTGTCTGACACTTGACAGGACTAAAGCTTCTAAGTTTCCTGGCCATTTGTGAAGGTCTTAGCCTTATTTTGAGTGCAGACTCCTGAACTTGCTGCAGGTGTTGGTGCTCAGTGTGAGGGTCTGGGTTAGGTGCCTTGAAAGGGTATTAGGTGTTGATCTGCTCCCACAGCTCCCTGGCCTTCTCTGTGGGCAAATGGTGGCTATGCTCACGGCTTTCTGTGTGTCAGTGGTTCAGTGATTAATGTAATTAAGCAGGACATGAGACATGACTTCAACTCCTTTTGCTTTTTTAGAAGGATAACCCCCTGTTTCTGTTGTTCCTGGAGAGAGTTGCAGCTACAAAGCAGTTCTCACCTCCTTCCCAATGGGACCATTTTCTAGAGGTGTGGGAAGAAAGTCCCTCAATTCTTTCAGGTAGAGATGATAAGCAGACCTCTGTCCCCCATGTAACAGGGGAACAAACAAGGGTGTATGGTGTTACAGTATTTCTAGAAAACAAAGCAGTGGCCATCTCTGTCTTTTAGGTGGCACTGGATGTATTTTTTCAGGAAACAGAGAAAGTTGAGTGAACAGACATGAGGTGAGAGCAACATCTGAACTCAGGCTCTGGCTTGTATTAGGCTCTGGTGAGGCATCAAGTTTCCTGGCCCTGTGAAGACTGATGTGTCTCATGGCAGAATTTTAGCCCTAAATGAAACTTTAGTATTTAAAAACCCAAACAGAGTGGCCTCTAGGCCAGGTGACTGCAGATCTTTCTGCATTGTTTTGTTTCAGTTCATAAGCTTGTGTGCTGTGTGCTTTTTGTTTAAGCTTAAGACTTGCTTTGAATTTATCTAAGTTCTGTCCAAATTTCATTGTGAGTATGAGGTTCCTTTTCTCAATCTGTCTTTCTTAGTCCTTTTTACTAGGATTCACTTTTTAATGACTGCCTAATGATATCCAAAATCTGTGCTGCTGAGCTTAAAAAAGAGCTTAAGTAGTTTGCTTTTATCCTGAGTAGTTTGAGGTCACCAACATCTGTCCTCTTTGTTACTGTCGTTATTCCAGTCATCTTCTGAAGATAGTGTAGGCCTTTGTTTTACTGAGAGCACTAACTGGATTTTTTTTTTCTTTCTAGTAACATACATCAAGATGCTTTCTAGGTTTGATCAAGCCTCTTCAAATCAAGTGGAAAGCAGGGAGATAAGATATGGAATGAGAAAAAATGTTTTAACATAAGCCCGGAGTATTTTTTAATTACATGTAGAGCATTACATGGACTTTTTTTTTCAGACATATGCATGTATATTTCCCACCAACATTTGCCTGGTGTGAGTAGGAGTTTAATCAATAAATTCTTGCTTCTCATTTTTTTTTTCTCCCAACTAGAGCGTTTGATGAAAGCCTTATTCTGAATAATTACCATAAAGCAAATGTGAATGTAAGAAAAACTGGGAAAAATGTTTACACAGTACAGGGAGAACAGATAACTTGTGCAAATAAAATCAGATTTTTGTCATTTTATTAACATCAGCAATTAAGTATTGCTTCCTAGAATCTGATTATGTAAAATTCCCAGTGACAGCATGTTGTTTATGGGTTTTGAAATGATACTTTCTTTGTTAGAGTGCCAATTCCTTTGGTATGTATTTCCTCTGTCACCTGAGGCTATTTTTCCAACACGTAACACATGTGATATTTTTTTCTGCTTTCTGAATAATCAGCTTTTCCTTTTGCTCATTAAGCATAAAATTACAGCCAAGGTATTAATGCAGTACAATAAATGCTGTATTAAAAGTGACCAGTCTCTACTAAGTTCTTTTTGTCTATTACCTAATTAACATACTTTCATTAGTTCACTACATTTAATGAATGTTATGTAAAAATCAACATTTTCTACCTTCAGGATAACCATGACGTTCAATCTAACGTGTCAGACTGGGCTGTATGAATAATTAATACAGTCTATATTTAATATTTTAGTGTATGGACTACCTTGACAGACTGGGTACAGCCATGGTGCTGAATATCGGGGGTCTGCTGGGAGGGGAGCAGGAGGAGCCCCCTATGAGAGCTCTGCTTGGGGAGGAAAGAAAGGATGAACCTGAACAGAAATCAGAACCTTGCTGATGCCAGGTGCCTCTGAGCCTGGGTTCCCGATTGGAACAAAGGAAGAGAGATCCTTGTCTCTGACTTCCGCTTTTTGCGCCTTTTAGCTGCTTTCACTGCTTTGCTGGTATCACTGGTTCAAATGAGAAGTGCTTAATACAACTATTCCTGCTAATGTTGATGATGACAGTATAAAATACAATATGTGTATTTCTTAAGAAAAACCTTGCACTTGGGCTATTAAAGTCAGGAAGATAACTGTTGAATTCAAATTTTTTAAGCTGCTTGAAAAATCAATTTTACCAAGAACTTGCTGTTTTAGTACTTGTGATAGCTGCCCTAACTTCATTATGTCTTGGCTTACGAGAAATGCAGTTATATATAAGACAAAATATGGAACTGCAAAAGAGGTGGAGTTGAGTAGAAATCAGCCTTTCTCTTGCATTGTCTATGTGTTTTCTGTGAGCAGATTGACCTGTTGTGCTTTGATAGCATGAGAATTTTTGGCATTCTGAACATGGGAGAGGCTGATGGTCAGCCTTTGGCATTGCCTTGTGCACCATCTGGGTGGAGTGCCCAGTGCTCCAAACCTTCCTCTGTGTTTGACACACATGATGTTTCTACAAAGATTGTAACTGTCAAAAGGTTCTTTCTAGAAGACCCAAAGCCTTTGGTTCTCTCACCAGTACAAAAATGATAGACAATATAAGTTTCCATGTGGGCATAATGCCATCCAGCTATAAATCCCACTGGCTGTAAGGCTTTGCACAAGGTCATACTGATGACCTGGAAAATAGGCTTAGATGTAGGAATGTCAACCCGGTAGAGTGGCTTGAGAGTGTGAGTGAGGGAGAGTAAAATGCATTTTTCTTGGAATGGATTATGAAGGTACTAGGAATTAGAGATTCAGACTTTTACTTATGGTGTGTTATTAGCCATTGTATTCTCGGGGCGGGTAATAAAGTGAGTGCATGGAGCATCTGAATAGAGAACTAATTTATTCTGGTTAGACTAATTCTTTTTCTCCTGATAGTGGAAGACATTTTTTTGTTTTCAAGGTGAGAAAGAAGCAACAGGCCCAGATACAATACTACCTTAAATTCAAGCTCTGGTTTGGTTTCCCTAGTTTTCCTAGTTTTCTTTTCTTTGGCAAGTGAGTGAGTGGTTTCTGAAGTTAGAATAGACTATGGATAAGCCTATGGTCTAGCAACTGCTGGAGGCTAAGTGAGGTAAGAAAGTAATTTTATAAAAATGAAACATTTATGAGAATTTTCTTTTTATGACATGGTCTGAACTGCTTTTCTTGGCTTATAATGCTCAGTACTGCCTTTTACATTAGTATGAATTATTTCTATTGCATTTATTTTAAATACTTCTCCTGCTATCATTGAGTGAATTTTGTAATCTTTTGTTGCTAATTAATTTCTTGGATGAGTTATTTATAGTGATTCATGTTACAGCTTTAATATTTAAAGTGATTTATGGTAAACTTGGTTTTTGTATGAGTTGTGTGAATAAGGACTTTAATAATGGGAAGAATTTATGAAATAATAGATGGAAGTCTCTGTTTACCTTGCTATTAAGTGGGTGCTGACTGCCACATGTTTCTTTTCAAAGTTTGTTTTCTTTCTAGGTTAGAAAGAAGGCTGCATTTGAGATTTACATTGTCTCTGGCCAGCAATAGCAAAATACTCTAGATAGTTGAAATATTCAAAACTTTTACTAGTAGTGTGTGTCAGGTGCCACATTTGAATTTCTCTTTTCATGGTTCTCCTTTTGCATACTTTTCTCCTTTAAGCTGGCACACAACAGAACATGCTAAATGTAGAATTCATCCTTAAAACAAAAATTGGATTGGTGACTTGAAGAAGAATCATTATGTGTAATGGTAGTACTATAAAAAATAAGTACTGCATAGGAATTTGAGAATAGCCAGACTATTGAAATAACACAGATGTTCTTGGATTATATTTGAGGCAGATTTTTTTGTGTAATATATTACCTTGAAAAGCAGTCAAGGACTAACTGAAAAATAGATTTGGGGGGAACTAACAAAAATATTATTCCTTACATGTACCTAATGAAGTCAGAATTCCAGTTATTTAAAATTGATTCAAGTCTTCATGTATTTTTTTTTAATATCTTCTGCTTCACTTCTAAAAAAATCCTAACTTTTAGTAATTTATCTGAAAATTTTCAAATTAGTGAATATGTTCTGTAACATTTCACTACTTTTTGTTTTTACATAATAAAAGTAGAAGTGAATCCAGAACTTGGAGGTCATCTGTTAGAATATAAATAACTGAAATCAAGCTTGATAATTACAATATGCAGTGCTACTGCAACTAATGTCTCCATGGTGTTACCTCATTACAAAATCACAAGCAGCTGGCAGTTAAAACTTGCATTAGTGTCCTACAAGTTTTTTCATAGTAAACTACATTTATTCTTTTTACCTAAAAGACTTTTCATCTTAAGCCAGTCGAAGGACAAAAACAACTTAAAGAGTTTTCTGGGTTGGTGTAATTAACAGTGATCACAAAATCACAGAATATGCTGACGTAGAAGGATGTGGTGTCATATTCGTATGAAGTATTTAAGTTACGTGATATTTGTGGCTTCACTGTATGGCATGGTACAGCTAAACAAGCCATGAAATGTGACACTAAGTAGAGTTTTTTAGTGCATTGATAACAGAAAGTGACTTTGTGCAGGAGATTTACAGCATTTTATCCAGCTGAGTTTTGAAAGCACCGTAGCAAAGGTAGCACTGTTTCCTGTGTGAGACTGTTCTACAGGTGACATATTTCAAAGTCAGTTTTTAACCATATCCTCTCATGAATTTCATGGTATTAAATGTCAAATTTCTTCTACAAAGAGGAAGTAGCACAACATTTTTGTATCAAATTCGGAAACATGTTTTCCAAATCTTTTTATCAATACTTCAATGTTTCTACAGGCCTTCATTTTGTTCTCAAGTCTGGTCTGAGAACCCAGTGGCTGGGTTTTAATTCAAGAACATATGTGATGTCTTTCAGAACACTGGAGATAGCACAGACTGAAGCCTTGTAGCTTCTGAGGAGTATGAGGAGACTGCTGGACAGCTGTTTTGTGAGGAGAATTCCCTTGCCTTATAGTTACCCTTTTCTCTGAAATTTCTGTGGAAATGGCTCACAGCTGTAACCTATAAGGAATCTTAAGAAACGGTTTTGAGTTGGGGGGATTTTCTCTCTCGCCTAGCCTTGGATTTACTTCCAGGCTCATCTGGCTTTTTTTCTCATCAACTTTGAAAACAGTAAGTCTCTAGAAGAGCAGGAAGGCCTGAAATAGGGCTGTGCTGGTGGTGGGTGTGTGGTGGTTCCACTGGTGTTCATGGGGTGCAGGTGAGCGCAGGAAAGAATTGTCTCAGTTGGGAACCTTGTGTCTGCCATCCTCACTCTCAGGGGGGCTGGTCGCAGCACTGTTTTTCTTCCTGATGGAGGGAGAGGAAAGAGAAAAGGTGAAATTGGCTGCTGCTGACTTTCTCTTTCAGGACAAAGGGGAAGGTTTATTAGCCTGGATATATTTAGTCATGATAGATCTGATCATTTAGGTTTTAGACTGTCAAAAAATAGCTCTGTTTTTGTGTGTAATGCACAAAAAATCTTTTAGGCTGTCCAGGTTCATATGATAGTTTAGGATGACAAGTGATACACTTTCCTCATGTCTTTATGTGTAGTGTGTAGATATACACTGAAAAGGAAATGACTACTGTTCACAGGAGTGGACCTTTTTGTTTTGTTTTAACTGTTGCTTATCATCATAAGACAAGCAAATATGAGACCACCAACTCCCCTTCAAAACCAGGAAGGTCTCCATGATGACAATGCATCTAAGTATTACATATTCTTCATTTTAGTGTTCTTTTATCTTTCATTGTCCTTTACACCTTTACACTTTTGCAAGTGTCTTCTACTGAAGTAGGTAGCTGAAAGGCAGTTTAAATATAAAAGCAGGCGATGTCTGACTTTTTAAGCTCCTGTGGGAGACTCTGTATGTTCCAATGGGCATTTTGTCCCAGTTTTCTATCTTTGAAGCCATCATTGGCTATTTTTTTTTCTTGAGATCTTAACATTTTTATCTATGCCCTTGTGTTATTGAGTGTAAAATTCTGTTTTAAATATCAAAGAAAAAAAACCCCATATGGGCAATTACATTTTTAAAGTATTTTGAATTGACCCAGGAAATCATACCTTTTCACCCATTTTTATCCAAAAATATCTACGAATTTGTCTTATTTAGATAGTTTGTATCTCTGATTTTGTAATTTATTTCAGAATATCCCGACATCAGCTTTATAGCCTGCTTCTAGTTTGGGGGGGGGAGGAGGCTTTTCTTTCTTCTCTCCTTTCTTTATTCTTGTATAAGCCGGAGGAGGGCTGTCCCCAGCCCAGTGCCTGCTTAGGCTGTGGATGCCTTACCTTGCACCATCATGAATAAGAAGTTTAGCTGTTAGTGGAGTGTGTGCTGCTTGACTAGCTTTTCTGTGTCCCCTCGTGGAGAAAAGATGGCAAGATAGAGCTGGTGCAGTTAATCTTAGCTTGTTTAATCTCCGTGGGAAATCCTTTGTTAACTTTTCAAGAAAGCAAATGTTTGTTTCAGAGCTCACATTTTGGAATTGATTTTGGAATAAACTACTTGATAAATTTTTTTCTTTTTTGTTTTTTTGGTTGCTGTAAGTGTGATAAAATTAGGTACTAATCTTTCTGATATATTACATATTTATGTGATAAATTCCATTTATAAAGCATTTTTTGCTGTCTTGCATTCTTCTTGTTGTATGGCTTTTGTTAGGACTAACCTAATCCTAAATTATACTCTAGTAATTGCTCCTTTCTCCCATTGCCTTATTTCAAAGCAGTGACCTTGCCTTCCAGTCCTTGCAATTCTCATCTCACATTATAGTTTTTTAAGGTTCCAAAGGGTGTTTTGCATAGGCACAATATAAGGTTTGTGCTCTAATATTTAAGCATACAAGCCCACTTGTTTTATGTGGCTGAAATAAACAGTTTGAACACCCAGGAATTTTTGGGGCTAACTGATATATCCAGCAGATTTCTTTTTGGATGGGCTTTGACTGAGGAATATTGGCTAAAATCAATCTCATTTATTGTCATTCTCTTTAGAATCAGCGTATTTTACAGCAAATGAGAAAATTTGAAATCTGTGTGTTAAGAGATGGATTTTTAAAATATCTGTATCTATATTTTATTGGTAAAACTTCCAAAGGACCATGATGTACAAATGATGTGCAAATAATCTGGTATCTGGGGTTTGGCAAAGATATTCAGATATTTTGATTGCCTGCAAGTATAGGCGAACTAACTAGGAGTGCAAAACTGAGTTTGTATTCAAAGTATGCCAGTATTTTTATAAACAGTGAAGAAACTTGACTGAACCTGTTCTGTGCCTTTCCCCCCTTGTTTGAACTGAAGCAGAGGTTTTTTTCTTATTTAGAGCTATTTCTGAGTGCGTTGTAATTGGACATAACCTTTACAGTGCTCTTCCTTTGAGAAAAATGTCTGGTTCTCTGCTCACGATGGGTGTACTGCTGTCACAGCTCAGCAGTGTGTCAGGGAAATTCTCTAAAGCTCTACACAGATCAAAAAGATTATTGAAGAATGCACAAGCACTTTCCTTTTTGCTAAGTCTGAAAAAGAAGGGGCTAAATCCCCAGTGGATAGAAGTTATATAATTTGGTGATGCTATGCTGATTTATGCCTGTTGAGAGTTTGCCTGCAGCAGAAGCTGGAGGTGATGAGAAGAGATTGGATGAGAGAAAGACCATCCAGGAAAAATTCATCAAATTTGTCATTCTTGAAAGGACCATCATAACATATGGTAAGGCATATCATTTACCTCAGGCTCAGAGGAAAATGATTTCTGCTAGGAGAATATTAATTTTATTTCTTAGAGGATCAGCTGACAGGGTAGGCTCTCTCCTGGCTGGTCTTCCCCTTCTGTTTTCTCCGAAGGGAAGGATGGAAGCTTGGAAATGTCTTATCTGTAGCAGACAAGCAAGTTGGCATTTTGCCATCATTTTCTGCTAGCAGAGAGGATAATGGTAATTATATGTCAAAATTTAACATTTCTCTTCTTTGAAAGAGAACTTTTTAATGCAAAATATTTAGAAAAGTCAGATCTATTCTAAGGCAGATAAGGAGCTAGGATTAGTGAGCTGACAATTTTTTCTTAAGCAAAAGGAGTTTTTCTTCCTCTTCAGGGACAAGGGGAAGATGAACAAGGGTCAATATTGAGGTGTGCAATATAACTAGGCTGCAACTTCAGTATTGTGTAATATTTGGGAGACACCCAGAGAAACATCGCTTGTCCTGCTGCTCCTTCTGTGGGAAGGCTGTTAGAACTTGCTTTGCTAATGAGTTCCAGCCTTTTTTGTTAAATTGGTATTTCTTTGTTATCAGGAAAGTAAATTTCTCCTGTGCTATACAACATTCAGTCAAAATCCCATCATCACCTTTTTGAGGAAGGGAAAGTGTTTTCCTATAATCAATTCTAGCATCCCCAGTTGCTGCAAGTTAAGCCCTTAGTCAGCCATGTCCTTAGTCAGTTAATAAAAGTAGAAAGGTTTTCCCAGGCTATGGCACAAGTTACCATACTGGTGAGATGCTTGATAAGGTGGAAAGCTTAAAAAGGTGGAAAGCTTTGCTTTGTTTTAAAGCAGGAAAGGAAGGCATTGTTATTTTAGATAGAACCTATTCACCTTCTATTCACACATTTAAAATTTGCCGTTTCAGTCTGATTTACAGATCATTTTTTAGAATGCACAATTCATATAAATATAATTTTGCTTAGAAAATAAATGTATGATTGCAAGCTTTGAGGAGATCTTGTATTCTTTATTTTCTGTGTTTTTCCAAGAACAAGTGCAAGCAACCATCTGTTATATACATTGTAAGTATAGGATTGCTCCTCAGCAGTCTGAGATAAAGGGCATGTCAGCCTTCTCCTACATTATCTTCTGGGACATGGGATGCCAGACATTTTAAAATAGTTTTTGAAGGTAAAATATCGGAAAGAAATCTTGTTTTGAAACTGTTTATTATAAATTTGTTCTTATTTGTTAATAATATGTAGTGTAGTGATCTGGATCATCAGGGACTGGCCTGAGATACAGGCTTGATTTTTAAATTTAGGATTCAGCCACGCTACCAGTGGGATGTTTGGGAAGGTAGCTTTTAATGCAGCTGCATTTTCTGCCAGGCAGAATTGGAACCAGGCAGTTAATTTGCAACTTTTGGCTATGCATTTATGGTTCAGGTCTGCCTCTACTTGTTTCTTGTTTTGTTTCATAAATGTTTTGAGTTTCTGTTAACCACAGTCATGGTTATCCACAGATGAGCTGATTAGACTTATATAATGCCTGCTGACATAATCCCAGGAGAGTCTTTGGACAGTATCTCATTTGAGATGTCCATAAAATATAACAAGTTTTAACTGCGTTAATAAAAATAAACTTCAATTTCTTATTGATTTTCCTTTTTGCCTAAAGAAGGATATTGATACTTTATCCAAACCCCAGTAATATAGTGGGAGAATTGAATAAGAGAGAAACATATAGACTAAAGAAAGGTAATAGAAATAGTCCTCTCATCAGGATTAAGGGAGATTGGGCTATCATTAATTACTTTTCAGTTTACTCCATTCAACTACAAAGATAGAATTTTAACCTGATCTGAGCAATAAGCCAAAACTTGGAATTTTTTATTTATTTTGGTTAAGAGAAATTGCTTACATTTTTGTATTGTTAATACCATTCTATGTACCGAGATGAAAGTTTGGTGTTTTTAGTACATGAGAAACCAACTGTTATAATTTTATTTTGTTTTATTTTGTTTTATTTTGTTTTATTTTAATTCCAGGTTTCTAAACCAATTTCCAATCAATGTTGAGCCTCATGGCAACCTACTGATTTTCCTTAGGTCCTGTTCTCGATACCAATTCTGCTGTAACTTAAATTTCTGCATTTTTCTTCATTTGTCAGTGCTTTCATGTCTTGTAGAAATAAAGGTGTGCAAGATACACTTTTGTTTGCTCTTGCAGGCCTTCGGCCCCTGATAGTTAAAACCCCAAATTATTGATGACATTGTGTGGATTTGTGCTTGTTACAAATTTGTACTTGAGTTTCTTTTTCCTTGGTATTTCTTTCTTGACACACCTTTGATCTCCCTTTTAGTCTTTCGTTTGTTAAGCTAAATAAAGCAAATGTTTTCAGTTTCTTCTCAAAATTTCCCTGACCATCGTAGAAGTCTTTCTCTTCCGGTTTCAATTGCCTTTTTAGACAATAGATGATTAGAATCAAGAACAATAAAATTTTTGTAGAGTTTATTCTTGCATTAATGTTGATGTCTATGTACTAGAAATATACTAAATGATAAATTTAAAGTTTCATTTCATCTCCATAGGGACATCATTTTGGTAGCTCATAATGACTTGTGATCTGCTTTGCACCCACAGTTTCATCCACTGTAATTTTCACCTGCTGAGGTATCAATTTTCAGTAGAAACTTAATAATCAGCAAGTTCACATGTTTGCATTTTGCACTATTAAATTTTACCTCAGTTTTACTCTTGTGGTCCTAGAGGTAATCCATGTCTTCCAGATACTGTTCCATTCCTCATATATTAGCAGTGCTTTCCAATAGCAGAAATTTTTTGAACAAATTCAAACTGTGATTTTTTGGCTATAATTCATACTACTTATGTTCTGGTCATTTATTAAAATATCTAGTAAAATTGATCCCTCAAAATGAGGACTATGCATAAGTATTGTTCTTCCAGCTCTTTTGGTACAGCACTACATAATTTCACATTTTACAGTCTCCAATATCTTGCACTAATCTCAAATGTTCTCTGGCGTGATCATTAGTACTAGCAAACATGACTTAATTTAAAAAGCTGAGTGACACAGCTACTGTTGCTTGCTCCCTCACTGCTTAGGTCAGCTGTATTTGATATGAAGCTGATTTGTGATGGATTCAAAGTGACCATTATTTCACCTTGCATAATTCACAGGAAATGAATTTGCTTTTATCTCTTTTATTCTTTTTGTCCTGTGAAGAAAAATTAAATAAAAGCAAACTATATTTGTGAGTAATTTTTTGTATGGCATAAAGTGGTACTTGTTGATAATCTAAAGGGGATGGGTTACAAGATTTTTGCTTTAACATCTCAGAGTAAATATCTATACTTTTAAAAATGGTACTGTATTTATACCCTCCTTCTGCTTTAACATTGCTAATGAAATGTTACAATTTTCACTTTTGCAAAAAAGTAATTGTATTGACATAAGGAAAAGCATGGAATAAGTTCAGTGAAAGTATTCCATTAGCTGGGATGATGTGCTCAAAGAAATATTATATTTCTGAGTGCATTTATAATTTGTACTGAGATCTTAACCAAAATCAGGAAAATAGTCTTCTACCTTGTGTTTTGCTAGTTTTTGAATTCTTCAAATGTCCAGCTGGAGGAGATACCATGTACTCTTTGTGAGCAGAACCTCCTAAGTGATGTGTTTGACAGCTGTGGGTATAGCCCCTAGCTGTGTGTTTTTCACTCTTTAAGTGGAGATCATCATGCAGTACAAGATTTGCACAGGGAGAGCCTACATAGTATTTATAAAAGGTGGCTTGGCAACCAAAATTTTTTATATCACTTCTTACCATCTTACTGGCCTTCGTATCCTAGCAAGTGGCTTCTGGGGACTTGGAAGTGGTTGCCAGCAACTCAGAGATGTGGGGTTGTACTCCCTGTTGTAGTTGTAAGTAGATACTGGTCATAATGTACTCCGGGTTTGTACAGGAGTAAGTAACTTAATGTTTAGTGCTGGTGTGTTATTATTATTTTTGTAAATTACCTTTGGAAATAAAAATATTATCTTTGGAGATATTCCTATTCCATACTGGTGCAGGGAAAGCTGTTTTCTCCTTTTCACTTGTTTGTTTTTTGAAGGGCCTTTTGTCTCCTTGTGCATATGCATTTATTTTTGTGTGCATAGATTTAATAATATTTTCTGGGTTGAAAGTGAATTAATGAGTTAATCTGGAACAAGCTGAAAAGTGGCAGCTTTCAAGAACATTCACAATGTTCAGAAGTGGCTCCCGGACTGCCACTGCCAGCAGCAGTATAAAGACAGTGTCAGGTTGTTGGACATCAGGATTAACTCTCAGAAAATATAAAAAGCAGCATGAAATTGGGCCTTATCTAGTTCTCTGCTGCGCTTCAAAGCTTCACTGACTGGCTCTGCCAGGCTGCTGGACACTTCACTGGAGACCCTGTACCAATGTGTGGCTGACAGTTCCCTTTCCCTGGCGATGTAGCATCCTTATGTTGAGGCAGTTGCACACTGTATAAAGTGAACCCAGTTAAAACTGATAGCAGGGAGCTTCTCCCTCTAAAGGGAAATATGTGGTATTCATGGATGAGACCAGTTTGCTTTTATCAGTGCCATAATGTGAATGACTAGAAGTTAAATTTGATTGACACTTTAGTTACACAAAGGAGTGATTACTACAACTGTATAATAATAATAATAATAATAATAATAATGTTAAACTAACAGGATAGGATCTGGGTGAATTAATTTAGAACCACTTACTTCTATTTTCAGCTTCTGCTTATATTTTGAAGTAAAGAAGGACATCCAAATTCATTTGAATAATATTTGAAGCAAGCTGAAGTTAAATTAAGGAAGAGTTTTTTCTTTCAAGTTTTATTTGTCAAATAAAATTCAGTTGGTAGCAAAGTGTTTCAATATGTGTTCAGAGAAAGCTCCTATGTGTTCAGAGGACTGAATGACTCAAAATGACTTTCTCACTATGTGAACACAAATAATTGTTCTGTGGGTCTGAAATTCAGAGAAATTACTAAATGATACTTCTACCAGTTTGGTGGCACTGTTTCATCTTAGTTCTGTGAAGTGGGTTTTTTTTTTTTGTTTGCATGTTTGTTGCCATTATACTAGAAACAGTAAATATAAATAATGGTTTATAATAATAAATTTCACTTGGCAGTTTCACTTTGTATAAAACATATGTTTTAATAAAAAGTTCAGTTATTACTTTGTAGTCTTAATAATTTAAAAATTATTAGGGAGGTTACTGTACATTGTTAGCTTGAAAGGTCTCTCATATCAGAAAAAATTCATGCATGATTGTTTTGTTTGATATCAAACCACATTTTTGCTGTCATAATACTGGCACATTTTCAAGTCATGCTGTTTTCTGGCTGCTAGCAGGGAGTAAGGGAAACAATGCAGTGATCATGCAATTTATTAAAAATAGGCACTAAATACTAGGCAAGCGATGCTTTTAATTTAATAGGGACTAGGATTCATAAGGCTTCATAAAAATAGCTGTTTCAGTATCACAGAGGTATCAAAATACCTTGCTGCCTGTGAATTGTTTATAATTTATTTCTGGTGATTTTCCTTTAGATCAGATTGTGATGCTTCTTGTGAATGGTGACTGTGCTTGCTGAGGAGTGGTCATGCAAGCAAAATTTGATAACCTCGATATGTCACTTCATCTGCCGTTTTTCTTTCATTAATGCAAAGCTGGTTGCATAATATCTGATTTCTCCTTTAGCTGACCAGAGATGAAAACAAAATCTATAATGGCAGTACTAGGTTTTATAAAAAACGCAAGTGAGGAGTTGAAGGATGTGGCTTGTTCTGTTTGGACGATGCAGGATTGCTTTAAGCAGTAAGCTTACTGTTTTCAGATGGCATTAGCAGCATCAGTGATATAGCTGTGTCAGCCTCCTCGACTGCTGGATGTCTGTAATCGCACGGAGGAAACTATATTTAAGATCTGATATCTTCAGGGTAATGACTCCAGCACTTACTGATGGACAGAATGGCTGGTAATGCTTTCTTCACTAGCCCAGAAGATTTTGAAAGATAGATAGGTCTGTGATGTACTTTGATAAGACAGGAAATGCAATTTTTGGGGGTCTCTGGAAATAGAAAGGTCATGCAGCTTGGAACCGGTGAGACATTACAGTCCCTAAGTCATCAGGTATGACCTCATAGTTTATACTAATATTTCTAACACAGGGTTTGTTTTACAGCTTTAGGTCATTTGCAATCTCTTTGTCTGTGTAATTGCTTCATGTTGGATTTGCTACAGGATTTATAGGGTAGACTGTTTACATAAGCAGAGCAACGTATATCTTGGAATTCTAATGTGTTGTTAATTTTCATTTGAACAATGTAAGGTTATTCTATACATATTTTCAACCTGTTTTATTGTAAATATGTTTTCTTTTAACTAATTAATGGTGAAAGGTTATACCTTTGCTGTAAAGTAAAAGGACTAGATTGTTTTGCATTTTTATTTTGCTTTATCTTTACATGAGACACAAAAGCTATTGTGATTGTGTTTCTTTGTCATATGAAATGCAGTATAAGGCAACTGTTTACCTACAGTGCCAGGTTATTTAAAACAACGTATCATGTTGTGTAACAGGATGGAGCTATTCTGCAGGCACAGATCTTGCTTCATTTTGCAGCAGTAGATTCTTTTTCTTTTTGCTTCATTTCAAATCAGTTTTAAAAATAGCTCACGGAACAGTGAAAGTTTGGCAAGATAACTCTCCTCTTTTTAATTATTACACTCAGTGACGCATACTAATACTAATGGGTTGTAAAAGGGAAGATGAATATCTTAAAAATTTAGACTGTTGTTAAAAACCATTAATTTTACTGAAGCATGTCTTTTTTTTTTTTTTTTTTGTAACTGTTGTCAACTTTATTGCAAGACTAATACCTGTAGATCTGCTAGTGTGTTGTGATGATGTATAGGAAAGTCTTGTTTTCTTCACATAAAAGAAAACAAGTATATGGGTATTTTACATAGGAAGATAGTGGCCTAATTTCATATATGGAACACAAAATGGATTTGGAGATACTGTTACCACTTCAGGTGTTATAAACATTAGATAATGGCTGATGTATTCTCTTGAATACATAATAGAGCAATTATATTTAAAATTGTAGGAGAAATTTATTTTAAAAAGGGATATTCAGCTCCATCTTAAGAAATTCTACATACATTTGCAGAACATTTCCATGGCAACGTGTTTGACCATGTGTTTTAAAAGCTTGGCTGAAGCCTGAAAAGTAATGTGCAATTTTTCCGTCACTTGCTTTACCCTTGTGGAACAACAATTTTCACGTATAACTGGACAGCAGATTGGCAGGGGTGAGCGGTATTTACTGACCCCAAAGCACAGGATTAAGTGATCAAGATTTAAAAATATTTTCATGTATCCACGTAAAATGTAAACATGTAAATCATGGATTTTATTTTTCATGTAGAACTATATTCTGGTTTCACCCCATTTAATAGCATTTTGCTGGATCTGTATGTGTGGGAGACAACACAAGATCAGACTTAAGAACGTGCAGCAAGTTGCTTCAGTAAAAAGTCTCTTTTAATTTTTAATTAAAAACATATTTGTGGAAAATATTGTATTACTTGTACTGACCGTAAATTCCAGTTTCCCAGTCTACTTTATCCATCTTACATTCTTGTTAGTAATGGGAAAAGACTGTCCTGCTCTTAAGCTTGATTAAGTTTGGCACGATTTAACTATACCTTGCACTTGCTACAAGATCCTTTTAATCTGTTAGAATTTATTTTCAGTATTTTAATGTACTAGTCACAATGAGTACATTCTGTTTCTTGGCACTGGAATGAAATTCCTGAAAGTATTGGTTTCATGGTATTTTGGTGCTTTGCAGAGTATTTATGGACCTTTTAATAGGACCGACCCTCCCCCAGCTTCTTTGCTTTCCTTATTCAATTTAAAATCTTAGCTTTATTTTAAAGTTGTTCCTTCTTTGCTCATTTGAAATAGTTAGATCTCCATGGAATTTTGCATCTGGAAGCTACAGCAGTAGGTTGTGCTTATCCTGGACTTTTTCATCACTGATACTAATTCTGCAAACTTCATTCTGTGGGTGGCTTTGGAATGTATCACTGATAATAATCTCCACTAGTGCGGTAGACATCCATTGCATCCATTTCTGTTGACAATGGAAACTGTCTACAGACGAAAATGAATTGGTGAAAAATGCTTGCTTGAGGAGGTTTGTGTTTAGGTCATTCCATTTTGAAGCAACACTATTACTGACTATTGCAAGTGAGTTTAAATATGTTTTTTCACTCAAAGAACATAGTCCTGTTATAGGCCCTTGTTCATTTGGAGGGGCTAGAGAGTAACGCCCCAGAAGAATGTATTAAGGAAGTAAAGTTCTTTTGTAAGAGAAGAAACTGCAGCAAGGTAGAGTTAGACACATGAGAGCCGGATTGAACTGAAGTGATCTGAAAACCTAAAACTACAAACTATTTTGCTGGTTTTACTTGTTTAACTCCCACCCGCTGCCCCCTAAAAAGGACAGGTTTGTAAGAGCCTTGCTGATATTGGGACATACTGCACAAGTTTAGAGTCATCAAATCCAGGGCACTGTGTTAGTATCAACTTCACAGAAAGACATTTTTGTGCCTTCTTTAAAACTGTATCATCTCTCTTCAAGGTGATTGGTGCTGTCAGTATTTAAAGAATGCTGTGTAAGGAAGGATCTCTCTAACTAAAGAATTCTTTTCCCTTGGCAGAGCATAACAAATGTATATCCATGAGAGTGCATTTCCTTATCTTCAAAACATTGCAATTTACAGGACTCTCTGATAAAGATCTTGTCGAGAAACACTGTTTCAGGAACAGTTGGGGAAGAAGCCAAATATTTGTGCCATCTACCAGTTTTAAACAAGAATGCTCTCACTCATGTACATACACATTTGTGGTGCTTTTACTTGTTACTGATTGCTGTTCTGATTCCACACTACTGACTTTTTTTTTTATGTTGTAGTGCCAGTTTGTAAGGAAATGGCAATGCTAGGACAAATGGGAGATCATGGCCAAACATTTGCAAAACACTGGAAGCAAAAAGTACTATCAGAGTGAGTTGAAGGAATTCAAGTCTTTTTGGCCTACATAAGTCTCCTTCCTAAGACATGACCCTCTTCTCTGGTCAAATTCTTCTCAATGATTATTGTAATTCATGTATCAAACCATTAGGCCTAACGACCAGAATTAGGAAAGACTTACTAAAAGCATATCAGAAAGGTTGAAAACATGAAGTAACATAGCATAATTATGTAATAGCTAACTGCATGGTTACAAAGTACATGGCTACATGATGAGTGTTCCAAGAATGTTCCACTCTGTTTAGTGTTCCAAGAATATCACCACGTGGTCATTCTGAAAAAAAGATTTTTTTGAAGGAGTTTTGCTGAGATGCAGTCTGAAAATGTGAACAAATCACAATTGTACTATGGTAGTCTGTTAAAAAAATTTAGAATAGAGTCGTATTTAGTCCCCAAAAATTTCTGTAGAGGGGGAGCCACCTGAGATGATGTAGTAGGGAAGGTGAGCATGTAAATGCAGTAAAAGAGAATGGTTATGCATTACTTAGAGGGGCATTTTTTGAGAGAAGAAACTATTTCAGGTCATTCTTTCTCTCTCTCTCCACCCTATGCCTCTCTTTTCACCCTCCCATCCCATAATGAGCCTCATAAATAATATGACTTATTCATGTTGTTTCTTGTTTCCTTGCAAGACCATATTTGTTTTGCCTTACTTAACTTTTCAATAAATGTTATTAATAAAAAAACCCATTAACATGAGTGCTGTTACACTACTGTGGTCAGTGCCTTTGCTGTCATTATAATTTCTTTAAGTAGAAGCTGATCCATAATTCTGGTAAATTCCAATAGATTGCTTCATTAGTAAAATTAATATAAACCACAGAGTAAACTACATACTGCTTGCCATACTGTTCTCAGTGTGACCCTAAAATCACTTTCCTGAGTCATTTAAACAATATATATACCAGTAAGAGATTGCAAGATGTGACTGATGGTAAGGTGGGGAAATACTGCTATTCCCTTATTATAAAGGGGACCAAGTTTTTTCCTATGTTTAAGTGATAATTCTCCTAGTTAGTTTTTATCCGTTTGCTCTTACCCTGTCACTGGGCACCACTAAGAGTCTGGCTGGGTCTTCTCTACATTGCCACCAGTGAGGGAGTTGTATGTTCTGATAAGGCACCTCTGAGCCTTCTCTTTTCAGGCTGAAATAGTCCCAGCACTCTCAGCCTCTCCATTTAGCCTCTCCTTTATGTCCCTTTACTGGGCTTCATTATGTCATGTGAGAAGGGAATCCACACCTGCTCAGAGCTCCCCAGTTACGTCTCAACAGGGCTGAGTAGAGGGGCAGAATCACATTATCTGGTAAGGAAATTTGGATTGTCTGTTAATCAGTCAATTAATTATGGAAAAATTTGCACGGAAATCCTTGAAAAATGAGGACCGAATGCACAGAAAATTATAATTGGTAATCTTGTGGAGAAGGAAAGCTTTGAAAATAGCTTTGCTTGATTCATTGCAGTCATTTTAGTCATGAAACCTCCTGTTGTTTTGAAATGTCTTATATTACATCCCCCAATACTAATTGATATACACAGAGAATAAATCTAAAAGGGAAAGGCTAGACTAATATTTTGAGCTAAGGAAATTTTAAAATACCTGAATAAAAGGATATTATCTAGTATGATATCACTAATCAAAAAAAACCCCAAAAGGTGAACTAAATGGAACATGAACTCCAGGGATTCAAGAGTTGTGTTTTTAGTCAACTTGACAAAAATGATTTGTTAATTTCTGGTTTTGCTTGAAATTCAGAGTGAGCTCAGAGTTCTCAAATGTTCTCAAGTGTTGCAGCAACCATCAACTGATAAAAAATATTCAGCTTGGTGTATTGAATGAAGATGTAAAACAGGCATTAAGTGACATGAGGGAGTATTGAGGTACAGTAAAATTTTTCTCATTTTTATAATAGCTTCCCTCTGTTCCCCCAGGCTGCTTAAATGAAACAAAAATGTGTATAGGAGCCTTCCGTGATTTAAGATCCATCCATTTCTCTCCTGATACCATAATGAGTTCATTTGTTTAAATTCTCTTTATTAAAGATTTTATGCAGGCACGCAGAGTCATTAAAATACATGCAAGGAATCATGCCCATATGGTTTGTATCTACATTTAACACAATTAAAAGTATTCTAACCAAAGCAACATCAGTTTTATGTCCCAATCCCATGATTAGAACTTTCTGAGAAAAGCAGTGTCTTGTTTATCTTGTCTGAATCCTGCAAGTGGAAAAGGAGTTAAATACCTTGTCCTTATATTAATTAGGGGAGCTCCAGTTAAGCAAGACCATTCAGGTGTGGAGTTCTGTTTTGGAGATGGGAATTGGTGTGGTGGAGAGCTGGTGTCAGGCTTATGATGTAAGGGGATGAACTATGCTCTAGGTGAGTTTCTGTCTGAGAGTTAACCATGCAGGTCAGTTATACCAGCTGATGTCACATTTTAGTTAATTTGTAAAGGATATTTAAGTGTTTATTTTTTGTTTTCCTGCTAAGGTTATCTGAAATACTTTAAACTTGAAAGATAACAATCCTTCTCTTTCCTTTTTTTTCTTCCCATTGTTTTCGAACTTTTCTAGTCCATTTTGGTGAATATAGAATTTTAGACTCCATACAAGTGTGTGTGTCTTAAACAATAGTTGTGCACATCAGAACTTGTAATTTAATATCAGACAACTGTTAGTATATAAGAAAATTGAGATTGGTTGGTGTTACCTCAGTGTTGCTTGCCATGTAACATTTGCAATTGAGTTCACTGAATGATCAGTAGAAAAATCTAATACATACAAAAAATACAAAATGGTAATTTCATAACAGTGATGGTAATACAGTGATTTTTTGTTGTGTTTTATATGCTGCTGAAGATTATTGCAGGCTGCTTAGATTCCACATGACAAGTGTAGGCCTAGCTCTGTGAGTACTACTAAGGATGAAGCTCAGTGTCTGATAACTGTGACTTGATGTTATCTTTAGATTATCAGTTAAGGTAATTGTGCTAATACATGTCAAAAATACAACATCTTAGAGTACCCGGGCACAGGATTTCATGGCAGTGGCTGGATACTGCCAGGGAAGTTTACCTGACGTATGAAATGTGAAACATATAAAAATGAAAAACTGTGTTGGCGTTCTTCTTTTCTTCCAGAAGGAACTGAAGACCTCTTTTTCTGGGAGCTTGATTGCCTTGTTGCCTTCGGCAGACTGGATCCTCTGCTGGATCTCAGTGTACTGTCACCAGTCCTTCTGCACGTAGTCATGAGTGAATTTCTCATTGCTGCTTAGTGAGTGTCTCACAGTGACTCACTGGGTTTTGTTATTGCCCAGTCTGCCTTCTGCTTCCCTCCTCCTCTTTCCTGAGTGATTTTCTAGTTTGTAGGGTGCAGATGTGCTGAAATTTCTCAGCCATTTAACTTCTAATGCAAACACTCATATTTGCCATGGATGTCAGTGAAAGATGTAATTTGTGCTGTCAAAAGTAGTTACTAGCACTGCCTTGTGTCCTGAACATCTATAGCAACCTCAGCACAGAAGTGAGACATGCACTGAGTCCTTTTCTTGCCTGCTTCAACAGATAAGAACTGTTAAATTGTTTCCTTTTTAGTATCATTTGCAATTGCAGAGACAAGGATTAAATATACGTTTTAAGTAATGTCTGTATCATCAGCTATAAACAGATTTTGCTGGTAATTGCTTAGACTTTATTTCCCTCATGGGCCTCCTTTCATGTTCATAGACATGTCATTATCAATTTCTAGTATAATTTCCATTTCATTTTCCTGTCTTTGCTTGGCTACACTCTACACACCTGTAGTTCTCTAATGTAGAAATGGAAAGAATGGTACCTTTCTCTTCCAGGTGAACTGAGGAATCTCTTACTCTGTTTATTCAAGTCATAGCAAACAAGATTCAACATAGCAAACTCTTTTGCTTTGGACACTTTTGGCAGCTTCTTCTGTACAGAGCTGGGCAGCAGGGATCCTGTGAAGTAAATTGGCTAAGCCTTGGAGCTGGTGCTGTTCCTGTAATGGATGTTCCTGCCTTCCCAGCATGTTCATCATCAAACATCTTCCTCTCTTGGTTTGCAGTCTGCCATTTGGGACAGGCATGTACAGTGATCTAGCAGCCCACCAAGGAGCAACACCACACTTCTCAGAAAACAGCAGATTTCCAGTTCAAAGGTATAAAAGGAGAATTGAAATAAAGGTGTTACACACCCCATTCAGTGTTTCACCTGTAGAATTTGGGATTATAAACAGCCTTTTGTTCACTAAAATAGATTGTGTTGGAAGGGTATGCAAATTTGATACTGCTTCTAGCCTGGCTAGAAATATAAACCAGCATAAGAGTAAGAAGAAAACTGGGCAAGTAGGAGCATTTAGAAAGTGTTCAAAACAAGACACATACAAATACAAGGTAATAATGTTACATAAAATTTCAGTTTTTTCTCATGGACAGATTAAAAATGCCATCACATCTTTGCTAATATTTTGCCATAATTTGCCATAAGCATTATTTTAGTGATTCAGGATGATGGAAAATGAACAAGAATGAAAACAATAATGGATAAAATTTTCAAGGAAATCATTGTGGTATCTATTAATGGAACTATGCACAAGATTTATTGACTTGATCCTTTCCTGTTGAAAAGGAGGTATTTCTTATCTTCTAATTATTAGTAATTAATTGGTAGTCTCTTGCTACTTCCCTTTCCCCCAGTACTTCTTTTAGCAGAAAAATAGTAAACGGGCATAGACAGAGTGATAGTTAAGTTAAACTTGCTGTTCCAGTGCTTATGAGGTTGGGTGATCAGGCTTCTGGAGTGCCCTGTGCAAGTCAAATCCACTGCTAAAGGGAGAAATGGGGATTTTGCTTTTTCTGGTTCTCTCTTCTTTTTTCCCTATACAAAAAAAATCCTTCAGCTTAAATGTAGAATGTACAGGGAGACGCAGTTTCAGTCTTCAGTGATCTTATAAAAGCTTTGGCCCTTCTTTGTTTGAAGGATAGACAAAGATTCAAGGGAGATTCCAGTTCTGTTCTGAGTTCCTGTTGTTGCTTTGCGTCTCTCACTGAATTTTTCTATGCACTGCTCATTCTGTTTCTAAGCAGAGGAAAGCTCTTGTGATATGCACTGTTTAAAGTGTTCTGTTGCTGTCCATGACAGTGCTATATTTCAAGATAATTTTTATCTGGAATCTCATCTAGCTCCCATTGATTACATAGGAGTTGTGCAAGGTGCAAGCTAACGTAGGATTTCATATACCTTTTGAAGAGTAATGTCTTTGTGTGTTATATTTCCATCTTCTGAGAGTTTTACCACTTGTAAATGGATTTGTAATCCTGATGGGTTAGACAGCTACTTCCTAGAGTTTTTTATTCTGCCATATTTATATCAGCAGATGAAATTATCCTAGTGCATTAATGTTTCAAAAAAATAAAATGATTCCACATAACTCTTGGTTCATTTCTAAGTCTCGGTGCCTCTTTGTTTTTTAAGTGTATATATTTGACTATAATAGCATATCAGATTCACAGCAAAGGAGTGGATTTCAATTCACTTTTTCTTTTTTTTTTTCCCCTTTTTTTTTCTTCTTAAATGTATCAACTCCTATTTAATGTGTTAGCTAAAATCTGTGGTCCCCATATGTAGCAGATCCGATTGCACCCTTATCTGGGGACCAAAAGCCCTGTGCAACTTTCTATGATACATCTGGCTTAAAATACATTAGCTGGCCTTATTCTGTTTACAGTCCTTTGCCTTCAGAAATCTACTTGAACATAATTATTGGTAAAGTTACATATCACGCATACTATCTGTGATGTTTGGCTTGAAAAGAAAAATAAGCTTAAAATAACAAAAGAATCTTGTTAAAAAAACCTTTAACATTCCTCTGCAAGAACCCAGGCATCTGTATGTCCAAGGATGCATAGAAACACTTGACCAGTGATGTTATTTACTCCCTTGTGTACTATATCTTGAGAAGAATTAAGCAATCACTATGCAACTCTGGCAAATGATCCATAAATGTGATTAAAATTCCTGTGAGAATAGGACTCAGATTAGTCCAGTTCCACATTACAAAAGATTTATTAGTGTATGTTGGCATGAACTTTAGTGTTGTTACAGAGTGTGCAAGTATAAAATGCCTTGACCAGTACTGCTTATATGGACTTACATGGATTAAATCTTTCTTAGTATAACTATGTCAGAGCAAATCATCCTTATCAACTAGCATTTGAAATAACCATGTTGTTTGTTAAAACAAGTAATGTATGTCAGAGAGTATATGTGTAACAGCTTCAGATAACAGAAGTTTCAGGATATATGAAAGAGCAACAATTGGTATGGCGCTGTTTCCTTTCTCTTGTGATTTTTGATTACTTTAACAGTGCCAGTTCATCTCTGTGTTTTCTGATGCTTTTCATGCTCTTACATCAACCTATGTCTGGATTACCCTTTGGTGTAATGTCCATTCCTTCTTCCCTTAAATTACATCTGCCTATGGTTCAGCATGTGCAATTCCTGTAACTTCCTTTTTTTCTTCGAGTGCAAAACTCCTTATCTCCTCCATTATTTGATCTTTTTATTTTCTTGATGTTTCTGGGATGTTACTGGACTCAAAGAACCTCGATGTTGTCTTTTTACCTCCTGCTTTTCCCTCTACCCCACAGAGATTTTTTCCCTTGTTCATTAACTCTGCCTCATCTCTGGTCCTTTCTGTGGAGACTGTTACCTGCAACAGTACCTGCTCTGAATTTGGGTCTAAGAATTTGGTACTTCTGTGCTGTTCTGAGTTCTTCCTGCTCCGATTTATTTGTTTGTTTATTTAACAATAGAATTTCCTTCTGCCTGTCTTTCTAAAGTTTTTACGGTGTGCATGCATACAACTTTACCTATTCCCATCTCTCTGATTTTGACTTGCAACTTTCTTCCATTCATAATTTCTCACCCTTCAGTCTCCATATTGGATGGATAACCATCCAACTCTGTAGCTGCCCTGGTGCTGTTTCTCATTTGAACTGTATACCATGTGCCAAATCAGCTACACGCTTGACTTGGTCTTCTCTGTGCTCTCTGTTATCCAAGTTCCTTTTCTGTGGTAACTATTGGAACTTTTAAAAGATTTATTCTCTCTCTCTCTGAATGGGACTTTGTAAAACTTCTGTTTTGTTGATCTTGATGATCTTGATTTCCTTTATTCCTCTGTACTTTCCTCTATCAGCTTATCAGTTCCCTTTAGGCGCTATTTTTTGTTCTTCTCATACAGTTCCAAACCCTTCTGACAAATCATGGTCCTGGCTGACTCCCAGTATCCATTTTCTCAGTTCCTAATGCCATCTGCAATGCCTTGGAGATACTTCTGACTATCTCTGGTGAAAATCTTTTAATTCTGCTGACTTTCTGTGTTTCTTAATCTCTGGGATTTCTGTCACTTCTTTTGAGTATTTTTGCTTGCAGTTTTGCCTGTTCTGTATTTTTTTATTAGTCATACAGCCCTCCATTCAGTTTATCTATTCTGCCATCTCTCCATGTGAATTTCTTAAAACTAAGAAACTAAGGTCAAAATTCAAGCTTTCTCCTTGTTTACTGAAACAGACTTTTAAGATTTTGGTTTGTAGTCTTTGAACCCGTTCCAATTAACTTTTTCCTGTTCCTATCTGCCTTCTGACTTTTTTTTTTTTTGTTGTTGTTTCTCTTCTTGAATATGTCTGAGGCTCTTCTTATTAAAAAAACCCCAGCACAAGCCAACCCTCTACTTCAGAAGTCTTTATTCACCAGATTAATGTCCTAACCCTTGACCTCCTTCATCTTCTCCCACTCCACACTCCCCCCATTAGTATCCTTTGTACACTTGTCTTGAATTCTTGTCTTCTAATGCCTTTCTAGAACTGCTCACTTCTGGTTTCTGTCTTTTGCACTGAAATTTATGTCACTAATGTTCCACTTGACTTCTTCCTGGAGAAATTCCAGTCTAATCCTTTATTCTCCTCCACTCCATCTGTTACCTCTCTGTGATGCTATGTTATAGTCTTCACTAAATTTTGTTGTTCTTAGACGTTTGTCATTTTGTCCTTGTTGATTGTTTCTCTTTACAGACTCAGTTTTTTATTGGTTGGGTCTTCCTCTCCCCATTCTCTTTCTGTATGTAGGTGTGTGTTTAGATCTCTCAGGAATCCATCCTCAGCTTTTCATCCTCCTCCACACCTTACTTCAGATAATTTAGCCATGAGCATGACCTTTATGAAGGCACCATTGCTTTATTTTTAGTGGTTTTCCCCTCAGTCCAGTTAAACTCCGCTTAGCTCAGAAAATTTGCTTGGTCTTCAGTGGTCACCTGAATATAATCATGTCAGAAATAATTCTTGAATTTTCTTTCCTTTTCTTTCCTGATGTGTTCTTTTGTCTCCATGTGGCTCCGAGAGCTGACAGTTCCTGTTTGTTCATGTAGCCATAAATCAGATCAAAGTCTGGCTCACCTCAGCACTGTGACTGTTATGATCTCATCTGTCTGTCTGACGTTAATACTTACAGCTTTCCATCACTTGATTACTGGTGTTAATATCATCTTTGCTTATCACTCTGCCTACATCACTTGCTATTTAAGGTGTATTTACTCATCTTCTCAAATACAAACTTCTCATCTTTCTTTTATAAGCTTTGCAACTTGCCTTCTCCTTTCCCTTCCAAGAGAGAGATTTTACCACAAGGTTGAATCTTGTGTTTGCTCTACTGGCAGTATAGTATCAGTTTTGATTTCTCAATTGCTATTCATCTTACAGTCATTAACTTTCTTTTACAGTGCCCAGTCTTTGAAGCTCCTCATCAAAACTCTTTCTGTACTCTATAAAGTGAATTATAACCTGTTAATGACTTGGCAGATGTGCTAGTTGTGTTCATCTTATTATACTCTGGTTGCTAAGTACCCTTAACCCATGGCTATTTACTGTTTGTATTCCTGTAAGCTGTTACACGTCCTTTAAGTGATGTGAATATTGAAATATTTATAAATTAAGTCATTTATTTGACTAGCAAATCATGCATATATTTGCAGCATGTATGTCAATGGAGCTCATAGACATTATTTTTCTTTCTGCACATGTGCATACACATATGTAATTAATAACAATGCTAGTCAAAGAAAAAGTAGGCAGAATTTGCAGATCTGAGGAAGAATGCTTGTAAGAGTAAATACAGGTCAGCTGATTATTACTATTTTTTTAATACCTACATTAAGATTGTGCCTGAAGAGGAGGAGCCTGTTGCAATAAGTCTGGAAGAGTGTTTAACACTGAAAGAGATGCCCCAGGGAAGTAGTGAAGTCCTGTTCTTGGAAGTGTTCAAAAAATGTGTGAGTGTTCAAAAAATTTTGTGTATAGTTTAGTGGGTGTGGTGCTATTAGGTCAAAAGTTGGGCTTGATGATCTTGGAGGTCTTTTACAACCTTAATGATTAAGTGACAAGCCTGGTACAACTTGTAATAAATCCAAGATTGATCCAAATAGCTTGTGGCTTGATGTTTAAATTATAAGAATTTTCTTTTTTGTTCACCACAAAAGAATCCATTCTTTAATAAAAGGTGATGGTGTTATCTTGACCAGGAAGGGTATGAGGGGCATCTGTTGGATATTATATTTTGTCATTGTTCTTGTAACTGTTTTCACTTTAGAGCAGTATAGTGAGATAGAAGTAATGATATGTGACTCAAAAATTTCATTACCTGTGATGTGCCAGTAAAACTCTAGTAATTTCTGCAATTTTCCTAAAGTACTGGACACTGGAGTGTTTTAGATAAATACCCTTCAAAGCTCTGTCTGAGGGACATCATTGTGCCCTTCCTTTCTGTTCTCTACATTTGCATAGGGGTCTATCAATTTAGTGGTATTATGAGAAAAACTGACAATGAAAATAATAGCGGTATTTTCTAGAAATAGAATATTTTCATGTAGAAGCACTGAAGAAAGATGTAATGCCACATTCACACTTACTTTCTAATCTACAGTAATACTTGTTCATTTGCCTTTCCAAAGGTGCATTCTGTAATTTCAATATGAAGCACACTGTTAAAGTCATATCACTTGTTTTTAACTTTTAGCTTGTTTTTATTTTCAAGTGTCTTGACTAGTCTAGGACAACCAGATGTTGTTGTCCATCATGTGGAAGTGATGATTTTAAAGCTTCCAGATTACAACAGATGAGCAATGTGTACAAGCTTAATTCTTACATCTCTGAGAGGTAGGAAGACCTGTTGAACTACTATTGAGTTCATATTTACCTTTGAGTCTTTGGCAACACACTTCAGATTCCTGACTATGTATCTTGTGCTGTCTAAAGTTGTAAGCTATACAAATCCCTCCTTATCTAATCCACTGTTGTGATAATTTTCCCAATATATTTTGAATGAGTCTTCAATATAAAAATTTTCCTTACAGTGCAGTGTTTCATTGCCTGGGCAGAAATGATGCACACGTGACTTGACATTTGAACTCTTTATTTGTCATGTCATTTCTCAAAATACATCATCGATTTTATTATCTCACTTATTTCTTTTCTACTTTTCCCTTCCCTGTCCCCACTGCTTCTGTACTGTTTCCTGCTTTTCTTAATGCCTGTGTGAATTAACTAGACCACCTGAGCTTTCAAATAGCAGATAGTATTGTAAGTGGCTTGGAGGATTTAATTATTGTTTTATCTTCTTGTGGACAGGGTGGCTCCTAACTGTTTTCTCTAGCATTACCCTTCCTGGTCACTATGGCTTACTGATGACTTGAGACAGATGAAGAGGGAGAGCAAAGATAATCAGAATGTCTAATTATGAGATGAAAAGTTTTTCCTTTCTTATGCTCTGACTGTATAGAAAGTGCAAAAGGTCTCTTCATTTCCATGGTAGCAGCTGTTCATTTCTGTGCAGCAGAACATTTCTGGGTGATACAGATCTGTGTTTTTCAGTCACATCAATTACAGTTGCTTTGATAAAAAATTCACTCATGACAACAAAATCACATAGATCAACCTAAATCTTTGGAGACCAGAAATACTGGTCATCAGTTCTGGACTTTCTGCTGAAGTTACTCCCTGAAAATATAGATTATATGGAAACTCTTTAGACTAAACCCTACATTTGAATTTATAGGTTTTCCTCAGGAAGACCTGTCAGTTTTATTCAAGGAAGTTATTTACCGGTTTCGGTTTAAAAAAAGCCAAGCAAACCAAACACAATCTTCTTTTCTCTTCTGGAGGACAATAGGTCATATTAGAAGGCAACTCTGAAGGATCACAAGGAATCCAATTTAATCTTTGGGCTTGCAACAGAAAATTGTATGGTACTGGATGTTAATTTTTTCCTGGAAAAGAATGAAAAGGGGCCATATTATTTTTTAACACTTCAGTTAGATTTGGTTCAGCCAGGATATGTCCACTGCTAGAACGGCAACAATGTCACTAGAGTTGGCAAAATTCTGTGGAAGGTCAGCATGAGAAACCTTCCTGCTGCTTTCATTAATCCTTGCATTGTGTTTGTAGAAAGTGCTTGTCAAATACAATTGAAAGTTTGAGAAACAGAAGAATGCTGAACATTATATTGGTGTTTCAGAGAGAGTGATTTAGTTTATTATTGATCATGCTGGCTTATGATGTCAAAAAACCCGTGGTTTTGAAATGTGGTTGGCATATGTTTGCATACAAAAGATGCAATTGCCAAACTACATCATTTTTGTGGCTGGCTGTAAAAGAAGAGAAAAAGTCTTCTCTCCTGTATTGTAGTTGTTAAAATGGGTTATGATAAGTTGGTCATGACCCTTCTTCTTCTTTGCACTTGCTATTTTCACATGAGTAGCTGCTTCAAGAAGACTGCCTTCTATGATTCCTCTCCCTGACCCTATTTTGAGGTAAAGAAATATGAAAACATGTCATAATTTCTGAGGCTGAAAGGAGACCCCTTGAGATGGGAAGTGTATCCAACTTAAAACCAAATCTGTCTTACTGCTGATTAAGAAACTAGCAATTGCTTTTTCCATTTGCCGCCCAGCAGCTAATATCCTGTTGCATAGTGGGCTAAAGTCTGCATGTTCAGCTTCTAACTACACCTAAATAGTGCTGTTATCCTGGATCTGTCCTCACCTGGCACTGGGCCAAGAGAGAGCCCAGACAAGCTAAAATTAAATCTCATTTGGGCTTTGGATAAAGTCTTCACCTCCATCTTCTTGCTGGTGGGCTTCTCTCTAGTAGCTGACATAGCCATTGCTATGAAGTGAGAAAAGAGGATTTCAGCTAATGGGACTGCACTGGGATGACATAAGACATTGGAATAATAACCAAGAGGAGAAAATAACCATCTATGCTGTTCTTCCCTCTATAACTTCTAAGTATTTCACAGTGTAGTAAAAAAATACAAAGTAAAAGGGATAAAATCTCAGTCATACAGAAGTGACCCTACTTCTACATCTACATAGCAGCGAGAAGTACTGTTCTTTGTTTATGCAGAGGTCTGGCTGAAACTAGCAATTGAATAAAGATTATCTTGCAAATCTTGCAGAAGTGATAGGATAGAAGGAAAGGGAGAAGATTTGAGACTCTGAACATGACTGAAAATATTTGAAGAAACACAATAACCTAAGTGCCTTGTTCGTATTTTGTAAGGTATTTGCATCACTTAGGCAATCCTGGTAATTTTACTCCAAGACATACAAAATATGGTAAGCTCAGCTGCAATTAATTGTAGGTGCTTTAAAACAGGTACCAGAATCCAGAAAGAATTTAACAGTTCATTATTTGATCATTATTTCCAGTGCTCTAACAGGTTTATGAAGCATTTTAAGTGGGAAAGTTATTTGGTCCATGTTCTATCACAATTGTCCACAGCCTCTGTGCCCCCACCCTGTTAGGCAGACAAAGTGAGGCA
The DNA here is from genome assembly GCF_965178545.1 of Coloeus monedula. NCBI lineage: Eukaryota > Metazoa > Chordata > Aves > Passeriformes > Corvidae > Coloeus > Coloeus monedula. Next base: position 23,556,259 of record NC_138787.1, on the reverse strand, counting down.
CCTGGCCATTGCAACAAGTTAAGCTACTATTTTGCCTTGATTTTTTTGTTTGATCTTTTAAGATAGAAATGTTGTCTTCAGTTGGATAGGTATATGGAGAATAGAAAAAGAGTGTGTCTTTTTTGCCTTGCAAATGGAAGGAATGCATTGTTTCTACCTAAAATGGCTTTTCTAAGAAAGAAGATTTCTTATAAATATGAAGGAAATATTTTTGTGAGCATTCATTTATGCATCAGTTTATAGCTGCTGTATTGTGCATAATGACATATAACAAGCACAGGATGCTTCAGTGCAGATAAACACAGGAATTACAAGTATTAGTGACATTTAATTTTCTGTAAAACTGCTTTGTTTTATTTTTCTGCTTGGGTTCTTTTATTTATAACAATACTATGTGCTTAGAGTTAATGTCTGAAATGATTCTCTATATGTTACAGAAATTGCATTATTACATTAAATATATGTTCAGTCTCAGGCCAGTAGCAAATGAGTTCTTTGAAGCCAGTGCTGATTAGTGCAATTTTTAGCAGCATTGCAGAACATGGCATTTCATTATTGAGTCATGCTAAACATTATCTTGGCTTCTGCTATAAAAATAGAAAAGAGGAAAAAAGAAGACAGAGAAGGATGCTTTTATGCATATGACATCCAGCCCTGGGGAAGATGCAAATCTGGGATGAAAACTAATTGCTTTTTACTTTGTTGCGTAGCTTGAACTATGTGGAGCAGAGCTGACCAAAAGGAAAGCTGTGCTTTATGTTAACTAGCAGTGATTACTCCAGAAAGCTGCCATAAAAGCAATACTGTTAAAGGGACACTTAAAAAAATGATCCTTCAGGCCTTACAGAACAGACCTTATTGCATTATAAATGTGTTTTGATGGGCCTTCTTTGATAGGTAGATAGAGGGGAAAAGGATGATATAATGTAGCTAGTGGAATGGAAAAGCAATTATATTTCATCAGAAAGATAAAATTCACTGTAGTTTCCACCTCAGAAGATTGCTAAATATGGTTTATGTAATATAAGCAATTAAACGTGATAATATTAAAAAAAGGTGGTTTTTTTTTTTTTAAATCCTGTGCTTGTCTTCAGAAAGAGAGAAGAATTGTAGCATCTAAATTGTGGGAATGCACATTGTGCTTTAAATCAGTTTTGTGTGAGCATGTCTGCTCAAGGGCAGTTTAGAGGACAAGACTGAACATGGCAGTCACCAGTGATTCTCCTCCTACAAAAGGGAGGCGTGCATCTACATATAATTTTAGCTTTTTAGCCATTTAGGTTAATTGTCTTTGAAAGATATTTCCAATATGCACTTGGTAGCTCTCGAGTTCAAATGACTTAGTTTTTCATATCTTTAGTAAGCCATCTTTATGAAATGTTAAGCTGAACGCAACCAAAACGATCTTAAAAATACAAATATTGTGTAATGGATCTGTAAAATGAATACATCACAAAACAGTAATGTTGGAACTGAGAAGGTAATCGTGTGTGTGGTGTCTGCAAAAATATTCAGTATTTCATTACAGGCCATTGGAAAGGTGAATACACAAGTTTCATACCACTAACTTTATGATAATATGTATAAACCGAAATGAACATGTTAGAGTTCCATCTTTTAAGCATATGTAATTATTGATAATATAAAATAAATGAGATAATTATATGTTTGTCATGGTTTAACCCCAGCCAGCAGCCAAGCCCCACGCAGCTGCTCGCTCACTCCCACCAGTGGGATGGGGGACAAAATCAGAAGGGTAAAAGTGAGAGAACTCATGGGTTGAGATACAGACAGTTTAATAGAGAAAGCAAAAACCACCCACAAAAGCAAAACAAGGAATTAATTCCCTGCTTCCCATGGGCAGGCAGGTGTTCAGCCATCTCCAGGAGCGCAGGGCACCATCACAGGTCACGGTGACTTGGGAAGACAAACATGAGCACTCCAGATGTCCTCCCCGCTTTCCTCTTTCTTCCCTCCACTTCATAAGCTGAGCATGCTGTCATATGGTCTGGAATGTCCCTTTGGTTGGCTGGGGCCACCTGTCCCAGCTGTGTCTCCTCCCAGCCTCCCAGGCACCCCCAGCCCCTCGCCAGCGTGGCCGTACAAGGAGCAGAAAGGACCTTGGCTCTGTGTAAGCCCTGCTCAGCAATAACAAAAACATCTCTCTCTTATCAACCCTGTGCTCAGCACAAACCCAAATACAGCCCCCTACCAGCTGCTGTGAAGAAAGTTAACTCTACCCCAGCCAAAACCAGCACAGCGTTACAGCTTTCTATTGTTTATAGGAAGTCAGTATTTCATACTTTATGCTGACAGGTGTTCCTGAGTTCCAGATGGCATTTCAGAGTTATGTAGGTTGTCTAATCATCAATAAGTGGCTTATATGGAGAAGCAATTAATACCATGATTATTTTCCTTATGAGTCAGCAGGTGTGTCATATGCATAATTTCTAGTGTGTAAAAAATCAAAATGGGTTCTGCTCTGTTATGTATTTTACAGAAAGAAAGATGCTGAAAAAAAGATTCTTTATGGTTATGTTGATATCTATGCTGTGAGTATATTAAGAATGTAATTAAAAAGGGAAAGGATTTGACCTAGATGCTTAAAAACTGTGGAAAAAAAAAAAGTGGAATATTAATACTCTTTGTAGCTGGTTTTTGCACTGTATTTCAGAGGAAAACAATCATTCAGTTTATTGAAAACACTGAGCAGATATCAGTACAGAAAATAAAAGTAGCCAGGTATGAAGAAAATCAGATAAAAAGAAGGATAAAGGGGAAAAAAAATTAGTTTTCCATGTAAAAAAAAAAAAATCCCATGTTATCCATTTTGACTTTTCTGCTCAAAATATATTAGGTACAGATATTGTACTAGTGGAGCAATGAACCTACCAAGGCAAAGACAGTGAGACACACTCATTGCAACCATTTAATACTTCCCTGTTGTCCTAATAATTTCCTGTTTCCTAATGTATTTTTATTGTTATACTAATACTTAATTTACTGTAGTGATCAACACAGATGGTTTTCAGTAAATGTTTGCCTGGTATCCAGGTAGTTTTTAGGATGTATGCAACAGTGTCTTTTAAGAGAATGTATTGGTTTTCCTCTGGTAGTAAATACATGTAATACCTGTATAGATAACTTCAAATATTGTCACCTGGACTTTAATCTACCTTGTTGTCATCCAGAAGATGAGGAATATGTCCTAATTCCATCATCTGGAAAGGTACTGAAGTTCTACAAGAGTATGTGTCTACATTAGCACATACATATTTAAAGAGGGGTGTCATGTGCCTTTGTACAGATCCACTTTTGAAAGCAGTTAATTTCCTTTTCCTTTCCACCCAGTCATCTACAATGTGATGAAACCATAGACAGTGTATAAGAGCTGTTCCTAAAAAGACACAAAGACATCTGTCATAAAATGATGCTTCTCAGCTTTTCTAAAAGTGTATTTTTTCATTAATTAAGTTGATCTAAGATGTGGAAGGACAGTGCGCAGTTCTGGGAGGTGTCAGGTTAAGGATCAGCGTCTTTGCAACGTGTTATGAATTGTAGTTGGAGCTGTATCATAGCTAAAGAGGGTCACTTTGGGAAGCTTTCCAGGAGGCCATTTTTTATAGCTTTGGAGTGTCCTGGGTGGAGAGCTTTGTCAATACATAGGTGGAAAGGGCACTTAAGGCATTTGGTTTTGGTTTCTAAGTCATAGGCCTTTTTATTTCTTCTAACCAATACACTTTAAAATTCCTGGCAACAACTGTAGTCTCACTTTATACTCTGATAAGCAGGTTGTTTATCTAAGGATTGAAAATCCATACTCCAGGACTTGTGGTGACCTTCCTCCGTTGTGACTACTTACTAAAAAGTAATGTCTTTGAAGGTGGTTTATATCCTTTTATTTTGTTCAACTTCAAATACACATTTCAGTCTTACAACATGCAGGTGCAGTGTAAAGCATGCAGGAGGTGACTCTACTGTCTGCTTTTCTGTACTTGCCACTGTGTTTGAACTTCTAGTACGAAGAGACAAAAATATTAACAACTGTATTTATAAGACTTTAATGAAATAGTTTTTTTCCTGTGAAATATGTGCAGCTGCTGTGCATGCTGCTGCTGCATGGTGAAGGTCATTCCATCACTCATTTGGAAATTGTAAGAGATGAAAAAATCATGGACTGAGTCGAGTTGCTGGGCCCTGGTCTCTAAGGAGCTTGTGGTTTCCAAGTAAAAAGCTTTGGCTTTTTCTTGCTATTTTATCTCAGATACATTGTTTCTTCTACTGTGCGTTTGCTAGTATTTTATTACTTTAGGGAAATAAATTTTAGATCAACTGTTGTGTGATGACTCCGTGAAACCATAAGATATTAACAAATATAATGAAAAGGAGAGTGAAATGTTAGATTGCGACAAGTTTATTGCACTCTGATTGTAGCTTCACTGAAATATAATTCCACTGGCTCCTGCAGCATTGCTCTTAAATTAGGCTGGCAGAAAAAAACCCCAGTGTATTTATTCTGAGGTAAGCTTTGTCAAAGATGTGCAATGCAAAACTATTGCACGGTATTAATATACATAGGTTTGATGTAAAAAAAAGTTTATGCCTTAATTTTTTTTATCAATTTGTTATTTCCTATCATTATCTCTTCACACACATAAAATTTCTTAAATTGAATGACTTGGCACTTCTGTAGTGCCTTACAGTTCTGAAATGCTGTGTGAATATTCATTATGGCACAGAGCAGCCCAATGAGGAAGGTAGATGAGTAAGTATTATTATCCCTATTTCATGGATGGGGAAGCTGAGGCACAGAGATTAAGTGACTTTTCCAAGGCCACACAGCAAGTCAGTGGCAGATCCAGGAGTAGCACTCGGGGACTTCCTGGATCCCTCTCCCATGCTTTAAGCAGTAGACCACAGTGTTCACTGGACTCAGCAAGCAACTCATTGCAATAATGGACAGTTCCAAGGACTTGTACCTGGTCAGTGTGTCCACACATTTGTTTGCAGACTGCTGCAGTATGTCTGTATGGTTTCAGTACTCCAGTCCTTGTGCCCTGTGTAAAATTTTTTGCCTTAATCATCTTAAAATGGGGTAAAAGGAAGAAGTGGTAGAATTCTGACATAAATGTGGCATGGCAATGAAGAACATTTATTTTTCATTATTCTTATTCTGAACCTTATTCTGAACCTGCCGAAACTGGTGGGCCAAACTGCAGTAGATTCATGGCTTTGAGGATGTTAGTGTGGAGTTTGGGTGGCATGAATTCTATCTTCCATGGCTGTATTATGGTTAGTTTTACCTATACTTTCAGTTTCAAATGCTCATTTATTGCAGCACTTAAAAATAATAAGTTCATAGTTTTCCTGAAATTCTAATAAAAAGCAGAGCATTACTAATTAAAATTAGGTTTCCAGTCTCTATTCATCCAGGGGAAAGTGGAGTGGGATCTGTTTTTACTGGTATTGTGATAGTCCTCACCACCCAATAAGTTTAAGCACTAAACTACAAGAAAACCTTTGTGTCACCTCTCCCCTCCAAGGGGGCAGTACAGGAATCACAGAAATTACTTCTAGAGTAAATGCAGTATAACTCTTGTACTGGTAAATACAAGGTGGCTTTCATGCTGCTCCCTGGGAAGTCAGCATGTTCAGTGCAAGGCCTGTTTAATTGGACTTTGCTCAGAGTTTGACAAGTGAATTGCTAACAACACAGTACTCCCAATTAAGCTGTTTGTCCCTGTAATATTAGTGGAATAAACCCACTTCTGAGAATGAGGCAAGGCTGAGACTTGCTGTGACATTACAGGAAGAGGAGGCAGAGAAGCAAAAGACTGCCAGAAGCTGAAAATTGAACACATGGGAAAGGAGAAGTCAAAGTGTATGAGCATATTTTGATAAATATTAATGAATTAATTTGTATTTAATTTACTTAGATAATCTGTAAAGGCTTTAAACTGTCCAGCAATTTAGTATGTTCTCCACTGTAAATTTTCCCTAACATTGCTTCATTTCTGATGTGTATGTCTTGTGCTAGAGCAGCATTACTTATGATATGGCTCTAATGCTTGGCCTTTGACATCCTGCTTAATCACTCACCCAGGGGCATTGCATTGTTACATCTAACTGCTTTAAAATAATCGATTCATTTTACTGAAATGATCAAATGGTTTGTGCAAAGTTATACTTCCCTGGTACATCTTAACAGGTTATTATCTAATTCTAAATTTTTAAAAGACAAAATAGAAGTTTCAATAGAAGGCTGTTTCTTATTGTCATATTTTAGTTATGTACTATTATCTGTGGGAAAGGTCTAATAAAGACATTTTAACACTTGGTCTTTCTTTCTTTAACAGCCCAGATGCTTGGTGCTGACACATTCATAGGATTTTTGTATGTAAGATAGCTACAGCATGACAGCTATTTTTAAAAAAGAGAGGACCCTGAAACAAAACCTCACATCCAGAATGCACCACATCCAGCTATATAAGTGAATCTTTTTGCCTGGGACATCTGATCTTTAAGGAGAAGTGCTCAGAGTTTAATTCCTTATTATATTCCATTGCATTCTATATATAGATTCATATTTATCATGTAACACTGGTATTTAAATCCCCTTGCTTCAGACTTGCATTTAGATACCAATTTTATATATTGAAATCAAAGAGTCCTAGTTCTAATATCACTTACTAAAACCCCTCTACTAGTGACAAATGAATATAAATCCATGATATATTAATTGATACTTTTGTATAATGCATCATTTTTCATAATAGTTTAACGGAAACTGCTCTAAATGATGTTGTGAAATATAGACTGTATTTGACTGCTGGATTTTTTCACAAGTGATGTCAAACTCATAGTGAACCGAATACTCATTTTAGCATGGCATCTAGTGCCTTGTTGCTGAACTCCCAGAAGATTTTCTGTTCAGGGAAATGTGTTCTTTCTCTTTCTCTTTCTCTTTTTCTTTCTCTTTCTGTCAGAAATGACAAAATCACTGATTTCTGTAGCTTACCTAGCCTGAGTACAATACACTAGTTGATAACGTACTGCATTTACAGTGCAGTAGAGAGTACAGTTAAAATGCATGTATGACTAAAAATTAAACATGAATATGTTCCTGAGGAAGAACAGCTTTTCTGTCTTCTGCTCTTAGTGTGTGCTGCCTGCCTTTATACTAAATTCAGCTTGGTGTTTGTAAAGAAAGGCAAAGTCTTTGCAATTCACAAGTAAGTGAAGCCAGTTGTTTTCATGGTGTTAGTTTTATTTCTTACCATATTGTCACTGAGTATTATTGTCTAGCTTTGCCAAAGTATAAGGAGTCTTCGTAATAATAATTTGGGAATTCTGCTTGTAGCTCAGGATCCTGGTGTAAAGACAAAAATACATGTGCAACCCCTTACTTCAGGTAAATGAGAAAAAAGGTGCCTTGGTCAGACATTTCTTCTGTCATCTCTTTCATTGTCCTATTGACTCATGTTTTTCTTGGTTTCTGGTAACCAGTGTTTACTCACCATCTTGCAGGGTTTACCAGGAGAAGTTTTGCACATCAAAGTTAGCTGTAATCACACCTCAGTAAAAACTGATGTGTAAGAAATAGATTTTAATAAGGAAAATTAAATTCTTAAACCCCTTTTCGTTCTTGAGTTGGAAAAATCAATAATTAAATATTAAAAGCATCTTTGTTTTACAGTACTGTAAAATCTTGACAATAGTTTCCAAATGAAAGTAGCTTAGCTGTCCTTTTTTCTCTTTTGTAGAGAAATGATGAAGAGGCTGTTGTGGATAGAGGTGGAACTCGCTCCATTCTCAAGACACATTTTGAAAAGGAAGATCTAGAAGGTGAGGGATGATTACTCTGTGCTTTATGTTGTCACATTCTTCTGAAAGTACTGAAATAAAATTCTAACGTGTAAAGTCATTGATTTGAGCAGGGATGCAAAGAGACAAGAGAGTAGAATCTCATAATTTATTTTAAAAAGAGAAATATTACTGTCTTCTCACAGCAGTGTCCAGAAACAGGTGACGGTGGAAGGAGTTTGCTAGTTTTCGGTGATCTATAGTCAAGTTGTGTAAATATGGATGTGTCACTTTAGATAAGTCTTTTAAACTTTCAAATATGCAGATGCAAACAGGACTGTTGATTTAGTACTTATCAAGGGTTCTACATTTGCATTACAATCCTCATGTAGTTGCTTAGCCACATCTTCAGCTGAACAAAAATATTCTGGAGTGTCACAGATTGGATACATGCTTGATGATATCTACTGTGGAAACCACCTAAAATGACCATGTAGAAGAAAGTGAGAAATTGTGAGAACTGTTTCATAATACTGGTCTAATGAGTCAGTTGCATTTCTATTTCTTTAGTGTATCTCAAACTTTGGTTACTACTGTACTTAAACTCTTGTATTGAGTTGTGTGAGCCCCCAAGTCATAGTTATCATGAAAATGAGTTTCTGTTGCACATATGATATCCCTTTCCTGAGATTGGAACTGACTGATTTTGTTAGCTTTTTGTAGTGGGACATGGAGGTTCCTGTCTTTGTCACACAGATCCACATGAACTAGCCCAAAAGAAATATTAAGATCAACATGCTACATCTGAAAAGTTCCCTCCTTCAGTTCTAAAGGCAGTATCTCCATCTGTGCAGGAACTTGGGCTTTCTAAACGCCTACCATTGATTACTTCATAATTTTTTTTTTTTCCTCTGGCTGTATGATCTCTGTGTTCTCTGCTACATATTGGCCATACTGATGATTTCTTGGAAATACCAACATGTTACACAGCAACTCCCTGTTACTGCTTCCTTCGGCAGTGCCTCCCTCAAAAAGCCGATGTAGCTGCATTTGAAAGGGGCCTGGCTGTGTCTGTATGAGGTTGTCTCTCACAGAAGGATGTTAACTGTTGTGCAGTGTAGCATGTATGAGGTCGGTGGCTCTCCACTCAGTCTGGGGAAGTCTGAGTGTGTGCAAGGATATACCTCAGGGAAGATGTTTCCAGAGTGGCATTTAGAGTTTTGGTGTCTCCAGGGATAAGAGTACCAGTGGGTCAGGCTGGCAATGACAGTGTTGGACTTAGGCAAAAAACCTCCTATTTTGAATCTCACATTTAATCTTCTGTGGTCTTCAGTCCCTTGGTCGCATCCTTGACCAAAGAGAAACCATTGTATCTGGTGTCCTTAGAGGAACACCTAATGGAAGAGTGGGAGCTCTCTGTCTCCCTTTCTCTGTGGTACTGACTCAAAGAGTTTTTGCAGGGTAAGTCTACCCACAAAAATATGCTTTTTCTGAGTCATTTTATTGATCATGGTAAGGTGGCATTTCAAAAATGGACAGCTTTCTGGGGAATGACATCTTTAAGATCAGCCACATGAGCAGACTCAAGCATTAAGTTTGTCAGAATTACTGTGATGTTCCACATGTGACTACATGGAACATAATTTAAGAACTGTATTTAATTACTTTTTTTCCCCACCATCCTATATGTGTAGAGTTGCTCCTGTGAAATATCAGTGAAAATATTACTTCAAAGATCTGCTCCTAGGATGTTATCAATAGAAATTGGAACATGGCAGTGACACTCCCACAATCTTCCCATCATTTTAAATTGAATTAAATTTAGAATACTGAAAAATGCTGCAGTTAGCAAATGAATCTGCTTTTATTAAAAATAAAATCCCAATGTTTCATAATGTTCTAAGAAAACAGTTTTTCAGTATAGAATCAATCCTTCATAATGCAATTAGCTTTCTCAGATAAATTTCATGCTCACTCTTAAGTTCAGATCAGTTTGTCTTTAAGTATATAATCATTACATTCAAAAATACCAGGTGAAATAGTAAGTTCTGAAGAGATTGCAGATTTTAATATCCAGTTGCAGTTTAACAGCATGTCCATTTGTTTTGCGGTACATCTAGGCACTTCTCCCCCTGGAAACAGGGAATGTGACTCACAAATGTCTGTCTTATTCACTGAACATTGTGTTGGGTTCTGCTGAAAAATGTACCTTTTTCCTAATGACATAACAACTATGAAATATGAAATTAAATAATCAGGTGCTAATTGCATATCTTAGAAAAAGAATATAATCAGACTATTCATATGTATTATGTAATTAGCCTTTTGACAGACATTTAATTGGGTTTATGTTTTAAAAACGTAAATAGCTAGTTACTGAATATTCTGGGGAAGACTAGCTTTGCCAGCATTTAGGTTTCAATAGCACCATGACAGCAACATTTCAAAAATTGCAATTCATATGGAAAACTACAGGTTTAAATCTGAAAATCAGTATTAAATTTCTTCTTATTAAATCTTATAGTTGTAAGTATTTTGTCCTTTTTTCTTTTAAATTTTACACTATCAACATTTGAACTTCAGAAATACTGATTTAAATGTGTACTAAAATTTCCATCTGAAATTTCTTGGCCTAGCAAATATTTGGATTTGCATATTTTAGGCGGTCCTTGTGCAAGTATATTGCAAGTACATTTCTTGTTGAAAGCATGAAGATACGGCGATTAATCCTGCCTCAAAGAACAGACACAAGAATAGATTTTTGGCTCAGTCTCTCTAGATCAGTGTTTTCTTTTCCTGAGAAGTATAGTAAAAATTTAGGAACTTAAGACAGGAACTGCAGTACTTATGGGATGTAATGCTCATATTAGTGCCAGTAATGATACTTGCAGTAAGTACTTCAAATTGTGTCTTTTTACTTAAGTTTTGTAGTGCTTTAGAGGTGAATTGTTTGCAGAGCTTTGGCATTCAGATTTTCAGCATGAATTATTTTTCCATGTAAATAATTTTTTGTGAGTTGTAAGGTCAGGATCAGTCAGTAATATTGAATAAGTCATTTGTCTGACTGTTGCATTAATGTAGGGACAGAGAAAGCATTTCTAAAAGCAAAAAAAGATTATCTTCTGTGGTTACGATCATCTGTTACGCATGTTACCTTTCAATGTGTGTACAGACTAAAATCCTACTGAAATAAACATGCTCTCATTTTTATCAGTGGTGGAATTCCTAAACAAGAATTGGGCACTGATTCTGGATGCTCAAGTACTTAATTGTCAAAGGACAGGTTGTACATGTACCTGTTCTGAGAGCAGCTAGGCAAATTTTCATGGACAGATGTGCACATCAGCGTTACTCTCTGCTTATTCCATGGGCTTGTCTCCGGCTGGCTGCCATTGCTTCAATGTATGCTCAGGAAGAACAGTTTTCTGATCAAATGGATATACCTACTTTTTATCTCCGAGGTCAAAAATACTTGGATTGCACTGTGCTGGAGATGTTAGATTCTCTCAGGTCACATGCTGAGACTTTTGGACTGTGTAGATATGCAAAGGGATTGACATTAAATACAGTCTGACCAATGTCTTTTCCTTATGCCCACCATAATATTAGCTGAGAGGAAAAGTGACTGTTCCATGGCCATCCTTGCTGGAGGTGGCCAGCTGCAGATTGAGGATTTTTGTGAGAGTATTTCAGAACTGCTGTGTGTATTGCTGTGGCCTGGTTTGAGAAGCAGCTTCAACCGGAAGATGGCTGGAGATTAGATTGTTAGGTGAAGGTCCAAGCATGAATCAGGGATGAATTCTGTCTCTGTTGGAGAAAATTGGAAAATTATCCTTGATTCAGAGAAGTCAAGATTTTGCTTAAGGTTTTTATGTTTCATTCATTTAAGCTGCCTAAGTGGTGTGGGAAAATTTGCCTCATGGGAAATCAAGTTTGCCGTGTTTCACATCTCTGAGGACATGTAAAACACTGTATCCAGTATATGCATCACTGTACATCAGAATATGCATTCTGACACTTTTGACAAAATTCAGATTACTTGGATTGCTTACTGAAAGTCACAAAAAACCTTCAAGCTTAATTACAATATAAATGTCACTAGCACAACACAGAATGATGCAGAAGCTGAGGCTTTAAACTTAATAAACCAAAAATTAATTTTAAATTTTGTAGAGATATTTTGTAATTAAAAACCTGCATGAAGATTAATTTTTATAGTAGATGTCCTGCTGAACAAAAAAAGTGAGATTCCAGAGTATTTAATTATTCTCTTTTAAAAATAGTTACTTCTGTTATTTTTTTTCTTTTTAGGTTTGTTCTAGTTTGTGACAATAATTTGAAAATAATTTTCATGAAATTTTGATTATATACTGTTAGGGTTAATATATTAAAAACCTCGTTGTGATTAAATGCTAATCTCCATATATTATTATGTAGTAGAAATTTGAGTGGCTATAGTTTTCTAAGTAGCCTTTTATTCTCAGAGACTGGACCTTTTTGGTAGAAATAACATCACAGTACACCCCTCTGCCACTGACATTTTTTACCTGAAAATTAATAGGACCTAGCAGCTCATAGGAGTGAGAGAATATAAAGGATGTTAACATGGCCTTGATTCACCTATGTCTCAATGTAGAAGCAAGTCAGATACCAGCTCTACTTGGTCAGACAGGAACATCAATCAAGATTTCCCTCCCCTTTGGCTTCCAGGATGCTACAGCCTACTGCAAATAATTTGTTACCATGTCAGTACAGATCCCCTGCTCCAAGCTGCCTTGCCTGTGCTTCCCTTGGGTACCGTGCTCACCCTGATGTTCACTTTGACCTCACTCGTGCTCCTTGCAGCGATGCTTGCTGCACTTAGATGGGCACAATAAAAGCTGTGGAAGCAGAGTCAGGGAATGATTTGGTTTAGTCTCTACCTGAAAGGTTGCTCTTTCATTTTGTTGCCTACCAGCTATTACATACTGGAGCTTGTTCCATTTGTGATTTCTAAGTCACATGTTTCTGTACTGCCTCTCATCTGGTTTTTGTTTTCTTTTTCCTATGTAATTCAATATTCCTTGTGATCTCACTTTTCTCCTTTTGTCTTGGCAGTCACCTGGTTTGATCCCTTTGGATGGGTTCTCTTGTCCCTTCTCAGGAGTTTCTATGTTTGTGGGAGGGTGGTTCACCTTGAAGATTCATGGATAACTTTGAAGGTTATGTTCACAAAATCTCTTTGAAATGATGAATAATGAAATAATGGAAGGAAACAAGAGCCACAGTGTTGGTTGAACACCACAGTCTTTAGCTGATCATAAAGTTTGGTTGTGAATTTGGTTTGAATTTGCTCTGAGCTTCACAGACAGGAAACCTTTTCAGTATTTGTAGGGAGTAATATTTTCAAATATTTCACTTTGTGAAATCCCAGATGAAACTGACACAAACTAATTTGCCATTATTGGTGAAAGCTGCTAAATTGCAGCATCAGAAGACATAAACACTCTTTTTTAACACACAGTTGTACTAGTACTGAGGTTGCTTTTTTTTTTTTTTTTTTTGGCTTGTTGCTAGTTTAGAAATATAGGCCAAATTCTTCCCTCCAATAACCACAGCTTCTCTCTCCATCAGTGGAAAGAGCTTGTGTATCTGAGCCTGGTCCTTTTACATTCTGTGTCTGCTGGCTTTTTTTCTTTTGTCTGACAGGCAAGGTCCTGATCTCATGATTGAGCCATACATACAACACCTCTGGACTCCTCTGGAGGAATGTAGGAAATTTGGAACATAAGCGCTGGTTAAAAAGAATTTTTAGCCCACCCACAACCTGGAAAAATATTTTTTTAAAAGGCAAGATTTTTTTGGGATAGCAGTGAGTGATTGAGGCTCTTTAAAAGGTCCTTAACTTTAATGACTTCAGTGAGATGCTCTTATCCTCCATATTCAATGTGTCCTTAATGTTATCTTGGGCCAGGGATATTGCTTTAATTTTTTTCTCTATAATTTATATTGTAATCTACCCTAGAATATAAATTACATGTATAATCTAAAACAATTTTTGAAGGTTTTCTTGTCAGTTCCTACAAATTATAGCATGGCAAAAAGGTGAAAAATGCATTTTAGACAAACCATAACCACAAACAGCAATGTAAACGGTTAATTTAAGAAGGATTGCTTTTGTCCTTTCTGCTTTTTCTTCACCTCTGCCTCCCTGCTGCACTACAGTAACGAATCATGAGTCATGTACTCTCTACTCCTACACAATTCACCATAATCACTTTTTTTCCTATAAGGAAAAAGGCAAATTTTTTAACCCTACGTGGACTGATGGTATTCTGTCTCTACCTCACTGTCCATTTTTGAGAGAATGGAAAATTGCATTTGGTTCAACTCTAGCTGTCAATGCATAAAAGAGGCTTCAAGGCACTGAGTGTTTTCCAGAGGATGGAGAAACCCCTCTGGTCCTGCTGAGGTCAGCAGTCATCTGAGACTTGGCTTGAACCACTGGCAAAGTATCCTCTTTCAAGGCATCTTGCCTTTGAAGTGTGCTTCCTCAGTAGGTCACAGAAGCCTGCCTTTGCTCTTTCTGGAGGTGTTTCAAGACCCATCTGTTCCCTTATCTGCCCCTTCCCTCCATACCTGTGAGCAGGGATCTGAAAGCCTTGGTGTCAGCAGGTGCCTCAGGCAGATTCTGATAATCCCAGGTGGAAGGCAGCACAGGCACATGTACCCTGAGCATCTGGTGCTCATGGATGTTCAGATCCAGGACAGTAATTTTTTTGTACAATTGCCACCATGTTGGCTGGTTCACTACCAGCCATGTTGAGTTCCACATTCCTGGTGTAACATGGAGACCTGAGAGAGGTTTGCTCCTCTCCATAGTTTGTGCTCTGTTTATGTTACAATTTTAAAAGGCAGAATTGGCTTAGGTGTCAGTGAGCCATAGGATTCATCTGGTCTTCTGAGCCTTTTCTATTAACCTTACAGTAGCATCAGTAGTGTTTTATTGTAGAAAGACTATGATTCTGTTCTTGCAAAAACACACTCTGGACTAAAATGTTGATTTATTCCAGATGGGCTGCCAGGAAAGTGAAACATGACCACATGCATTAGTATTTTCAGTATTAGCATTCAGGAGCAAATAATTTTTAAAAACAGACCCTCTGAGAAAATACAGCAATACACAAAGGTTATTTACAATGTGAAAGCTTATTAAAGAAATGCAATGCACTCAATCAATCTGTTCTGCAGTGACCTTTATACAATGCTACACATTCACTGGTAAATTGTATAAAGATTGTTTATTAAAAAAAGACTGTATTTTGAATCAAATTGCACATAGCTTGGGAACATGATGCCTTAGGTTTTAACTTCTATATTTTTCAGATTCTGTACTGCTTAGTGTGTGGCTCTGAAGTTTCTTGTAGCCTGTTAATCTCTGCTCTCTTGTGCTGGTTAGACATAACAAAGCCTCTCCAGGCCTGCTCTTCAAGGACACCTAGACTGTCCTAGGCCCAAAAGTATGAACCAAAGAGCCTCTAAGAGGGGGTAAGCTGAGGGGAATTACATCATTAAACTGAAGCTTTAATTGGAGAATTAACCCTGCTATGCAAATGAACCAAACCTATAAAAGTGTGAAGAACTCAGGGCCTGGGGTCCATCTTGGGGTCCATCTTGCAATAGCCTCTGGCTCCCCAGGGAGTACCTTTGAAGGCCTTTCAAATAAATCCCTTTTATTCCCTTACTCCTGTCTAGTCTCTGTTTCTAGGAGGCCTCTTAAGGCATCAAACAAAACCCAGAATATAAAGGTAGTTCAAATGTATGCATTTATAGCATAAGAGCTTGTGGTTTACCATCAAAGCATTAAAACACTCCTTGAGTTAAAGTATTCTAAGGACTGAAGAAATAATAACCCATGTTATAAAGCATTCTTTTAATTTTTTACAGGATTACATTAAATCCAAATGATATTATAAAATATTTAAAAGGGATCCTGTTAATTATAATTATTTTTGAGGCAGATGAAAGTGCATATAGCCATGTGTAAAAATCAGGATCTCCCCTAAACTTTTGAAGAAAATATGTATTGTGCTCTAAATGTCTTCAGTTTGTGGAGGTATGATTTCATTGCCCTAGAAAAGAGGGATATGAAATATACATTATTAATATGGATATGTCTTGCAGAGACATTTATCAGAATAAAATCTAAGTAGAAGTGGCATTTGGGGTTGCTGTTTTTCAAAGGAGAAATTTTTCCTTACATTTAAATTTATTTTAAGAACCCAATAGAAAATTAATCATCTAAAAAACCAGGCTCAGAATAGCAAGCATTTTCTGCATATCCCTTGAAAATGACAGAAGGAACATCTAGAAATGGTTTTCAGAACCTGGAATTCTGGGTCTTTAAAACCAGAAGCTTATCCTAGCTACCTATCTTATGCATTAAATAAGTGGAAGGAAAAAGAAATGTAGTGGGATTTCTAAAGCTCTGAAAACACATAACCCATTATAATTGATGGTGCTTGATGACTTAACTTAGGTACTTCTGGAAATCCCATTACAATTATTTGAGTGATGTGACATTTCAAGGGAAAATGGAGATGGAGAGAAAGGATTTGTAAATGTTTCCTGTAATTTAGTGGAATTAAGATCTATTTAATGGAATGCTAAGAGTACAGATTTTTTTGCCCCAGTACCTCCCATTCTTCCACAAACAATTTTAACACAGAAAACACACCCATTTGGTAGGGAGAGCAAGCTGTTACGTTCAGCTCTTAAACCATGTGTCAGTTCTGTGTGAGAATGGTCATTAGGTTGTACCTGATGTCAGTGGTTTGTAGCCTACTATGACTTACAGTTGTTACTATTTCCCATACTTTAGTGTCTTTGTAGCCTTTCCAAAAGGATGAGAAATTATGATCTAATTGAGCTAGGTGCTGTGAAAATGTATGGCAGAGCAGAATTATTTTACAATATTTGAGCAATATTTGAGCAATAGTCAGGCATTTTTAGTTGGCATCCTGATGAAGTAAATACTAAAACACACACAAATATTCTTAAAGATAAATGAAAGAAATGCCCATATGCAATCAGTTACTATTTATAAGGATATCCTGGATAGTGGCTATCCTGGTTGTTCCTGACTTCACTCAATTATAGATGCTCTTTCTTTTTAGAAATTTTAGTCAGTTTTTGCTGAGGTCTGCCCTGCTCTGTCCATGTTTGACCTTCTGATCTTTTCAAATTTAGAGAGCTCGCTGTAAACTCTTGTTTAATAATGCCTTGGACAATTTGTACAGAAAAACATACATTATGTACATTCTGGGCTCTAGTTCACAATACCTACCATGGAAAGGTTACTTGAAATAAAGTAAAGAGTAATTGGATTTCTTTTGTATTTCCTCTTTCTTTTTTTGCTGCTTCTATCATTCATTGTCACTTTGTCAGCAATTTAGAATTCATTACTCTTTTGTTCCCAGATGGTCTTCTTTTTGCTCCACAGTTGTGATCTTTTAATAAACCAGAACTACTTCTCAGATTTTTTGTATTTTGCTCTATGATTTTTCTGTAGAAAACTATTGCTTTTCCCCTGTCAGTTTCTTTTCCTCTTATTTGTCTGAACCTTGTTATAAGCACCTACATTTCTCTGTGGGTTTATTGAAATTATGCCTAGGTGGGACTCTGTTGGTCTCGGTAGATTCACACAGAAAGAGTAAAATCCACTTTGCTTTTTTCTGGTTATCTATTTCAGTTTCCACATTCCTGTTTCTTTTCAGTGTGAACTGATTGTGTCTGTGTAAGGAAAATTGCTGTGGCATTCAGGCACACACACACACACGAATGTTCTGGCACTGTTTCCCAGTGTACTGAATAATGTACAGTCAGGACTCAAGTCCTGGTTTCAGCCCTGGAAATTAATTGAAATGTGAGTCTCAATCAACATTTCCTGATGCAGGTACAATCTGATCATTGACGTGGGAGAAAATTAGGATAAGCATGCCCACTTCTGTCACAAAGCAGCAGAAATGTACTAAATTACTAAATTAAAAAAGCAATCCATTTGCACCTCTGGAAATTACTAAATTCTTAGGAAGGGTAAACCCACTCCTTTCAAAATGTTGTTTTGCTTTTTCTTCTATCCAAGGAGGGGAACAAGGAAATATAAAGTACTACATTACTCATGTCCTTCAGTATCTTTTTAATGAGTTCTTTTTATTTAATGCATTTTTCCTTGTGTCATGCACTTCTGACTGCAATGCATTTGAAATACACAAAAGGCAGCAGTTCTCTTTAAACCATTTCTTGGGTTAAATGTAATAAGCAAGAAGAAAGAGTTATTTAATAAAAAAATATTTTTCAACTCATGGGCATTGTTTTAGGAAAATCTCCTAACTCTAGAAGACTAGTCTCTCAAAAATTGATGCCTCTGCTTCGTAGTCTCCTCTACACTGATCACAGTTAAGGAAGTAACTAGTGTGGTGTCCAGAGTCTTTTCTCCAGCTTTTTTAGCTCTGTCTCTGCAGAGAATTCCTGTCAGCCATGAATTTCTTTGATGTTTTGTGACACATGCTGCCTTGCTGGGTTTTCTGCCTCCTCTGGAGTCTCCATGGGATTACACACCTTGTGCTACCTTAGCTTAATGTTCTTGACCTTTTTCAGATGATTGACACTGCTGAATGATTGCAGCAAAGCAGCAATTATCCATGAGCTGTGTTATGTTCATTTCAAGGAGAAAATAATGTTATTTGAGATGAGTAATCTGGACTATGTCTTTCTGCTGAGTAAACATAGGAGACCTGCCTGCAGTGAGTCATGATTCCTTTCCCATTTGTTCTGGTTAGTGGTTCTTTCTTCACAGCTCTGCTGTGCTCTCCCCCTTCTAAATGCTTTACTGTGCTCTGATCCTGTTAGCCCACATAGCTAAGAGAGCTAAATATTTTGGGCTTGATCAGCAACATAAAATTCCTCAGTCTTCAAGGCAGCAGGCATGCAATATGTACCTTCTTATGTATTTGAAAAAATAAAACAGAAGAAATGAAAGCACCCGAAGCTACCAGCAATGTATTTAGGATGTGAGCACGTAAAGTTGTGTAGGGAATTTGTTCTCTTGCTTACATAGCGTTTTATTGTTTTTTTCAATCTTTTTTTCCCCCCTTCGTTTTCTATTCAGTGAATTTCCCACAAGAATTCTGTCAGAGTTTGGCTCATAAATAGGAATGAGTTTGGTAAAGTTCTTATACACACAAAGCAAACAGCAACTTCACCAAATGTTCAATCCAAAGAGATCCATGTGTCTCTTCATGTTACTGTTTTGGAAGACATTTAACAGAACACCTGTCTGGCTTTAATGAAAATTCACATACAAAGATGCAAATTTGAAGAAAAAACCATAAATCTGGCACTGCCTTGTAAGGACTTCAGTACTGGGATTTCTTCCTGTATTAAGGGGTTGTGTATCTGTGATGCTTAATCATCATTATCAATACTGTTATGACCATTAACATTAGAATAATAAATATGATATAAATTCAAAATTATAATAATAATCACACCATTTGTACTATTAAGGTTGTTAATATTGTTGTTCTGTTGCCATAGCTCCTTTCTGAAAGGTACTTTTTTTACCTGTAGGCCATCGAACGTTGTTCATTGGGGTTCACGTGCCATTGGGTGGAAGAAAGAGTCACCGACGCCATCGGCACCGCGGGCATAAACACAGAAAGAGAGACAGAGAGCGAGATTCAGGATTGGAAGATGGGAGAGAATCTCCTCCTTTTGGTAAGACAAATTTTATTTTTGGATAGGTCTTTAATAATAAACATTAGCATGATCTGTCCTGTTGTTGCTCAGACATGATTAGCAACTGGATTTTGGAGAATCCACTAGAACCTCTGCTGCTGATTCATTCCTTTGAACAAATCCACTGAAGGGTAGCAGCCAGTGGCAGTCAATGAGAAAGCTCAGTAGTTTCTAGCACTGAAGGAGCACTGTGAGAGGCTAAGTGTTCTCACAAAGACAGGCTGCTCCACCACTGAGGGGGGGGAAGTGCCTTATGGCACCAGATGCCCTCAGGGAAGGCTCTGGAGTATTTGCCCCGAAAATGTAACATAGAAGAGCTGTGGTCCTTTACCATTAGTTTTGTAATCATGTTGATGTTACTGAAGCTGCAGTGTTTTATCAGATTCAAACCATGGTCTAGGTTGTGTTTACCTTTTTCCTAACATGACAGTGTAAATGTGCCATTGTAACATGAATCTGCTAACTGAGGAATTGAGAGCAAGCAGGAAAAAACACCTTTCAGTAAACAAACCTGATATGAAACTCCTAAAATTTTACATTAGAAAACATTACAGAGAAGAGAAAAAGGTTGTCATTAATAAATTACTCAAGCTTTGTCTCAAAACATGAGAAAATTATGTGCTGTTCAAAAATAAAAAGTATATGTGATGAAATGTCCAAGGCATTAAGTGTTTAAAATATAATGGAAGCATGCATAGCAAACAATTTGTGTTTTTAAATCATTAGAGAAATGTGTCAGTGTAATTTCAGGTTACAAAATAGTAATTATAAGACTTCCTTTTAATCAGAAGCTTGTATTATGTGTGTGGAAAGCTTTTGAGCAAGTATATTGTAAGTGCTGATGGTTAGAGCTTGAAATTCTCAACTCTTGCACAATGGTTTATTATACTGAGAGTAAAACAAAGTCAAGACTTTTTCAAACTTAGCAGATACAAGTTATGCTTTGAAGACTGAACAGTGAAGAAAAAATTGGCTGTGGTGGTTCTGTCTGGAATTGATTTCAAACGTACAAAGACCGAATACTATACTGAAACCAGTTTCTTGGAAAAAAAACAAAGTTCATAAATTATTAAAACAGTTTTCAAAAAGAATATGCATATATACATATAAAGTCAGATTAAAAAGAAACAATTGAAAGTTACATTAGCCAAGAAGTGAGATATCTTGAACTATGAAACACTGTCTTCTGTTGAGTCATCTGGTTTTATTTAAGTGCCAGTATGTGACACATTTTGGCTGAGAACTTAGCTCTGTTCTTTCAACTTCTGGAGACCTAGACTTGTGTCCTTCTTAATGTCAAAAGTAAAGAAAAAAAAAAAAAAGGAATTAACTGGCTGAATCTGTCCTTAATAGTCTTTGACATTTTTGCATACAGTAAAATGCAGTGTTCGACACAATTCTATGCTGGGTAAATCAGCCTATGTTCAAAGGATCTCTGAGGGTGAAATAGCAGGAATATGAAAAAAAGAGATAGGTTTGAAGTGCATTTGTAATTGATGTTCACTGCACTCGTCCTCTGGTGTACCTCAAGAAATGAGTACAGGTCTGCAGTTTTTTAAGTCACATTTTCACTTCTAAAGGTAATATAACTACCAACCAATTAAAGGGTGTGTGTAAGCGGTATCACTTGACAGACAAGTTACAGGCCAGAAATATGGAAATGTTTTCTGGATTCAGAATGCTAAAGATATTCTTCACAGTGCTTGGTTGATAACAGTTCAAAGAATCCAAAGATAGAACCACAAATCTGGAAATATCCAATCTTTCACCCTAAATAATTATCTGAATAGTAAATTTTGAGGGTTTTTCGCTTTGTCTATCTGACTCCTGGAAGTTTGGCCAGTGAACCAGATTATGAGCTTTGAGATCTGTCCATCCAGGCAGAAATGTGGCATTCTATAGACAAGATTGAAAGGGATTTGCATAATGAAGGCAAATCTTAAAATGCTACAGTGATGGTAAGGTTGAGCACATACAGATCAGGCAGAAAAAATAATACAGAGATTTATAATAGTCTATATCAACATTCTTTTTTACTATGGCTTTTCCTTACAGGAGTTTCAGGCAGCTTGTTATGCTGCTTGGGGAGAAGCCTTGCCTTTAGAGAGAATATAAGCATAGTTTTTCTGTGTTTTGTTTGCACAGAGGGAGCAACAGATACTTCCCACACTAAATTTGAATCTACTAAACCTCAATAAGCTCTTTAGATCTTCTTCCCCATGACTACAAGTTTCTAACAGTAACCAGAGCTGAAGGAAACTCGAAGGAAGACAGATGCACTTCCTTTTCTTGATGCATAACTCTGTATGAGGGACTGTATTACCTGGGAGAGTAGATCCAAACTGGTCACTTAATTTATGAATTATTCTGATTTAATTGAGCAAGCAGAAATGCTTAGCTCCATCTCTCTGTAGACGCCTTTTAATGCATTTCTGCCAAATAGTAGAAGCCTGTATGCTTGGGAACTGGGAGCGAGGAGGGGAAAGAAAAAAACATTTTGATGAGCAGGTGCAAGAAGAAAAGACGGAGAAAATAAGCACTGTGAGACCAACTGATAGAAAACAGTGCTTTGAAGTAAGTCAGAAAAGTACATAAGGATTTTTGTGATACAAGAGAATAAATTAGCAATGTTTTGAAGCAGTGAAGTATGAAAGGAGATATAATAAAAGCAAAAGATCCAACAACTGAATAATAGAGATTCTGGAACAAGTAAAGACCTGAAATATTCAGACATGAAGTGCTCCACACTGCTCAGTTAACCCAGCATGGGATAAAGCATTATTTTTTGTCATAATTTATAACTTTATCTGGGCAGTAGCATCATGTGCAGATCTTGCTCTGCTATCACTGCTCCAGGGAGCTGTGCAGTCCACGTTGTGCTGTGAGGCTGTGTGGGCCCCATGCAGAGTGGACAGGTGCCACCTGGTTCCTGTCCAGTAAAAAACTGTTTTCTGTGTATCAGCATGGGTAGAAAACACCTCTCGTCAGTGTAATGACAACAGGTGGATGCTTCCTGATAATCCCTTTAAGTCCTGGCTGGGAAAGCTGTATCAGCTACTTTCTGGGAAGGTTTCTGTAGAGATTAGATTTTTTAGAACATTCTGACATCAGTTTATAAACTTTTTTTTTCTATCTCCTAGTGTCACTTTTCAAAAACAACCCAAGTGCTCTCAGTATACAGATTCAGAGATAACTCCAGATTAGACAAATAATATGCAGAATATGTAGTGAGTAGAATGAAAAAGATTCCTGTCATTTGAGGGCACAGCTCAGTTACTTAGCTTTGGGGTTTTTTTGCCCTACACCTGATTCTCACTGTCTGTTTGTTGCCTCTTGGTGGGATGAGGTTGTAAAAGGTGTTTCCATTTTGCAATAATGATGTGCCTGTAAATTGCACAATATGCAGATAACATGGTTTGCATATTGAGAGGCTTTTTGGGTAGTAAAAATTGTAAGCTAAGTGATTTCAAGGTCTGCATTTTCACCATATTGTCTCTTAAGTTTCTTCTTTTTGAGGAGAAGGAGAAATTTAGTGAATTCATCAACTCTAGTTAAGAATGCAGAGGTGATACTTCTTTTATTGGAGGTTTTACTATTCTCAGATGAAATCCTGCTTTTGTAATTAAGGCCCCAGTTTCATTTCGGCCTTAAGCTCCCCTTCTCCACAGCTTTCCTTGTGGGGAAAGTATTGTGACTGCTTTGTGAATTAAATTAGGAAATTGGTGCAAATTAAAACTCATTTGACAAAAAAAACCCCAAAAAACCTGTGGTTTCTTGCCTGGGGCATCTCCTTGGTGCTGCTTGTGAGGGTGATGGGTGCCAGCCCCTGTGAGCTGCAGGGCCACGAGGCTCCATCCGTGCCATGGGTCGTGGTGGCACTGAAAGCCTGGTGCAGATTTCCCTTTGGCTGGTGGGCTTGCATGTGCTTGGTGTGCATGTGGATTTTAGTGGCAGTTTTCAGTGGCTTTTTTGATGTCTGTTGCTTGCCTGTAACCAATGAAACAGCTCTTTGGTATTGATCAGTTAAAGATATTTAAGTAGCTGTTTTAAAATGGTGGAATAGGAAGACTTTAGCTCTGAGCGGGGTGTCTTCAAGGACAGGTTTTGTTGAGGGTTAAAGTGAATAGAGCTATGAGAGCTGGGGTTAGATTATGGCCTCATGTTTCCCTTGTATGACTAGACACTATTGAAGCTTGTGGAAGGCTTGGTTTGTTCTTTTAAGAAATCTGGATTTAGTAATCCCTACTTTTAAAGAGGCTTAAATGTGTAATTCGTGATACTGGATGTGGCAAGGCAAGCAGAGGTGAGCCTGACACAGGACTGCACACACAGTTCAGGAAAGTATGAATGTAATGCAGGCAAAAAAAGTGAATTGGGAAGGGGGGGCTTCTCTTGGTTAGTAGAAGGACTTGAAGAAAGTAAATTGAAAAGACTCATCTGGCTATATCTGGTACCTAATCCCAAGTGCTGAGGGGTTATTAGCAGGGTAAATTTAATTATTTGTAAAGAGTATGGCTGTTAAGAGAATTCACCTACTCTTAACTATAGGCTAGTATGATGAAGGATGAACTCGGAAATTTGAATCTCTGGGCAGCTGTGGAACAGATTGCTGCAAATCTGGATTAAAATAATGTCTCATAACGTCAGTTTTAAGAATCTAGCAAAAGGAAGAGACCTAAAGCTTGGGAATTGTCCATATTGTCAGATCCAAAAGATATGATTATTTATCATAGCCCTGGGCTGATGGAAATAATTCACGTCAAGAAAATGCTGGGAGAGTTTCCTGAGGCACATTGTACCTGTAGGGATAAAGTGCCAGAGAAAGGGACAAAGGGAATACTTTCTCCCAACCCAACATGTGATTTCTAAGGTCCATGAAGAGATTTTCAGAAGTGTCCTGTATGGTTGTTTGCTATTTTATGTGAGTTTTAGTAATGCAAATTTTGTTTTAACTTTTACTACATTTACTAATTAATAAAAAAGAATTTATGATCCTTACCTTTACTGATTGCTGAGCTAAAGGTAGAGTCCAATCTGAAAAGGAAGGAGGTTAGGGGAGAGTCACCACTTCTGTGGTGAGTGCAAGCAGTAGGATGATGAATGTTTGTGTCTGAAATGAGCCTTTCTTTTCTCTGATCCTGTGAATTTTTCACACCATTTCCCCTTGGTTTGTAAGGCATTGTTACTGATGTCAACTGTGTTACACCTGTTAACTCCCTGTCTGCAGTTTGTCCTGTGCAGTGGGTAATAAAAAAAATTGGTTTGCATATTTAATATTATTTTAATGTGAATGTACAAGAGCACAAGGCATGGATTAAATATTGCATATATTGCTTACTATCTTATGTGAATTTCTGTAATGGAAGTTTTATTTTAACAGTTAGCATGTTTTCTAATGTAGAAAAAGTAATCTCTTACTCCTTCCTCTGCTGACCCCAGTAAAAAGTATTTGCCTACTAATTCTACCCTTAAGTGCAGGCTCGACAGACTGAAAAATACAAAAACCTGTTCTGACAAGTGAGCTGAGAGAGTGTTACTAGAAATACATTTTTGCACTCTTTCTAGAGTTTATCAAGAGCAGAGGACAGAATTTGGATACATTTTATATGTACTGAAAGCTGTATTTCTGCCTGTGATATCACCTGGTGGATTGTGTGCAGTGCTGCCTGATGGCAGGGTGGTTTGTCCCAGATGAAACCCTCACACTCACTGAGGAGGAGATGTGGATTGCTCTGACTGGTGTAGTGGAACAGAATGTTTGCTGGGCTGAATTTATGTGAAAGGACTGAGAGTGATCCTCCTTTGTTACCCCAGACCAAGTCTTGATTTTCCTCTCTTCCGTTAGGCAAGAGGGAACAGTCCTGACCCAGAGTTGTGGTTGCACTTGGGATGTTTTAAATGGGGGAATACCAGTTATGGTTCTTTTCTACTTGTGTTTTGCAAGGTGGGATGGTGATGTGGGACACTGTTTGCCACTACCTGCACTCAGCGCTGTTCCAGGGAGCAGCTCTTCATGTTTCCCTCTGGGAATTAGGTTATTAGAAATTCTGGCTTTCAAATCTGCTGCTTTGGTATGTCTGTGCCCACATCCTGCACTTGTTTCAGGGATGTTGATGCTGTTACAAGGTGTCATAATATAACTCAATATGTCAGGTTTTTGCAGGGTGACTCCCTTTCTGCAGCACTGAGTGCCACTTTGAATTTGTGTGCTCAACAATAGCTTAAGCACCAGGTCTTAATTTTCACCCTTTTAATAGATCAGTGGAATTAGCCAGATTTTTAAATGTGAAATACTCAGAATTTGTATGCATGCAATGAATTTGAGGTATCAGAGGTAGTTTGGATGCAAGTGCTGCACACATGAAATGAGCGCAAGCCCAAAGAAACCCAGGGATAAAAGAGAGTGGCTGGTGGAGCCACAGCAAACACAAAGCTGCTTCACTTTTCTTGACTGAGACTGCTCATTAGCCAAGCAGGAGTGCTTTGTGGATGGTACCCCTGCTCCTGTTGTGTACCAGACTTTCTACCCAGTTCTAGCTGGTCGTGGAGGATTTCCTGAACTGGTAATGAACTAGTTATTTGGGAGACTCATCAGCTGCCTTATTGTGAAACTTTAAATTCATGTTGCTTCTGATAACTCTGATATAAAACAACTACAGTGGTAGGAATAATACTGTAACAGATTAATCTCACTCATTAATTTTTTTTAAGATTCATCTAGATTGTTTTCATTACTTTTTAGAAATAGCAATAATCGTATGAAGAATTTTCTTTTTTATGCTGGCTGTGCTACTTGAAGTAGGGATAGACAAAAATAATATTCAAGCCAATTTCTGTTTGCCTAGACTGCAGAAAACATTGTGTCCTAGTTTGCAAATATTATGCTTCTGCACTGAGGATTAGGTTATCACAGTTTGACAGTCAGCAATTGAAGTATTCTTCCATACTGATTTTGAATCACATATTACTGATTTTCTATATAATATATTAATGACATATTTGGTATTTATTACTCCTATGAATATGAGCCAAATTTATCTGGCATTGCTCATGAATAGTCCTGTTAATTCACTTTTATAAGTAGACCAATGGATCTGTTGTTTTTATTATAATTTTCCTATTGGTTAAGTCTCTTAGGGTTTTGTCCTTGAAATAAAATTACTGGACTATAAAGGAAATGATAATTTTTTTTTTTTCAGTTTTCAGCTTGTTGTCTGAAAATGAAGACATGACTTGCAGGTTTCAAATACCAATAGAAATCACAGCAATAAAGAAAGATAGAATCTAGCAGCTTTTTTTACTGCTTTGTTAATAAGGGAGAAGATAATTTAGTGCGTATTTTGTCATTTCTCTAAATGTGGTACTTAGGGGTGTGGTTTGGTGGTGGACTTGGCAGTGCTTGGTTAGCGGTTGGACTCGATGATGTTAGATGTCTTTTCAGCCTAAAAGATTCTGGTTCACTGTTGTCAGTCAAGTAGCTTGTTACACAGAAGACCCAGTAAGAGCAGATTACTGCAGTAAGGTGATTCCTTGTTACTACTCACCTGACTTCAAGAGATTTCTGATCCTCTGCTTTTCTTCCCACGCTGAAAGCATGTGTTTGCATGAGGATCATAGCTGTCATAAAGCTGCAGCTCTGCTGTATGACACTGCTCATTTATTACTTAACAGTAGCAGTTGCTGTAAATCAGTCCTAGTGCTGATTTTATCAAGAGTACAGGATGTTCCTGGCAATGCTTATTCTCAGATTCTAACTGCAGTCCAGCTCTCTACCAAAGTAGCTTGTTTTCCATGTTCTGTTAGTAGTCATATGCAGTAATCCTTTGTAAGTTCCTATCTCACTAAATTTTGTCCTTCTGGATATTAGTCTTAAAAAGTTGCACACTTCTTAACAAGAATGTACTTTCTAGTCTCAGATTAAAAAAAAAAAAGTAGCACAGTTTTAAAGAAAAAAGAAAGAGGATTGAACAGTGAGAGAGAAGAGAAAAGCAAAGAAAGGGTAAAGTGAGGGAGTTTGTTGCTGTTCTTCAGTGATTCACCAACAGTAATTCCTGTAGCTGTACCCCCTGCAGTTCCATTCTCTAGCACTTTGTAGTACTCAGTGCTGCAGAAAGGAAGTGACCCTGCAGAAACCTAACATATTGAGCTGTATTATGACACCTTGTAAAGTCATCAATATCCCTGAAACAAGTGCAAGAGAGCCCATATCTCTCTTCCTCCACTCCTGTGTTTCTTCTTGAGTTTAATTTCCTTGCTTTGTGAAGGAGTAAATAGGCTTGACTGTACTCTATCTTTACACTCTGTTTAAGAAAATAGACGTCAGGTGGAAACTGTCATTTATTGTTTGTGTTTCATTGCTATAGCAAGTTTAGTACTAGTATCGAAGAGGTACCTTTATTGCTGAATTTAATTTTCTGTATCAGTAGCCCGTTTCATTTGTTTGGATCAGAGCTGTGTTTGCTGTTTAATTAGCATTCAGTGGGTGATATCATCTCATTTTTTACAAAATTCAAAGAGCTTGAGGACCCTGTGCAGTGATGCTCTTCACTGTTAGATGGAATACTGTAGCTTGTCTTACAAATATGGTTATAGAACTGAACTTCATTTAGACAATGTTTAAGGAATCACTGAGCTGTTCTGCTGGATAATCAGTTTTTCGGTTGACTGGCAGCCTGGCCTCTCTCAGCTCTCACAAAGGGCTTTTGGTTCCTTTCAGAAATCTAAAATACATTAGCAGAAAAAGCAACTATGTCTTGCTAGAGAGACTATGTTTCATCAGAGTTTGTTCATTTGAGATTTGCATTTAAATGACCAAATAGGAGGGGTTTTTTTTAATACAGCGCTTGAGCTGTATTAACATTGAATGTACATATGCTTTAAGATGCTCTGTGAGTTCTGGGAATTTTCTGAGTGAAAAAAATAATAGTATGTCTCCAGAAATATATTTAGCTGTCTGTGCTGAAAGGTTATGAAGAAAATTAATCAGTAACAGTATTGGAAGGGAAGACAGAGACAGGAAGAATAAAATGAGAAAGCTGGGACAGATCAAGAAGTTGTGTATCTCAAGCAGCCTAACCAACTAGAAACAGTTAACAAAGGGGCAAGGGCCAAGTCTGCAGCTGTATAGCCACATTAGACAGGTTTCATTTGGTGTCTTTTTCCTACAGCAAAGATTTCACATTTAGTATAGCAGCTTTGTGAGCTGAGATGGATCTGCTGATGCAGACTTATGAAGTGGAAAAGTAGTTTTTCTAACACTGGAGTAAAAGACTTCTATCAGCCTTATTCAGCTTTATCTATGCTGCTCTCTGTGTGCCTTTTTTTTTTGGGACATACCATTCCAGCTTCCAATAGACCCTATTTCTATATGTCATGTTATATCTTTGGATGGGTTTCTTAAACAGTGGACTTGACAACTATGGTGCATGAAGGGATCTCAATCTGAATGTGTTTGTGTATAAATGAATGTTGTTACAGCAGAACTGTGATTTTTTTTGTGTGTGGCAGTAAGTGATATGCATGAAAACATCTGGATAATCTCATGAAATTTGTTTTCTCAGGCCAAAAAAATTGGTGTTTTGGACTTGATATTTTTATTTTTCTCCAGATACCCCATCACAAAGGGTGCAGTTTATTCTTGGAACAGAAGATGATGATGAGGAACACATTCCTCATGATCTCTTTACTGAGCTTGATGAAATTTGTTGGCGTGAAGGAGAGGATGCAGAGTGGAGGGAGACAGCAAGGTGAGTGTTTTCATGACTTAAAAATTATCTGTAGGTATTGGTTTCTGGTGTATTGAGGAATGATTTCAAAGCTGTAGCAAGCTCAGGGACAGATTTTGGATATAAAGCTTAAATAAAACCATAGTTTTAATCCTTAGTCTGTTAGTATTACAACAGCATTCGTCGCTTCCCAGAGCCAAATGTTTTCCCCTGGATTTATGAATATGGGTCAGAGTGAATATCAGTGGAAAAAAAAAAAGTAAATATATCATATATGTGAATTAAAAATCATTGGTCAGTTTATATTTTATCTTATAATTTAAAGAATCTTTCAAACTTCCTCTTTTGTTTGAATCCTCAAGAAACTGAAAAGGGTACCATTATAAAAAGATTAAAGCTAGGAATGAGATTACTTTTGGAGCAACAGAACTTTTACATATTCTAACCCTCAATTAACAGTTTATTTTGAGAATGAGTATTCAGTGTTGGATTATTTTATTTCTGCAGAATTAGTGGGAAAGACTTTTAGATTACATTCTGATGGGAAAAAAAATAGTACTGGTACAGAACTTTTCTTTTAATTGTATATTTTTTTCCTTGAGCACTTAAATGGGAGTTGATTTGCTTAATTTCATTAAGAATGTACATTTTCCAGCAATCTTTACTTCACTTTTCATCTTGAAACCTTAGCTCTTTCTCTCCCTGCCAGTTGTTGATCATGTTCCTCAATGGTGCCCCAAAGTCTGTGTAAAATATATTTGGTGTCAGTAAAATAAAAATTGCAAAATTTCTGGAAGAGTTTTGTGGGCAACTATGTATGTGGGCTGTCTGACAGGAATATGGCTGTTAGTTTTCTCTCTAATTTTATTGCAAATTTCTGCTTTCCCAGGGGGCCAAAGAATTTTCTATGACCTTCCCTTCCATTATCTGTTCATAGACAGCTTAGACAGATGCTAAATATAGATCTTTATGTGTAGAAAATTCTCATATGGGGATTGTGCTGCAAAAGGAATGCAGTAGTGTTCCTAAATAATCTTATTAATATTCAGAGAGAGAAAATCTAATCAAGGTAATCATCTGCAATGTTCTCGTACTGATTAAGAATACATAGGACCTCTCTAGGAAGGGTTTCAGCTTCTATTGAAATTAAAAAGGAAAAATCACTGTGTGTGTTATGTTATTTTTAAGCAGGGAAATAGCAACTTCTTTAGTTCAACTTAAAAAAAGTCCCTTTGCAAATTACCAAAGAATTATGTTTCTGAAAATTATAAACATTTCTATTAATAAGTGGTTCTGATCAAGATAAAATTCAAAAGGACTAGGTGAAATAAATCACTCTTTTAGTTAATCTGTCTATATGCACAGCCTTGTCAATTGTTGTTTGTGAAATAGAGTTTAAAATATTTAATAGAAACAAGATTGTTGAAAAAGGACAGGAACAAACATCCAAGAAAACTGTGGTTTTGGAGCTCAGAAAATACAAGAGTGCCATAATAGCTAATAGTAAAAATTTCTTTAGTTTTAGCAGCAAGATGTAAACAAAAGAAGAGTGGGGCTGCTATGTGGAAAGAATTGGTCAAGATAAATCGTCTTTCTCAGTTTAGATCCCAGAATTTTGGACTGCATTTGACATGGAGTGACTTGTTAGAAAAGGAAGAGATGGCAAGGAAATTACCAAATTCAAAATGAAGATAGGACTCAAAGTGCTTTTCTGTGCAAATAAGGGGGTGCAATAATTTCCAGCCCAGAAAGGTGAAAGAACATGTATTTAATGGAGGGGGCAATAGAACAGTTGGGACAAACAGAGCTCTTATAGTCCAATTTTCAGAGCCATACAAGGCTTAGAACAATGCTTGAAGGAAAGGAGAATTACAGACTTGGAGCTAAGTGGAAAATTGGATAACATGCAATACAGTGGTATATCATGTCAGACTACATTAATAATGCTCTTTAATCAGATAATTGACTTTTGTTTTTCTGAAAAAGAAAAAGCAGTGGATATAAATTTTTTTAAAGTAAAGCATTTGATATGGTACAGCAGTGGGAATGTATTACTTAAACTGCATTCTAGTGTAAAAATTCTATTAGTAGGTCAGGAACTATTTGAAGAGGTGCAGCAGGTCATGCTGAGAGATTATACTATTAGTGTGAAAGGTAGTGACAGCTAACTTCTGAAGAATTAGGCTTAGGAAATAGATTTATTATTGAATGAAAAAATAGGATTGTAATAATGAAACTTGCTGATGATAAGAAATTAGGAGGCATTACTCCTCTAGAAATAGATATACTCAAAGAACAAGGTGGCTTTGTGTAGAGTAATAGAAATGGGATGGTGTTTAATATGTATCATCTGCTTAGAAACTAATACATTGGATCACTTTAAATACCTGTTGTTGATTCAGGGCTTCAGAATTAATGATTTGACTAAAAGCATGGCATGGAGAAAATGCAACCTGAATTTGTTGTTGCTCCAGGCTTAATATGTGTTTTTCATCGGTGTGCAAAATGTCACTTGGAACTATTTGTAAATCTTACTGTCTGGCTTTGGATGTAGTTCCAGGTAGAGATTAATTGCATTTAATGAGAGTGATAGCTCTAAGTGGTTATGTATTCATTTCACCAAGCTCTGCACTTTGTGCACCTGGACTGAAGTGTTGGGGTGACTCTGATGAAGTACATCTGTATTTGGTACTTTCAGTTTGATTGAAAGTGCACTGGGACTCTTCCATTCCCGATTTAGACTGTCCCGTCCATGGAATTAGTTAGAGAGCAGAATGGAATGAATAGCTTGGTTATATTGATATAGGGATAAAATTAATTAATTTTTTCCCCATCAATTGATTTCAAGCCAGAAGAAACACATACCTTTTAAAATAAATAGTCAGTCTTAAAATAGCATTTGTGTATGGCCCAGCTGTACAGTCATGCATTCTCTGCGGAGACAATGTATAGTTTCTATTCTGAAACAAAGTTTCCAGTGAGTTTGTAGAGAACCACACTGGAGTGTAACAGTTGGATTTATTTTATACACCCAATAGTGTAGCTGCAAGTTGCAGCTGTTGGGAAAGCAATTCATGTGTCATGGCTGGAAAGCTGTGCCTGATTTGTAGCAAGTTTTACCCAGACTTTTGGGACTCATTTATCTGCTAATATCAACCAAGAATATCTGGAGAATATCACTGTCTTTATGGAGCAGAAAAAATTATGTAGTAAGGAGGAAAATAGAAAGAATCTTGGAACCAGGAGGAAAGTGCTTAAGCTTAAATTTTGATGTACAGTTAGGAAAATAAACTCATGTCCATAGTTTAGAAAGTAAATCGTTAATAGTGACTAGAAAATGGATGGATTAGGGAAAGTTAGGAAGTGTAATGCATTTTCCCTGGATCAAAACTTTCTTCCAAAGAAACTAGGTCACAAGAAACATTGGTTTGTCACTTCTGCTTTGTTCCTGACATGCTTGTGTTCTTTGGTTGGTTTTCAAATCAGTGTAGGCAGGCACAAGCTCATGCAGAAATTGATACAGATTGAAAGATTACATTAAAACCATTGACTGTAGAGCAGGCTGTGAGTACATACTCCATCTCTCTGCTGCAGACATTCCACACTAAAAAATAGATGAAGTACAAATCACCCACTTCATACTGTGCAGAAAAGGTAGTAACTGTGTCTAAAATGAAGCATGTGCACTCTTCTATTGATGCCTGAGAAAGTGATGAGGATGGCTTTAGAAGCTAGGACATATATATAAGGTGCATGCACACACACTTGCCTGAATAATAGTTTTCCTATAGTAACATACCTTGCTGAAACTCTTGTTGGCATATTTTTTTCCAGCAAGCATTCTATGAGAGGAACTAAACTCTCATAGAATTGATACACCTATGCCAGTCTTTACGAGTAAAAGAAACCTGTAAGACTGAAAGTGCTCTTCTATGCAGTCAGCCATAACTAAGAAAGCTCCAGATATGTTCCAGTCACATGGGATACGTGTGACATGAGCTCAATACACAAATGGGGTTGATGGTGTTTCCCAAGAAGTTATGAAAGGCTTTTATCTGTCAATCATGCCAATTTAAGGGTTAAACTGCAAAAGTAAATATATTTAAATTTCAGAAACTAGAAGGAGTAGAAAATTGGCAAACTGGGATCTATGCCTGAATTTGGATTTCAAAGCCATTTCTGTCATGGAGTCTTGTACATGAATTCAGAGGATTGTTCAAATGGTATTATGATTTTTGAAACCACTGAGCACTGAGAATTGAAAGACTGTGTAAGATTAGAGTTGTTTTATGTTTTCTGCTACTGTTTCTCATTTGATATGTTAAATAAGGATTATCTGACATAACAGGAATATTTCTGAAAAGATAAAAGGTGATAAACAGTAACATGATGTTCCCTTGATGAAATTAGTAAACCTATGTTATGCTTATTGAAATCAAAATAGAAATTTATTCCAAATGTAGAACACTCTCAGCTGGATATGATTTAATTCCATGTCCTGGCCTGTTGGCTCATTGAGTAATAATGTATGATAATGTATTTAAACAGCTAAGTTTCCCCAACAGCAGGAAATGGGGTGCAACCCATAGAATTATGCTATTCCAATTCATGGGAACCCAGATGATCACAATGACAAGTACAATTATTTGAGCAGCAGCGATAGTTTCCTATGGATTTTTTATGCATCAATATGTAAACTTTAATGTCTGACACTATAAACTCTAATTAAAGCTGTTTTCGTGATTTAGACTTGTCTGTGTCTGCAGTATGTTACAAGCTCTGATAATAAGCCTGCCTCTGTCCAGTCACTTGTCTTAAACTTTTGAGACTATGTTTGTCTTTTATTGCTCTTTTAAAATCTATTTGCAACTGGTCAGTAGATTTAAATTAGGTAATATCAAGGACAGACTGCAGCAGCATAATCAGATAAGCAATGTTGAAGACTGACTTACATGAACAGAAGGTAATGACATTATGAGGTTTCTGATGATATTTTGTAAGAATCTATGCTTGGGTCATTGTTTCTAGAATATATGTAGCATGATTTTTAATCCTTTTTTCTGAGTCAGCATAAAAGAAGATATCATAAGCTAAGCAAGATATAATAACAGAAATAATAAGATATAATAACAATAATAATATGTAATAACATAAATAATTAAGAATACTCAAGCATGAAGATCTTATAAATCTCCTAAAGAGATTAGAAACATGCACAAAAACAGAGGTATGAGAAGAAAAAAAAGGAGGTATTTTGCAAAGTCTTGGGAGACAATAGTTTAAACAGAACAATAAATGCACCACATTTGTGACGTCGTGGACACAAATAGGTATTGCACATTTTTTCAGCTTGGAAGCAAGATTGTCATGAGTAAGATAGGAGCAGCCTTTTCTTAGGGAGTTCAAGTGTAACTGCAAAATGAAAAAAATTTAAGAACTATTTTTCCTTCTCACATGCTTCTTGATAACTTTCCTGAGTTTTTGTAGGCCACCCTTTTAAAAGTACCACTTTGAATTTGGTGGGGAGGAGTGTGTTAAGTTGTGTTTGATGTCCATTTGGACATGGTTTTGAAAATTTATTTGAAAAACCTCATTTGCATATGTAAATTCAATTTCATAGTTTGGCTCTGTGGAAGCAAATTTTTGTGTGTGTGCTGTGTCCTCCTTGCTGCTTCTCTGGACGAATGTGAAGGTGAAGGGGATGGGCTGGGAAGAGAAAAGAGAATGCAACAAAGGGAGTGGGGAACAGGTCTGACGAAGTGGAGAGTTCTCATGGGCAAAGATGAAGTAGAGAAACTGGCCAGTTTCCTCACAGAGGAAGTGGAGGGAAAATTTTTAGCTAGAAAGAGGAGAAGAGGGCTAGACATAGGAGATTGAAGACTTTGAAGGACCCAAGGAGCTGGGGCAAATTATCTCTATAGATAATGAGAGAATGATTAGAAGACAGCAGGGACAGTTCCCAGAAATGGAATACATCGGGAAGGGAGACGATATGCTGATGATGAGTGGGCCAGTGAAGTGGTGGCTGCTCACAGGATGGCAGCGAAAGGGAAAGAATTTGGTGCAGGAGGACTGAAAGGAGGAAAGTATCTAAAATATGGGTACACTTGCATATTTTACAAGTAGGAGCAGAGTCAGACAGGTGGCCCAGGAACAGAAGAGGACAGCTGTCCTTGCTGCGTTGCTGGGCTGTGAGGCTTGGTAAAACTGGAAATTCCTCAGCTTTAGAGGTCTTAAGGCTTTACACTTCCCTGCTGTCTGGAAATAAGTGTGAAAATGCTGTCAAGGTGTGAAGCTCTGCTTGACTTCACTGCTGCCATGTCCATATAAAATAGCTGAGTGCTGTTGAGTCAAGCGATACAGGCATGTGCTGTGACTGCAGCTGTTCAAACCTTGCCAAGCTGGCAGGTTGCAGGGCTCCACACAGCAACATCCCTGTGTGACTTCTCAGGTTTTTGTTTGTCTGTTTAATATTCTTTTAACATTTTAAGTGCACTATTTATCAGTAGAGAATTCAGTCTCAAGCAAGTTCATCTGCCTGGATGGTAACAAAAGACTTGATCCTTTCACGCCAGTTTTGTATATCCTTTTACTTTATTGAAGTCTCTCCAGATTCCTTTTTGTACCGCTTGTTATTCTATCACAGAAGTATCATTGT
Organism: Coloeus monedula; assembly: GCF_965178545.1. Classification (NCBI taxonomy): domain Eukaryota; kingdom Metazoa; phylum Chordata; class Aves; order Passeriformes; family Corvidae; genus Coloeus; species Coloeus monedula. The sequence continues at coordinate 23,520,295 of NC_138787.1, read as the reverse complement.
GCACCAAAGAATTAGTCAAAGTTCTTGTAGAGTACAAAGATGATCGCTTAATACATTTCTCACTTCTTCTCTGTGGTCAGAACTTATCCTCAAAAATGGTATAATACAGCATTACATGGAAAGAAGTAGGCAAGGGGAGTTTCTCATATTTCCTAAAAAGGAAGAATAAAGTGAAATTCAAAGACATGTTTAACATTTTTGTCTGTACATTCAGCATCCATAGAAGTAATTATTTTTTCATTTCTTATGCACAATGGAGTTATAAAATTGATTGTTTGTATAGGTGGTTGAAGTTTGAAGAAGACGTAGAGGATGGTGGAGAGAGGTGGAGCAAACCATACGTTGCCACACTGTCCCTTCATAGTTTGTTTGAGCTGAGAAGCTGCATCCTGAATGGCACAGTTCTTTTGGACATGAGAGCTAACTCCATAGAAGAAATTGCAGGTGTGTATTGATGTTTCATTTATTGATTATGAAAATTAATAACGAAGATTAAATGCTTACAAGAAAGTTATTGCATAATAATAACAGTTACGTTTAGAAACTCCTAGGAAATGTTTTTCTCAACGTACTTGAAAAGAAACTTATGTCTGGCACAGTTAGTAAATATTATATTTATATTTTTTATGTGGAATCTGCTGCTTTAAGAATAAATTTTTGAATAAAGAAGAAAATTTAAATGGAGGAAAGAGGACAGTTTGGTTAGATTTAATTAGAGCTGGCATGTTCTCTGCTCCTGCCATGCTGCCTCACGTGAATGAGGCGTGTGCTAACTTTCACAAACTTAATGTACTGCTACGCTAATTGCAGGCAATCTAGCTTAAAACCCCCCCCCAAAATACAGGGAAGTATTTATTGCAATTAAGTTACATGAAAACAGACATGTCTCTGGCTTGAGAATGAAATCAGGAGTAATGATATAGTGTAAGTTTTTAAAAGAAATTTTAGGTATATTAACTTCTTAAGATAAAGTTGAGTGCATTTTTTCCAATAAAATTTATTTGACAGTTGCAATTCTAGAGCTTTTGCGAGCTTCTGAGCAAGAGAGAACATAAAGGATGAGTCTTCTCTCCCGAAAGTATAAGTTAGATTGAGACTAAATGCCATTTTCTGCTTTCCTGGTGTTTCCCTTAAAGACTGTAAATAGTTTAGAAAAGATACAGAAGACGAAGCAATAAAATTTTCTAACACTCAAGATTATCAAGAAAGCTGCTTTATGGATGATATATAAATCCATGTAAGTCCAATATGAAATTTATTTTACTTATTTAAATTATAGGGGAGATATTGTTTGGTGGGGTATATTTAACAGTGGAATTAAAATTGGCTCAGATAGTGGTAGCTGCTTTTTGTATTTACTTTTCCCAAATTGTTTATGTCAAACTGACGCAAGATATTATTAATACAAATCTGCAGAAACTTGTGTGGGTTTCTACTCTGTGCTGAGATCTGATTCTCCCATGACTCATAGTCTGAATCAGAGCTTCAGAATTTGTCTTGATAATGATAAAAGATAAACATGAAGAATAAAAAGCAGCTGATTTGAAAGAACAAAAGTGTCTATCAATATGTTGCTTTATTATTTATTTATAAATAATTAAGAAGTACTTAAGTCAGCTGCTTGATGTTCTTATATTACTTTTTTGCTTAAATAGTACACTGGGATTTTCAATCTTGAGCTTTGCATTCTTAATCGAAAAATCACTCAACTTTGTCCGTAGTCAGCTAAGAAAGCCTTTCCAGATTTATTTTCATTTAAGTAGGTAAAAAAAGTAAAGATTAATGCAAAAAACCCCCAACTTCAGTGAACATCTTTTTTTTTTTGTGTTTTTGGAAGATACTGTATATTTTCCAATATAGTGAGGCCCCAATTAAATAATATTTGTAACCTCTTAATCCTTAGTTGTAGTGATTTTGTTTTGGTTCACGTGGCCAAGGATTTGAGCATTTGTAATACTAATGTTGCAACTCATCACAGTTGTAGGTTGTCCTTCAGTAGAGAATTTGGGGAGTTACCCTCACGCTATTTTAAGTCAGCCCTAGCTGCGGCTTATCTTGGTTTGTTGATTAGGAAAACTTATTTCTTCTGAGAAGAGGCTTTAGGATGACTTTCATTAATTGGCATGTACCATTTTAATTTAAAAAGTGCCTGTTGTTGTGGCAGATTTGGATGCATTTCATTTGTTACATTATTTGCTTGAAGTGGTAGGCATCCCTTTCTGATAAGGTGGCCTGACACGTGATAAGGTTTGCATGGGTTGCGCTTTGTCTTTGAGAGATTATATTTTTCCTCCTCTGCAGATTCAATAAGCAATGAGCTATTCTTTTTAAAAAAGCTTTGCAGCAGGTGCTTCAGGCAAGTGAATCATTCTGTAAATTACTCACGTTCTGTCAGGTTTCTTTGAAGAGACTTATTTTTTTTATTTTCTCAAGAAATAAAGTTGCAACTCCAGTTGCTGTTCTCTGTTAATATTATTTGTGCTGTAGCAATGCTGTTTTCCTTTTCTTCAATCAAGTTACTCTGTAATGTGTTACTTTAATGCTATGTGTGTTCATTCTTGGTCTCCAGTGATTAGAGAATGTTACAAAGAGTGTGGCACACAGTAGGCAGCAGTGCAAGAAGGAAAGACTGATAGTGGTAACAAGCACACCACCAAGGCGTGTGTCTTAGAAATGTGATAATTCCGAATAATATGACAGGCAGTTCTTTTTACTTAGAAGTGACTGCTGGACTTGAAGATTAGGGAGAACTGGTACCTCTCAGGAAATCCTTTATTTTGTGTTCCAGTCAGTTGCTGTGTCAGTAGTTATAATCCTATTTATCTTGTGCTATACTATGCAATTGTGGTTTTCATCAGAAACTGATATGTATTCCACTTGTATCTGACAGTCCTGACACTTTAGAATTTAAGGAAATAGTTGCTGTCACCTGTTGGCTTCAATTTTTTTTCAACGTTCAGCTCTTATTATTTGGCTTGCTAGCCATCCTCATGCCAGGCTTGTCCAGCAATCCTGGTGATCACTTTTGGTTTTGTTCCAATGTTACTGTGTATACCACCTTTAGCAGGTTATGCCCTACAGTTTTAAGGGATACTCCTGAATTAAATTTGATTCTTGTGCTTCTGATTCATAATTTAGGGTTTTGGTTTTTTAATACAATCTCTTGATAATTTTACTGCATTGCTATAATGAATCATCTTTTGAGAACAAAAACATTATTTGTGCACGTGTATTTTCTTCTTACTTGCCTTAATGCTTTGTTAGTGAGAAATGTGTGCTGTGTATTTATTGGTAATGTCTTGCTATCTGGGCTATATTCCAATATCAAATTACATTTCTATTAATGCAGTGCCAGTCTTCATATCCTTGGAAGAGGTATACTTCAACTTTATTGCTAAATTGAGACTAAGAACTCCTATTTGTTTTAGTCAAGGCTTTTAATCTATAAACACTTATTCACTAAGGCACTAAACTCTCACCACTTAGCTCTTGAGAATTTCTATTATTAAAGTCTGTATTTTAAAACGTTAATGGGCTTGTGGTAAAATCTACAGATGAAAGCCACCTTTTGTAATGTTTGCATGGTTTCCAGAACATTTTGTATTTTATCCCTGGAAACTCTGACAGTTCTGCATAAAAATATTTTGGTACTATTTATGTTGTGAGAATTTTTAAATCATCCTCTATTCCAGCATGTCCATTCTCTATTAGGTCTTTTTCATTCCAACTGTCATATTAAAAAATTACTTCATCTATGAGATTGTATATTTCTTTGGACAGGCACACAACTTTCCTTGTTGAAGAAGAGCTTATTCATACCTATGATGCTGAATTCACAGACAGAATCTTATTATAATAGAGACTTCTGAGATGAATTTCCAACACTGTCATCATGCATCAGAACAGCATGTTTGTTCCTGAATTTTCTCAAATTGTTCATAATTTTTGCAAGATGGATTTTGCTTCTCTTGAAAAGAGCTCAATTCCTCTGCTGAACTTTATCCTGTTTAAAAATGCAAATTTTATTACACATATTTTAGGGGAGTTATTACTATTTGTAATACGTGATGTTATTTTTTCATATGTCTGTGCAGTGACTCCTATATCTGTAGTTAGCACTCCGTGCATGAGGAATTCCTTTGAACATTATGTAGTAATATTTTATCGATCACTTCTGTATAGAACATATGCTAAAAGGAAGTCTAAAAAATCTATGTAATCAAAACAATTTATTTTGGAACTTGTCTCTTGAGGAGGTATTTGCCAGAATCTGGCTGTACCATTAGAGAGCAGCTTCACTGTGTTGTTCAAGTTGGCAGATGAAAATGTTCTCTTTTGATATTTTCGTTTAGTTCCTTTGAAACCATGTAGATTCTCAGATTACCATCTGGTTTTTTGATTATAACCACTGAATGAACCCAAAAGGTTCCTCTATTTAACATATGATGCCATTTTCTGTTGTTTGGTTCAAAAACTATTCAGTCCAGCCTTTAATGGCAATACTTTCTTTACAGCATGAGCCACAGAACTTGCATAATCTTGTAGTTGTGCAGAGTGTTCTGTGAACAAATGTCAAACCTTGTCAAATATAAACTGTGGCCACTCTTGCACAGTGGAGCTTTGGCGACTTGCACATGTTTGAAATATTCCCATTTATTTTTGATGGTTTAATTGTAATAATGATTTCTTTTTTAAATTAAATTTTAAATCTGCCCTTGCTTTCCAATCCCAAGATCTGACTGTTTCCTCCCTAGCAGTCTTTTGTATGTTCGTCATGATCAAATTTTCAATCTGTGTAACAGCTTAATCTTGTGATTGAGGTCACCGGACTCTGTGCTCAGCAACTCAGGGCATTACATCCCAAGTGTGCAATTTTATTGATTTCATTAACATCATGTTAAGCTTTCAATCTGAACAAGTCTTTTTTTGCCTTTGCTTTAAGCTATATTACTCCATAATAATGACATATTTTATCTGGCTCAAATTGAGATTTTATTACACTGGAGCCTTTTGTTTCATCTGCAACACTCACGTGTTATGTTTCTGACAGTGCTTTTATGGTACATTTAACTTTTATTACAAACACTGTAATAAAGTGTGGGATTGCCTGTGAGTAATCTGCTTCTCTGTTTGACCCTACACCTGTCTTTTGCTCAGCTTTCACCTGCTCACTTACCCAGGTTTCTACATTTGTTTGCTTTATTTTCAGGTTAGCATGCAGCTTAGCATGTGGTGATAACCTCTACAGAGAAACTATCAGGTTTTGTTCCTTTGTCTGTGCTTAAATTGTAGATCTTGTACCAACTTCTGCGTAGCATGTCTTTTTTTCTTCTTGTTTTGTGTTTTCCTATGTTAACCACAAAGGTGGGAATCTTTTTAGATTGCACGAGTCAATCTCAGTTTGCAAATTTTATTTTTTATGAAGCATCCACTGTGCCTGCAGTTCTGAACTGCAAGCTGGGAATTTTGGCCTTGTCTCTACAATTTACAGTTTTGTGAGATACTTGCTCTTGTTCCTCAGTAAAATTATGTACTGTTATTTTAAAAAGCAGACATTTTTCATTCTTTCTTTCCTTCTCAAGTATTTTAACTGAGGAATTGAACCAAATAATTTCAGGTAAAGCTAGAAATAGAATCTGTGTCTCAGAGCACTGGAATGCTCTGTTCTCTTGGATGAGCGGCTAAGTCTTCTGGCTTAGATAGCTTATTTATAATCACCATTGTAAATGATGTAAATGGGCCTTGCTCATAAGTGCAGCTCAGGAATCCTAATTGTTGGGTTTGTATTATTCCTCCTGCCTGAGTCACTAGGGAAGGATATATTCGGGTTCCTCTTTAGAGATGTGTTTAGACAAAGGACAGTGTTTCAACTGATTGTCTTCCATAAAGCAATGCATTTAGGGTTGCTTGGGGTTTTTTTCCTTGTCTTTAAGGGCAAGGTCCACAAGCCAGAAAACCTTGGCTTTTAAATTAGTTTTTGTAGTCAGCTATCACTGCAATCGTGGTGCACACAAAAGCCTGTATGTTTTATATTTTGTCATTAATCTCTCATTTTGTCCTGCAATTGTACAGTTATAAAATTTTGAAGCGTGAATACTGGCACCCTTGCTGGTATATGCTGAATTCAGTTTCTGCTGTAAAGTGTCAGTGCCAACCTACATCAGGAGAATACGAGCCCAGCAATTTCTTTTTGGACTTCACAGGTATTTTGGTACACATACAGTATGTTTTCTATAAATTTATTCTATGTTTCACCTGAACATTCTGTGTAGTATTGCACGTGAGGTGATGAGCACGCTGTGAACCCGGTGCAGTGGGGAAGAAGCTGTGGCCACCCTTGAGGGCCTCCTTGTTGTCTATTTGCCTGGAACTGTGGGCGCTCCATGTGGGTCTGGCCACGTGTCTCTGTACAAAGCTGCAGTGTGTAACAGACACCTCCAGAGTGAGTAGAAGCATCCAGCCTGCTCTTGCATCCTTGCTGACTCTAGAGGTGGGACAGATGGAATTTTCTTTGCTGGGCCGCACATGAGCCACACTGCATTTGAACTGATATAAATTGTCTGCACCCCAGTGCTGTAATTCACAGCCTGGGTAAATTGTTCACAGGTGGTGATGAGTTATAGTTGAGTTACTGTAATATCTTGTTAAAGTACTCACTATGCTCACATTTACTCACAAAATTAATTTTATATAGATGATGTGTTGTAACTGAGTCTGAATGGAGAAAACATTCTTGAAATTACATGAAACCCCAAGTTTCTTAGAATTCTTTTAAGTGACCAGGTCAAGGAGAATATCTGTCTTTAACAGCTTGAAAAAATTATTTCATGGTTCCAGTATCAACCAAGATTCCTTACTGAAGAAACATCCTACTTTGGTGTACTTGATGTCAGCAGAGATGTTGTGGTGTGAACATTTAATAGAATGGATAACACTGTGCTGGTGGATATTCCATGTTACATTCTTCTGAAAGCTTCATATGGCAGTGAAGTGTCTTTGAAAAATGGAATGGTAAGCTGTGTCTCTGGCTAAAAGGGGGCAGTGCAGAATTTAAAAGGGCATTCAAGAGGAAAAATCTTTAAAACAAAGATTCTTTGTGTCTTTTTGTCGTATGGAGTGCAAAGAAATGGCCGCCTGTTCTAGGTACAAAAGTGAAGACCAGGGCTTTGAAAATATGTCCAGCTTCAACTGATGTGAGCATGTAGGGTCTTCTACTCACAGGGTTAAGGAATTGCAGTCTATTTTGAAAACTAGATGTTTAAGATGCTCCTTTTGGCCATTTACTCTTGGACTTCATCCATGATGCTCTTGTTTTCAAGACTACCTTTGCAATCAAGGATGTTACTGATATTGCAGGGATTTGGGTGTTTAAAAAATATTTTGAGAAGCTTGGGAAGAAACTGAAAAGGAATCCCGTAATGATAGGGGTGGATGGACACAGTCTCTCTCCTGTTCAGATCTGTGCAGGGCTTGAAAAAAGGGTCAAAATACAGCAGTCTGTCAGAAATTTGACTGTATTTAAGCTCCGGCAGCTACTACTGAAACTGGGTCTATGTTGAAAGAATGACAACTGCAGGGAAATATCACAGCAAGAAAGCACATCTTCACTCTTTCCAAAATGGAATGCATCTTCCTTTTTTACATGTGGTAGCAGTGCTACAATAAAAGGGAAGTTGTAAAACCACAAAAAACTCAAGGTAAGCCACTTTCTTCTTTCTGGCAGGAAATAAAAATTGTTAGTCACCACACTGGCACCAACTGTGTGGCTTCTATGGCTGTTAACAAGTCTAGCAGAACATCTAGGGAAAGGAGGAGGATAGGGATTTGATTTTCTTTTTCCTGTAGTTTTCTCTCCTCAAATGGAGAATCTTAAATATTGACATCATCCTCAGCAGCTAATACATTTTTATATTTAATTGTGGAAAATACTGTTATTCCAGGAATGACACCATACAAGTGGAGTTCCACTGATCTGTAAGCAAGGGGATGACCACAGCCCTAAATTTACCTGTTATAGAGGAATCCTTTTTTTTTAGCTCTTCCTTTTTATTTCTGTCTTAGACCAACTCAAAAGAGTTAATATTTGGTTTTGTACCTTCTACAGTTTGTATTTTGTTCAGCAGGAGTTAAAAAGAAAAGAAGAGGATAATTTGAGTTGAGCTTTATCACAGATGCCCTGGTTTATGAATTTATTATTTATTATTTATTTTTTTCTTTTGAAGATCCCCTGTCATGTTACATAAAGTACTGGCCTGTTTAGGGAATTGTAACATGCAAATTCATGTATTAAGGGTGTCTAAGGGGAAGATAGTCGTCTCCTTAGGGCAGAGGTGTGTCTCAATAGGCAATAGAGTAGAAGAGGAAAATAAATATTTTTCTTGCAACTGGAGACTGCTTTCCATTTTTCATGTGTTGTAAATTCTTGCCTCCTTAAAATATTCTGCTGAAGATTTTCTTCAAACTTGTGTTACCCTCTCCTTTGCCTTTCTGTCATTTGTCTTCCTGCTATGCCTCTGTCTCTCTCCTTCATTAGGGTCTAGAGTGATAAAAAAACCTCTGTCTAGACTGGGAGTGCAAGCTAACTGACCTGATTGCGTTTGAGTTAACCCTGGAGATAAGAGTTCCCTTCAGGCTCAGGTGAAGCACCCTGAAGCCAGAGTTTATTAGTTTGGACACAATATGGGGCAACATTACTCCTTGGTATGAGCTGTTTGGCCAACCCCACTGTTGATACTGCACAGGCTGTAGTTGCTGGAGAGAACCCAGTACAGCATTGAAAACCTCTGCATGATTCTTCATTGCAAAGCTCTGGATACACTGCTCATAGTCACATCTGCAGTTGGCAGCTGCATTTACCTGGACCCCATCCTGGTCTTTCTGTGTGCATGTCACTGTAGAGATGTAGATTTGTTGGTAGCCTCTTCATCACAAGTGAAACATGCAGGTTTTTTGTTGTTCAGCTCTCAAGCAGGTGTGAGAGGCATTGGCTTGTTATGTGGATATTGAGAACTTCAGAAAAACTTGTGTATTTTAAGTGTATACACAGTGCATAGGTGACTGTTAGCAATTAAACTCTGCTTTTAACTACCATAGTTATTTAATGCCTTTTATTATCTCTCTTCTATTGCTCTTGGCTGTTATCAAAGACATGACAAATTATGTCTCTACTGATGATGCATCTGCTTTTTATTTTTCCTGCTCTGCTTGCTTTTCCACTGAGTTTACTGGCAGATATGAATCTGACTACAGCACAGAATCATGAGCTGTCTGGATTTTCGGTACAAGGAATTTTGGACTCCTCTTATTATATCACTATTTTTGTGCAGTACAGTTTCTTCCAATTGATATACAAGGGAGCTGTGTACTTTGATGCTGTTACATTTGATTTGATACACAATTTTTTTCCCCTTTATTTTTCTGTTAAGCATCATTACTGTGGGTAGCAGTATTTCCCCAAATAATAATTTAAAAAAAAATCCCACAAAATTCTCAGCAGTTCTTTCCCATTTGAAACACATAATGTCATAGAATCATGGAATCATAGAGTGGTGTAGGTTGGAAGGGGGCCTTAAAGATCATCTAGTTCCAACCCCCCTTTTGTAGGCAGGGACACCTTTAAGTAGACCAGGTTGCTCAGAGCCCCATCCAGCCTGGCCTGGAACACCTCCAGGGATGTGGCATCCACAGTTTCCCTGGGCAATCTGTTCCAGTGCCTCACCACCCTCAGAGTAAAGATTTTTTTCCTAATAATCTAAAACTGCTCTTAATTTAAATCCATTACCCTTTGTCCTGTCACTATGTGCCCTTGTAAATAGTCTTGCTCCATCTTTCTTCTAAGTTCCCTTTAGGTACTGGAAGGCTGCAATTAGGTCACCCCAAAGCCTTCTCTTTTCCAGGCTTAACAATCCGAGTTCTCTCAGCGTGGAGCTTGCGTGCGTGATGCATCCTGTAGCTGGAGTAGGATGGCTTCATCCACAAGCTCCCCTGGATTGGCTGACCTGTAGTGTAGACCACAACTATGAAGTTCCCTTTGTTGCCTCTGTCTCTGATTTTTACCCACAGGCTTTCTACCTGCTCTTGGGTGTTCTTCAGAGACAGCTCCTCATGCTTAATCCTTGTCTGGATATCAAGAGCAACCCCTCGGCCTCTCCTTCCTTTCCTGTCTCTTATGAACAGCCTGTAGCCATCGATAGCCGCACTCCAATCATGGAATTCACCCCACGAAATGTCAGTAATGGCAACTCTACTTTCCAGCAGCATGGTGGCTTCCAGCTCCTCTGTTTTTTGCCCGTTCTGTGTGCTTTGGTGTAAAAGCACCACACTGGGCTGTGCCACCTTCTAGAGGAGTGCCTGTGTATACAAGTAGTGTTGAATATGAGTACATAAGACCATTTTCTGCTAGTCGACTGCAAAGAAGATTGTAATTTCTTAGCAGGGGGATCAATTTCACTCACGCCTCCTTGAAATTATCCTCTTCTTGGAACAGTACATCTGGCAGTAGAAATAGATTGTATTAGGCATCGACAAATAATGCAGCAAATTTTTCTGTGTTGTCTTACCTGAGCTTTCCCTGGGTTGCACCGAAAGTATTGTAATTATAATTACAAGGAAGAAAGAAAGGGTTAGACTGTGATTTCCTGTGGTAAGTACAAAGGAAATAAAAGAGTTGTTTCCTCACAGCATGCCATTTCCTTTGTAGGAAATAGAATAAGGGCTATTTGGAAAAAAAAGACATCTTATACACCCTGGATTTAAATATGTTATGTATGGGAGTGCTTAAGGACTGACTTCAAAGTCGTTGGTGACCTTAATTTTTGAACTGCATAATTTTAAAAGGATTTTTTTATATTAATAGCATCCTTTTCTCCCTGTTCTCTTCCCCCTACCCCACCAGTCTTGCTCCCCCCGAGAGTGAAACACTTCTAGATAAAACTTCCCATTTAGTTCTGTTTTATTAATGGACTGATGCTTTTAATTTGTAATCCTGTAGGGTGCTAATAATTTTTACTGCAATTTAAAAGACAAAATGTTTCCTTTTTCCCATCTTTTATTAAGTTTATGTATATATTTTCAGATATGATTCTGGACCAGCAAGTGGGTTCTGGGCAGCTCAGTGAGGATGTTCGTCACAGAGTGCATGAGGCATTACTCAAACAGCATCACCATCAGAACCAGAAGAAGCTGAGCAACAGGATCCCAATTGTAAGATCCTTTGCTGATATTGGAAAGAAGCAGTCTGAGCCCCATTCCATGGATAAAAATGGTAATGCTTTATTTTGCATTTTGAGCCTTCAATAACATCTGCCTGTTCGGTATTGCAAGTGCTTTGTACCCACAGCTTAACAGCGTGATTCTGCTCTGAAAAGATACCCTGTACCTTTTTGCATGAGCGTGGCTCATCTTATGCATTCAGAAATATACTTGCTTAAATTTGAAATTAGGGTATCTTGCACAATTCAGGGCTGGGCAGAGCTATTCAAGGGAGCTCGCTCAGGTATTGGAAGCTGTGCTAGTGTGCCATGCCATCCTGGGTAACTGGCATGGCATGTTATTTCCAGTGCAGCTCAGCTTAGGAACACTTTAGGTGCTCTGTGTAATCCCTCAGACTGAGCTTGAGCATGTTTGCACAGGATTGCTCTGAACTGTGGACAGGCTCCATCAGTGCCAGGAATGCAAGAGGAAGGACTATTTTTGACTTCTGTTGTCTATCCAGGACCTATTTGTTTAAAATGTAGTGGTTTGTTGAAATAGTTTCTAAGTCTACAACACTGTATGCATTAGCTAGAGTTCAACTGCTGCTTCAGATTTTATAGGTGAGTTTGAGGGGTGGAAAAATGAGGCAAACGCTGTTGGAAAGATGTCACAAGAGCTGTACCTTGTTCTTTCAGAAAATCCCTTTTGGGAAAATCAGGGTAATGCAAATGAGAAATGTTTGCAGAATAGTTCTAGAGTAAAATATTAGCATAATTTTTTTTCCTTTCCTTGCTTTTACAGAAGACTTTACAAGCTGTATTATTATTTCAAGTCATCATAATGAAAGATCATTTCTTACTGCCCCTTCCTTATTTGCATAAACAAAGGTCTGTGTTATGAAATTTGCAGCCAAATTTTGCAAATATTTTTCACTTAACTCTTATTCCAGAAATCACCTTAACTGTACTGAAATCTCAGTCCCTCCTGCTGTCACTCTGTTTCAGAGCCCTACTGAGCTCCCCTATCACCTTGGGAAGTGGGGAGTGAGGAAACAGCCATAGCACAGGGAAGGTCAGGATTGCAAGAGGAATCTGTGTGCTCTGAGGCATAGGACAGAAGGGCAAAGAGTATTCATGTGGCTGATCTGGAAAGATGGGGCTGTTGATATAAAGGTTAACTTGATTGCAAGGAAGAAGCTTTTGTTTCAATCATTGCCATATGTAGTTTTAAGAGATCTAAATCTAGTTGCTTCCCTGGGGAAGATTCTCAGACCTAAAAGGCAACATATAATTTCATCTGATGAGGATATTAAATAGAAACATTAATTATGTCAAAATATCATTTTAAGAGTAAGGAAAAAATAGCATTTACTAAGATGTGTGTGATTATGCATATGGATGCACAAGAGTAAAAGTAAGTAGGATGATTGTCCATCCTTTTTAAGGCAACTTTCTTGTTGATTTATACAGCTCTTGCTGATGACTTTAAACAAATATTCAGGAGAAACTGAAGAAAGTTAATGATATAATGATCCTGTTCCTCAATTTCCACGGGATGTAAGATGGCAGCTTGCATTCCATTAAGCTTTTGCACTAGATCTTATATTACAAATAGGCAGTAGTTGTCTTAAAAAAAACCCTCGGGGCAAGCTGTGACATTATCATGAGCTCAATTTTTGTAACTTTCTGTGTCTGTTAGTGGAACTGATGCAGTAATTCACTCCAGAAACATCTTGCTTTTGCCCAAGTTTATTCTGGCAAACTTCCCAGCTCTTCCTAAATTCCACTGCTCCCCCTACCCCTCCCCCCCAAATAAATTCTCATCAGGACAGCATCTAAGTCCGCATTAAACACACTAATTTTATATACTCAGTGGTTAAGTGGTTCTCTAAGTCAGGAGACATATTCTTACAGTTTTTCATTTGTCTCTCTCTATTTTTCAAGATGAAAAAATGCTGAATTCACAGTTTATGTGCTTGTGTAGAAATGTCTCAGAGTACTCTGACATCTGTTAAAAAAACCTCTTAGTCTCTTTTACTGTGTTAATTTAAATTAAATGCACCAATAGACATAATAGAAATTATATATGTATGTAGAAAAATAGAATAACCTCTAGTGAGTCAATAATTTTAGGGATGCTTATGTGAAAGTATATCAGATTTTTGTGTAAATTACAGTGAAAAGTTCCAAGCATGAACCTTTTGGACAGAGAGGTTTTTTAATCAATTTGAAGCATTGCTGTTCCACTTGCGTCCTTTAAGTGCTAATGCACATTTGGCAGTGTTCTGCATTGACCTCCTCAAAATCGATGATGGCCCTGTGATAAAACAAGGAGGATTTGTTTATTATAAGTTTCTCTCTTATCATCCTTTGCCCTGTTACATTAAAAAGTCGGAATCTTATTTTATTGCCTGAATTGCATTGAAATTAGTATTAGCTTTAGAAAAGGAAAATCTAGTCTAAGTTTTTTGTTTTAGAAGGAACTAGAATTTTTTCCCTTTTCAAGGTAAGAGCAAATAAGCAGCTCATGGGTCTGAGTGGCAACTATTGCCTGAGTACTCCAGGGTTTAAAAAGTGGGAAAAGAGAATTCTGGAGAGCTGCCTAGTTTCAGGTACACTAACTGTACCTCTTCTGGCATACTCGTAGTTATTTTCTTACCCTGTGTAAGTGCCATAGTACATGGTGTGTAAATTATGCTGGAATCTCCACTGAAATGCACAGCTTTCAGGAGCTATGCTGTTCTTAGAAGCTTGACCAGGGGTAGCAGTGATCATTTCTGATCATTTTCTCTGCCAGTGCCTCACGACCCAAATGCTGGAGTTCGGATACAGTGTTACGCTCCCTCAGCTGTGTGTTTCATTTTAGATTGCTGTGGAGTATCTGTACAAGCTATTTGTAGTAATATAAAAATGAGTTGTTAAAATATAACTTTGAATCATGTAAAAGCAAAAGCTAAATATGTGTAAAAGAAAGAAAAATTAAGGGATATTGTTGTCCAAGAGTGTGCTGTAAGACACATCTTGTTTCCTGAGAACAACCTGGTAAAATGCATTCAAGGCAGTATTTTAATCTGCTTATTCCCATTTGTCCACAAACATTGTGTAGAATGTATGAAGGTAAAATGTTTCTTATATTGCTCTCAGTATTTTTCTCTCCTTTTAATGAAAAGAAGCAACCAAAATACTGTTGCTTTTACTTTCTGGATGATAAGCTTAATTCCTAGAAGACTGCGGGGAGAGAAACAGATCATCTCAGGTACTACTGATGAACTTACAATCCAGTTCACCCTTATCAGAGACAGGAGTTTTCATAAAGAGCATGTGCCAGGAGCTTTAGAAGGGCTGCTTGTTTGTTCCTGCTGAAATGATACGGGGGAACTTGGACACTTTCTGCACAAAAGGAAGTTCTCACTTTGGTTAAATTTGGGGTTAGTGTTAGGCAGCTGAGCTGGAAACAATCCTTAGCAATCTGTTGATCATAAAATAGGTGATTCAGAGCCTTAAGTTCCTGATACATGGGTTATGTGGTACAGCTGAGGCTTCAAACCCCCTTCTTTGTCCAAGTTCTTGACAATAGTACCTTATGAGTGTGTCAGTTTTCAGGTGTTCAGGAGCAAAGTCTGAAAATGAATACATAAATTAATTCAATATATGGCAGCACCATTGACAGGCCATTGTGATATCTTTGCTGGAAGATAGTTGTACATATGTTCTCCCTCCAGTTTTCTTTGTTTAAGAGTCTGTCAGACCATCTAATTGATTTGCTTTGTATTTAGTAGTATTATCTTTTGTTTACAATGGCTTTTCTTCACATCCTCTGCAGGGCTAAGATGTCAGGGTGCTATGGGTTTACCATGCATTTTTAATGCTGCCATGCTGTGTTTAACTTTCACTTTTCATTAGGCATCAAAACTGTGAGAATTAAAAGCCTGCTTTTGATGTTCCAATAAAAAACGACAGTCAAATTTGTCATAAGAGCAGGAAAAATGATTTTTTATGGGCTAATTTGACACCAAATACCCAAAATAGGGGGTGGCAAGTAATTTTAGCATAAATACTGTAAAAAACAGGTAAAAATATGAATATTTTTCATCAGTAAATCATCTTTAAAAAGTTTGTTTTATAAAGCAATTTAACCTATTTTTGTTGATATGAGTAGGTTTGACACTGGTACATCAGAACTGTGTTCGTAAATTCCTATGACATGGTCTAAAAAGCCAAAGACAACTGTAAATATATGACACCTCTCTATTGTTAGAGGATGCTAAAATAATTTCATAAACCTCTCCCCTTTTATAAAAAAGGATTCTGAAATTCAGAGTTTAAGCATATGTGGCATGAAAAAATAACTGATTCTATGAAAATGCAGTTAGGAAAAGAAGTTTTGACTGTCTATTTCACTTTTAGTCTAGGGGGTGTATATGTTTTTTATATACGTGTGTGTGCGTGTATAAGATGAAATCTAACAGACACCTTACACTGATTAAAGTCCAAGAGGAAGGAACTTGGTAGAGGAGTATGGCAGGCTAAGTTACTTGTATTTTCATGCACCTTGCTGAAGTGTTATTTACCCACAATAACATGATCTTCTGCCTGATTTCTGTTCATACTTATGCCATTTATAACAGCTTCTTCTCCCTTGACATCAGAGCAGGCACATTATTAGAGTAAAAGTTGCATTACACCACACATCATGTCTGATTCTGAGAAATTCTGAAATTCCAAGGAGAGGTTTATTGGTATACTGAAGAGCTTGAAAAAAGCAATGGCATATCCAATTTGGGATCTTTGGAGTTAACAGCATGAGCTGCTGCTGAAACTGTTCATTTTGACATGTTCTTTTTTAAGCCTTTTTCCAGTTATTTTGATTAGTGTGATGGGCTGGTTTGGACTTCATCATTTTGTGGCAGTATGAGCACAAGCAGAGGTATTGGTCAATGCTTGTCCTATTTTAGGATAGCATCCTTTAATACCCTGGAAAGTCAAAATTCCCAGTTACGTGCTGGTGTTAGTTACCTTCTTCAGTTTCACTATCTCTCCTAAAGATCAGTTCAAGGATTTATGCCGTAACTCAGAGCAAGTTTACCGCATGTGAAACTCCCATGTCAATACTATCACCTGGAGAAAGGTGGGCATTGCCTGGAGCCACATGAAAAGGGTAGGGAGGCACTCCTAAGTACATGCCCATGTATTTCCATTTTTGGAGTAAGTTGCAACCAATGCCAGTGATATACACACAAGTTTTCTGAAGCGTTGGATCTGGATCAGGTGAATTGCTTCAGCTTTTCTTGATGAGAAGGCAAACTCAAAGACAGTTAATTCTAGCTTAAATTAGCTAATGCTCTATTTCTTGTTTTAGAGTCTTCTCAGATGTATGAATTTTAATCAGGTTGTATTTTCCACAGGTTTTTATGTGACTAAAATATAACTTGTATTTATGAACATTTTCATCTGGTATTTATTCTTTCTTTCTCCACATTTCCTTGTACCCGTGATAAAATGTGTAATCTGTATGTATAAAGCTGTATCATTCATCTTTGTATTTCTTTATTTTACTTTCTTTGTTGTGTCTGTCTCTAACAGGCTCATCTCATCTCTGTATCTTCTCATCTCCTATCCTTTGGGTTCTGTAAACTCCCTGAAGGTTCAGAGGTAGTATAAATACCTATTCTTGCTTGGGCTTCAGATCATTTCAAATGTACACCCATGTCTTCATCTCTATTTCTTGTCAGCATGCAACTCCTTGTTATAGTGATTTAAAAAAAATACCTTAGGCCTTTGTCTGCAGCTGTGGCACACTTAAGAGAAGTTTGTGTGGAATTTGTTTTTTTGGTGGGGGGACAGTGCCATTTCTTTGTAAGTTCATTTTCTTACATCAATTTATAAAACTGCAAATCACAGCATTTTAGTTTATATGCATGACTTCATGTGAATTATGCTTGAGATATTCAGGCCTAACGTTAGAAAAACAGCTAAAGTGAGTTCTTCCTCATCCTCTTAAATTGCATATCATTAGTGAACACCAAATCTCCTTCTAGTTATGTGGGTACAATGGGGGTGACATGGTTCCCCACTGATTAAAAATGTTGTTCATCAAGAGGCCTAAAGGCACACACACAGTTCAGCCTGCAGAGATGCTGTCACTGCTCTGTTGTATTAGAATTTTATAATATACTTAAGAAAACGTACTGTTTTTCAATATTTGAGATTTGTTCTGGACAGTGTTGTCCATTTAGATTTGGAAAATTGGTGACTAGTTGCAGTGAGAAGTCTGAGATTGAAGACGTTTGAAAATCAGGATTTTTTTTTTTCTGAACGGGAAGAAATACATGTCATTTAGAAAAATAAGCAATTGCTTTTCTGGTTTAGTTTCCTTTGATGTGTTGGTTGCATCCAGTTTGTTTCCATCAACTGTGATTTGTATCTGCCTACAATGTTCTGCGTTTTTGTCATCGATGTTCTAGAGACATCTTGGATTTTGATTAATAACCACAATGCACATAGTTAAATGTCTTGAGTTCTACATTTCAGGGACGAAGAATATGTTACATGTGACATTAATTTACTGAGATTAATTTTTTTTTAAATTTTTCAGGACTAACTGTCCCAAAAATGCCAAACTCTATCTGCAAATGCAAACTTCTATTACTGTAACAGTTGTGGACCTTATTTTGATTTATAAATGGCTTGACTTCGCATGAAAGAGTGTTTTTTGTGTGAATTCTTGCTCTATTCAAAGCTCTGCCAGTTTCATGTTACCTGAAAAAGACACTTGTTTTTTAAATATGCCAATTTTTAAAATATCATTTTTTGAAACTGTGCTGATACCGGCTTTTTATTACATAGAAAAGCTGTTACACCAATTTTAGCATGGTTTTATCTGTTACGTATTAAATTCCTTTGTATGTACCCTGGATATTTCAATTATACCACATTGTGCATTGATACTTAAAACTGTCTGAATGGCTCCTGATGAACTCTCAAAGAGTGCAGCCCTTCACGTGCTTTATGTAGGTGGGCTGCAGGATAAATTGAGACTTCAGCTTTATAATGACTCAAAGTATTACATTGCACTCTTGAACAATAAAATTCTGCATTTACCCCATACAATGTGTAAATAACCATTTTGCTTGGAGTGCTGAAATGGAATTGATGAGGAGAGGATAGGAAACAGTGGAATGGTGAGGCTGTCGCTGCTCTTACTCCCAGTTACAGGGAGTTGATGGTTTATGCCTTCACCATTCTTAGCAGCCCAAACCCCATATTTTCAGCTCAAAGAAAAGAAGTAATAAACCATGAGAAATGTTTAAAATCTGGCCAGAGTTTGGGGTTACTTTGGTGGCTTTTTTGTGAAAGGAGATTACCTGTTGTCTCTACTATGTATCTTTGATTGTTACTCAATACAGTAAAAAACCCAAACTTGTTGTTCCATGATCCAGAAAGCTGTCTTAAGTTGTAGAGCTATTTAAACATGTCTTTCTGCCTCAAGGTAAAACTTGTGTTCTTTCAGATTACTCCAGCATATGGGTAAATCAAAGTTTGAGGTCTTCTGTTGGCACAGAAAAAGAACATATGCTATTCTTAAAAACTTCACATACTTACTGGTAGTGGCTTTTATTTCCTTATATGTAGATCTTTAGATCTTTTTCTCCTAAAAGAAAAGTGGACACAATGTTTGAAAGTCCTCTGGACTGTTATGCTAATTGCTTTTGACACCTCCATTATGATATTAAAACTTTGGTGTTTAAACAGGTGGTCCATGCTTTGACTCCTTTGTTGGTCAATATTTTTTTCTCTCACAGATATCTCTGCTCTCATTTTCTTGAATTTTTGGGTCCAGAAAAAAAGTGCAAGTGCCTAATTAGCAACAGAAAGATAATGAACTGCTATTTCTGTTACTTTCCTGTAACATCTTTATAATGCAATATATTAGTATGAGTAATTATTACAACTATTTTCGTTTTCATAGATCCTAGGATACAGAGGAGTGTGTAAAAGGAAAAAAATTAAGAGTCAGCAGGTTTTATATTACTTAATTTTAAGGTTTTTGGGAGTAAGTTAGGACAGAAACTTTCCCTGAGCACTTTATGCCTTCTCTATTTGAATAAGTGGAAGGGGCTTTTCTTGTTACATTAATAAAATCTCCAAAATAGAACAGAAATAAAATTTATATAATTTTGATATTAATTATTTTTAATAGCTGTAATAGTACAGGATGATTCCTGTAAAAATAATTCAAGGACTGCTAAATAAACAATAAAGAAAAAGAATATGTTGGAATACATAGTGTAAAGATGATGGTGTAACAATGATGGAACTCTGTTTTTCTTTCAATTCTAATTAAAACAGACAAATTGAATGACTTTATAAATACCTTGCATATGTAATAATTTCTGGCTTCTGTTTTGCAAAAATTGTATCCTGTGACATTTAGGAATTAATAGCCTCTTCTTATATGAATTCCTTTAATTTACAATAATATGTGGCTTTCTAAAATCAATCCTTTATTTTTGTCATATGTAAATTCTAATTCTGATTTTAATTTTATTCTACTTGCTTAGATTAACATGCTTGACATGTCTGTTTGCCATTCTCTGTTTATTTCACTGTAGAGCTGAACAAAAGCCCTGATTTCTATTCTTATTTTGATCTGTCCTTGTCCTGAATCAGAGAGAAAAATGGAAATACTTGCAGTTTAAATATAGATACATTTAATAATAATATTTCCAGCAATATATTTTTAAAAATTCTGTTACTGTACTACTTAATCAAAGTGCACTATCTCTGTCTATGCTGCCAGGATGCAGTGCAAGAGTCTTAAACCTGTTTTGTGTCATGGGAGATTTGTCCACTGGGAAATGAGGTGCTGATTTTCATGAAAACCAGTGTTTTCTTTGAGCAAGTGTTTCAACTCGGAATTCATGACCAGACTTAGTCAGGGATCCTGTAGTGCTCAGTTGTGACAGAAACTGGATGCTTCAGCATTTTGGCAGTGGCTGGGGTGCTCTTGCAAGTCTCTGGTCCTGTTCAGGCTGGATCCTTCGAAGTGCTCTGTGTCCTGGCTGTGGCTGAGGACACACCTGGGCTGCAGGGGTGAGTCCCAGCGGTGTGAGGGGCCATGCTGTGGCTTTTGGAATTGCCCAGACAATGTGCCTAGCTTAGGACTTTCTGACTGTCTTAATCTTCAAATATCATGAACATATGGTCTTTGTTACTGTGCAAGTTTAGGTTGATTTTCACCAGAACCAATGTTTTCACATCATCATTTCTCAGTCATATGAGAGACTTTATTCGCTATGGAAACAAATATATGCTGGGCACGAGATGCTGACTCTGGGCCAGTTGGACTCTGTAGTTATTCCTGGGTATGTGTTAGGGCAGTAAGAGATAGTTGGCTCATATATTTGGTACTTTTCTCTTGTACGTTATTGTGGTGTTCAGAGCTGTGTGTGGCTTCTGACATGCCAGAGAGGGAGAAAGAGTGAAGGCAAGCAGGGCATGGCCTGTGCCCCTGTGGGGTTTGTGTGCTGCCCTACTGCCAGCCCCGCCACCTTGGTGTGTACATGGTGGGCTCTGGCCGTGTGCAGGGGCAGTGTTGGCGTTAAGTAAAAATATTCTTTATATGTCACAGACTTTTTACTTAACTCTGTTTTTCTTTTTGAGCTTTTGTTGGCAAAATTTTGTTGGTCAAAAGAGACTTGCTCTTTGTTTCCACAAGACTGGGGTTTGTTTAAACACTTCTCACCTTGAGATATTTTTAAAACTTCTTTAAAATACCTTACTAAATTCTCACTGGAATTTTTTGAAAATGTGTTTGCTGAAACATTTGTTTTATGCTTGTCTATAATCACATTTTTCAATACTGAGCTTATAAATCAGTTATTTTCCAATATATTTCTTTTTATACCAGTCCACTTTTATGTTGTTTTTTGTAGTTGCTATAATCAGGACATTCTTGTACACGAGTAACTTTGTAAAAAATCGTAATCCTATTTAAGTCAATGAGGATTACTTTTGTAGACAGATATTGCCCAAAATTGGCAGCTCCTCAAATTATTTACAAAAGCTATGTGAAGGTGGGACTTTCCTCAAATGTAATATCTTAAGAATCGTATGCTTTAATTGGTACAGAAAGTTTGTCTTCTAATATCCAGCAGTATCTTTCACATTGTCTAAATTACCTTCTCATGTTCCTAACTGCACACGATGAATGTTCTGTCTTTTGAGAATGTGCTATTCTAAATAATTTTTTAATTAAAATGTCATGTTTAGGTGCATCATATATTTATGATATAAAATGTATGCAGATCTCTTATAATTGTGTTGTTAGATGTTGCTTTATTTATAGAACTGTTAGTATTCTGTAATAATGATACTTTTTTTAGCAGGTCAGATTGTTTCCCCACAGGCTACTCCAGCCTGTATTGAAAACAAAAATGATGTGAGCAGAGAAAACAGCACTGTTGACTTTAGCAAGGTAAGTGTTCACTGATGGTGAAGAAAGCTTCCTGACTACCAAACAGATAGGTAAAATTAAATAAAATGAATCCATGCGAGTCAGGAAAAGCTGTAAAGTGTAGATTTTACTTTAGCATTGAAGTTTTGTGTGCACTGGAGCACAGTTTGTGTATGACAAAATAGAATCTTACATTTTCTCACTAAATTGTATGTAACAGGAAATCACAGTTTAGGAACACAGATAAATTTAATGTCATAGGTATATATTTGCAGGGGAAATTTTACAAATTAACAGAAAATTATCTAAGTATGAAAGTAATTCAGAATTCCTATAATTCACATTTACCTCAGATTTTTACTTTTTGTAGAAGTGATGCATGAATGCAAACTATGCTTTTTATAACCTGAACTCGTGGATTCCAGATGTCTCAAACAGAATGTGTTTCTGTAAACCTGTAACTTAATTCTTCTGGCAAGCCAAGATATTTCAGTACACTTTACAAAAGATGTTAACTGTTCAGTAGTGGAGATTGCAATGACAGTTCAATGTTAGATAGCAAAGGAAAGCAAACAGCTTCTCAGGTTTAATGTGAAGGAGAATCCTAATTTGTTTAAGAAGTCTGTATGTAGCTAAGATAGTCACAATGGATACAGATGACAGGCCTGACAGGGATAGATGACTTCAGCTGACACATTATTGCAACAAAGGTTGAGTAAGTGAAGAAAGGTGATTTAAACCAAAATTCTGAAGAGCAGCACTTTGAGTCTGTTGAATTTTAATGTTAGTGCAGCTGAGCTAAAAGTAGAGTTATGTGATTGCTCCATCTGGTGCCAGACTTATTTCCTAGCAGCAGTAGCTATTTGCATAATTTGAATTTTTGACTGAACATTCCAGACTATGAATCGTATATGGCCGAAATAAGAGGGGAAACAGATCTTTCTGTCAATGACAATGAGAAAAAAGGAGGATGGCTGGGAATTATTATGAACCACATTTCTATAGAGGCTGAAAAACATCTATAAACAGTGGCAGGTTTTTAAAAATTGAATGTTAATCCTTTAAACATATTTCAAACTAAAATTATAATGCTTTAAAGAGTCAAGTATAATATTTGTTTAATGATATTTATATTAAAGTGTTAAGTAAAAGTAATTGTTTTGGTAAGTGTCCTAATATCAAGATGTAAAATTTGTAAAGGATATAAAATATAAATAAAGTTGTCTATTCAAAATTAGGCTACGCGGAGGTGAAGGGAATGGCAAGTTTCAGTAGTGCTTTTCTTTAACATTTCTCCAGGTCCTTTGAGTGTTGTAGGATCCAAATCCCAGTCAGTTGTCCAACTGCAATTCTGTTTGTATTAAACAAGAATGGGAGCTGTATCATTTGATCGTTCACTCATTATTTTTGTAGTGCTGCAGCTTTGCTGATCAAAAGAGCTCCTCCCATTTTAACTAGCTGGAAGAAATCAACATTTCGTCTTTTGCTAACCTCAACAGTGATGGATACCAACAGGGATGTCAGGAATACAAAAGGAACAACTTTTGTTAGGAGGAATGAAATAACAGTAAAGGGTTGTAATCTAATACCTTTCTTTTTGACTGACTTAAAATAGATCCATTTATCCTTTTGAAGATGCGTAAGTGCAGTTTCCCCTTGAAATGTGCTATTGCAATAACTCCCAATGGTTATAATTGGAATTATATGTGGATTGAGAGGAAAGTAGAGCAGTACACTAATTTTCTCTTGAGTATTGTGATTTCTTGCTCTAATTTTGTTCCAGATATTAATTTCATTTATCTTCTACAAAAAAAGCACCTTTGACTACCTCACATATACTCTCCTTGCTAATCTGTCTCCCTTGGGCTACTTCTAATATTCCAAATTTGGAGTCGATTCAAAAAGCTGACTTAATCTGGATACAGTTTTGAGACTGTGTTGATTGTATTGGTATCTATCTATGAAAAATGTGAGACAGGCACTGAAAGCTGTTTTGAGTGTTTCTTCAGTGGCATGGAGAGAGAGATGGTTTGCGCTGTTTGTAAATGTGTCACTCCTCTTCCTCTGCTGCCACCACCAGGACTTTGTGCTCTCAGGGTGACATGGAGGTGATCTGTCACAGCACCACTTTACTCCTGTCTGAGTAGAGTGGGGTGATGGTTTAAGAACTACATCTGGCTTATTTCTACTTTTTTTATGCCAAAAACTGAAAGGAACCTTAATTGTCCTGGAACACAAAATGCATAAAGAGATCCACACTCCTTCTCATGGCAACACTGCTGTGCTCCACATGGACACTATTTCTGAATCAGACCCCTGTCCCATACTGATGGAGTTTGGTCTTTCAAACACCGCTGAAGCAACTGTCTTGTTCTGAATGCCAGTTGACCCTGCTTATAAATAGCTTTGATTAATATGTTTTACTAAGAAGGGATGTTGGGTATTTTGCTTGTCTTCATGTCAGTTTATGTTTGGTTTCAGGGTAGATGTCCACCACTCTTCAGTCCTTGAGTTGCCCTGGAGGGACATGGCCTCTGCATTAGTTATTTAGTTTTATATTCAGTTGGAGCTTGCCGGGACCGTTTAGTGTCAGGTCATGAATGTGACTCAGGTTAGGGTGCAGATTAAGATGCACATCAGGTCTCTCCAGCTAAAGACCTTCTGGGATAAGAGATGTATCATGGATAGGTTAGATGAAGCGTTCAAAATATGTAGCTTCTGCCACTGCCATAAATTCACTCCAGGACCACCTCCACTCTCATTATGCAATGAAAGCAACACCCGGGGTTTGGGTGTGTTTGCTCAGTTTGCTCCTCTGCCAGCTACTTCCCTTTTAATGGGGCTCTCTTCATTACCTAAACAGTATTAGACAATATTAGACTCTCAAGCTGATAAATAGTACAGGAAGTATCTGGAAATACTTTCTGGCAGACAGGAGACAGAATGTTTATTTCAGATTTGAATCTTGTGATCTGTATGTTAGAGGACCTCAATGTCACAACTGTAGCATTTTGTACATGTGAAATTAATTATTAAGTGTTAAATGCATTTAAGTGTTAAATCCATCCATTCACAAGGCAAACTCAGCACAGAATGCACATTTCTACATTCCTGAAAGACTGCTTTCTTCCTCTCAATTACAAATAACCTATGACACCAAAATTACGTGCAGAGTGAACCTTAGTTTCGTATTTAATCCTGAAGAGTTACTTTGTGATTTGAGTGAAGAGCAGAATTTACCTCACTTTTTAAATTTACCTTGAAAAAGTACTTGGTCTCCAACCTTCCAGGTTGATATGGTTCTTGTTTAATTTTGTGAGGTGTTTAGTAATCTTTGTAGCTCAGAGGAGCATTAGATATCTCTTTGTGTTCTCAGCAAACCAAGATTTCATTACACAGGCAACTCTGTTATATCTGAATTCTGATTTAGTGCCAGAGCCATTTGCAAGAAAACAATTTTCTAAATATTACCAAAAACTATGCAAACTAGTACTGACAGATGGCTGTAAGATAGACATTAAAATGGTCCACTTTAACAGTTTATATTGGATGTGGTTGCTGTTGTTGTGTTTAGATTAATAAAAGGAAAGCAAATTACAAAATTCATGCATTTTGAAATGTAGACAATACTGGTGCATAATTAAATCAAACATACATTATATACTTTATTACTCCATGTGAGTCTTTGTTACAGAGTTAAGTCTAGAGTCATACATTCCTACGCAAATACTTATTATAGCTTATTATAGCAATGTCATAATGAAGCTGTATCTGTGTTTTTCTATCATCCTGCAAAAGTCAACATTGCTGCCTAAAATTCCAAAATTTTTTTCTGCTTTGTTCTTTCAGTTTGCTCTTGAGTCAGTCAATGGTCATGATAGCTTATTTTCTGTTACTTTAGCAGAGGGGCAACTGTCTTCCATTAAATTTGAAAACAAAAATGCATCTCAGAGTAGAAGAAGGAAAATTGTGTGTACTGGAATCTAGTGTTCTTCTCAGTGAGATAATAACACAACAACCTTGAACTATGAATTAATGATTTCCAGAATTGTTAATTATGGAAAAATAAGATGTCTTAATTTCTTCTGCTGTTGTGATTGTTATCAAGTATTGATGCTCTTATGATTATAGATAAAAAGCATTACTAGGAAATTAATCTGATGTTCTTATCAATATTTTGAATTTTATTTGTTGTCTTTATAAATTAATTCTGCAGTGCTTTGTTTCCAAGAAAAATCAGTCAAATAATTAATGTCCAGTTGTTTGGTTTAGAGAAAAATTTTTATTAAAAAAAAAAATATTCAACAGACAAGAGCAGTGGAACTGCATAATTGAAATAGCTAAGGTGATAGTGTAGTGACCAGAAAGTCTCTGTCAACAAATCAGGGAAAAAAAATCCCTGTGAGTAACTTTCAGGTTGTAATTTAATATACTTTTCCCAGGTTGACCTACACTTCATGAAAAAGATACCACCTGGAGCTGAAGCATCAAACATCTTAGTTGGTGAACTTGAGTTCCTGGACCGTGCCGTTGTGGCTTTTGTTAGGTTGTCTCCTGCAGTGCTGCTTACAGGGCTGGCTGAAGTTCCAATTCCAACCAGGTACAGTTGGGTTGATTTTGCTTTTGTTTTCTTGAGTACCGTGTGGAGACAGGGTGATGTAACCCTCAGCTTTGTAATTTACTGAGTTAGGAATTTGGTTTGCCCTTTGTTGAAGGCATCTCTTAGCTGCAGCCTTCCACTCATCCTGTAAATGGTGTGTGGGTATATTCGGACACAGATCCTGGTTTGTGTGTACATCACAATGTAGAAATGTAGGTTGTAACACACAGTTTATCCTATTCAAACTGGTATTACTCCAGATGAAATGCTAAGGTGAAATATTCAGCTTCTTAGAATATTTCATCTGGATTTGAAACTACTTGTGTGATACTACATAATTATGTACAAAACTAAAAAAAATGAAGAAGGAATTGAGAAAAGGCAAAAAGAAAACTATGTAATCTAGTTGACCAGGGATAGTGAGTGAATGGATGGAGTACATGCTGTAAATATGTTCTTCAAAAAGTTTCTACTTCAGAAATTTACTTTGCAAGATAGGGAATATGACTTCTAACAATAAATTTTTATTAGATTAATTTTTTCCAAGTTGAAACTTTTTCTGATGAAGTACTTTGATTCTGAAAACAAATTATGAGGAATTAAAAAAAAAAAGTCTAAAATAGACTTTGTATTCAAATAGAAAGCATTGGGATAGATCTGTGGTTACATTGTGTCCTGCTGGGGTCAATTCAGATCAAAACTCCAAAGGGATTCTCCCTTATCTGAGTTCACTGACTTAACTATTATTGCACTATCTCTCTTTTTTTTTTCCCTTTAAATTTGTGCATATGTTTGTACACATATTCTGTCTCTCTTTCCCCTTCCCTCTTTTAGTTTCTATAATAAGTAGAATTCCAGCTGTAGGCTGTGTATTCCAGTTGTTTGTGACACTCAGGACACTCACATATGACACTCATATTATGGCATGAAATGCAATGCTGAGACTCAGATCCTTGCTTCTAACCAGATAAACAGTAACATTTTCTTTGAGTTGTACTTTGTAGTTACTTTGGATAAGACTTTTTGGATGTTTTCTAATTTTTGCATGTGTATAAGGAACACCGAGCTGCTTTGGAAAAAGCCTTTCCCTGTAACCTCCCCCAAATTCCCACAAGAAAAAAAAACCCTGAAGGGAAAAGAACAGATTTCTTGATTTGTGGTCAAAATAAAAACAAATAGTTACAAATAGGACAATTAATGGTGTCTGCAAGAATGTCTATATGAAAGAAATTCAGTAGTATACGTCAAAATATTGTCTTTTGCATTTTGGCTAAACTGAGAATTTTAGTTATTTCCTTTGAACAAATCCTCTGCCTTTTATAGAACTTTACTTGCCTACAGCCTTGAGTAGAGACTGTCCAGAGCCTTAATGGGGGTAAAAATGATTTAAAAATTATTTTTATTTGGGTTAATTTAACTTCTCCATTATTGCAATAATTTATGTAACCGTAACCAGTCTGTTGAATTAACAGAATTAAATAAATTAATGTGTTCTGTACATAGATTATAATTGCATACATTTATTATGTAGGTTAAAGTTTGTTATGTAAAGAGGTTTTGGTAGTCTCAATCAAGACTGACTGTTAAGCTTATGATGTATTTTTGGAAGCTATTTTCACATTTTTTTCTGAGCAGTGCTTCATGTTTAAATGCATGTGTGAGGATCTTGAAGGAGATTATATATCGTGTTTATCTGAGAGATTCTTCTAGTCCACATTTTAGATAAATATTTCTGTAATATTTATAGTTAATTTCAACTGTCTGTCCTTTACAATTTTTTATATTTACCTTTTATTTGCAGATTTTTGTTTATTCTTCTTGGACCACTGGGTAAAGGCCAACAATACCATGAGAT
The DNA here is from genome assembly GCF_965178545.1 of Coloeus monedula. NCBI lineage: Eukaryota > Metazoa > Chordata > Aves > Passeriformes > Corvidae > Coloeus > Coloeus monedula. The sequence goes on along the minus strand of NC_138787.1, from coordinate 23,492,192 downwards.
TGGAAGATCAATTGCAACACTAATGACAGATGAGGTATTTTTATTCATGGTTTGGTTTTATTCATGGTTCAGTAACTGAAGAGGTGTAATAGGGAATCTCCAATCCTTCAGATGAAATGTGGCTAATCATTCTGGTGATGACAAAGAGCATTCTAGTTCATTTCATGATCCTGTGACAGCCCATATTATGCTGCTGTAAGGAGATAAGAAGATGAGACACAGTATTCACAAGCAAAGATATCTTCACCAATAAGATTCCATTTTACACAGTTGCTTTCCAGTGGATTTGCTTGTGTTTAGGATGTAAAATCTCTAGAATATTTAGCAGCCATAAGGATGTTTTTCTGTAGCAGCTGGAATTTCTATGAGAACTATGTACCAGAAACTATCTTCAGTTGAAGCTGAGATTGTTTGGTTAGTGGGAACTTTACAAAGTGTGTTCTATTTCAGAGAAGAGGGGCTATTGTGAAAAACTGTCGAGAGAGTTCCTTTTTCCATCTCTTTCTCCTCCCACACATACTTCTCAATTTTTCACAGGTATTCCATGATGTCGCTTACAAAGCAAAAGACCGCAATGACTTGGTGTCTGGAATTGATGAGTTCCTTGATCAGGTTACTGTTCTCCCTCCTGGAGAGTGGGACCCAACAATTCGAATAGAACCACCTAAAAATGTTCCCTCTCAGGTTTGTACAGCGTAAAATTCAGACACTTCTAAAAGTTGTGATGAATTTTTGTTATGTGAAGTCTCCTTAATTTAGCATTTAGCAAGGTCACTATATTTTGCATGCTCTCTTTATTTTAGGTTAATTTTCTTTAAGAGAAACCTTGACTTGCAAGCATACAGTGTAGTGATGACATTTGGTTTAGTTCAGTACTAGTTCTCTCCTGAATAAATGCAAGCAGTTGTATCTAAAGATATTAAATTCAGGGATAAGTGGTAATAAGCATCCTTGATTATTTCAAATAGCCATGGTTTGCTTTTGTTCTAAGCTTATTGCAAGAATTGATCAAAGCTTGCTATTCTTTCAAATGTTTTCTGATACAAGATTTTTTGTGATCAGTTCTTTAAATCTCACAGAATCACAATTCTTTTTACTATTAACTGTCTGGTAATAGAACTCCTCTACAGCTTATCAAGAGGTTATGTTGACGAATCTTAAAATAACATTTTTATGTTTAAGCTTTTAACTTTCAGAGCCTGTTTTTAATTTTTTTTCTACTAAAATTATGTTTCGGTGCTAAGACCCATGAGAAATGTATTTTCCTTTTGGTAGGAGAAGCGTAAGATCCCAGGAGTGCCAAATGGAACTGCAGCCCATGGGGAAGCAGAACATCCTGGGGGACACTCTGGACCAGAACTGCAACGCACTGGAAAGTTAGTGAAAACATATGAAAAATCTTAAGTGTTCAAAGTGATGTTCCAAAGGAATCACAAGGGTCTAGTTCTCTCTCAGAAGTGTCTTGGCGTGTGATTCCTTTCAGGCATTTCTCCTGATTTGCATGTGCCACATAGCTGAAGAGGACAATACATGCTAGTTTGCAGAGAGCAGGACAGGGCAAGAGGGTTTGAATTTTTGCACTGTATTTATTGCAAGCTCCTTTCTCTAGAATTTACAAAAGCCAGACCTCTCTTAAACTTGATTAATGTTTCTTTGTACAGCATGAGGGAAAATTTGGTATAGTATTGTGCCATGTATTATGAATGCCTACAGCTCTTTTGTAGTTGAAGTTTCTGGGTTGTGCAGCTCTGGCATTTCTTTTTTACCTCAGTAAGCCATGATATGTCCTGGTACATGAGGCTGTGGTTACCCTGGTGGCTGCAATATACATCAGAATGAAGAATTTGCCCCAAGGAATACTTATTTTCTCTCATCTAATATGGTGTGGTGTAAGTGCATCAGCTGTCAGTGGCTGCCTTAGTGCTGTGTAGCTGGGCAATTGACGTTTCTTTTTTCTTGCTGCCTCCTGATATTTAAGTATTGTTCCTACCTGCACGAAGCTAAAGATTCAGTTGCAGTGCTGTTGTACACTGGGGCAGGGGAGATGATGGTCAGTCTGGCTGGAAGCTGTTCTCTCACACTGAACCTGCTAATTGACAGCTTGAAGGATTGTTTTAATATTTAGGAGGTAGTGGCACTGAACCTTCTTTACCTCAGCAGCATCTGATACATTGTGTGCCTGTGAGAAAAAGAGCATTGTGGGGTTATTTACTTCAGCTGTATGGTATCTTGTAAGGGAGCGTCTGTTCCTAAATATTTGATTATACTTGACATAGTGTAAATGACAAAAGATGACAGTTCTTGTCCTTGAAAAACGGTAGTGTATATTCATTTCTATCATCAAGTGTATTTAGGAACAGGTTCTCAAATAAAGAATGTGAAGCTCTATATATAAATGTGTGGGCAAATCACTGTGATAGCTTTCTGATTAAACAAATATACAGAATTATTTCATGTAATAAACAATTTGGCTTAATACATGGGGGCAAGCAACTGTTCAGAACTTTTGTGTCTGGATGATTAGATGAAGAATTTATAAAAGAGACATGGAAATGAGTTTGTTTTAAAACCACAATAATTTCCTGGTTTAAGTTACAAAGAGGCTTCATAGAAACTTATTTTTCTATGAAGGGTGAAACATAGGAGTATCAAATGATAAACAGGAGCTTCTCTGCAGTGTGGTTGAAGCAATAGTGTAGAAGAAAGTTTGGTGTGCCACCTTAATTAATTTGAGCTCTTCTACGTTTTCTTTAGATTTTTTGGAGGATTAATTTTAGATATCAAAAGGAAAGCTCCCTTCTTCTGGAGTGACTTCAGGGATGCTCTCAGTCTACAGTGTCTGGCATCATTTTTATTTCTCTACTGTGCTTGCATGTCTCCTGTCATCACGTTTGGTGGTCTGCTGGGAGAAGCAACTGAAGGTCGTATAGTATGTGTTAAACCTGAACTTTTAAAACAAACTTACATTCCTAGTTTTGTGGTTGGTATTTCCTTACTGTTGCATGACTCACCTTTATATATTGGTGTTTCAATGTTTAGAAGGCTACAGACCTAAGACATTGCAAAAAGAACCTGTTTGAAAATTTATGGACACTTCTCTCTGTATCATATTCAGAGTGCAATAGAATCGCTATTTGGAGCATCCATGACTGGAATTGCCTACTCTCTTTTTGGTGGACAGCCTCTCACTATACTTGGCAGCACAGGACCAGTTTTAGTGTTTGAGAAGATCTTATTCAAATTTTGCAAGTAAGTGAAGATCATGACATTCATCATCCTTTGTTTGTTGTTACGTAAAAACACCGATCCCAAAGTTGGAAGTCCATATGCAGTGCAGTACAAGATAAATTGCTACCTTTATCGTGTTGCTGAGTCCAAAAATTATGCAGTGGATTGGTAATGCAGAAATGCTAGTTTTCTTAAATTTTGGGCTTTTGTTTGTTTTAAACTCTCCTTCCTCCATTCCCCCTTCCCTCAGCTGTCTTGAAAGGAATGACAGCTTCAGGATGCTTGGGGAGTGTATTTTTGTTTGTTTACTGTTTGGTTGGGGTTTTTTTGTTGTTCTTTTTGTTTTAATTTTATCATTCTCTACTCTGAGACAATACATTTAAATCAGTGGTTTATCTTATCCCTATCTTGAAAGGTGTTAACCTCTCACCAAGAGAGTAAGTGCAGTGGAAGTGCTGCCCTTTTTCAGTAGTCACTAATATAGACCATGGCACTCCCTCACGTGGACAGAGAGGGGCTGAAGTGCCGTGCCAGAAGAGCTTGTACTCACATTCAGGCTAATGTGCTGTACTTGATGTATCTCTGCCACAGTGTGGGTAAAAATTGTCTCCATCTTGGAAGCCATCATGCTTCTCTGCTGTCCTATCTGCTTTTCTGCCTCACTGCTGTGACGGGGACTTCTGTATCAGGATCTCCTGCACAACACAGAGTAGGAAACCCCGCTTAGCACTCAAATAAATCTTCTAGCACCTTCAGACAGACCTTTCAGGTCACTGTGATAATGTCACCCGGTGTGTTTGGAGGTCTATTATCATATGCAATAATCGTACAGAATTTTCATGAAAGTTGTTATAGCTACTCTTTCACAGCTTAAAAAGAAATTGACAGGTGTTGGCTGTTCACAAAGCAGGATATGGGATAAAGTAAGTGAATGGACCTTATACACTTTATGTGTGTGACTATGCTCAAAGCTGCTCATGTGATCAGTTTAGTGGAGATAGAGCTCTTTGTGTCCTGTTAACTGGGAGAAGAGCTCCGGTCAGGAGGTGACTTAATAGTATCTTCTGTTCACAGTAAATACATAATTTCTGATTCAGACTGTCCCCAGAAAGGAAATTTTGGAGCTCCTTGTCTCCATTCACTGTGGCTGGACAAAAGGTTAAGTGCGTTTAATTTTTTTCTTATTTTCAGAGAGTATGGGTTGTCATACCTTTCTCTGAGAGCCAGCATTGGGCTGTGGACTGCAATCTTGTGCATCATCCTTGTTGCAACTGATGCAAGCTCCCTAGTCTGCTACATTACCCGGTTTACTGAAGAAGCCTTTGCTTCTCTTATCTGCATCATTTTCATTTATGAGGCCTTAGAGAAGCTTTTTCATCTCAGTGAGACGTATCCAATCAACATGCATAATAATTTGGAGCTGCTGACAAAGTACTCGTAAGTAAGATTTTTCCTGTTAAACTGTTAGGGTTTTTTTTCCATAGGTTGTTTGCTCTGCGAGGAACACAGCAGGAAAAGTTTGCAGTAGTTGCAAACTTTATATGTGGAAGCTATTCAGTCATCATGCTGTCTTATGGAAGTAGTAGTTACTGGGGGGATGTGTACAAGCAGGACGCATTTACTGAAGTAAAAATTATATTTAATTGAAGTTTGGAAAAACTTCAACATATTCGACTTGGAAATCCTAGAATTAAAAATAAGACTTAAAGGGACCTTGGTTTTAGGCCTCTATTCATTTTTATTTAATGAGATTTAACTCATGGTCTCTTCTTGTAACCTTGTACTGATGATTTATAATCTTTCAATGGCAACAGGATGATCAGGTAATGTTTGTTATCATATTTATCTTGTTTCATTTTGGTTATTTTTCCCAAATTGAAATATTCAGCTTTCTAAAAGGTTGTAAGTTGATGTACCTCCTTTATTTCAACCTCTCTGGCATTTAAGTATGAGCTTAATCCACAAGAGCTGAAGTGGATTTGGAATTTTTAGATGCATCTCAAGATGTAGCTCATAATCAATTTTTTCTTAATAACAAGATTTTTAATCTAACTCCCTTTAAACAGCTTTACTTTATTGTGACGTTTAGACAGGTACTAATCTACTTGGGGAATAAAAAAGTGAATTGCTTTTATCAATATTTTTTCATTGAGAAGTAAAGCCTCATAGACCTGTTTCTGTGATATGAGAACAAAAATGTTGTTCTAGTAAAGGACAAGATCTTAGTCTGTCCTGAGGCCAGTTAAGCTTGGTCACATCAGTAACTGAAATGTCATTAAAAAGCATTTTCAATGAAAATCCCTTTCCAGAAATGTCTTTATTATTTCACTGAACCCATTTGAACCCTCTGCATGAGCTGGGTGGGGCCCTAAAGGAACAGTGCTTGAACAGTGCCACATCTTCTGTTCACTGGAAAAACAGGAGTGTCTCAACCAAATGTCTCATTTGCATTTTAAGCTGGGAAAAACAGAACACAGCAACAGAGAAAACATTTGAGCTTTGTGTATATTATCACTAGAAAAATAGTTAGCAAATCCTGAATCTGAATGCACATTATATACCTTAATACACAGAACAAGTTAAATTAGAGTAACTATAGTTCTGCTGTGACATACTCTAGTCATGCTGAAAAGAATATTATTCCTCTCTAATGGTTTAATCTGTAGACAAAGGAATATTAATTTGAAGATAAAGCAATAGACGTAAAGAAGAGACCATGCATGCAGTTGGGGTTATATCCTCTTATTTGCCTTTACTCATCTTCTATGAAGTAGGTATTTTACACTGAAGACCTTTATACAGCACAGTCTTTGTGGTTTTTTTTTTTTCCTTTACCACTTCAAAGTAGTCATCTCAAAGGGAAGGAGAACATGATGTCCTCCTATTGTTTTGAAAATTGGATGTTGAAATGCTATACAAAGACAAAAAATTATTCAGAAAACATTTATCAGGTGGAGCTGAGATTAAAATATGCAATGGAAAGCATAAGCACAAGTAGAAACATGGATTCCTGGGTAGTTGTACTTGTGGTTAGCTGAATCCCACAGTATTGCTGGAGATTTCAGAGAAATGAGTTTAACAGTCCTGCTTGTAGGGGTAAAGTCATAGTTATCTCTATTTTTTGTGAAAATGTTTTCTCATTATAATCATTGGGTTTACAAATAAATGTTGTTGGCTTTAGTTAGAATGCCATTCAATAATCAGAATCGCAGCCTGGTTTTTGAAGGGTGGTGGTTTATTGCTGCCTGCTCTTGGTAACTGAGCAATGAATGTAAAATGTGCAGAGCACACAGAATGGTAAAAGAGCAGCCTTTGTCATCCTCCAGTTGCACCTATTCACCTGCCCTGGCCTACAGTGTAAGAATACCCACACAACAGTTTTAGATTTTTCAAACACAATTCCTGAAGAACAAGTGTCTTCCAGATGTTTGGAAGAAAAATTTCGCCACTGCCTGGTGTTTTCAAACACATATATCAAACTTATTTGATACAGTATTTTTGTAGTTATTTGAGTTTATTATTTCATACCTGTATTTTCAGTTATTCTTTCACTCTGTGTAGATAGGACAAATAGATTGCCTTTTAAACTCTTGTATTACATCTCATATGTTTATTATCAGTCATGTCCATAGCAATTGACCCCACTTATAGCAAAATGACTATAGCTCTTACAGGATGTAACTTACATTTTTTTAACTTTAAAACTGATTGTTGGAAATGGCAGTGTATTGACAATCAATGCATACTGATTATCTTGTAAGAGCTTATCTGCTGACTACAAGGATCTGTGCTCTAAACAGAGCCAAAGGGTAATTGCAGCCTCTTCTGTTCTCTCCATTCCTTTCTCCTTCATGTGAGTTTTTCTTTGGTATTCAGAACCAGTCCCAAAAGACTGGGAGAACTGGAAGATGTGCTCAGTTGCAACAACTCTACATCAGCTGCCCAAATCAGCTACCCGTTGCTTTCACAGGATTCTTGATGCAGCCTGGACTCCATGGGCTTGCTGTGCAAATGTGCACATATTAGTCTTACTCTGTCCAGGTACAGTGGCCTTTTGCCCAGAAGATGAGATGTCACAGTTGTCATCCCCCTGGGATCATCACAAGACATTTCAGTCCCTGCTCAAATGTCAGTACACGACTCAGTTCTGGAAGGATAAGAAACTAAAAGATGGATAAACGTGAAAGTTTACTTACAATAAAATCTCTCTTTTGTGTACTTGAAGTCAGGAAATATTGACTTCACAAGGAATTAGAAGCTTTTCCTGCAGCATCTGATTCCAGTCCTTCTACTTGTAGTTTAAATGGGTAACAAACTTGGGCTGAAACTGGTCCTGTCCTTAAAGGACCAGCATACTCTGTTACAGAAGCTAATTAGTATCTGCTGTTTTGCTAATTAAAACAGCTGTTTGCATTTTCCTCTTTGGGGATTTTAAAGACAAGTTTTTAATTGTTAGTAAAGCCTTGGCAGGTCTTTAATTAGCCATGGGTGATCTTCAAAAGGTTGAGCAATTCATTTCTCTTTGAATGCTCAACCAAAGCTTATGCAAAACTTTATCTCAGATCTTCAGTTCTGTGCTAGAAAACAGGAGCTATACTGTAAAATTTCTGTGTTTTCTGTTGCCCACTCAAAAAGTTGATGATAAATTGGTTAGAACACTGTATATATTTGAAATTTTCAGTGCATGCTGTGGCCCAATCCTCCTCTCTCCCATGGGCTTTCTGAGGATGCTCTGACATCCACAGGTAGTCTGTTTACATGCCAGTACTGTTCCTTTGCCCTGCTGAAGACATGAATTTGACCCAGGAAAAGTCATTGGCATGCTGTTAGTGCTCTCTTTGGAGTACTAGAAAGAAAAAAGAGAAGAGTAATTTTAAATGGTTGGTGTTTCAATATGGATTGAAACTATATTTCAAGTAAGAAAGAAAACTCATTCTGTATTTTTGGAGGGTTTGAATTCTGTTACAAACAGTCTCTGTTGCAGGAATTTGATGTAAAAGACTGCACTGCATGCATCTCTTATATTTGAGAGTACAGGAGTCATTACTAATATCTGCCATAAGAAACCTTAGAAGACTATAGGAAGAACATTCCTAACAGTTGGGATTTTTTTTTTAATTTTTAATCACGCCTAAATATTTGAAAATCAACTGAAAGTCCTCCTTAAAGATTTCTTTAAAAATTGCATTTAGCATTTTACCATTATAAGTAGAAGCTATGCATTTGAGTTTGTTACAGAATTCTACCTCAAAAAGACAAAAATATCTCATTGCATGATCTAATTAATGTAAAACCACACATAATGCACCTTTTACTCATTTTTTTACTCTGTGTTTAAATATTACCCCTAATCTTTACATGATCTTCTTGCAGGCAAATCCATTCAGTATTTATAGGTAACTTTTTCTTAAAACATCATATTTGTGATGTGGATGATGAAAACTAAGGCATTTAAGAGCTACATCAAAGGAAGGACAAAGACAACCTGATTTTTGGTGTGATACTGTGCTGTATTTTTTTATTTTTAAAAAGCATTGTTTTGAAGGAATTTGAACAGAGTAGATGCATTGTTTATTAAATTGAATACATATACTTTCTGATCAGAGCTTTTATTTCTATTTTTTTTAATGTGACCTTTTTGTATTTGTCATGCCATTAGCATTTGTAGGTTGGCATAGCAACTCTCTTATTTCTGCACTCTCCTCCTCCTGTTTTTTTCCTACCCCTGTAGCAAATATATCTCCAGTTAGTGAATCCTGTCTGGAACACTGATGCCCATCGGTTTTAATGTGTATATTAAATATTAGAATGTTATTTTTTCTAGGAAAGGAGAGCCCCATATTGGAGCGGATGAAACCCACTGATTTTAAAATGAAAACAGAATAAGCATTGTGGATGAAATGAGTACAATTTAGAAAGGAATCCAGTATTCTTTAAAACACAAGCATTTTAAGATAGTTCTTAGAATACAGAAGTTCAGTCGTTTCTCAGGGTGAGGTTGCTTAAGTCTTTATATACCTTTTTGGTTTTTATTAATTCTTTTTTCAAAGTGATGAATTCATGTTGTTTTAATAATTCTTTACCAGAAGTTACTCAATTATTAACAGATTACATTGAATAATTTTAAAGTGATTTCTTGGCATAGTAATATGCATATTGCAATCTGTCTTGGTATTGACATGCACTTAAGCATTAGGAGTAGAAAATCCCACTCTGATGTAATTAGGGAGCCAAGATCATGTCAATCTCAGTATCATTTCAGGCTATAGAAACCATTGCTTCTAGAAGGCAGTGAAGATTATTTTTGTGCATACCACTGTTTGCACAAGCAAGTTTAATATCTTCCATTATCTTTATAACTTAATCTAAATACATCATTATTGGATGCAAATTAGGCTGGTTTATTCCCTGTATCCCTTAAGCTGCAGGTGGAATGAGAAGAGTCGGTGATGATAAGCACAGAATTGCTCATTATGATCCCAGGCATATAATTGAATTCCAATTGCTGTAACGATTTCTTTGAAGTTAGATATGAATATAGATTTTATTTTCCCCTTCTTTATAGTTTTTTCTACAGTTAAGTAACTCTGCCATATCCTGTGTGTCCTTCCCTAAGAATATTCCTCTTCTTCCCAGAACCATGCCACTGCCATCACTGAGTTTAACTGCTGGTTCCCTTTTGCTTCTTGGCAAACCTTGGAATCCAGACATTTTTTTTTCTATATTCTATTTGTTCTAGGACTTCTCTGTGCCTGCCCAACCCAACTGACTTGTCGGTTTCTTCCTCATTTGAGCCCAGACAGTGCCCACCTTGCTTTATTCTTTCCTACTTCTCCTGTCCTCCACTTTGGAAATAGGTCTCCTTGTTAAGCAATTCTCCACAGCATTCAGTTTGTAGTTGATAGCTGGTCTACAAAATGCCTTCAAAATCTAGGAAGGCTTACGTAAAATCCTTGGGTGGTGTTGTTACAGCACCTTTATGTGTATTGATGCACTGCACCTGAACAATTGAAACTCAAGCTGACCATATAGCATTGTAATGTATTGCAGTGATTATTTCTGTACCAGCAGTATACTGAACCTCTTCTTCTCAGGGGCATGCTCTCCTAACTTTGGAAGCAGGGCGAAGTGACATCCTAGTAATATTTTGCAGTGAAAGCTTTCAGATGAATTGGCAGTATCCCACAGAGTTACATGCTCTGCACATGAGCTCTGTGTATGGCAGTTACCTACCACAGTGCTGCTGCAAATGCATGGACTGCATACTGCACCAGACAGCTAATGAGGACCAACCTTTGAGGTTAAAAAAGCTAAAATATGATTATAAATCTGTTTTCTGGACTTTCCCCTTGACAAACCACGATTCTCCCCTGATGTGCTATCCAGAGGAACCTGATTCTTCAAGATTTCTTCAGTGTAAAATCAGTTCCCTTCCTCAGATTTATTTTCTTTTCTCTCTCTGTGAAACTATTGTGCTGCTGAGTGCATTACTTAGGTACTTTAATGGGCTTCTCTATTTTTCTCCTGAACTTCACCAACTAAACTATAGAGACTTGTAACCTTAGAGAATATGTGTGGAGGCTAACTGATGTTCGTGACTGTCAGAGATGGGCTACATAACCTAATGGTTGTAATTCAGCATGGCAGATCTCATAAATAAATGAAGAAAGAAATCTTGTCTTGCCATGACAGCTGTGCTGTGAAAGGGTTTCATGATACTGAGAATAGAACTTAACTGACAAGTCCATTTTCCATCACTATTAATTATTTTGTTTCCAGTCTTTTCTCCACTGAGACTTTGATTTAGTTGTTACGAGTGTTGGCACAAGAAGGAGTATGGTAAATATAATGCTAGGGTTATACAGGTATTGTAGGTATGAGACAGCAGAGAAGACATCATTTATGATATTGTTATTGTCCTCTTGCCATAGCAATTGTTAGACAAACAGAGGGATCCTGTGAATGCCCATAATTCACATGAAAATGGTGTATTTGGAGAACACCTAAACATGCATAACATTCTGCTATTAATACACTTCAGCCTTGTAAATGCAATGTAAAGAATACCTACACATATACCTTACTTTAAAAACAAACCTGGTGATGTTATCTTCCATTTTATACTGTCATCTTCCTCTGTCTCTGTTACATGATCAGTGCACAGCACACTCAGAGCATCCTCTGTGCTAGGGGAAAACCTTCCTACTCATATTACCAAATATGTGCTCTGATAGTCAGTGAGACATGTTGTTTAAACAAGCACATTTTGCAACTTATTTTTCATACTTGCCTGTAGTTTTTGAAATATAATAAATATTCATATTGAGCAAATCTCCTTCTCAGGCTATCTTAAGTGAGCCAGAAAGGCATTTTGCCCCTCTAGGAAGAGGAAATGGTATATTGACTAGTCAGGAAGAAGCTGCAGTTGCATCTTTTATAGATCAGATCCTTATCTAGTATAAATAGATATAGCTTGCAATATGTAAATGCTGGAAAAATAGAGATCCAAACCAGTGCCTTTGGAGTTGTATAAAATCATCAATAGTAAGTGCCTCCTAGTCTTGAAAACAGCCCACTGAAAAATGGCAACTGCCAATGGATGAGTGGCCATGGGGCTTTCAAAGGGAGCTGCACCATTTAAGTGTGTTTTAGTTACTCACAAAAACAATGTCTGAGGCTCTTTTTTGAAGCTGGACTGGCACCATGCTGCATGTTTAAAGTCTGTGTGGGGAGCAGAGCGTGCATGACAGAGTAAAGAGAAGAAAATGGTGGAGAAGCAACCTGAAGAATTGGGGTAAGAGGTGGATATTGTAAGGATTGGAAGGACTAGACTGAGGTCAATTTGAATTGAACAAATAAATTTAGGTAATATGTTTCTTGTTTTGCAGTGAACAGAAAATTACAGTCAGGATGAAAGTGGTTTTAGTACAGAACCTTTCACCTGACTAGTTGTTGAGCAGCCATATTTATGTTTCATTACTGATCTGCAAAGGAGGGCAAAGTATTCCCCAACTTTACATATAAAGTGACAGGTTTCTAATTTGCTAACCACTATTGCATTCCCCATAGTCCAAAGAAAGAAGGATCATACTGACAGTCTTTTTGGTGCTGTTAAGGACAGTAATAACTGTTTGTTTTGTGGAACAAAGAACACTGCTAGTTGTCTGAGATTTCCTGAAGTTGCTGTTGTCAGATCCTAGCTCTGTTCTCTGACAACAGGACAAGTTGTAGATGTTGCATGCAGTGAAGTTAGGGTGGCTGCCTCCACTTAATGAAATGAACAAAATTGAGACTTAAGAACCAAAACATAAAACAGCTAAGAAATTGTGGGAAGTTTGGGAGGAAGTGGGGAGTGACCTTATACTGCCTATACTGTTAAAGTTGGATTGGTGCTGAAGATTTAGCTGAAATTTTGATCCCCCTATAAAAGGGAGAGAGGTGCAGGCTCCAGGGGATACCGATTTGTCATGTAGTCCTAAAATTTATTGTTTCTAATCTACCTTTGTTCCCCACCCTGATTTTCCAGAGATTTTGTGAACACTTTGGAAGGTGTAAAGGCAATAAAGACTCCTTGCTCTGGTTATTGTTTCTAGCTAGCAGGTTCAGGTTGTTATTCTTCGTTACTTTCTCATTTTGTCAGTTCTAATCTTACAACAGTTCTGAGTTGTCTGAAGACCGTCTTGTCTGAAATGCTTTATCTAGCTCAGATTTATAATCCTCTTTTTTTTAGGTTGTATTAGATTTTTAAATACCCTAAAATAAAGCAATCTCCACTGGTATCTGCCTAGCTGCAAAATACAGACATTTTAAATACAGGTAGGGACCTGTGACTGGGTATCTAGTGCTATTTTAGATCTCTCAGCCTCCAGCTGCTTTGAAAACAAAGGCATGACTCACCATAGACCGTCTCATATGTGCCAACTCATCATGGATGTCATAGATACCATGGAGTGTACATGTTTAAACATCTGAATTGCTACCAGGAGATCAGAATGTCTTGCAGCATCCAAAAGTGTAAAGATGAAAAATGAATTATTTCTGTCATCAGTGTGATGAAATGGATGTGTTGAGATTGGCAGCAAAGATTCCCCCCTGACCTCCCCACAGTGACACCTATGCTTTTGCTACCAGAACCTGTGACAGATTCTTCCCTGCCTGTATTCTAGCCACAAGGCAATAGAATCAAAAATCCTTCTGAATCTTTTAGCCTAAGGAAGATGATTGCTGACTTATCACTCAAAGACACAAGAGTACATTGCTAAGTTGGTACTGTATTTAAACCTGAATATGTTGCTTAGAAAATATAGGTGTTTGTATAGTCTATTACTCATTTGGTAGTAGCATAAACTCCACACAGACCTCTTGTTGTGGGCAAGCACTCAGCACTTTAAACAACTTTAAAAGAATGTAAGAACATTTGAACCCCCAAGAGGAAATGCATTTTTGCTTATTCCAGCCTTCTGAGAAATATTTTATCAGGAAAATAGAAGGATGTTTTAGTGTTAACTATTACGTGTATTTTACTTTTTCTCCCAAAACGCGTTGAAATAAAAATGGCAATGAAGGAGACAAATATATTAAAAAGATTAAAATAGGAAGCATTATTTCATTAATGTGAGATTCTCCTCGTGGGTCAGTTATGTTGGGAAATAGTTAGCATTGAAGCAATTACATCTGTTATGAAACGACACATTTTGGTAGATAATTTTTTTATGTTTTGGCACGGAATGGTACCTTCATTTGTGTTTTCTGGGATGGACAGGGAGTGTTTTACTATCTCACAGTTCTGTAATGTTAAGCAATTAGTGGGATGCTGGAAGACAGTAATACCATGATACAATCTCACATCAAAATGTCAGTGTTGCCAAAACACATACAATATTGAAAGCAATGTAATGTTATATATATCAAAACACTGAGATCATTGTTTGAATGGTCTTCTGAGTAGAAACAGGATCTGATCTCTACAGTTAGAGCCTAACTCTGCTCCCATTCAGTGACAAAAGCAGTGTGTAGGGTGATTTTGGTCTGTGTGGGTGGAGTCTGCACAAGTCACTTATTTGCTGATGATCAGTCTGCCATTGCTAAATGCATGTGAAACTTGGTAAAGACCAGACTGGAGTGCAGGAGGAAAATGATATTGCTACAGAAGTAAACCGATGATCTCACCTGCAGGTGAATTACATGAGTTGTATTAAACAATAGCTTCAATTGTCACGTTTCTGAGGAAATAGAAATTTTGGCTCCTCTAACCTTTAAATGTAATTTTGCAGTTTGCAGCAAGTGTAGCTGTACCATGTAGTGCTGGCGACAGGCACAGTCTTCCCTTCTAGTGAGGAAGTGACTGAGTGAGCAGCCCATGCCACCTTGGCCTGCTGTAATCAAACCCCAGTGGGCCATCGCCCAGCGTCTGGCCAGTCTGCGATCGGCGGGGGACACCAGGGGCCAGGGAGCTCACAGAGAACAGCAGTAACCCGACACAGCCACCTCTGTGTTGTTGCATGAACATCAAATACTCCCTTGCAATACATGATGTTGGCTTTATTCTGCTACTGTAGCTCACTAGTAGTGATGTGCTTCGTTTAAACCATGTTGTAATACTTTGAACTATGCATTGAACACGCATTCATTCTGCACTTAGGGCCTGATCCAAAGCATGTTAGATATGTGTGAAAGATCCAGTCAAGGACTTTTGGCTCAGGCCCTCTACTTCTCTGAATGCAGTTACTTTTTTTTTTTTTTTTTTTTTTTTTTGCTTTTTGTTCATGGGCTGTAAGGGTTTTCTCTTTCTTTTGTAAATAGCTGCATTTAAAATAAAAGCAAGGAATTGCTGAAAGACAACCTGCATCTTTCCCTATCCATATATTAAATGCAGCTGTTGTCACATGTATAGTATTGTAATTGAAATAAAATGTCAGTGTTGTGTCCTCACGATGTAGATGGTAGAATTTCCTTTATAGAAAATCATACAAATCTAGATGAGTATTGTCATTTTGTGGAAAGATAAACAACCACATAGAAAATTGATGGCGTAGGTAAGTGAATAAACTGATACTCTGCTACAGCTGTAATGCAATTTATGCTCAGTGACTCTGCATGCAATAGTCAGATGTGATCCTGTCCCCAGCTACTCCTGAAAACTTTATCAGAGAGTACACAATTTATTTAAAGTCATCATAAGTACATTAAAATACTAGCAGGCTAGATGGTGCTATAGATTATTAAAGTAGGATTAATTTAAAACGTATTGCAAAGCGCACTTGACATGTTGGATCCTACAGAGTATCCTGGATATTTTGAAGGCTTTGTCAAAGAAAAAGCCTCCCACAATTGCTTCAGAGTCTTTGAAGACTTAATTTTGATTTTAAGTTACCTATTTGCAGTATTGTCCTCCCACACTGCCTTGTCACATTTTGCATGTTAAATACACAATTTGAAATGAAAACTGTGCTTTTACAGCAGCTGTGGGGAAAGGAAGAACAAGGGACAAGGAGTTCAGAGAGCCTTTGGTGGTGGTGATCCTGACACTCAGAGCCCTGACAGCTGACTGGGCAGTTGGGAAGTTTTGCATGCAAAGGCACTTCTCCATCTGGGAAAGAAAGAGGATACAGAGAGTTTATCTGAGAAAATGTATCAGCCTGGAACTGTACATAGCATCTAATGTAGAGAAGTTTTAGGTATAAGAGGATGGAACAGGACTGGCACATTCTCAGTATTACAAACTGTGCTCAGAAGTATCAATAGACAAGGAAGAAAATAGGTGGTAAAACTTAACTGTGATCAGTGGTTTGAATATGTCACGTTACGTACTATGTATGCATATGCACCTCACAGCAAATTATACTCTAGTAATAGCACTAGCTACTGAACTACAAACTGCTTCAAAGCATGCATTTACTGAATTCATTTGAACTAAAATTATCTGTCAATGTAGAGCATAATTTAAATGTATCATAAAGTTGATAATTTGGATTAATATCGGATATATCTTTTATTATTAAGGAAAAAAAAAATTGTCTTTTCAGATGCAATTGTGTGGAACCAGAACATCCTAGCAATAAAACCTTACAATACTGGCAGGACTACAATATATCTGCATCTGACGTGCCATGGGGGAACCTAACTGTGTCAGTAAGTAAATTTTGGAACTTAATAAATAAAGGCATAGACATAAATAATTTTGTCTGTCTTACTGCAGCAAATATATTGTAAAGAATACAATTTTTTCTGATCGTATTTTTTCAAATAAATAATAAAATATGCTTAACAAAAATTAACATGGACTTTATAGCATTATCTCCTTTTGTAAGCTTTTTGCAGCCTCTGATAGTACACGTTAAAGCAAATGTGTGCATTTTATGCCCTGCTTTGGAACCTTCTTGACACACTAGCACAAGAGCTTGGCTGAGATTGAGTCAAACATGTCAAATGACAATGAATTTGTCCTAAATTCTGCCAGATGGCAAAACCAAAGTTCCCTTGTGTAGAAAGAGTCAAAAGCATATTCAGGCTATAAAAAAGAGGAAGGGGAGAAATTTTGTAGCATTTTCCTTCAGTGACCACTTTTTTCTTACCTAAGTTCTGTAATTTTTTTTCCCAGGGGAGGAAGGGGATACAGCTACAGTTTAGTGGGGCTTGCATGAATGTGTAACTAGTTTCTAAACAGTACACTTTTCTATGTTTAAAGGATTTATATGATTCAAGTTTGCCTTCTTCAAAGCGACATTTACAACTTGATTAAAGTGTCATGTTGAGATTGGGCCACCGCTTTTTCTTGCAAATGGATCATTTCATTACACAGTCAAAGAGAATTGAGTGCAAAAGACACCAGACTGAAGGGATGTAACTGAATTAACCAAATTGTAGGCATAATCAAATTGAACACTTAAAGGCCAATCTAGTGGACTGTCTCCAGAAGATACTGGTTTTTTTTTTCAAAGGCAGGAATGCAGAAAAGCTTGTGTTAAGTAAGAGCTGTCTTCCACGGCTGCTCTGTCTTGCTTCCATGCCTTGCTCTGAGCAGGGACTGCTCCTCAACTCTGTTGGTGTGGCAACAGCAGAAAGAAAGTTGAGAACTGCTGGCCTGAGGGATTCCAGCAGTCCAGAATGAATATTCTCAAAATTGCAGCACACTCTAAGAGCATCTGTGCAGGGGCAGACTCCTCCTCTCACTTTCTCAGATCTCTGACAGTGTTTTTCAGAGTACATTTGCAGCTGAGGAGATTTAAAATAACAGATTTTGTTTTAACTATAAATGTAAAAGACTGGCTGCATTATATAAAACCCTTAAAAACTTCTGTGAAAGCTTGTTACCAAAACTCGAGTTTACATAGGTAGCAGTATAACTGACCAACTTTTCCCATGAGTCCCTATAGTTGTCAAAGAAATAACTGAATTTTTTTATACTTTCATGTCATTATTTCTTGCAAGAATCATCAAGAAACTTCTGTTCTAGAGAACTGCTGTAAGATATTAGACAATGCTGTCTGTAAATATTTGGTCAGACTCACCCCATTATGTCTCTTTTACTGCTCATATCTTCATGTATGTCTTGTGTCTAGTTGAAATGTTTCAAGTTTCTGAAGATCTGGATTCTCATTCTCTCTTAAAACCCAACAATTATTTTTTGCTATCAAGACAAACCAAGTGTGAGCAAAGGATTTTGAGCCAAGTGTGAAGAGGATTTTGGACCCAGTGTGAAGAGGATTTTGATGGTGACAAAATCCTCTTCAGGAAGCATGTGATGAACTTCATCCCAAGTTTACTGCTGTACCAGCATAAAAAGTTTTGTGCTCCTTTGTCTCACAAATTGCAATTGTGGTTTTTTTCTATGACAATCTTTGCTCAAAGCCGAAGTTTCCCATAACATGTTATTGTGCAGCAAGTCTGATGAGCCAGTGACACACTTGATTTAATACTAAAATATCCTGATCTAGCAGGATATTTCTGCCTGGAATCCCTGATTCTGGGTACTGCATTTCATTTTTCTTAGTAAGTCTGGAGGGATTGGGAAGGAGAAGGAAAGGATTGTGAGTCCAGACCTGATAGGTCACATTTCTAGAGGTAGTCTTTATGATTTTAGACAACTAAGGATGGTAGTGGAGAAGTACTGGAAATGCTTTATAATGTATCTGCATATTGATCATAAATTATATTAAATATAATTGATGTTAGAGATTTTGGGTTTTCCGGCATTTTGTCAGACCTTTTTTTAGGGGAAGACAATTTGCGGGATGTGCTGCCCCCGTGTGGTATTAAATGTATTTGGCTCCTCTTAGGCCACAAATCCTCAGCTTTTTCTTCAATTGCTGGGCCTGTGAAGTAAAAACAAAAGAGCAGTTCTTGAGAATGC
Source organism: Coloeus monedula (assembly GCF_965178545.1). NCBI lineage: Eukaryota > Metazoa > Chordata > Aves > Passeriformes > Corvidae > Coloeus > Coloeus monedula. The sequence continues at coordinate 23,473,612 of NC_138787.1, read as the reverse complement.
ACCAGGAGCAGCCTTTCTCTTGGTGGCTTTTGAAATTTGCTTTCCACACTTGGAGAGTCTTAGTAAGTGTTAATCTGTATTTGCCACAGAAAATAAATCAGCATACTTGTTGAGTTTGAAATAAATCTGGTTTTGTATTAATGACTTTATTTATGGTATGCTTTAGTAAATTCATAATTTAATATGGCTAAAAAAAAGATGCCTTTCAGATTTTCTATGCAGACTAGATACAAATGTAGTGAGTTTTAAGTTTTAAAAGAATAAATATCTAAAAATGGTTTTACTATTACTAGTAATACAATTTGCTTGCAATTTAAGAAAGAAAATGTTTGTGTAAGCATGGGTATTTTTTAGAACAATACTATTTTCTCTCCCTGATAGGAATGTAAAAAGTTTCACGGTGAGTTTGTTGGAAGAGCCTGTGGTCATCACGGCCCTTATGTTCCAGATGTCCTCTTCTGGTCTGTCATCTTGTTCTTTTCTACAGTAACGCTCTCATCTACACTGAAGCAGTTCAAAACTAGCCGATACTTCCCAACAAAGGTGCGTGCCATTATTTCAATTTAAAAGTTGTCATTAGTCATGTCTAAGAATGAATTTCATCTGCATTGCAAATTCAGTTAACTGCTGGTGAAATAGACAGTGCATCTTTCCTCTGCTGGAAACTTGTATTAGAATAATCATGGTTTTAGCTGTAAGCGAAAAATGTCTTAAAACAGTGAAGAAAAGTCTTAAATTGTACGTGAATGTTTTAGTTAAAATTGTAATTTCTCTCAATAATTGTAGGTACGATCTGTTGTCAGCGATTTTGCTGTCTTTCTCACTATTTTGTCCATGGTTTTAATTGACTATGCCATTGGAATTCCATCACCAAAACTTCAGGTTCCAAATGCTTTTAAGGTCAGTTGTTGATAAATTGCACTGCATTATCATTTTGCAAAATAATCCACTATAATGGGTTTATACTTTTTTATTATCATCAGGGAGTAGTGATACTATTTTAAAATTTTTGTGTTCACAAGGTATTATGCAGCCTCTCTGATTTATGAATCATGTAAGCGAACCTCTCCCATCAGGCCCCTTCATGCATCTGAATGTCATCTCTGCAGAGATTAACAAGGCTCCAATCACCCAAATCCTTGACTACTGTAATGTTCTGGGGCTTCTTCCAAATTCTGGGTTTACTGTATAAAGTGCAACCAAGTCTGTAATATTCCAGATGATTTTATTATATGTAATTTCTTGGTTTGGCATCATAGGAAGTTTAGCATTTTTTTAGTGCTCTTACATAGTTTGGTTTTAAAGGAAATCATATCCTAGTAATGTTTTGTATGTATTATTGTGAAGTTGAAATGTAAATAATCCTTACACTTCTGACTGGCCATGCCTGACTGTTTTTATAGCCCACCAGAGATGATCGTGGCTGGTTTATTACTCCTTTGGGGCCTAATCCGTGGTGGACAGTGATAGCTGCTGTAATTCCAGCCCTGCTTTGTACTATCCTTATCTTTATGGACCAGCAGATCACAGCTGTCATTATCAATAGAAAAGAACATAAACTAAAGGTATTCAGTCAAAATTGATACTTTCACTGTTGTTTTCTGCTTCACATTATGTAATGTGCACCCATCTACTTGAGTATGCTAGTTTGTTATATGTTATGTAGAACCCCTTTAAACTTTTATGGTTTTTTTCTTTGTTGGTCTGTGTAGTACCTGTGCCCCATGTCAGTGATCCACTGCCTTACAGAAGGCTTTATGAATGTAATTGGGAATACAGATTCTGAATTAAGAAAGTGCTATCTTCTGTGCTTTATTGGAAGTATGATTCATTCACTTAAATAAAAAAAATGCTTCAAGTTAATAATCTTAAATACCATAATATTAATTGCCTCTTCAGGTGTTGACAGTCTTGTCCTACTGTATTAGATTTTTAAAAACTACTCAGGGGTTATTTTGTAATATCAGCATTCTTCCCTCTCTTCATCCTTCTCTGTGGTTCTACCCATCCTTTTTTTTTAATGCCCTTCCTATCTTAAAGAAGGGAGAAGAATAAAACTGAGCCTTAGAGGCACAATGGGTTCTTAAAACAACATAGGACAACTTCCTGCTCTGTTCTCTAACACTTTAGTTGCCTACAGATGGAGAGAGAAAAAGGGACATCACCCCTCTGAAAAACTGTTGGGCAAAATCTAGCAGCAGGTTTCTGTACATGTATATGCAGCAAGCTTAGGCTTTTTTTTGACATACTTTTAATAAGCAGCAATCCAATCCCAAGTTGCTTTAGCAAATGCATTTGCAACCTTCACTTTGCATTGCCTCTTCTTGGATGATTGTGACATTTGATATGTTCTTTTTTTGCCCTCTTTGTCAGCCTGGCTCTTCATGTCAATCCATAGCATTGCATGTGGTTAACTTGACAGATGCAGGAATTTGCTGCCAAGCTTTGGAATGTGTTTTTTCAGCACTGGCATCTGGGAGTCAGATGGTCCTCCTGGCTGCCCCCTTGTCTTGCTGCGTTTTAGTTTTGCTGGGGTCTGGTGTAGCATCACCTGTTGCTATGCTTCCTTTTCTTCCCATATGTCAGGTTCCTCAGATCATGTATGAATGTGAGGAAATGCTCTCGGATTCTGTATGCATTAGCAGATACATTCCTCATAAATGTGTCAGAAGGTAAAAAAAGGTGTCTCTGTTAGGATTTAGAATTAAACTCTTTCTTTGAGTGCATTGTGCCTGTAACTAATATCTGTGTTTGACACATCTCTTGAGTTTTGTCAAGATGTGTCTTGGAGATAAGGCTCATAAGCACTTTTGGGGAGTGAGGGAAGGTTGCTAGAGTTGATTCTCTTCATTTTCTTAACTTTTCCCCCCTTTTAAAATAATGTAAGCAAATAAGATGGCATTTTCATTTTGATATGTGGCTTACATTTTCATAAACCCAGACGCTTCCCATTTTAGAAGTAAAAGTTGTCTTCATAAAGAAATGATTTGTTTGCTTCCAACTCGTTTTCCCCTCTTTTTTTATACTTCCCATAGCAAATTCTGGATAGTGCACATTTCAGCTTTTGGCAGTCTCTGTAGCAAACCCTTCCAAGTTTAGTTTAGTTACTTTTTTTATGTCAAAAGGCATTTGCATGGGTTTACAGGCAAAATTATGGTTCAACATATTCACATTGTTTGCATGAACATCACTGTTTCATCAGACCATGACACTGGATTTGTTGCCATATTGCAAAGTTTTGTGGCTAACTACCTGACTTTTTAAAGGAAAATAGCTCGAGCTGCTGCTTGCAGCTGTGAGGAGGTCCTGGACATGTGCTAAAATTGAAATGAAAGATCCCACTCAGCTATGGTAGCAGACATCTATAGAACCAAGCTTGATGCATTGATCATTTATCTTTTTCAAGCGAAGGTTGTAATTGCAGCTTTTTAAATTTATCTCAGATTTGACCAAAGGGTTTTATGCAGTACCACAAAAGCAATCCATTATCCATCCACCTGTAGTATTTGACTACTGCAGAGATGATCCAAACCCAAAGGTTTTGTACTGACTTTTCATGTGGATATTACAATGCTATGTTTGTGTAAGGACACCAATAAACCAGTTCCTGATTTTATATTTTAATTTAATGTATCTTAATTTCTAGATATCTTATCTAAGATTGAAAGTACATTAGTGAAAATGTATTACTATCATGTGCTTACTATCTTTAAAAACTTTGAAAGGATCAGTGTGGTTTTATGGCCCTTTCTATCATAAGCTGACTGCAAATGTTAGAAATTTTTGTGTAGGGACCAATAAAAAGACATATTTTTCCAAGTCCTGTGTCTGAATGGATGGATGGAGGGCCCACTAAGGTTAGTGCAGTGGGAAGTTGGCAGCGCAGCTGGATGTTCTGCTTACTGTTATCCACAGAAGAGACTTAGTTAAAATGGAAAATATATGTATTTTCCAGTGTCTTACCAGCATCCATTTTATAAACAGGAAAGCTGTTTGGTGTCCACTGTAGAGTGGATTTGTGATACACTTGACTTGTAACTGGAAAGAGCCCAGTAACACTGAGCATTGAGTGTGAGCTAGTGCGAATTCCCCTTAGGTAACCAGTCTGCCATCACTACTGACCCAACCTGGATAACACACAGAAGGAAGCTGTGTTTTTCCTACGAGTCACAAATGTTTAATTGTCTCTAGCTGTTCATTAGGAATGCCTGCCAGGAGTGTTCTCCTTAATTCAGATGTCATTTTACATCTTCTTTCTGTCCTTACTTTTTTTAACAGAAAGGATGTGGATACCACCTCGACCTTCTCATGGTGGCAGTGATGCTTGGTGTGTGCTCTATTATGGGATTGCCGTGGTTTGTTGCAGCCACTGTCCTCTCTATTTCCCATGTGAACAGCCTCAAACTGGAATCAGAGTGCTCCGCTCCAGGGGAGCAGCCAAAATTTCTTGGAATCCGGGAGCAAAGAGTCACAGGGCTCATGATTTTTATCCTTATGGGCTCATCTGTCTTTTTGACAAGTATTCTGAAGGTAATTTGGGGAAGTAAGGGAACGTTAAGGAATATTGCAATGAACATGTCACTGTTGTTACTGCATTATTTAATGAATGCTCTTTCCAGGCACATTACTAACTAACATAATGTTACACAATGAGAGTCTAAAGGGGAATTCTAGTTTTGCTTAATAAAGTGCCATGGGACTTCTAGCATTTTGTAAACAAAAACCTTGTAATGAAAATCTGGCCTGACTGAAGTCAGAGGGAATTCTGCTACTGAGCTGTAGTAGATGATTAACACTTTGTCAATACTTTGGGCCCATGGCAAATTAATCATGAAACAGTCTCGTTACACCAATATAAAAGTTTTTTAGAAAATTTTAAAAAAATTGTGATTTTTGAGTAATTTAAAAATACTTTTACAGTTGCAAGAGAAGTTCTATGGTTCATTTCTTGGAAATGAACATGAAAATTACCTCATGCTTCCTGCATACTCAACATAGCTCACCAGTGTCCTGAAAATGGGTGTCTAGTTACATGCATATAGAATGCCATGTGTACACTTAATACTTTTTAAAGAACTATCTGGCCTCTATGAAATCAGTGAGAGTTTTGGCACTGGCTTTAGTAAAACCAGAATTTAGCCTTGCCTGTTGTCACAGTGGAGGTAGTAAGCCCTTAGAAATTGTACTTCCCAGCAGTATTTTATTAAGTATATCATAAAGCCTTCACTTTGAAAACACACAGAACATGCATTTTGTGTATTTAGTATTTCTAACACTTATCTATGGACATACTCCTCTACCTATGCAGTGTATGCTGAGAACATGAGCATTTACAATAGTCTCTCACAAAATCATTCCATAGACTCTTTCACCCATTTTTAAATGCTTTCAGCACAAAATATTTCTTTTAGCAGTAAGAAATATTTTGTGTCTCTCCAAAATTTTTCTGAGCAGTCTTTTAAGTAAAGAATTTAAGTATAAATTAAGACATACAAGTTTTTGTGTAATTTAGTTAATTTTATTAATAGGGAATAAAGTATATTGTAGTAATAACTGGCCATGAGAGGAAAATAAAACTACAGAGCCAGATTCTTCTTTTGCTTTATACTCTGAGAAACATTATTAATTTATAATTGAGTGACTCTGAATTTACAACTTGTCTGATTAATGCAGGCATATGGCACTTTGTATTTCAACTGTTTTGAATGTCTTTCTAGAAGCATTTAAAATTGTTAAGTAGTATTTAATATGCTCTTCCCTTTCTCTGCTTGTTTGTGCAGTTTATTCCTATGCCAGTGCTTTATGGAGTGTTTCTTTACATGGGTGCTTCATCTCTAAAGGGAATTCAGGTAAAATGGATTTATGATGAGTGTGTTATTGATGATGCTTTCTATAAAAAATATAGCTGTTCTTATTGTATTATTGTATTATCTTTTGTGTATAATCTTAAAGGAATGTTGCCAACCTTAAATTTTTGAAAATGACTCATTTAAAAAGGAAAATGGGTTCTCTCTAAATAGAGTATTCCCTTTAGGTAATGTGCTCCACTTTTTTCCCTATTTTTTGGGTGTTGATTTTTCTGTTCTCTCTTGTTATCAAGGGAATTTTGTCTGAGCCTAAAAACTGAGTAATAACTGTCAGGGGCTCTTCCCTCTCTGCTGCCTCCCCATTCACTTGCTTGCATGCTGCCTTTTCAGCTTCCAAGTTCCTTTGCAGGGCCACACTTGATCTTGAACTTTGCCTTTAAGGCTAACTTGCCCTAAAACTAACATAAGTGAAATTTCCAAGGTCTTCCCTGTGCAAATAAACACTCCAGACAGGGAGGGGGGAACTGTTCCAAGCCACAGTACTTCAGGGATGAAGGGTCAATTCTAGTGGAAGGGCAGCATTCCTGCAGCGGCCTTAGGCAGGTGGCAGAAACCAGGCATTCCAGCATTCGGGCTGGGGTTGGTAATGGGATGCTGTGTACTATTTCTCCAGCATTAAATGGCACAGTGTCAAATCCTTTAGCCCAGGAGACAATGACACACCTTCCAAGACAATTGAGAAAGAATAACTACATGGTGAAAATACAAGTTGTACTGTGAAAAAGGTCACAAAAAGCAAAGAAAATGTCTGATTGTTTCTTTCATTATATTTGGTTGCAAGTTACCTCCATTTGTAGGCAAAGCTGGGAACATTTTTTTTTTTTTTTTTTTTTTGGACTGGTGGTCTCTATTCAGAGACTCTTCTTTTATAACTTTGCCTATCTCTTATCATTTGGGTTGATATTCTAAGAAGTGTAGTTTGGCTGCCTAGCTCTTATCCTTTGGGTTGATATTCTCAGAAGTGTAGTTTGGCTTTTACTGAGGTTTAAATAATTTCAATTTAATATGGTTCAGCTGTTTCTCAGAACAGGGGTATGAGAAAGTACACTATTGAGGAGTGTTTTTAAGGCATGCTGAAATCTGGCTATCTTTACTTGGAAAAGTGATAGCATCCCCCTCCTTATCTCCCTCCCCCATGCTGGGACAAGGAATGGAGATTTGATAAGATGGCTTTTGTGGGAGGATGTGCTTTTTGCTGTTTCTGTGAAAAAGAAATCTGCTCAAATCTGGCCAAATTATAAGACTTTAAAAAAATGCAGTTTGCACATGCTCAATAAAAATTTCCAAAACTTGACACTGCTGAAGGCTGTGTGAATATAGCATAACTCATCCATGCAGGGAGAATTGGTGTATCACCATCATTACTGTGCCATGATACAAGTGTCTCAGGTCAGTATGGAGCCAAATAGGCCTGAAAAACGGGAACCTCTCACATACATTCCTAGCAGCCTGGCAGTCAGCTTTCTGGCATTCCTTTTTTTTTTTTTTCCTTTTCTGTTTCTGGTTTTGTGAATAAAGTGAAATATGGAGAAGAAAACAGCCTGGGATAAAGTGTCTGGTGAAGTAAAAGAAAATTTCCTGTTCATTCACAGGAAATAAAAGACTGAGGAGGTCCCTCCATGAGCAGCTTTTTCTATGCTCAAGGAGGCAGAGCTCAGTTGTTGAAAAATGAGTCTAGGATGAATTAGGAAAGCAGTGTGATAGTGCATATGCCCAACAGGATCAACCAGCTTCCATTCAGTTTGATTCACAGTTGATTCATGACCACTCTGAAGTCCAGCTTTGCCTAACATTAGCAGTTCATGATTAGCAGTATTATTTAAAGCAACCACCTTCTTTGTGTGTAACATACAATGTAGCATGAGCAGGGTATTTCCTGCAGTATGACCATACAGAATGTAACTCAGCAGAATTCAATGTCTCAGCACATCTGCAATACAATCTAGGGAGACAGTGTGTTAAAATGGAAAGGAGCTGAACTATGAGTAACCAAGTAATCAAACTTTGCTTAAATAACTCATTCTTACTCTGGAGGCTCAGTGGACGAGAAGATGAGTCCCTTGCCACTGCTGGACTAGTACAGATGAAAGGCTTCTGATTGTAACTGAGGTAGTCTCTTCTGTGCTGCTGAAATTATGTAGTTTTGCTTTTAGAATAACAAGCCAGATTCTTTGGATATTCAGGATCTCTTAGGCAGTGTGTGAATGCCAGCAAAGATGATCCTACACCTCATTTTGATCCAAACTTTTAAATTTTTCTCTTTCAGCTTTTTGACAGGATAAAGTTATTCTGGATGCCTGCAAAGCATCAGCCAGATTTTATTTATCTAAGGCATGTTCCTCTTAGAAAGGTCCATCTCTTCACTATAATTCAGCTGAGTTGTCTTGTGCTTCTCTGGATTATAAAGGTTTCAAGAGCTGCCATTGTCTTTCCTATGATGGTATGAATTTATTTTCTCTAAAAATCCCTTTTCACTTGTGGGTTCTTATTATTATTGAAGAAAAAATAATTTTGGGCCGGTAATTATAATATTGCTTTGATTCTTTGTTCAAGGATAATTTATAATGTATTAAGGAAGGAAAAATTTGACATTTAACCTCTATTTTGAGTCCTATTTATGGATATCCCGGTTTATATTCTTTTAGGGAAAATTCTTCTCTTGCAGTAAAAACACTAAATTTATTTGATATTTTTTATTTAAGGAGTAGTACTCAATCTTGTTGCAGAAAGAACATTCACCTATTAAGGAAGACTGTTCATTGCACTGAGGAGCTTTAACAGTTCTGTGTCTTGGTAGAAGTAAAGGGGGTCTGCTGCTTAAGTGATTTCTCTCTGATTATTTCACTAATAGAAAATTGAAGATATTTACTGACCTCAGTGATGGTTAAATGCTTCAAGCCGTACTTCATTTGAGCAAAGGAATAGCAGCTGTTGGCTTATTCAAATTAAAGGATAAAATTCTAGCTGCAAATTGGTCACTTTTGAAACTATTCCTCTACAAGTGTATTTATCTGTTTTACTTGCTTAATTTCCTAATTCTTTGCAGGTCCTGGCTTTGGTATTTGTCCGAAAACTCATGGATTTCTTTTTTACCAAGCGGGAGCTCAGTTGGTTAGATGATCTGATGCCTGAGAGCAAGAAAAAGAAACTGGAAGATGCTGAGAAAGAGGTGAGTCATGGCTTCAGTTTTTTTTGCGTGTAGCAATTTATCGATTTCTCCTTTAGACATTCAGAGAAAATTCTGAAAGTAAGGCACATTCCATGCACCAGGCAGACTTGTTAACAGTATCTACATGTAATATCGTCGTATTTTGCATAAGTGCTTTTAAGGTTACAAGTCTGATAGGCTTAGGTGGGGATGTATTATTAGGGTGCCATACTGTCATATAAAATATTATCCACAGTGCTCCTGGGGATTGCTTCTGAGACCCCCTCAGGTGGTGTGCAGAGATGAACCCGTGTCTGTTGGAAAGCCCTCAGATGCCTGGGGCTATTGGATGCTGCACTGGGCTGGGTCTCGTCCCTGCAGGAGATGCTGAGGAGAGAAGTGCAGAATTTAAGGCCTGTGGATGTCCCAGCTGCCTGTGAGCCTTGCACAGGGCACACAGCATCACTCTGTGCCCTTCCTGCTCAGCAGTGCCATAACCCTGAGCAGTACCCCAGTTACACTCTGGGCCAGTGCTGTCCTTCTGCTACTGCAGAAACAATTAAAAAAGGCCAGTGACACTGCTGACCCCTTTAATCAAATGCTCAGAATCTGACTCTGTGCCATTACCACCCACTTGGCTGTTTCAGATCTGGACTCCTCATCTTATTTCAAAGAATCTGCTTTTCAGATAATTTCTTATCAACTTGATACAGGACAGATTCTTACATATTTCCACTCAGAATGTTCCTATATTTTGACAGTGACACACTGATCTTTCTGATTGTATCTTTCTAATCAATTTTGCATCTATTCTGTAGTATTTTTATCTAGCTGTTGCTTCATGAATTGGTTGTTTCAGTATCATCTAAAACTGTGGGGATATAAAGTAACTTCATGTGTAAAGGACACACATGTCCTTTGTCCCTGATATCAGCCACTTGATCAATGTCAGCTGTTAGGAAACCTCAGTACTGGGCCCAGATAAATGAGGGACAAGTCTCAGTGGTGAAACACCAACTGCAAGAGCAGTAGATGGACTATGTGGGTGCTGGGGTGCTTTAAATGGGATTCATGTGTCCTGCATCAGCACTTCTGGGTAGTACCACAGTGTGAGCAGAGGGAGGTGAATATGCAGATGATGCTGTGTAGTCCTGGCAGTCAGTGGGGACAGTTGTGCCCATGACCTCTACAATGCTCTTGGACCTCTGCAAAAGCCCAGGACCCATGAGACCTAAACTTTTGGTGGTACAAGGGTGCTGCAAAAATTAGACAATGTGAATGGATGAATCAGCAAATTATCCTTAGGGATTCTCTGAGACATGATCCAAGACCAGTGAAATGTGTGTGTTGAGGATTCCCATTAGTAGGTTTATTTGCAGAAATAGGACATGAGCTAATAATTTGAAGGTGTAACTATACAAACTAGATTTCTCTGCCTTTAGGATTGATTCTTCTGTGGCCTTTGACAACTCCCTGCCTCATCTGTAACCTGGAGAACTCTTTAACTTTGATTTCCTTGACACATTCAACATACTGTCACGGAATATGTTTTGGGGAAAAGATTTTACCTATGTGATAAGCATCATGATGATTATTTACTATTTAGTATGTCCCTGTAAAACTACCAGGCTGAAATTAAAATATGTGAGTCATTGTTTTCTCCCTTGAATCAAAGCAGACCAGAGAGTCATTTCATCACCGTGTCTGTTGTCATCACAATTCAGAGTAACCAGAAGTAACCAAGGTAGCTCTCTTCTTGTGGGTCTGGTTATTGGAAAGAATTCCTTGTTGTCCTTATGTTTTGGTTATATGTCACTTTCCTTCCCTTGCTTGATAGGATGGCATCAGAAAACAGAACTGGGAAAATCTACTGGTGTTACTTTATTTCATTCACTGTCTATTTTGAGAGGTTATTTTTACATATTTTGGCATTTCTAAATATTTAGAGCTATTATTAAAACTGTTCAACTGTCAAAAACTTATGAAGCTGTGAAGCCTGGAAATGACAAAATTAACTAGTAATAAAAAACTTCTGACATGTAGCCTAAGGAATTAATTGGAGAGTTGCTATCACACAGCTTTTAAAAATAGAAGTATTCTACCCACAAGAATATTCAGAAATATAGTTGACAGGATCTGAAACTTACTTGATTGGATCCTAATTTCATCACTTAAGTTGTTTTTATATTTTTAGGCCATGTTTTTCCAGGGCTTTGTACATTTATAGTGGATATGATACCTTCTCCTCACAGACCTCCTTTGGATGCCACTTTGATGTTAATCAGTGAAGTCTTTCTGAGACAAGAATGAACAAAGGACTTTCCCATTTGAAGAAAAAAATTATCATGGCTTTTAAAATAGTTGTAATAATAAAGCATAAAAGAAACAAATTTCTGAGCAGAGAGAACTTAAATTCTACTGTTTTGGAAGGTTGTACTGGCTCTTGCAGCTCCTACCAACAATCAGTGTGTGTGATGCATGTGGGGCTTTGGTTATCTGCCAGAAAATGATAAACTCTCTTCTTGGGAGAGCCAGCTCATGCTTTCAGACAGGCACTGGTGAAAATGGTTACAAAGCCATCTAATGAAGGGAAGAAAGCTGTGGAGGTCCCTGGGTGTCTGCTGGGCTCACACACACATTGCAACAATTCAGAGCAGGATTTGATGGTTACATTCCTGCCAAGACTTGTTAACCTCCTAGCTGTGGTTATCCTGACCTAAGGGGTGTGGAAATTGAGAATCCTCCTGTGGAGGACTTGTTTTTCTTTCTTCTTGCAGGCAGGTCATGGTGCTTGAGAGGTGTTGTATTCTTCTCTCCTCCCGCTAAAACAGATTTGCTAAATTTGTGGTTATTTTACATAAAGGTTTTTGGTAGATTTGTCTCCTAATTCTCTTCAAGCAAAAACTAATTTGGGTGTCTTGTTTCATTGCCTTTCACAGAAATAAAGCTTCGTCAGTATTAAAACTGTGTGTGCAAACTTAAATATTTTCCCTAATTCTTGCATGTAATGTTTACATGCATATATACTGTTATCAATGTTACTTAAAATTCACCAGACACTTGTTACTAATTTTCCACTTTATTGTTACAAAATAATGCTCTATTTGGCATTGGAAAGTAGTATTAATTGAAGATACATGTTTTAAAATAGAAGGTTTTAAATGTTGTCTATTTAAAAAAAAGTATCTTACTCTAAGAACTTCAAATAAATACTTAATATTAAAGAAAATGGAAAGATGATTACAATACAAAAATTTCACTTTTCACAGTTTCATATCCTGTCTCTTGTCTAAACTCCTTCATTCTAGGAAGAGCAAAGTATGTTAGCAATGGAAGAGGAAGGCACTGTTCAGTTACCACTAGAAGGACATTACAGGTAAAATATACCTTTCCTCTTTTAGGTGAGTTGCAATTAAATAAAATAAACGTGCCACAATATTTATTTTTAATGCTCACTGAATGTCAGGAGGATGTTTGTCTGGTACAAATAGGTGAACTGAACCAAACACTGCAGCATTGAACAAAGTCAGCCCTTTTCTAGTCTTTCCACATGATCTCACATTCCCTAGGAACAAGGCACACTAGTTGGAAGTTTTCCATTGGGCAGGACTGCAGGATCAGACTGTTCACAATCAAGTTTGGCTTCTGACATGCACAGTGCAAAAGGAAGATGCAGAGCAGGTCAAATCTTCATTCACCCTGATGCAAGCAGGGATCCAGGAATGGTTTTGAACACACTGCAGAAAAACTAGGTTCTTACAGTATTATGTTCTAAAACATTCTAATTAAGATCCTATTATGTAAGATAATGAGTGAATCAAGAGCTGTCCAGAGTGGATATGGCTTAATGCAGGGTTGACACAACTCAAAAAACATGAACATCTATGTTATAGGTAGTAATAATACATGTTGGCAGCCCATAAAGAATGAATATAATTCAAAGTTTTCAGAAAGAAATTCTTAATAAAAGATTTGAAGTATCTGGTGACAGTAACCTCTGCATTAATGGGAGTTCATAGGAACACCATCTCAGAGTGGCCTCCTCTCCAACATTTTAACACAAAGTTACCCTAGTGACTCCTAATGCAAATAAGTGTCTGTGTCTCTGAAAAATCCCAGCCTATTCCTTTTGACTCATCACACTACTAATGGTCTGGTTTTTCTCTTGTGTTGTCCATACCTTTTTGTTCTAATTTGTATTAGCAATATGTAGCTTAATTTATCTTGCAGTGTGGTCTCTATCGATCTCCATCGTGTGTTGACGTTGGCAGAGTTGCCTGGACAATACCTGACTCTGTCCTGTAAGGGTTACAGTCCTAGAGCTAAAACAAGAGCCAAGATACTGCTTGTTAAAGTGGTTCCCCAAAACATGTGGCAGCAAGTTTACTGAGGGCTTACTGAACACCAAGTGTGTGTGACCATGAAGTCAGGAATAATGTACAGGCAACCGCTTAAAACATTTAAGACTTTATTATTCTGAAGTGTATAAATACATGTTTGGAACAGTCCAGGTAAAGCAAAGAGCATAATGGCTACAAAGTGCTGCTTAAGGCTACTGATTAGTTTGTTTAATTTGGGCATTTTTATTAGATATCTTAAATATTTTATTTTCTTAGGGATTTTGATTGCTTTTAAAATTGTTTTAAAAGTAGGGGGAGTTTCAGAGCATAAGTAGGAACTTTTGGGATTCATGTTTAATCCAACTATGCCACTATCATGCTGTGAGGTCTTGGGCAATATTTAATTTCACACTTCTTCGTATTTGTCTTGTTTATTATTTGGGAGTGACACAATCCATTTTATTGATGTTACTGTGATTAAGTGCTATTGGAGGAAAAAAATACTAAAAAAGTGCTAAGATGTAGGAGAGCATTTAAGTAATTGTTCAGGACTTTTGAAGTTTAACATAATTGCTTAACTTACATTGCACTTAATTATTGTCATCACTATCAGTTTTCAAGGACTTTTATTAAGTTAATAAGTAACAAGACTGATTGCTGGTTGTTTTATTGTGTATTTACTTTCATTCTTGTCTAGAGATGACCCATCTGTGATAAACATTTCTGATGAAATGGCAAAAACTGCTGTGTGGAAGACATTGTTGATATCCTCAGAGAATGCAAAAGATAAGGAGTCAAGCTTTCCTTCTAAAAGGTCTTAATTTTTTTTTACTTCATTATACTTTATATATTGGTGTCAAACCAATATTAGAATATTTTGCTAGGGATTAGAAAGATTTCTAGCATTTTGCAGTTTTATTTCTTATGTCCAGTTGTAATATTCTGAGCTCAAAACACAGATTCACTATTTGTTTAAAAACAAAAATCACAAATATTTGCATGGTACTTAGTTATGCTCCAGTGGAAAATGAAGTTGAGCATGCTTGATGCTTGTGTAATGAACCACCAGCCTCCACCTGGATATTGCACAACAGCTGTTGTGTTTGTTCTGCTTGCTTTTGTTCTTTCCTCTTGAAAAAGAAGTGATCATCACTGCCCTGGAAATAGCTGTATGAAAAACCCAGTACTCTGAATGCAATCTAATAATATTTGGAGTGAAATAATTTTATGATTGCATCTTTTCTTTACATTTTTCTGCCTACTTCACTTGTACTCAAAACAGTTAAATAATTTTAGATTTTAGTCCAGAGAAATGAAGCCACAATATTTTACCTGTGCTAAAGAGTTACTACAGGAATAAGAAAATATTAAATCCAAGCACAGTGGGATTTTTAAGAGAATTTTTTCCTCTGCTTCCATAAATTTAAAATTTAACTATTTTCTATTTAATTGTTTTGTATCACACTTCTGTCATAAGCTCCCCTTCCTAATCACTCTAGAAGCTGATTCCCCAAAGGTAAGACCCTGTCCCCAGCCTTTTCCTTGATTGTGTCTTCCAATTCAAAATGGTGTCACCTTGGAACCCAAATGAGTTGACTTCGTGTAGTTTTTGGGGAGACAGAATGAAAAGAAATTTCAAATAGGAATGTAAAATGCCTTCATTTGAGGCCCAAATATTAAAATTTGGAAATTTACTCTGTATTTAAAATAGAAACTATAGATGTAGTTATACATATAGATGTATTTAAATGTCAAACTGAATTTATTCCTAGTCATCTTTTTTAAAATACAGAATTGTATTCTGCCCATTTCTAAATATACTTTCCAAAAGCTCTCTGTTTGGAACAGCTAGCCATTGTTTCAAGGTGAATAGATGCAGTAAGAGAATGTTCATAGTGATACACATTTAATTTTGTCACCCCAAAATGGCATGCTGCCTTTCAGTGTTGTTCCTTTCCCTGTACAGCATAAACCTGACTGAGCAGATGATGACCAGAGAACCTTAATTTCAGACACCCATGGAGCAGCCTGCTAATGTGGTCATTTTGGTGGTATTTCACTGAGAGTCAAAATAGTGTAGTGCTTGTTTGCCTTCCACCCTACACATGGCTGAAAAGGATCCTGTCACTGAAATCAGTGTGGTGCACAGGAGAAGGAAGTACTGGAGGGTTTTCTTATGTCAAGTGCCTCTGCTGTCCAGGCTGTGAAAGCCCAGAGGAAGAGAAGAACCTGATGTGGTACATTCACAGCCCCTGGGTACACAAGAGTTGTAATTTTCCTGGTGGATGTTGCTTTCTTTGATGTATGATAGATAATGTAAACTTGACCCTCTGAACAAAGAGCATCCGCGCAGATTGTGGCTCAGATAAGAGATTTGGCCTTTCCACTGCAGTAAAATAGAAACTGATTTTCTAAAGATCTCATTTTCAATCTGTTCTTTTATCTTTGCTCATGAAAACAAAGGCTCAGGAGAAAAGATTTTTCTGTTTTTAGATATGAGTGTCCTGTTGTAAAGGAACAGCCTTAAAGACTATGATATCTGCATTTTCATGTGCTCTAGCTTGTCTCAGATTCTGAGAGAGGAGTAGATTCAAAGAGCTTTAACCCTGAAAGACTTTCTTTCTGATAAGCAAGGCCGTAGGCAACTTTAATCTTAAGTCATATTAGGGATTGAACTACACAAACGTTATAAACCGTAACGCATGTGTCATTACATGAGGATATGATTCAATCCTAGGTAATTACCAAGGGAAAAAAAGTTTGGAATGGTAGCAGTTGGAAGGATAATTTTTGCAAATGATCAAGACCAACAGTATTAGATTACACAATTCCCTCAGTGAAGGGCATTTTATCATAAAAGGGGAAAAAAATCTCATTTTGAAGTAAATTTTACTGATGCCTTCTGAAGTTCAACTACATAATGTTTAGCACTCCCTTTCTGCTGTCAGGTCTGCTTTCTTATATCCCAAAATATTATTAAATGGGGATAATTAAATTATAATAGTGTACTATGATTTTGTGTAATGTCTTTTATGCAAGCCATTGACCAATTAACAACATAGGGTGATTTCTGGAATGCATAAAATCTGGAAGTTATTCATAGTAGTTTAATGCTGAGTTGACTTGGCCAATTATAAACTAAGATCATCTACAAAGAGAGATTTTAGGCAGGAACAAATGACTTCCAGTCTGTGCATGGATAATTTCTATCGTAAGATGTGCCCTGGCCCTGATTCTGTGAAGCAGCATAGTGTGAGAGAGTTCTTACATCCCAGGCTCCTGAATGTTTTTAAGTGTCTATAAAAGGTACTTATATGAGATTCAGGCAAGTTGCCTAGTGATAGAGGCACCTGAACTTTACAATTTTCCAAACTTCATTTTTCATTAGTAAAATTCCTAGGGTCCTAAAGATCTGCCTTTGTGCCTTTCTTGGCAGAATTGAACGCCAAGGCACCTATCTGAAACACAGCACTCTCTGGTACATGTAAAGAAACATTCCTCTGTCTTTGGTTATAATATTAAGCCCTTCAGAGAGCAATTTCAAAGCATGTGCAGGAGATCTGACCATGTACAGAAGGTAGTTAGCTGGTCTTTTTAAGTACTGGAGAAAGAAGCATCTGTCACTTTGTAGCTGGTATGAGTGAGTTTCCCTTTTCCACCTGAAATATGAAAATCCCGCATCCCAGACCTTCCTGCTGAAACTTGTTAGACTACTCCCTTGGTAGGGAGGAAGAGAGCTCCAACTCCTTTACAGATCCACCAGTGATGTGTTTTACTGGCAAAAGACTGGACTTGTCCTTTTTTTTTCAAATTTCTCAAGGCATTAAAGCCCACATCTGCAGGAGCTGCTCAGAGATGTGAATCCTAAATAGAAGGAAGACTTTCCTGGTATCACAGAGGCACCTAAAACGTGGAAATATTATAGACTGTAAGGCACACAACACCTCAGTGTTTGCTTTTACTAAGCACAGGTAACTCCCTGCCTGCTGTACCGCTGCACTTTCAATTCATCCCCCTCTGGAATTTGTTTGCATACCCTTTGTGTGCAGAAAGTGTAACATACCCAATTCTATCACTGTTCTACAGAAGGTGACAGATTTGGCAGTTGAAGTGGCAGAAGTTGGTATTCTTTAGCTATTTCCATTAACACCTCTGGAAGCTGCCATAGGCATAGAAGTAAGCTTTGGCTGCACTGAATTGTATCCTTAAAGCAATTTTTATGTGAAGAAAAATGTCAAATGATTGTAGAATTGTGCATGAATCGCCTTAAGAATTTGAGAATTGATCTTGCTTTCTTTAAGCCTTGTGTAACTCAGCCTATTTCTCATTCATTCTAGTTAAGGAATTATTCCCATGAAACCTGGTAGGTTATGTGCTTGCTACAGGTTTGTTCTCAGAACCATCTGGTTTTTTTTTTAGATACCCTGCCACTCTTTGTTGAAGGCTTGATTTGCCTGTGTTGTGGAAGCCTCTTTCCATTTTCATACTGTGATTGAGACTCATTGGAAGAACATGACTTTTTATTTATTTACACGGTTGTAAATTAGGACCCTCACACACACAAAAAATCATCTGCTTTGCATGTATATTGCTTTCTGTAGGAAAATCAACATTGTTTTAACTGGGGAAAAAAAGCTGAATCCAAATTCGAGCTCTGATTCAGAGTTCTGAATGATACAGCTTTTGTGTAATCTTTCAGGCTTTTTTTTTTAAATTTATTTCCTTATAGTGTATACATGAGGAAGTATATAGTAAACTCCAAATGGGGAATATTGTCTCTCCCCATCCTCCCCAGACTTCTGTTCTCCCCAATCAAGACTGAAAGCCAAATATTAGCTGGATATTGGCTTGCACTACCCTAGTTCAGAAACGTTCCTTCTAAATGTACAGTGAACAAGAGAATACATTTTAAAGACAAGAAATACTTACCGTGACCTCTTGTTTCATTTACGAATGTGCTGGTATTGTCTGAGAACTGTGCCATTACCATTATGTAGTAAATTAACTGTTGTATTTGCCAAAAAAAAAAAAAAAGTGGCTGTCTTTGCTTGCATGCTGGCTGACTTGTCTCTGTACATCTTAAGTTCTTTACCTACCTGAAATGCTGGCTGTCTTCTGTACCATTCAGCACAGAAATTTGCACTTGCTTTCCCAGTTTGTGCCATGAAGCATGAAAAATAAAGTAAAATATCTGTGCAGTGTTGGTTTTCAGGTAGATAATTTTTATTTTTCTATATATGTGTATGTGATAGTGCTACTATAACTCTTTTGCTTGTTTGTTTCCCCTTTCATTTCCTAGTGCTGACATCAGAAAAGAGAAGAAAGCTGACTCAGGGAAAGGTGTTGACCGGGAGACTTGTCTATGACTTGCTCTTCAAGTAATTTTTTTACAAACGAATTAAAGGAGTGCCACAGCCACTAAATATAAATGATTTACCTTGTAACTTTTGTCTTTCATCTCAAATTAGCACAGGTAATGTAGTGCAATACTTGTCTCATTCCACCTTGTTTACCTTGTCTAGTATCAATGTAAATGTCTGCAGTAGCCAATGCAAAAAATCTTCGTGTTCGTTGCTGATCTTGGCCATTTATCAGTACTTGTATCAGAAATGTAAGAAGCAAAGTTTCTTTCAAATTCAACTTTCCTGTTAATAGGTTTGTACTGTATTTTGCTACTTTTTCTGTGTGAGAATACTTAATAATCTTGATTCAAGATGAACTTGAAAACCCTGTTCCAATTTTTTTTTTAAATCACCTAACTAGTAAATGATTTCAGGAGACCCAAATGGACAAGCGACCAGTAAGAAGTTTATAAAATAACAACTGATCTGACCCTGTGAATAAACTAACAAGGATAATCCTTTCCTCCTTAATCTGTCCTTTTGATGTCATGGATTACTTTTGCAGTGTGAATTGCAGGGTCAGATTCTGTATTTGTGAAGTTTTCCTTGATTTAATACAGTGTATTTAATATTGAAATTTGTATGTAACTGGAATATAGTCCTATATATATATATAAATATATATATATATAAAATTATATATTAAAACATTTTCTCACCTTAGCTAAAGAATACCACCACATCCTTTGATGTGAAACATGGGTACAGTATTTCTTAAAATGCAGTCTGTGATTACAGTATCTTATCTTGTATTGTATGAATGTTGCCATGGTAGGCCAAACAAATGCATTTTGTCATTAATCAATCCATTATTTTACAATAGGGAAAATTCTGTGGATATGAACTATACCCCCCATGCAGTTTTATCACTTGCCCGATGATCTTCCTCTTTATTGCCTAAAATTCAGCCAGATAAAGGGCATATTTATATTGTTTTCTCTCTAATAACAACTGCAAACCTCTTTGTTTCAGAGATAGTGTGTAATACTTAAATGGGTATCCTGCTGTTGTTTTGTTACAGCTCTTCATTATTCCATCAAGTACATATTGATTAAAAGATAAAAACAACATTGCAAAGTAAAGTGTGGCTTTAAGGCTATTACCTTTTTCGTAACGGATTTTGTTACTGCCCGATCCTTCAAGCTGGTTTTTTGTGTAAAAGACTGTGAGATTAGGTATTGAATGAATAGGAATGTGGAGCTAAAGTTTTATTGTGTTATTTGGAATTCACTGATTTTTAAATTTTTTAAGAAAAATTTTTAAATTATTAAAATGAAAGCTAAGTCTCAATATTATGCTGTAACTTTGAATCCTAAAAATAAGAATTGTAGTCATGCAATCTTTGTAAGAACTCATCCATAGGGCTCTAACATTCCCCAGCTTTTCAAAATATGCTAATTTTCTATACAGTTCATGAACAACTTTTTCCATCCAGCACATTTAAAATATTCCAATGTTTTTGTGTATCTGAGTGTGTATGTTTTAATACTTCAGCCATAAATAATTGCATTTTGCAGCAAACTTTTTAGGGTCACTGTTCTAAATTTACCTTAGCATTATCAAAGCCCATTAAAAGCCATTTTTATGGAGAAAAAAAATCTAATGGACACAAAGACGGACTCACATCTAATTAAATGTTTGTATATGTAAATTTAGGAAAAAAATGCTGATGCATTAAGGTTAAATGCTTTGTTTTGTGTACTTGATGATAAATTGTAAGATTCCAATTGTTTTAAGGTTAGTATAGAAGCTCAATACTGGTTTGTCCTGAAAGCAGCCTGATGGTGTTTTAGCATATTGCTGACTTTGTTACAGATAATGTATACAATCAAAATGTATTAGCTTCACTTGACCAACTCTTAGAATATTAAGAAATCAGTGTATTCAATGGCATTCTGTATTTCTGTTCAGTATTTCAGAGTGGTTTTATTTTAAAACACTCTGGTTTTGCGTGAATTTAAGTGCTTTTCCAATGTTAATCTTAACATTCTGAAATCACACACAATATTAAGCAAATGTAGTGCTATATTTACTTCTGATTTCATATTCCTGGTCAAAATTACTCAATTTCTTGGATGTAATTTATTACAAAAGTTTATGTGTACATGTGAATAGACTATTGTGTTTTTCACAATTAAGATATGTTATGTGAAAATAAATATTTATCCTAACTAATTTTCAATTTATTTTTATACTGCAAAACCCAGAAGAGGTTTGCAATATCATGCGGTATTTGAAACGTCTACCTGACCTGAATGTGCTTCACAAATTAATGAGTGGTAGAGCCCAGTATGGCTCCCTTTCCAAGTGGAATCTCACTGAAACATGCAAGGCAGTGAGTGTTGGCTCCCTGGGTGGAGTTCATGGTGATGTACTTGGTCTGACCTTAACAGTAAGTGTGACATGGGGGATAGCTCAGAGCTCACCTGTTCCAGGAAGAGAATGGGAGAGAATCTCCCCGTGAGATGCTAGAATCATTAAGGTAGGTCAGATGCAAAGAATTGCATCTTAATGAAAGACTTACTCAGAATCATTTGTAGTTTCACTTGTTTTTTTAAATGTTTCCTTGATTATACTTATTCTTGCAGTTATTTAACAAGAGCCTGGTGAAAGAAGTTTTTTGGATTACAGAAACACTTTTTTTTGTCTTTATGACAGTGTGATAACATTAAAATAAATCCCAACTATTTACCCTTGCATACACAAGGCACCTCGAAGTTCATAATGATAATCTTTTTTTTATAACCTGTCTGTACTGCTGGGATCTACCTTACACTGATTTAGGTTTCTTTGCCTTGAGCCAGAAGAATGAGACGTGATGATATAACCTCTTGGAGACAACTGACAGCCTGTAATCCTATAGAACTTTAACAGTGGTGCCAGGTCTACATTAGAGCCACTGCTGCCTTGAACCCAAGATGATATTTGTAAAATTCAGCTCCAGTGTGTTTCAAAAAAACCCCAACAAACAGAACAAAACCACCCACCATCTTATTTTGTGAGTTAAGGAATTGTTAGTTTGTGAAAACAAAACCTGATTTTCTGTTTGAGGCTTTCTCATTTAAGGACAAGCTGCACAAAGTGTCTTAACATTCTCCCCCATGCTTTATCTGTCTGCATGAGTACTTTTACATTCACACCTAATGTCACTAATAACCCACAATACAGACATAATCAGATGCTGGCATGTAATATCAAGAAACTGTTAGATAATCATGTCACACTCCATTACATGATACCATTACACAAAATCAGAAGCTTCACTGTAAGCATCTTCAAAATTAATGGGGATTTAAAAGAAAATTCTAGTGTTCTTTTTCTGAAGCAACATTTTCAATGATATGGACTACACCTCCTTTCATAAATTAATGTCTTTATTATTTTAAAGCAGCACAGGTTTTAGTACAAGCAGATTGCATTTTTTCTATGTGAAATTGAGAAAACTACTCTAATTGTCAGATGGAGAAGCCTACGTGGAGTGCTGGAAATAAAGCAGACATTCATTGGTACGCTGTAAAGAAAAGCAGTTTTGCCAAAGAGCACGTTCACAGGAGAGTGGCAGTCCAGCCCTTGCTTTAAGTTACTGCTAGTTCACATTGTAATGTTTTATGTTTGTGTAAGAACCAGTTCTTATTCATCAGTACACAAGCAGTTTTACATTAAAAAAAAAAAAGGGGATCTTGTCGAGTTCCCAGAGGAGATTTTACAGTGCACATTCCCAGAGTAGCAGCCTTTTTTACTATAAAATAGGCAAAAATCACAGTACTATATGATAGCACACAAAGAAATTCAGTGCCATTGGTTTGATTAAGTATCATTCAAAATCTTTGGTGAAAGCTGGTTATGTGCTTTCCTTGCAAGAGTTCTACAACTGTAATATGAGAGATTGCAGAGAAAACACACTAACTTCAGGAACTGCAGTATAAACAGTGCTTCATTCTGCACATAAAATATTAACATTGCAGTATTCCTGATACTGATTCTAAAATAGTAATTATCAAGCCTTACAGATTTTCTGCAAAAAAGTTACTTCATTCTTTTCACAGAAATTATCCCAGGGTTCATTTCATTTTTGATGGAAATATTATTATATTTTTATTCTGCAACTGATCGCCATGGGAAGTTTTTGTCATTCATTACCCTGCTATACAAATTAGAATGTTTCTCTTTTAGACTGAAATATCAAAAGGTAATTACTCAAGCAAGTACCATGCTTCCTAGAAGTCTGCAACATCATTCTGGTGATGTTAAGACCTGATTTAACACAATCAATAAAAATGCAATAGTTGCTTGGCAACAGGAATCATTATAGAGATCAGCTTTTCATTGTGTACACCGGTATCCCAAGAGCTGACTCTTATCTCATCTTGATTTATTCTGGCTCAGAATACATTATCTAGAGAGTTTTCTGGAGAAGTACCATCACTAACAAGCAAAATGCTGGTGCTAATGCAGTGAGAAACACTGCTTTAGGAAGTGGCTCATATGGGTATAAATATGCTTATGTGCTTGACCGGAGATGGAATGGTCTTTGTCAGTGTACCACTGTGTGAAAGAGAAATACAGAGAATGTTAGTTGTAGCTACATCTAAATGATATAAACCAAACAGGATAGACATAAAAATGTGTGCCACCATTTAAAATTATCCTAACACAAGGCTTTCAGCATGGAGACAAAGACATGATGGGGTGGGTAGGGACCTGCCATGACACTTTAGCCTCTTCTTTGCGTGTGGGATATGCTATGTTTTTATGCCTGAGGTGTAAAAACACGTGGCTTGTCCACATGGAGGGTAGACTCAGCTGTTCATTTATGAGGGGTGACTGACCTCTCCCTCTGTATGTCCTTTCAGTCTGGCTGAAGGAAAACCATGCCTTGGCCCTCCTCCTATACATCATCCTTTTTAGCACTGCTCCCCAAGGGTTGAGAGAGTGTAGGAACGGAAGAGCTTGCACCTTCGTCTGTGAGCTTCCATGCATGACATAAGAAAGGGCAAATAACTGCTTGTCTTACAAGTTCAATAAACACCAGACATGACAGATAGGCTATCTGGGATTTAGGTGAAGCTAAATTTTCCTATCTGTAAGATAATATTCATTGTACTTTAGGTATATGCAAAGGTTGGGACTGGCTGTTTGAGAACACAAATATTTACGAAAATGAAAGATTAGGTAAAAAGGGTTGAATATGAGATATGTGCTTTATGTTCAAATTTCAGTTACCGAACATGAAATGCAACTATATGAACTGTCATTTAAGATGGTAATGAATTTATACCTAACCACAGGGAGCTTATGCTGTTATTCTCATTTGTATATTGAAAAACAAAACAGAACCATACCATTGCCTGAAAATCTACTTCAGCATCAACAAGAGCTTTGGAAATCTGTGCTGCTTGCTGAAAGTGAACATTATCTGAAAAGTGGAAGAGGAAAAAGATAAACAAAAATTGCTTCTGTAATACTCTGAGGGAAAATCAAAGCAATGAACACACTAGAGTCCCCAGCACTGCTGACTGAAACACAGATTAGTTGCAAAAAGCAGTATTATTTTATTGACGTAAATGTAACAGCCTTGCCCCTTCATGCTTTTGTTTTGTCAGTAGTAGAATTGCGAACCTGTCTGTAATACTAAAATGTCTAATTAACTGCAACTCACCATCTGCTGTTCCATGAATAAGGAGATACTCAACTTCCTTGAATTTTTCAGCTCTGGCCATTACTGTTGAACTCTGAAATTACAGGGAAAAAAAAAGAAAAAAGGTGCTATGTATTAGGAGATGACTTGCTTCCAACTGACTTCGATTCGTGTTGACACAGTCTGGGATCCTTCAGCTAAAACCAAGCATACACCCTTGCCTATCCTCCTCTGAACTGGCATGGGGCATGGTCACACATCCAGGGGCTGGGTGCTCACACTCCAACCATTCCACACCCATCTGCAACCATTACCAAGGTTATGGCTGCAAAGGCACAGGCAATGGCAGAGGGGAAGAGTTCTGGAGTGAGGTACACGTTCCATGCGTGACCAGCATGTTGGGATCCTGCAGCACACCGTGTGCCATAGGTTTTCTGTGTGACTGCAGACAAGTTAAAAAAACATTGTTGCCACGGCAACAGTGCACCCTGTGAGAGCAAGGAGTAGTTCTTGCAGGGGCTACACACGTTATCTTCCCCACTACAAGGTGCAATAGTTCACCTGCAGATAAGGCACCTGTGCAAATACTGCCTCAGTCTCCAGTAAAATTGAGTAACAAGAAGTTTAAAACAATGCTCTCTCCAAATACGAAAGAGAAATCCCTGAACGAAAATCACTAGACCACAAATCTCTAAGTAGAAGTCAAGCTACATTTTGGGAATGGAAACACTGATACAGTGAGGAAAAGATGTAATAATCAGCAACAGATTAATCAAGAAATTTAAAACACAGTTACAACATGTTCATTAGAATATTCTAGCCCACCTGACTTGCTACTGTGACTAAAGAATGAAAATAGTAAGGATTGAAGATAAGATCTTTAATTTGGGCAAGGAGAGGGAATAGGATGGTGCTCTGCCAGGAGTAGAGGAAGAAGAAGAGGGCTAACAAGGACAAGATTTTGGGCTTGATAAGACAATCAGTTACTCTGGCAAAAAAAACCCTAAAAATTTTGAACAGAAGAATGTAGTGGTTTGCTTTTTTTCCTCCCCATCTTGTACTAAGGCTGTATCCTTAGACAAGGATTCGCATTTAGTACCCCAAAAAAGTTAAATACTGCCAAGACAGAAATTTTCTAATTTTATGTCTCTTGTACACTCATGAATCTTTAAAGCGAGTACAAATATTAAATTCCTTTTGCCTTGGCAGAATAGTGTGCCACAAAGCTTCCATACATGAAATGAGTTCTTTGTATGTATTCAATCTAGTCTAAAAAACAAGTTCAGCAGAGAGGGTAAAAAACCCCACTCTGCAGTCTGTAACACTGCAGTTCCCCTCTTTTGATAGTCAAAGGATGGAGAGCACCAGAAATCCAATATATGGAAATCCCCCAAATATGGAAGAATGACGCTTTCCATTTAGATGATTTGGTATCATGGAGTAAGAACATTTAGCTGTGAGTGCCAAAATACGGAGAGAGCACTTTGATGCACTGAGGAGCACTGGTAAACCAACTGACCAAGAGAACAAATGAGAAAGAAATCCCCCAGTGACATTAAAGAAAAAAAAAAGGAAAAAAAAAAGAACAACAAAAAAACCCCAAGCCAACCAGTATCCTTTGAGTAAATCATTTTCCACATGTGCAGAGGGAAACTTGATAGGTCACCTTGCTAAGCTTTCTTCTAGAAAACCAATTCTGTTCTAAGCAAACCTTCTGTGAGTGGAAGCCTGATTTAAGCTACACTTCTGAAAACTTGACTTGGCAAAAGCAATTTTAGAAGGAGGATGCCACTATTTTTCCTCTTCAGGCATTAAACAAAGTTATTTGTAGAAATAATTCAGAAAGAAGAAACATACTAGATACTTCCTCTGCGTTTTTATCACTGATGATACTTCACTTGCTGTACTCAACATGAAGAGTCCGTTCCCTAAAACATGCTTTAAGGACACAGTACCTTTGTGTCCTTAAAGAAGGTTGCAAGACTGGGAGCACTCTCAAGTTAGGCACAGTTAGAGGACAAAGCAAAAGCAACAGCAGCTGAACAAAGCTTAAGTGGACAGCAAAATTTACTTTATTTACCACTTCCATTTTATAGTTATACTGTTGGAACAAAGGCTCCGAAAAGGTAACATGCACAAGTACTGAGAATTAGGCCCTGCTGAGTGTAACTGGCTTTTCTAAAGATCACACAGCAGTCAACATTTTATCAGCACTCCACAAACAAGTTAAGGTTTGGCTGAAACTGAAGGTCTCTCTCCCTTTAGCATATTCTCAGATAATAGAACAAATGTCAAATCAGTACAAGATGGCATATTTACAAAATTGTACCCTGTTTTGCATAACCTAATGATGCAGCAGTTCTTAAGGACTGAACATTTCAAATCTGCTAGAAAAAGATTGCCAAATCTATGACTGTTTCAAACACTTGCCAAAAGCATATCAAATTCAGAGTGAACTGCAAAATAATGTTCTCACAAGTTGAACAGTCTCTTCGGTATGCTTTACATGGCTACTGTGTCTGACCTCTAGAGCTCTGCCCCAATTCAGTCTCAAGTCTTTTGCATCAGGGATGTTTCTTCCAGGCTGCCAGATTCTCTCCATTCAGCCTAGGATTATACTGGGACCACCACCCATGCTTGCTCCTCTCTTTTACAAAGCTCTAAGTTTTAATAGTTTACAACTACCTTAAAAGACACTGAGCATACCTAATTAGCCCTCTTAGGAGTGGGAGTTCTCCCTGAGACTTGACTCCTGACAAACAATATTTAACATCTCAGATTCTCTGCCGTCAATAAATGTAAAACCTAATGTCACAGTAATACAAAGGTGGGATGTACCCCTCTTACCACAACTAGTTTCTTGAGTCTGTGTAATTCAGTCAGTAATAATACTCTACACATTAGGAAGGTGCCTAGCAGTGCTCATCTTCTCTAAGCAGGTGTGTTCACCATCTCATTTCTTTTAAATCAGGGTGCATACTACAGAGTTTATGCAACTTTTCACTTTTCATGCCAGCTTTACAGCAATGCAGCAGGATAGAGAATATATGATGCAGCACACAAACCTGACAGCACAGAGTTAGCAGTGCAAGCTTTAACAACTTGAGCTGTATGTACTAGCTTTTAGTACAGATTTTGCATTTACCTCAAAAAACACTCATTTCAGCAAACAGCTCTCGTCAGTGTCAAGGGGCCAGGAGGTTGGCTATTGAGACTGGGACATGGAACAAAGGGGCTGTAAGCCAGGAACATACTGGGCTGAAGTCAGTAAGGGTCTTCAGCAATAACAAAATCCCACAATGCTTTCACTGAGACTACATGAAAAACAAAAGACTCACTTCTCGAGCTACTGCACCCTCCAGGTTAAAAGTAAAGTCCAAGTACTATATTATTTGGAGCGTTTAACAACAAACAAGGACTTAAGTTGCATTTTTCTTTCTCTAGGAGCAGCAGTGAAGTGTGACAATCTGATCTAGGCAATTACTCCTCCTCCATCTAGCCACCATTCTCCCCAATTAGTCCTCTGAGTAACACATTTGAAACCTTTAGCTCTTTGGTACTGGCAGTTTCAACGTGGCCATTGCCAGCAATGGATACTATGCCAAGAAAATCCGACTCCTGGCTTGAAAGGATTAAACAGTCCTCTGTTGCCATCTGTGCCGTGAAGCTGGTGAGTGACTTTGTGCACCCAGAGCGTTAACGTTCGTTCTGCACAGCGACAGTAACTTGTATTTACACTGCTACCTCGCAGACCTCCTCCTGTTCCCACTGCCTTAAAGGAACACATTTGGAAAAAGGCAGGCAGGCGGCTGCAGGCTGCTGGTCAGTGCCTGTTGGGCCCCAGTAGTTCAATGGTTAGAAGAGAGAGACACAAACACACTGCTGGACTATTTGGTACTCCAGTTTGTCCAGCAGTCACTACCATTGTCCCCAGTCTTGACCAGAGCGTCTAATATAGCAGTTGACAACACTAGAATACTATAAATATATGTCAATCCACATGTTTCAGTCCATATATGTATCTTTTTCTGTTTTATCATACTTTTAAATCAGTGCAGCAGTCTCCACCCTTTTTTCTACCCATGACACTTTTTAAATGCACACAACCAGTGCTAAGCAGTGTCTCTACCCTGCTTACCAACCCAAACACAGAGAATGCTCCACCTCCTTCTCTAACGTCAGTGTTTGGTTCCAGTATCACCATGGCTGGACTCCTCTGTGAAACATTCCAATAACCAGACCACAAAGTACCCCTCAGATTCCTCACAGTTCTCCAATAGCCACTGTATTTTCGCTAGGCCTGAAGTTTAACAAAACCTTACAGAAAGTTTGGCTGCTCTGCCCTATGCCCATGACTTCAAAAAGTTGTTGAGGCAACAAAAAGTATCTGGCACATAGAAGAGCAAGACAAAAAATTGATTAATCATGCTGTAACAAGGACAAACAATCTACATGCAATTTGCTTTCAGGAGGACACATGGAAATTCCCTCACTTCTGTGCAGTCACTGGTCTTATTGGAACAAACTTTGGACACCCTGTGTTCATGGAGATCAGGCCAACATTTCAGTCCTGACACTGCTGGATCTCAGTTGGTCTGCAATTTGGTATGATCACAGTACAGACAGACTTGCCTACCTGTTAAAGTGTTCTAGTATTGAGGAAATTTTGCTTTCTGTGGAAAAACTTGCAGATTCCTATGGCAGGAAAGTTCACACAATACCCATTTTTAAAGAAAGTACATTTCAGAAAGAGTGGGAGTAAATTTGTTTTGGTGAAAAATGTTTAAGATAAAGCATACCTTGCTCACAAAACCACTAAATTTTAAAACAAATTTGTTTCTTGGTGGTTAAAATAAAAGTTCTACAACTTGTTCTACAGTCTGCAAAGTAGCCAAATGGAACTGAATGTAAAAAAAAAAAAAAAAAAAACAAAACACCAACACACCAACCAAACAACAGAAAATCCACGCCATCCACCAAGAAGAAGCTGCCTTGTGCAAATCCAAACACGTGAAACTACAGCCTCTAACAGCAGAATGCAACAGTTATAGCTGGAGAGAAGAAACTTATTTCTCCCCACAGGGAAAGAATTAAACTGTTTAAAGAAAAATACAGCAGTTTAGAAATGAAACAATACACAAAAATTGAAATAAAGTGATTTCTTTCTTACATTATAATTCTTCAGATTATCATCTGCTGTAGGAAGGCCCATGTATCGCTCTGTATATATTGAATCTGGAATTTAAAAAATCCCAAAATTAGAATCTGCTACTTAACTTTCAGTCTGTCTACCATCAATTTTACCCATCAATACAAGCAGTGACAATGCATACTGGAAATCAGGTTTTCCACAAAGAGGGGTGTAGGTAACCATCATTATTCAGAATATTTAATCTTCTTGTTGCCATGGACACCTGAATGCTGAATATTAATACAGTACTTTGTGTCAGTGTTTCCTTATTGTTATTCTTTTAGTAATCCTAACAAAATTACTGAAAATGTTGCAGTAAATTTTTTGAAAAAAACCCTTAGATATTTTATCTAAATGTTTACTACCAAAAATCTGTACAATGAAAATACAACAGTAGATTAGGATTCAGCTTGGCTGAAAAAAAAAATTACATATTTTCCACATATTTTTTGCCATGTTACCATTTGCAGATTTGCTGCTTTGTTTTAAGCCATACAAATTAATCCTCTGCTGCCATATTCTAATGCCCATTTGACTTCTCATCAGAGTTGCTGCACTAGAGGTTTTTTTATGCTGAATAGGTATGCTTCCATAATCCTTCATCTAACAAGCCAGAAGTGGAATTTTAGAGATCTTGATCATTAGAAATTATTTCCTGTCATACTGTAATATTCATGTCCAAAATATTATGAAGACATTACTATGTCCCCAACAGACTACTGCTAATGCCTGGCAGTATGATCTGATCTGTTGAAATAGCTATTATACAGCCTCTGTGCTAGTTGCAGAATGACAAATTATGCCTTATTTAGCAGAGGTTTTCCAGAGAAAGCTTTCCCTTGAATGTTTTTGGACAAATAAAACCAAGAAAAATGTTACACTGTGTTCAGATTGCACCAGCACCTATTTATAACTTAATATAATTTTTTTAATCTGGGAGTAGAGCCCCTATAACTGTATTTCTAGCCTTATGCAACTACTTGAAACCTTATGCTCTAAAGGCTTGGAGCATGTAGAGACTTGGCCACTTGATCAGTTTTCCTCACATCAAGCTATTCTCAAGATGAATTAGATTTATAAAATCCAAAATTTACATGCTAAAAACCACCGCAACCAACCAACCTAAGGCAATTCAAGTCCTATTCTGTTACTTTGAGAGAGTAAATTGCAATGCAAGTTCAATGTTAATCCTCACAGTTCATTCTTATAAGTGAAGTTTCATTTTGAAGACACGAAAGTTTAATAGTGATGGATTTCTGACATACAATACTGGTTTCAAAGCAAACACACATTACAGTAACACTATAAATATTACAGTAATTCAGCCTTCATTAATGTTTAAAGAGATTACCTAAAGTTATGGATCTGACGTCTTAAAATGGGAAGTAATATTTAGCAAATTGGTTTAATTTCAAAATGCAGTGGCCACAAGTTCATAAAAACAGACCAAATGGCATTTACATGGCATCTAGTAGATAATCCAAAGTTCTGTGCTATGAATCCACACTTTGCAGCGTGTGCACTGGAAGACATATGGGAATCCTTGTAACGAAGAAGCCATCACATACCATAATACTGCCAGCGTGACACGGGGGCAACCGCTATTCCACACTTGAACACGCCGCTTCCAGAGCCAAGCACCATGGAGGTCACATATCCCCCATAAGACTGAGAAGAAAACATTGCTGTTATTTTAGTCGGAAGGGAAAGGATGGGGCCCATCTGCTACACAGTTCATCAGACATTTATAGGCTCAGCGTTTTTCATATTAATGAACTCCATTCTGAATTTGGGTCAGATCTCAGCCAGCCTGCTCAGTCGGGGAAACAGGCATCAAACAGCGCACGGAAGCTGTGGTGCTGATGAATGAGGACTTGATGGGGAAAAAGGGCGCAAACGCTGCCGAACTGTGACTCAGCTGAGGATGACTGTGTTTGGTAGCACTGTAGGCAGCAGCAAAGACAGGAAACAAGACACTGCTGAACCGCTGTGTCCCTTCCCGTGCTGGGGGAGTGGGTGGAAGCAGAGCTCTGGCCCACAGTGTGCCTGATGAGTAGTTGCTACTGGGCATCCAAAAATTTACAGCAGAGCAGGCCTATGGTAGCTCGCTCCCTAACTTTCCCCCAAAGTGTCAGGAGCAAGACTGTGACTGGGGAATGAAGGATCTTCTGCCGAGTCTGTGGGAGGAACTGTGCAACAAAACACTCCTTGCTACGCACAGAAAATTTACTCACAGTGTAGCCTGATACACAGATGAGTAAATATCTGACACGCTTGAGCATCCAGGCAGCAAGATACCTAAACACTGTTACCAACCGCCCAAATGACTGCCCTCACAGGAGTTTGAATGGGTTATTTAGGAAAATGTGCCCACCCACATTCAAAAACAAGAGCCATTTTTGGATCTCATTCCTGTCTTAAAACCAGACTGCAGGCAAAGGGAATTGCATCTTATTCCAAAGTCCTTAAATGTTTGCTCCAACTTCAATTCCTAGGTCCTCCCAATAAGATCAGCGAAGTAACGCACTTAGCAACTAAACCCCTTTATAAATAAATGCCTAACCTGGCCACAGTAAAGATATTACTGCTGAATCTATGGCAAACAAAATCCATGTACATAGTGACATGCTGACAATCTGAAAACTCAAGAGATAAAGAAAATCTGTTTGCCTACAGGTTCAGTGCCCAGGATGTCTTAATCCCAACCTAGCTTCAAAGAGGAATGCTCTTGTACTATTCATCCTGAGGGTCATAAGGGCTTAAGATGGGATTGCACCAAATCCTCAATTTCTGCAGAAGGAATTTTCCTTTCACTGCAGTTAATACTACTACATGTGACTTCACATAACAGAGATATTTACCCCAGAAGAAAAGCTGTTAAAGGCATTGTCTTGCCATCAAGCAATTTATTCACTGGCACCTGTCACCTGCAGTGCCCAAATTTCAGCTAAGAATTTAATTCAGCACAGAATCAGTAACACTACATACGCACTTAGCCTTGCAGCTGAGGGGGTATATACATGCTATTAAACTATTAAACACTTCCATCTACTGTGCCAGGTTTTAAAGACACATCAAGTTAGAGAAATCTGGCCTCTGGTTGCAAATACCATGATATCCATCCCACACAGCTGGCTCGAGTGTAATTTCACATCTTTTTTTTAAAAATCAGTCATCCATCTAAAGAGATACTGGTGAATATATACTTGGATTTTTCTTCTTTTTAGCATTGGTTCATACTGTACACAGGAACTTGCCAGCATCTGTTTAAATTGCTTTTTAATCCCTCTAGTAGACCTAATTTCTCTTACAAAGGCTCCTGAATGATTGCAAAAATGCAATGTAGAAACACACTTTTAAGATGTACTTCATCAGTTCAAGTACCGGATTGTGTGGTGACCCCAGAGGTGCCTCACATGAAGCCCTACAGGATCTCACACACATGCCGGCACAACAAATAGTTGTCAAAATTGAATAGTATTTCTGCCAAAATTGTCTGAGCACTTACCCAACCCCAAATTGCTATTCTGTCCTTATCGACAAAGCTCATTTCAGAAAATTTTCTGAAAGCAAACAGAATAATTAAACACTTAATGGATTGCAAAGTATCGGCCATTCTACAGATATGCCTATTTCCTATCAAGTCTGCCTCTTTCTATTGTACAAATAAGCATTTCCCACTTCATCATAGTGACTGCATATGAAAACATACGGTAATTCAGGCACATGTGTCTTTAGGAAATTTAGAAAAACATCTGTGCATATGACACTCTGAAACCTCTCAACCCACGCTCACTGACATTTGTATTGTATTAGGTTAGATTTCACTACCTGCCTTGTCTTTTTTTTAAGGATGCACAAAAATCAAATTCCAGCAGTAAGGAACAGACCAGCATATGTAAATACAGTCACCATTAAAAAAAAAAAAAAAATCAAGAAGGTTGTGAAATTCTATTTTTTTAACTCCTTAACATTTTAAAATCCCACATGGAAAACCCTGTAAGATCACTTCATTGCAATTCCGAGAGATCCACACTGTTGTTTGTTTTACTGAGGTTCTACAAGCATAAACCAAGTGACAAACATGAACTATGATTTAAAGGCTGAGTATTTCACATAAGTAATTCTGCCAGAACAGAAACTTGCAAAAAGCTTGAAGTAAAACTTCGATCTCCAGGTTCCTTGGTAGTGTGTTCTTCTACTAATGTGACAGATATCATTATAAAATCAGAGATATGGTTAATTGGTATTAGAGCATTAACTCTTCTCTCTTTTTAAGCATAATATGATGGTTGGCCCACAAATGACACACTTCAGTGTACAAAATTAAGCAGAATGTAGTTATTTTATCACCAGTATTTTCAAGATGATGATTCGAAACCTTCACCTTTTTTCCTCCTACACAATAAGCACATAAAAGAAGGAGCAGGTGTTGACCTGTAGCTCACCTGGCTGCTGCTATCTGATCTTCCACTTCATATGTTCCCAGCCTTCTGTTTATTGCATGCATAATTTCATCCCCTTGGTACCCGCTGCCCCTGCCGTCAAAGCTGGCCACAATGATCTGCTCCGTGCTTGCCAAGTAAGTAGCCCAGCTGATCCGGAAGACTTGGTCTACTTTCTGACTACAAGGTCCTGCATACCTAAGGAAAGGAGTCACAAAATTCAGGCACACTCCACACACTCTCCACATATCCCCACATCAAGCTTTTGAAATATAATTATCATTGACAATTTTGGCCTCTAAAGCAGGATAAACCTTTAAATTAAACTGAGGAAACAAGAAAAGTATCACTGACTGACTAAAAGCAATCTGCTTTTTTAAAACTTCAGCTGGTAATCAAGAAAGCAGACTGGATTTTTTTTTTGTTTTACTCCTTTCTGCTCTAATAAGAAACCTTCATTATTTTGACCTTAAGCAGGTTATCAGAAATCCAAGCAAGTTTTCTTTGAACCTGAGTTTCAAAGTGATGTTCTCTAACTATTTCTGTTCCATTCACCCATGATTTATTTGGTTTAAGTCTGAAATCAACCAATAGCCTTCAATTGGAAAAATGAAAAATACCATTTTCTGCATTTTTCAGTGTCTCATCAGTCTGAACTATTTCTTATGCAGGCTGAGAAAAAGGAAGCAAAACTATAATTTTAACTTTTTACTTTAAAATATTTCAGAAGTACTTGACCACTGTGAAATCATACTCTGAGTGCCTTGATGATAAAATTCTGTGCAGTGCACTTCTCTAGCCACTGTTCAACAGAGTAAGAAATAGAAGAATGGCTCCTATGGCTCTATAGCCCACCCATCAGTTTTAGAAGCAAAGAAAAAGCTACTGGCAATTTAATTCAAGCTATGGATCCCTATACCTCCAAAATAATTTTTGATATTAAGATCATTGTGAACCAGAGGTGATCCTCACAAAGGTTCAGGTAAGTCAATAAAAGTAGTATCAAAACCAAAACAACTCTTAAGAAGCCAAGAGCACTGGCTGCTTATGAAAATGTTCAATGAGCACATAAAAAAGTGCTACCAAATTGCATTATATAAAGATGAATCTAAGAATTAACAGCTAGTTTCCTTACAGAGTCAGCTTTTTGTAAAAAGAGGAAAAGCTTACAATTTTTATATTAACACACAGCTAAAATTCAGTAATTCCCATTTAGAAGAAAACATACCAGGATGAACAGAAGTGCCTGAGGAAGACCAGACCAATCAGCACATGCTTATGGTCTTGTATGTATGAAAAACCCACAACAAATGTAATCCTGACCACAGGATGACGTTTGTCAACACTGATTGACAGTCAAATATCACAGAAAAAATGCAACATCACACTTTACTTCAGCTTTAGGATACAAGGCTTATTCAAGGTTTCATTCTGGATTCATCAAAGATTATTCCTAAAGAACATCATGAGCAGAGGAGGAGGTAAGCTAACACGAACATCCTGGCTGTTAAATGAGAGAGTGTATCTGCCTCAGTGCCACCGCCAGAGCATGTGCTCATTAAGCCTTACATCATCTGAGGGCACAGGAATCCACCATGAACTGGGATACACCTCAATTTTTCATTCCATCTTAAAACTACTTCAAGAAGTAATTAGAAAACGTGCCAGTTTTGTGTTTCCTTATTAAGAATATTTGAAGTAGATGAAAGGGATTATTAACACAACACTGCCATGTGATTGAAAACTTACACATCAAGGAGCAGAGGGTACTTCTTTGATGAATCGAAACGGGGAGGCAGTATCATTTGATACCACAGGTCTAAAAGTGAAAAGAGTTTGACTTAGGTCAGCTCTACAGTGAAATTATTTGAGATGCATTACAATTGATACAAGACCACATTTGAGTCACCCCCTAAAAATTAAAAAGCAGTTTCATCTGAACTGTCCTAATATATATACATAGAAGTTCCTAGCTAATCTAGTAATTTTAAAAAATGTTTTAAGTTGGCAGAAAGTAATAAAATTTGGGGACTCAACATGCTGTCTCATGACATTATTCTAAGAGTACATGTGAAACTTGTTATGTCTCTACAGTGGTAAATCTAACACAGGCTCAAAAATAAGATTTCTCTACCAGCAGAGGAAAGAAATTCTATATTATTTTGAACCTGCCAGATAGACTTTGCATGACAGTCTGTAAAGCATCCAAGAAACATATACAACTATCTATTAGTTTTGAAGCAATATTGATTCCAGTTCCATTCATGTTATTTGTTCTACCCAAGTTGGCTGTGAGCTGAACATTTTGAATGCACACCCTCTGAGTTTTGCAAACTGAATAACTCAATTGCTCATTCCTGAATTTTAAGAGAACTGATGCTGCAATGCTGATGGACTGCACTGCAGTAATAGTCAGAGTGCAAATCTTACGGAAATTTGCCCAGATATGAATATGCAAGGCATCAGAACACTGAAACATTAACAATCTAAACTGAACACATTAAAAGACTAATTTCAACTGTTTGCATACTCTGTAGTCACAGGGGTGGATTTCTTCTCTGACAATCTACATGGATTTGTGAGCAGACTTGAAACTTTTAAGTAGGACTACATAAATGGATTTTCGTCTCCTATTTTTGGTATTAAAAATAGATTCCCCTTACCCAAAAGCTTTTACCCTGAAGACATGAAGTAGTAAGAACAAAGAGGAATAAAAAAATGAATATACAACTGATAGCATGAAGAACATCTTTAAATCTCCGTCTTGCCTGGAAGATTTCATCTTTAGCCCTAGTAAGAATTTGACAGAAATAAAAGACAGAAAACACAAAGATAAAGAGAGTTATTATAAAAATAAGGTAACAGTGAAAGAAGGGAGGCATCAAAAAGAACAGTTAGCCATGACTGACCTAACTCAACCCAGTTTGTAAAATGTTAATTCCATTAAGAATATCTGCTCATTTTGTCAGGAGGAAGTTTGTCATGAAGAGAAAAGCTGGTAGCAAAGGCTGGAGCAAGAACAGTCTAGATAGGTACCAGGTCTCCCGCTGCTGGGCTCTCTGATGTTGCTCAGCCTAAGAGCACACGAAGAACATTTCTCTACCCAAATTCTGAGGAGCACCCCTCACAAAGCATTAAAAGTTCATTGTCTAGCATTTTGTTCTGGTCTGTGTTGAGGTCTATGCAGTCTTGGAGCGTGAATGTGCTTTCAAGAATGACTATTCAATCCAAATCTATTCAATCTTTTCAATCCCCCACACAAAGTCAAAGGTGATAGTGTTGAAATGTTGCTTAAATTTTTTCTCAAGATTTTCCATTTAGACTCTCTCTCTTTTTTCATAGTAACTGAACTTCTCTATTTTCCCAACCTGCTAACACAAACCAAAGGGACTTGCACCTGTAAATCAGGAAGAGCTACTTGAATTTATAATTTAATTTAAATTCAACAATGGTTAAGAGCTTTGAGTTTGTGCCCCAACCTCATTTCTCTTATTTATTTAATGCACTGTTAGAGACTTCTGTTTTCCAGTTTATTATAAAGGAAAAAGTAGTTAAGCCACTTCATCATGAAAAGATACCACACTATGGAAAAAGCATATTTTAGATAAGAACATTTTGGGATTTCAGAAAATAACCCAGAATGTTTGGAAATGTCAAAAAAAAAAAAAAAAAAAAAAAAAAAAAAAATCGTCTTGCCTCCAGGTTCTGAATAACTGCAAGAATTCCCATTACATCCATCTGTCCTGTCATGCTCCTCAGCAGAAGACCTTGAATCGCTTGGTGAAAAGGGGGGGGGGAAGGTAAAAGATGTTTTTGAACTTACTGTATCCACCTATACTAAGGGAGGCAATTTTTTTTGAAGGCATCTGAATATCTTTCAATGAATTTTCCAGTTCGGTGTTATTTTCCAAGTATCTGAGGACTAAATAACAGAGTAAGTAAGATTCAAAGACTAAGCACATTTTTTTCATATGCATTGCTCTTTAATTATGAATCACTTTAAATATTAAACCTGAGATGATGGCAACTTACATTGCAGTTTTTGTTTTTCCTCTCAGATTCAATGTTTACAATATAGTTTTCCTTCAGTTATTTTTCCCCATTTTTCAACTAAATCCAGTTTCAGAAAAACTGAACAATTATCCAGTAAATAAGTCATACACTACTTACTGTCTTCTAGTCCAGTGTAAAATAACATTAAATAAACTTGGAATAAACATATGCCAAGCTATATAATTTATTCTTCTGGTAATTATTTGAAATTAAATTTACCCTTTGTAACTGACATTTTTATTCTTATACTATGCAATGAGAACGAAATTAGAATAAATTTACAGTGCAATTTTCTGGCTTAATATGAATTAAAGACAATTCCATACCTTGATCATCAATGTTTCTGTGCAGAGTAGATATGGGCAGGCCAGGACCTGTTAACAGGGCACAAAACCTTCATGTTTGCATGCTGGCTTGAAACACAACCCTCGTAAAGTAATTGGAAATGGGTGAATCATAAAAGCTCAGAACTCGTTTCCCTCCAGTCTGCTCAAGCTGAATATTAAGTTAGCCGGGCCCAAATTCAAGCCACAGGATCCCAAAAAATATTCAGACTGTCTCAGAGATGATCCACATGACTGTGAGGTACTGAAGACTGGAATTTCCACTCTTTAGCAAAGTCTATGCCTTGGTTGTGGGACAATGGTTTGGCCATGAGGAAGCCTTGTCACAGAGACCACAGCAGCTGTCTTCAACCATTTTTACAATGTGACAGATAGTTCCCTCTCTGCTGTCTGTCCTTCCAGCCCATGGATTAAGGAAGATCTTAGCATGTTAAAAGCAACACACATTTCAATTTAAAGAAATTTTGGAGACGATTTTATTTTTCCCACCCTTTGAATAATTATCCCTGGTACTATCTAGCAGGAGCACTTACAGATCAGAGACAGACTACAGTCCCACTGCTTACTTTATGATTAAATTACTTGGATTTATTTCTTGACCAGCACTATCTGAATTTTATTCTCATACATAAAGCGCTGCTCTTTACCCAGTCTGTTGCTTGTCACACTTTCAGAGCCTCCAAATTCCTTCTGCAGGCAGAGCTCCCCGTGCATCTCTCGAGGAGATGCACAGTGGACAGGAGTGTTTTGCAGCTCTTTCTGGTCCACTGACAGATAGAACTAACAAGTCTTATCCTAGTAATTTTTGTCAAGGTACTTTTGAGCCTAGGAGGCAGTATGTTTTTCCACTGCCAATACATTTATCCAATGTTATCAACACATATCATTGTTACACAGTACATATCAAGATCCTGACGAAGTGAACTTCACCATCCAACTAATCAGTGAGTCATGTTTATGTCAATTAATTCTGGATATACTCACCGAGACAATTTAGCTGATAATACTGTGCGTCTTTGCTGAAGGACACAGAATAATACTGGCATCTTTCTTGATTCAGATTACAGCTAACACATTTAGTAAATTTTGGACTGCTTTCCAAGAGCACTCTGCAAAGTAAATCAGCTTCATCTCAGAGATTACTTTTTTTTTAAGCTGTGCTAAACCAATATATGCTTTTTAAATAAGATGGCCGAATGAAATATGTTAAAATTCAGAAGTGATAGAAACGGATTCCAAAACTAGTGAAAACAGACTTTCAACTTTTGAGTTCAATTAATACTGAAATTATTGTAATAGGAAAAAAAGCACGAGGATTTTTTTTAGGGTTTTTTTGCTTGAGGATTGCTTGTTTCTTCTTGCAATTTCCCTTTATTAACTGAATTTATAGAAAAATATTTCAGTTATTTTTGCAGCTTATACCCTTACACTGATTTTCATTAAATATCCTAACAAAGATCCCACATTAGAATCTTTAAATTTTCAATGCTTTTTCTTAAAGTTTCTCTTTTACATTAAAAACAAGTTTTCTCATACTGCAGAAAAAAATTTCTTACTTATAAAGATTTCTTCCTCCTGGCATTCCATCCTTTTCATTACTAATGTAGTACCTGTAAAAGCAAAACATACTGGTTTTATTAAAATATTTACAGTATAATATTAAAAAATTTTATCTTACATGTTTAAATCAGATTTTTAATGAGTTAAATGACACCTTCTCCCTGTTCTCTCTGCCTGTTTGTTTAGACCCTTTTTACCAGCCCTTATGATAGGAAGCGGTACCTTATTTACAAATACTTACAAAAATTTATCAGTTACAGCTTCTATGCTGATTACTTCCCATTTTCCTGATGTAATAGCTACTGGAGCCTGGAGCAGGGGAAAAAGCAAGGCAAAAAATAGAACATGAAGCTCCTTGGTCACCAGGAGAAACAAAAGCCAGCAGTGACTGTCCTACACTGTATTCCTCACCTGTGAGCCATTTATGTAATGGATGTGCTTGTAACCTGCTGCGTTGCTGAAGACTTTGTAGTAGGTAGCATTGTCGGGTGCAAAGTGAGGGACAGATGGCTGAAACTTGAACATAAGAGAGATGTCTATTAAAGCAAAAAACAAAACTCCAGATCCAAACCGATAAATTTAGGTTTTAATATCTCTAACCAGGAGTCTCAATTCTTAAAACAAGGCATCAATGAATGTACTGCAAACATTTTTGCCTTCTGATTTAGTAGGTAGAACCTGTAACCATCATTCTTAAAATAAACACACTTGAAATATTTTACTGCTCCTTAAGCAGCAGAATTTCCTGAGTATTAGTCCCAGTAGTGATCCAGCCCCCCATACCCCCCTTGAATTTGAAGTAATTTCAGTGGTCTTCGTTTTCTACAATTTTAGGAAGCAATATGTGCATCTACTTTCAAAGGCAGTGTTTTATTCTGTCCAAAGCAGCTGTAAGCTATAAAAATGTAAACTTTGCAAATTCATGTTTTTCTTGAATTTCCCATTTTAAAACACATGTTTGTGAACAAATTCTTTTAACTCATTTTTTTTTTAGCTTAAGAGTGAAAAATGTCCTGCTCTGTTCAAAAAAAACCCACAAGCTGCTTTCCAAGGAAATTTTGCTAGTAAGTAGGTGATTACAGAATGACAGAGAACTCAAACTGGAATAATATTTTCATGAAGGAACTATCCATTTATCAATTGAGAGTGACAGAAATGAATCAATTTCTTCTATTGACTGCCATTTGAATGTGCTACATATGGTAGAAAAAAAGAGAGGAATGAAATTGAGCTGAATGAAATAAACTTTCTGTGATAAATGCCCAAAGGATCTAAATGCTAATTAGGCAACTGACACAATGTAACTGCCTTGGAGATGTTATACCCATTTTGAAATGGTGAAACAAAGCTGAAGTGATTTGCCTCCAGTCATTCAGAAAGCAATGACAGAAATTAAGTCTTCCTAACCATGTGCTCCAAATAACCTCTCCTTCTTCCCAAGCAATATTTTTGCAAAAATTAATCTGGCAAATATTTTGCTAGCTTTTCCCTTATTTTCAAAGTGTGACTTTCTTTTAACTCAACTGGCAAGCTCTAACAGCTGATGACCTGGAAGCCTTATACAGCAATGCAGGCTTTGCTGAGCATTCTTAGTTGAAACATAATTTCATCTCTATTAAAAAAAAAAAAAAAAAAAACCAATGAACCAAAACCACCACCAAAAAACCTAAAACAACCCTCCCCTCCAAAAACCATAAAAAGCATTACAGATACAAAGAGAGGACTATATGTCCGTATACTACACACATATATAATTTACTTAAATTTATCAATACATATGTATGTACATATACATCTTGCAGATGTATAAAAATATTCCTTATCAGTCAAATATAATTTTCTCATCCCTAAGAAGGTGAAAACTAAAAACAAGAATAAATATACCTATCCTATCCCCTCTTTAATCCTCCCTACTCTATTTCTTTCTCAAATCCAAGAATCATACAGTGAGATTATCATTTCTTCCAACAGCTCCTAAGAAGTGGGTTGTCTCTTTAAAAGAAACAAAAAACCAACAACCTAGTTTAGTGGCACAGACTTGCATTTTGCCCTCTCATTTTGCACAACTGTTTACAAAGTCTGCAGCTTGATCATCACATTGTCTAATTGTGAAGCCTTTGCTGCAGAGAAGCAAAATGTGTCAGCGTTAAGGCCTTCCTTTCCATATCAAATTTGACAGCAGGTGGGTTGATCTCTCATCTTCATACTGCGGATGATTTCATCCCTGCTGTTGCCTCCCTTTTTGCATTTCTTTAAACTTTCATTTTTGACTTCAAAAGTGAATTAGTGACTAAAGCATAATCAGTGTGTGGAAAATGCGGGAGTGGAAAGTGTACTCTGTGTTCTCATCAAAAACTCTGAAACTCATTTCTCCCTCCAAATCTGAACTTTTGCATCTCTGCTTCACTTCCCCCAGATCTTCTGTGTAGTTCATTAGGTGCCTACTCTCTACCATGTACAAAAGGACTGAGAGGCAGCTTGGAAAGCATCATCCAGACAGTAGCGGCTGGTTTGGCAGAAGTGCATGAAAATTTTAATCTGGCCAGTTACATGCATCTTGTCCCCACTTCTCTTCAATGGATATTTCATGTGGGGAAAAATAAATAAGTAAGTAGCCCCATTTAAAACCTGGAATGGTTTGTTGCAACGGATACACTAAAAATTACATTTATCCTCTATGCCTTCCTTCTAAGAGGGTTCAAAGTTTACAGAATACACTTCTTAATACATTTTATTCCCTAGATCTTTCTGGAGGTAGTAGGAAGACTAGAAAGCAGGTAAACCAGCATAGCTGGCAACTCCCCAGAACAAAGGGAATTCTGAATCTGGGCACTTGCATTTCCCCCCTACCTACTGCTACCAAAGCAGCAGGTCAGAAGTAGAAAGGAATCCGGAAAGGGCGCTATGCTTTTGGTCTGAACATAAAATCCTAGAATCGCAAAATGATGTGGGTTGGAAGGGACCTTAAAGTTCATCTCGTTCCAACCCCCCTGCCATGGTCAGGGACACCTTCCACTAGACCAGGGTGCTCAAAGCCCCATCCA
This sequence comes from Coloeus monedula, assembly GCF_965178545.1. Classification (NCBI taxonomy): domain Eukaryota; kingdom Metazoa; phylum Chordata; class Aves; order Passeriformes; family Corvidae; genus Coloeus; species Coloeus monedula. Next base: position 23,430,580 of record NC_138787.1, on the reverse strand, counting down.
ACTTGGTCTTGAATACTCTCCCAGGAACAGGGTATCCACAGCTTCTCTGGGCAAACTGTTCCAGTGCCTCACCACCCTCATAGTGAAGAAATTCTTCCTAACACCTAATCTGGACCTACTCTTTCAATTTAAAGCCATTCCCTCTTGTCCTGTCAACAAGATGAACAGGTCACAGAGGGCATGATTAGAGCTCCAGCCATGCTGCACTGTCAACCCAGCCTGGGAGTTCAGAACCCATTACCGACAAAAAATAAAGCTTAACCCCAGGTACGGGGTGACATAGTGGTTCATTTGAGATCATTTTCCCCTGTACACATAAGATGCAGCAAATAAGAGGATTGGACCTACACACAAGAGGCACGGCAAAATGCAACAGGCTCATATGAAATTTTCGTAATTATCAGAATTATTTAGCATGTAGCAGTTTTAGAAATTGAACACTCACTCTGCCAATCCAGCCAGTTGTACTTTCTTCAGTACGTTGTTTTTCCTAAGAACGAAAAAACAAACAATCCCACAACAATTATGTTTATCTTACACCAGGCTTTATTTCTACAAAGATAAACACAAAGATATTCTCTACTCCTTTCTAGTTTCATTTACCATTGCAACTGTCCCACCTAATTTTTCTTACCTTTGGACATGACCAAGTAGCATTTTCAAAGTCACAGACTGTGAGGACTGAAAAATTCTGAATTCTTCTGAGCCACTGCAGACAAATCCTTTCATCTGTCACCCATGTTACAACACTCAAATAATGATCCCTGAAAACAGCAACAACATAAGATATTTAAAATCCTCTCTATAATAGCATACCATACAATAGCATTCAGCAATTCACTGAATGAGACTCATCTGGCTATTTTCATTTCAATCTACTCTTCAACAATAAACAATGATGCAAATGTAATTGAGCCATTTTTTCATCAATTGTTTTTGCTGCTAGTAGATGCCTTGGTTATTTTCAGAGATACAATAAAGAATTAGATGGCTTATACAAACCCACTTCCAGAAAGACTGCAATTAAATTTTAACAGCTATTCTCTAATGCATAAAATAATAGCTACTCCAGACTGTTCATAAATCTTGTACTGTGTGCATCTAGAGGAAATTCTTCTGAATATTAAGTTATATATGCCTTAGATTTAGGAATTTTATCCTTAGCTGCCTGAAGTTGGTTGCTTGTAATTATTTTCTGAGTGATACATGCTTTTGCTCAATTTAGTACTTATTTCCATTAGTTACAACAGAGGGACAGATCATACCAAAACCAGATATTACTATTTAAATATTTTGCTTTCGTCTTCAGAATACCACCCTGCTGACAAGAAGAATTAAGTATCTGAAAAAAACAACCATTTTCATGAATATTCCTGTATAATAATTTTTAAAATGCACCACATAAAATTTAGTGGCTTTGTTTACCATAACGATCTGTTAGATGTACTGTCTTTTCTTATTTTAGATCTCTCCTATCTCCTCAAAGCCTTATGAACTAAAATAAAACAAACTTCCCCTCCAAGGCAAGTATACATTTTTAACCATAATTTGCACATTTGACTTAGTTCCAAGTTCATGTTCCCTTTTCCCCCAAAGTTAGTTAACAAAAATGTGTGGGAAGTTTTGTGATGAGAGTATCTTTGTGATCACTGCAGTTTGGGGAGGGAAACACTACAATTAGTGTGGATGGATTAAAAATATATGTCAGCTGGTTACCAAAAACCTTCAGATTTATTTCTAGATTACAGTTTCAAAGCCATGTTTGGAAAAGGTCTATTTTTGCACTTATATTTGACTGGTAAGTCATCAGGTCATTTAATTGCTACTGTCATTGAGTCTGCAGGAGCTTGTTTGGAAAAAAAAGAAAAAGGAAAATGCCACTCTTTATGTATCTATAATAGTGGTTTCCCTTGTTTTGTAAAAGGGGCATTACTCCCACACTTGTTATTCCTTCAAAGTGAGAGATGTTAACAATTCTGGTGACTATAAATCATTAAAAAAAATATTATTTATCAAGCTATTATAATAAATATCTCTCCCCTGTGAGAGTGGGAATGCACCCTCAGTATTCAACAGCACACAAAAGGTTAACTAAGCTGCAATTAACTCAAGTACAAAGTACAGTAGTTTTGTGCTGCCCTTCCTCATTTGTTGCTGAAAAGCAATACTCTGCAAACACTCAATTCAGAAGTCAGCTTATTTTGGGGCAGATCATTTCAGGTAAGAAGGATCCATTCCCTTCATCCTCCTGTTGGCTAACAGAAGCCCCCTGTACTCTCGGTGCCAAAAACCAGTGTTTAAATGCTGAATGGATTTCATGCTGGTCATTCATGCAGAATGTCAGGTTTCAAGTACCATCATATGGCAAAGCACTGCCATTCCAGATTCTGGCAGTTTTTCTTGACAAATAAAACTCTTCCTTCGCAACACAAGTGTGCTGTACTCCCTTCAAATGCAGGGGTAAAATTGCTGCTCATCCAAGCTCTGGATAGTGCTGTAACAGGCAACCATTTGCTGGGGCAATGCCCCTTGGCATCCCCAACCAGGCAGGTGGAGTGAGGTATGCCACCAACTCAAACTTAGTTTTGCTCAAAATTTAGCTCCATGGAAGTAAAAATAGAATTTTCCACCACAAAAACTAACCTGTCCTGTCACATAATGGTATACATATAAACACAATGTAAATATTCAATACTTTGTGCTTCCAGAAGAAACACTACCCAACAGGAACATTGCACATTGCTGACCTTTTCCTACTCATGTACCTTTGCTCTTGCAAAATTCCCCAGGATTCATTCTGGCCACCCCAACTTTTGCAGGACACATACAGTGAAGCTTGACCATTATTTGGATCAGCCACTGGGAGCAGGAGTGAGTTTTGATCCTTGAACTCATCATTCAAGATTTATATTTGTATTAATCCTGACTACTGGAATGTTAAATTAATTTAAAAATGGATGAACTCCATTTAACTCACACCTCTGTTAGCCAGACAGGTATGAGGCTGGAAGGTAGCTGATGGTTATTCTCCTCACACCAACACCCATAAGGTGTTAATGAAAGGTAAAATGTAGCTCTAAGGCAGCAGAGATCTCAATCAGTATCGAGCACAATGTAAAGGGCTTTTAATTCTGCAGCGCTGAAATTCTGGAGGAAAACAAGGCACGACAGCTATCTAACATGCAGCTATTGCAGTGTGACTGCAATGGGAAGGATAAAGAACAACATATTCATAAGAACTTGCATCTCTGTTAACACATGGATGTTACACTGCGGTGAGGACTGAAATGGAACAGCACTGATTTTCCAGTTATAGCTTTTTGGCCCCCACGTATAAAATGCTGGTTTTATGCATAAGCTAACAGACCTTTGTTTTTTTCTGGTTGATCAGTATAACCTGTGCTTTCATACCCATCATGTTTGTAAGTGCAAACCTCTAAAACATTTCCACTATACTGTTATAAAGAAAAAACCAAAACCCAAGATCTGGGATACCAAATTGTGTGCATGCACTTTAAATTGATGTAGCTGCTCTTTACAAAATACATTTATATCATGTTGTGCATTTCCAGTGGCATTTTGAGGAATACAATTTTCCATTTACTCTGAGAGGTGCTGATTTTCACCATCTTCCCAAAGAAAACAAACATTTTAAGTATAAATCTGAAGACAACCATGATACCTTGCCTTAGCAAGGAGTCTGCTTCCAATGAAATCAGATCTTCACTTACCATTAAGGTTTTGTTTTGTTGGGTTTTTTTCCCCCCAGTGAATTGGAATACATATATTATAATTTGATTATACGAAAACTTGCTCATATTAAAGTTGTACTGTGAAATGACTTCACCATAGTTAGACTCCACTGAATGTGATGAGCCAAGAACTTGTCACATTCTGAATATAACATACATGGAATATGCCATCTATATATAATCACTAGGAGGATAATCTCTGTGCAGATTTTCTCTGGTAAATCTTGTTGCTACCAGAGCCACATTACAGGGAAAAACTGCCATATACACTGAATACAGGGAGGTCACATATAAAAGCTCCTCCTCTCCCATCAAAAGAAACAATCAAATATCAAATATTTGACCAAAATTTCTCACCTTGATTTTATTTCTGCAGGTGGAGGAATTTCAACAGCGCTGAAATATGGAAGCGATCTGGTATCCACAATAAAGAATCGTACAGTTGGATTTGTAGCTCCTGCCTAAAAATAAAATTTTTCATTGTACTTTTGAAGAGAGAATATTCTTGGTGAAATAAGTGTTTGAAATTATAGATGAATTAGTTACTACAGACAGAAAGGTAAAACCAGCCATCTGCAAACATGTGAAAAGACAAGTTCCTAAAAGCAGTTTTTAAGATTGACACATAAATTATCCTTTGTATTTTTACACAAAAGTGTTAGTTAGACATTTCTAGATTAGAAAGACTACTACATTTAGAAACAATCACAGGGCTTGCTGTATTTGACCAGATCTCATCCTACATGCCACACATGGTACCTAGCAGAGAATCAAATCCTTTGCTAACACACAGGAAACAGCACCTTACATTAACTAATCATATCACAGCTGCCTATATCTCAATCAAAGCTGTGACTGCAGCATGTACTCCACTATCTCTAATGTAATGCTGCTGACAGCAAAAGAGCTGTGTCAGTAAGGGCTGCTTCTCTTGTAGTTAACCAGCCAAGTCCTCATGGTAACAGTTAGGTAGCTGTACTTGATCCACCTCCAGAAGTCAGCAATATTCCAAACAAAAGGGGTTTGTAATAAAATGTGTAATTTAGATCGACAATTCATTCTATACCTTTGTCTCTTCTCAGGGGCCATGCTCAGGACAGAGTTTCTGCAGCTGTCAGTGACACCTCTGGGGGAGGCTCCAAGGGCACAGGCAAAGGCCATGTGCTCCAGGACCTTTGGGAAGGGTAGGGAGTGGCTGTCGTGGCTGCTGCAGAGAAAGCTGAGCTTGGTAGAAAACTGAGGGCAGTTTTTCTAGCAGGCAGCCATACCAGATGAGCAATAAGCTGGCTGTATCAGCTGTCCTGCCCCATTAATCAAGAGTGATAATATCCCCCTGGGATGACCAGATCATCATGGATTGGGGCAGGGTGGGGGAGACATATGTGGATGCCTTAAGCCAACAGAGAGTATAAAAACCCAGGGGTGAACGGAAAGAAGTAAAAGTGATGGGCTTGAGCTGATTTCAACCCATCTATTCCTTCCCAGCAATGGAATGAGCGTATTATGGAGGCCAGCTATGAGAACATGTTTGTATTGACTCTCAGCAGGGTAGTGCAACTGTTGTACTCTAAGTGTAATTTGTACTTGCTTTATGTCTTAAGTGCATTGCTCAGATAAATAAAAATCTCGTATAAGGTGGAATAACTTCACACAGGTAAGTCTTGTATTAAACATGAAACCCTCCCCATGTTAGTGCATGAGGGAACCCGCTGGGGCACTCTGCACTCTGACTCTCGCCCCATTCAGCCCAGTGCCAGCTGTGCCATGAGCAGTGGGCATAAAGTCACATGGAGAGGAGGGGGAAGGAGAAGGAGCTCCTTGCACTAAACGTTTCGCTCTCACAACTAAAATTGGAAGAGCTTTAGGTGTGGGCAAAGAAGCTCCTTCAGCAGATTCCTCCTTTTCCTCTCAATACAGGAAACTGAAAATGCTAGATCAGCTGAAGAAGATTCCATTATCAGTACCATGCGCAACCCTAACCTAATGTACATCTGCCTAATACTGTGTACCAGCTTAACTCCGTGAGAACTTTTTTATCTCAACATCTAATCACTACCTCCAAATTTTATGGTGAAACAACAAAACCTTAAATCATACTTTTTTTTCTCTTTTTTCTTTTCCCTGGAGATAATAAAGTACTTTAACATTGCCAGATGCTGTTGACTTCAGAAAGAGTAATCACAGCAAGCTGTTGAGGAGAGACAGACAATATTTTCATTAGCAGGAACTGATTAAATGAGACTACTCTCTTAATGAAACTACAGAACAAGCATGTTTAATAAATAACACAGACCTTGGGATATGGGATTTTAATGGTCTTTGGATACTGCAAGGTGTCCTCAGAATAAAAGGAATACTCTATAACAGGAACTTCTGTATCATTAAAGGCTGCATATGCCAAAAAATTGCCATTTGGAGACCACCACAGAGCAGAATGCGTGCCAAACATTTCCTCTGAAAGAGATGCAAATGTATTAAAGTTATAATTGATAAGTTGACCCTATCCTGGATGCAGTTCTCATTAGTTTTTAATAGGATTTTTTTTTTAATTGAAGTTCAGATACTAAACTGCACACTGTTTGTTGGGGTTCTGAAATGAGACATTAGATCAATGTTTATAATCTATCACGTGAAGCTAATTCACACTAAGATTTCCAGTGATGCAATGCAAGCTAGGCAAACTCATTTCCATTCTCAGATCCTCATATTAGCCAGGTATTAAGCTCAGATAAGGATGCATGTTTCTTTTAAAATACAGGCTTTGATTAGTTTGAATTTTTCAATGGTAAGGAATGAGTAATAATTGCAATAAACTACAGTTTTTACACCATAGTGGAAAGTAAAACCTGCTTGATGTAGTTACCTTCATAAACCCAATCTGGTATTCCATTGAAAATTTTATTTTCTTCTCCGTTTTGAGTGATTTGCACAGGTTCTGCTGTTGGTGAAGCTTTTACATAAACATTATTATTCCAAACATATGCCTGCAAAACATGATTGTGATAACAATTACTATTAAAGTAAATCCAACTTTCTTTCTTTATTTCATCTACTGGGCAATTTACATGAGATGACAAAAACCATCTTTAAAAGTTGATACAACATTGATACTTAACAAACTTGGAACTACTAATACAAATACTAATACAGATCAGCAGTAGCAACCTAACTTCGGGCCTAGATGCAAAAAACCAAATCAACTATGAAATGACTAGTGGATCGAGTTTTGAAAATCTTGCAATTCATTTTCTGCCAAATACAAGCTTACTTTCCTGCATCAGGAGTTGTCTTCCACTAATTTGCCTTTCAAAGAAAACTATCAGGGCTTTGGTAAAAAATTCACTGGGATCTCAGTGCTGCCAATAGATGTGCAAAGATGGTATGTTTCTTCAGTAGCACTCAGAACTCCAGTTTTTGCACCTACCTGCCTCTCTAATCACCCCTGGTTTTCATCTCCAATGACTGAACAAGACAATTTAATTCCAGAGCTTTGCTCTGAGATGCAGAAAGCTCTTTTCAACTTCCTTTGCTTCTGTGATTGGTCTTTATAATTTACATGCTACAAGCAATAAGAATAAATAAACACCACACTCTCCTGTGACAGTCCAACATGCACCACAGGGAAGGCACAAGCCTTGCAAATTCAGTGTTTGTCACCACTGGCATGGATTGAAGGGGAGAGGAGGAAGAAGACAATACTGGGAAAGAGTACAAAGAGATTTTAATCCTCTAATCCCATTACATGCATCCATCAAGTAGAACTTCATTGATTATTGTGTAATTAGGAGATAAAAATCACTGTGATGATTAAATAGACAATTGTAATGCTGCTGTCTTTGTCAGAGATGAGCTACTGTCTGCAACTGTAAAAACATGAAGTTCCTGCACATTTGTGCACTTCATGACTACTGGGACCACTACTTACTTTCAGGAATGCATTTTCATTAAAGAACAAAACAAAATAAAACAGAGGGACTTTGGAGTCTTTCCAGCAACAGTAGTTAATTTTGAAACTAGTTCAGCTGCTTTATCTAGCAGTAGGAAAGTCCCAAAACCTCAAGGGTACAGAAAACGTGAGTTTCCATGTCACGTGTATGAAAATAACTGTTTATGTAAGTTTCACTTATCTTTACTAACCAGTTTATGACCAACAGGTGACCAGGAGATATACTGTGTATCATTAGGTAGCAGTCTGTCATCTAAGATGGAACTGGAAAAACAAAATGCAGTCAAAAGAAATCAGTGAAATGACATTTCATTGCAAAAGAATGTTAAAGCTACATCTTATGTGCAAAGATTACTGACCTGCTACTGAAATTATAGATGTGGTATGAAGCTGTAAAGGAATGCCTCCACAACTGCAAAAGAATTATTTTAATACAAAGAAAATAAATTTCACCAGGTTTCATATCTCTTGCAGTTTGAATTACCCCTAAAACCCTCCTCATGATTTTTCTTAAGATAGAACACAGTGAACATACGAGGGTAACAGATCTCTAACCAGCTTTAAGGAAAGGCTAAAGAATTTTCCTCTGGAGTCATCACAAATACTATAACAGAGGTCACTGACTGATTAAGGACAGAGATACAGATGCCAGAGATGCTGCAGATTTTCAGAAATCCTTGTAGCTACATGGCAGAATATCATCAGTATGCAGTTAATCCATCTCCTTGTGCTTTACTGGCTCATTTGCTGTTTTCTGTCTCATTTTTCATGTTGTATTATTTAACTTGGTGTCTTATTCTATAGTAGTTCTCACAGGTCCCAGCTGTATGTCTGTGGCAGTTCCTCCAGTACCAGGGTGACCTATTCCTGTTCATACTGTCACAGAAATAAAACCCTTCTCTGAGAAATCTGCCTCTTGAAATCTGTATTTCTCTGTGGGCACTTAAGTGAGAGAAAGATGATGATGATAATGCAGACACATTTAAACATGTTCACTATGTGGGGCTGGAGAGGTTTGATGTAGCCCACAGCACTGACATGTTGCAGTAATGCTACCTTCTATGAGGGTTCTTGGATAATTGTATGAAGATATAAACCAACAACTTAGTACTACACAGCCAGATGGCTATTACATAACAAGTGTCTACATCCTCATGATTCATTTTGTTACTCTGTTTCTTTGCAATAAAGATTAATAATAACAGAACTTTCAATCACACTGTTATATAAAGGTTAAAAGATCTTTCTTCAGCAGTAAAACAAAATTAACTCTTACGAATGCAACTACTAAAATACTACAGAGCAATAAATTGCAAGTAGAGGGGATGTGTAGGGTGACTGGTAAAATATTAGGCATTTTGTGACCTCTTAATGATGCAGTGAAAAGCCAAATAATTCTGAACAATTCAGAAAGACAAAAGGTAACTGGCTTAGTAGGACCCAGCATGAAAGCTAAAACTGAAAAAAATTGATGACTGAGTGCACAGACTGTGTCTGGCACAGTGCAAGACGCTCTGGGACTGCAAGGCCAGGACACGTAGACAGTGCTCAGTGACACAGTGCTCAAGTTATTTGTACACTGCACAAGTCAGCATTGAACTTTTACAAACAAAAGAGGCAGCTTTCTAGAAAAAAAAAGGAAAGAACAACAAAGTTACTGGTTTCTCAGTGCACAAACTGCAGAGCAAATGATCACCTCCTTCAGGCTTCTCAACTGGCACACAGAGCCAGGTTTTCATGCCACCTGGCGTAAATGTGGGTTAACCTTTGTTGCACGGTTCAGCACCATGCCAGGATGAGGCATTCTGCTGCAGGCTTTTCATGTGCTCACTGACAGGAGGGAACAGGGACACACAAGCCCACTCCAAGCACAAGCCTTCTTTTAAACACATGCAGCTTTTAATTCACCTCAGTTTTAAACTCTTGCCTCCTACCATCACAATGTAACAACCACACACATATATAGCATACACGTACAAGCTGATGTATTCCAGCATATCTACTCATCACTTCTCCTTACCCACACAACTCCTGGGAACAGCCATGCCTATCTACTCTCCTAGACTGTCTTCCCAGATAAACCATCCAGCCTTGTTCTCCTTGTGATAACTCCATCCACATTTTATCCAGATGCCTTCTTTACCTCAGGCAGTCAAGTCTCTTCTGCCAAACTCACAGATAATATCAGTTTCTTCTCCTCCTGCCTGCTCAACTTGACTGTTCCCTTACAGACATCCGTTGCATTCATCCATCCTCCTGCATTTCCCTTACATTCTCTCAGCCTCTCAGATGTTCCCAAACCTTTTTTCCCAGTTTCAACCTCAGATGTAAAGTGCCCTTGTACCTTTGTATAGCTGTATTGAAGAAGAGCAAACTTTTGGTCAGGAGACAGTATAACTGTGCTTGCCTGGTACTTATCCTGTCAACAAAGGAAGGGCAAAAGAAACACATTAAGCACTGATTCCAAAGATTACGCAGAACAAAATATGAAATTCAATACCTTTCCCAATGTCTGCATATATTACATCTAAGTCAACATACTAATGTTGTATTTGCCAGGATTACTGAGGATGTTCCGTTGTCAGCATTGATGCGTAGGACGTCCCCATTATCTGTTTTGTGAAGATACTGATTTCCTAAAAGCACAAGAGAGATGTCAATAAAAAGTAAAATTCTCATCACTTACTTCTGTTTTCCCTTTATGTTTCTAAGCAGGAAATAAAACTCAAAAATCTGGTCAATGTTGTGTTTCCCAGTTCTATAATGACAGGATGCTTATAGCACAAGAATGTTCACAAAATGTAGTCCTTCGGCTCACAGCATCCACTTTCAAGCATCTCTTTCCCTTGAGGCACTGGGCATACCCAAAAGGAAAAGCAGCCTGTATCTCCCTTTTCCCTGGCAGCCCGATGCATGGGAAGCTGACACACCTCAGAGGGTAACATGCTTCTACCCAAAAGCACAGAAGTGCTCTCTTGGCAGTAGGAGAATACAGCTTGCTATGAACGTGACCATGTTTCTAAGGGAAACAAGGAATCAACTCTCTGAAGCTACACACTGTTCTATCGTGGTACTATTAAATAATTTGACTTTTTTTTCAGAATACAGTAGTCACCTCAGCATGAGGTGACCAAAGGTAGTACACTGCTGAAGGTAGTACATTTTCTTGACATTCAAGTTGTACGTAAAAATGAATTACCTGAAATCCACTCCAAATTATGTGTTTTGTACTTATAGTCATTGTTCAAGTAATTCTGTAGAGTGTACGTTATTCCTGAAGAGGTCTCTTCTGAAAGAAACAGACAGAAGAGAGATTTGGACATTGCTGCACATTGTTCCACCCCAGCTTCTTAACCTGGCTACTAAGTGGGTTTTTGCTGCTGGTTATTAAAGTGTTTTAGCTAACCATCTCTAAAGTAGTAGCAGTGGGAAGGCAATAAAACTTTGTTGCAAGGTAAATTCAGCAAGCATAAAATCAAGGAGTGTCAGTGAGATCACTCAATAAACTCATGGAAGTGAAAATACCTTTTTGACAGTGACTAGAATGACCAGAAGACCTCTGGCTCTCTTACCTCAGCAAACATGTACTCCTCAAAAGCTGAAAGGAAGTGATCTTAGTGCCTTTCTCCCCATGCTCACTCTGGGAAGTTCACTGCAGAGCCCCAGCTGCTAATAGTTGTAATTGTGAATAATTTACTTACCCTTAAACTCAAATTTCAGAAATGCCTCAAATAAAAAAAAAACCTAAAAATCTGAAAAGCAATGAAATATTCAGGGAAGGTCTAATAAAAAATTAATTAATTAAATAACAAACACTTCCTGATAAGATTATGATGAAATAATTGATTACATATTTATCCCTCTTTTGCTTTTTTGTTCACCAAGGTGTCCTAAAGTTTATTTTAGCATTATAATTTTGACTGGAAAATTAAAGCCAAGTAACTGGGTTAGTCTGAAAAGACCAAGTGAAACTTTGAATCTAGTTAAGCTACTGAGTTTGGTCATCAGCTTCAGCACACTGCAGTCAGCTTTTACGTAAAGTATTTCTTTCCTACTGCCTGCAGTGCACAAGCTACTTTTTCCAAAGTATGAAAAGCGGTAACAACAACAACAACTCAGTCTGTGAGTGTTTGTGTTTTCTTCTGAAAACAAAGACTACAGATTTTAAATTCAGGTGTGCAATTCTCCCCCTGCATCCTCCCTGCCTTTTTTTTAAATGGAAACCTAAAATCTACCTTCATCTATCTGCATCTACCCTTCTACCTACAGGGTCCAGAAGGGAAGGAATTTTAATTTCAGCTGGCTAAACCAAAAGAATAGAATAAAAGCAACTGATAAAAACACTCAAGTACAGACGTGGTGACTGATCAACCAAGATGCTAACCTGCCCCTATCAATTCTGAGAGCCGCAGTCTTTCAGATACTTTTTAAACAGACTGCCTCCTCTTTCACTATGCTGAAGAAGAAAAAGAGAGCAAAGTCCTTGGGGGTACACACAGAAAAACACCTCACAATAGCTTTTGCAGGTTATCTTTCTGCAGGTTGGATGCATGTGACATCTGAAACATCACAGGAAGACATTTAGGTCAGCTATTACAGCTTTACTCTTATTTCCAAACAATAAGAAAACTGCATATATACAGCACAGACTGTACAACTACCACTGCAATAAAAGACAAGAGACATAACATACAATGATTTTAGTCTAAAATGCTCAGAAAAGGTTAAAAAAATGCTTGCTCAATTCCATCTGAAAGGTGACTCTAAAAAAATTACTAGGCTGGATTTATTGCTCTTGAAGTTTCTGCGAGAATATTAATTTCTCAGGTTATTTATTTAGCTGAATATTTAATTTGATGGATTATGAACAAGTGGGTATTTAATATTCATACACAGTTGTCTAGTTGGGAATATGACTTCTTCCTAATCGAGAAAGTGTCATTTTCAATCAGAGGGGCTTCGAAAGCAACAAAACTCTCTCTTGGAAAAGAAGAAGCAATTTAAGACAGGTGGCTGATGAACAGGTTTAGGGATTTTTCCAAACTGATGAATGTTTTTCTGCCTGGTGACATACATATTTTGCTAAGGTCTCATTACTAAAAATCAGGCCACTATTAAGATTTGTTGGCTATGTATAAAATTAAAATTTCATTTTCTGTCAACACCTTCCACATAGTATCTGAATATGAAAACACGCGCCAAGCTGTAAGGGTACAGTCATAGAAGTTCTAGTTGAAGCATTTTCTTAATCTACAAGGTAGGCCATTACCAGTATATTCTTACTTGTCCACATTGTGCCACTGACCAAAGATATTCAACATACATTGAATTCCAAATTTTGGTTCTTCTTGTTCAGATTCCATTTGAAAAGAAGGGTCAAACAGGTTTATTTTGACAAAATAAAGTAATTGTTGACATTTAAGTGCATTTTATTGGCTTCGAAGATTTTATACAGGACAGTGGATGTTCATATTTTAGCAAAACTGCTTCTTTCACTCTTAGGTTCCTCAGAGAGGCTGCAAAGACTGAATTTTCTTGTTATTCTTCTTTTTCGACAATTCCACATACAGACTTATTTTTCTAGACTCCAAATGACTGGCTTCCAATGCTCAGCATTGGGGCCAGTTCTGTTTAATAATCCTTATCAGTGCTTTGCATGAGGGGATTGAGTGCATCCTCATTAAGTTCGCAGATGACACCAAGTTGGGCAGGAGTGTTGCTCTGCTGTAGGGCAGGAGTGCTCTGCAGAGGGATCGGGACAGGCTGGATCGATGGGCCGAGGCCGATTGCCTGAGGTTCAGCAAGTGCTGGGTCCTACACTTGGGTTATAGCAACCCAGACAGCGCCACAGGCTGGGGCAGAATGGCTGGAAAGTGGCCCAGTGGAAAAGGACCTGGGGGTGCTGGCCAACACCAGGCTGAACCTGAGCCAGTGTGTGCCCAAGAGGCCAAGAAGGACAATGGGATCCTGGCCTGTATCAGCAATAGTGTGGGCAGCAGGACCAGGGCCCCGACTGACACCTGTACAGAGCACTGGTGAGGCCACACCTTGAGTGCTGTGTCCAGTTCTGGGCCCCTCAATTCAAGACAGACATGGAGGTGTTGGAATGTGTCCAGAGAAGCACAGGTCCTATGAGGAGTGGCTAAGGGACCTGAGGGTGTTCAGCCTGGAGAAGAGGAGGCACAGGGGGAATCGCTCTCTACAATTACCTGAGAGGAGGCTGTAGCCAGGTGGGGGTCGGGCTCCTCTCCCAGGCATATAGTGACTGGACAAGAGGAAATAGCCTAAAGCTGTGCCAGAGAAGGTTCAGGTTGGACATCAGGAAGAACTTTTTCACTGAAAGGGTGGTTAAGCATTGGAAAGGAGTGCCCAGGAAAGTGGTGGAAACACCATCCCTGCAAATGTTCAAGAGATGACTTGATGTGCTACGGTTTAGTTGATAAAGTGGTGTTCAATCAAATGTTGAACTTGATGATCTTGGAGGTTTTTCCCAATCTTAATGATTCAATGATTCATCTCTACCCTGATCTTACTCCTGGCAGTGTATACATATTTGCACTGTCATAATGATATACTGGAAATAATTACATCATAATACCCCTGTAACAACAGTAAAACCATAAGTAAGTCCTTCTGCAAAGAAGGCTCTTAACCTTTTATGTAAGTAGTACTCATACAAAGTTGATAAATAATTCTGTTTGAATCTTGGAATTTCCTATTAATACGCTACCCTCTCTTAAGAGAAAAATTGAGTTGGTTTCTGTAGGTGTGAGGTTTGACATTGTTTAACCTCAGCTGGCAACTAAGTACCACTCAGCCACTCCCTTCCTCTCTTGGTGGAGATGTGGAGGACAATCAGGAAAAGATAAACCCATAGGCTGAGATAAGAACAGTTTAATGATTGAAATAAAACTAAATATAATACTCCTAATAGTAATAATAATTGTAATGAAAAGGAGAGCGAGAGGAATAAAACCCTAGAAAGACAGGTGGTGCAAAATACATTTGCTCACTGTCCACTGAGCAACGTCCAGCCTGTCATTGGCACCTCACAGCCAACCCCCCTGTTTATAGAGCATGACATTCTATGTTATGAAATATTCCTTTGGCCAGATCGGGTCAGCTGTCCTGGCCACGCTCCCTCCCAGCTCCTTGCCCAGGTCTTTTCTGGCAGAGCCTGGGAAACTGGTGTCCATGACTTAAGAGCAGGAGCTATTTAGCAATAACCAAAACATCAGTGTGTTATCCAGATTATTCTCATACTGAACCCAGAACAGACCACTGTACCAGCTACCAGGAGAAAATTACCTGACTTGCAGACAAAACCAGGAGAGGTGGAAAGCAAACAGGAAGTTAACTATTGTGTAAGGTTTATGGTATGACATACCACCATACCAAAACTGAACCATGTTGACAAATTACTTTTGGTACATGTATTTGTTATTCCCCAATGTCAAGGTGCAATTTACTAATTTCCACAAGCAATTAAAACAAAACAAAACAAAAAAAGCACAAGAAATTAACTGACTTTAAACCATGGAAAACTAAAAGGAATAATATTGGAAGCTTTACTGCATGTTTACCACTACCAAGAGAGACTGGAAAAAAACACAAAAAGGAAATGACAAGTGCAAGAATGATGTTCAGCAATAATGAGAAAGGGATAGAGAAATAAAAAAAAAATCAGAAAAGGTGAATGGTTATTACCATTTTAAAGTGACAGCAGAACAAGAGTAAGAATGATCAGCGATCAAAGCATGTAATTTAGGAGCAGCAGGAGAGATGCAAGGGAATCCTGGCTGATTCAATGGTAAGAGAAAAAAGAAGAGATATTTCAGGATAGTGTTCCCAAACCTGCTGTTTCCCATTTCTCTTCCAACATGCGTAAAAGAGTACTCTAACTCTTCCCCTCTCCTGTACACTCCAGTTACTGCCTATGTCACAGAACACTGAAATAGATTTCCAGCCAAAAAATAGGTAAAAACTACTTTTCTGGCTTGGGCCAAAGGTTCACTTCATCCAGAACTCTATCCTATACCCAGGAACTGATACAGGACATTCAGGAGAGACCATAACCAATGAGTGAGCACTGTGGCACTTCCTGCAGCAGTTCATCCAAGAACATCCTCCATGGGGCTGTAGAGACTTCCCTGGAGGGATTTAATCATTAACTTGGTAATCAATAGCTCTGGAATCCCTCTCAAATTTACCCCATCTCATGCAAAGCAAGGAAATAAGAATAGCAGAATTGTTCTACAGGTAGCAATCCACTGTTGATAATGGTGTTTTTATATTATATTACACAACATTTGAATTAGGGTAGATAACTGAGTTAAATGACAGTTACAGAAGTCAAGGACATGTAGAAGGAAAACATTTCCATTCCCTGTCTTTTCAGACTCACAAAGAACACCCAGGCACCTTAAGGTCATTAACCTCCCCAGGACCTGCTCTTCCAGCCTCTTCTAGGCACAATTCTATCAAAAGACCACAAAAGCACACGCATAATATCATCTAATCATGATGGTGATGATCCTTCTCATTCAGTGCATATTTCTCACCCTTGGAGAATTAAACCTGTGGGTGAAGAAACCTGGTTTGTGGACAGACAGTTGTATGGGACCCTCCCTCTAAGGCTGTCTATGACTTGCACATGGCAGCAGAATAATAGTAAATACTGCGCTGTCTCCTTCCTGCCCTCAGCAGTGGCTGCTCATCCTCCCACTCCTGGCCTTCTTGCCCAGCTGTAACAAGAAATGCAGTTAGAGAAGTGGTAAAGGCACATATACACACCAATCTGCGTTTTGCATGGAAGCTTAGAGAAGAAAAAAAAACAACTTGAGAAGTGTAAGCAAATTGGGGAATCATGAAGAGGCAGACCACAATATTTTTATAAAATTCTCATGCTTTAAGGGTAACAAGTTTTTACTGTAGTCACCTGTTGGATAGCTCCTCAAAGCACAACAATGCTTTAATCAACAGACTTCAAATACAAGCCCCAAGGCTGTTTTGAAATTAAACTGTTTGATGCAAGTATCCCCATGTGGTTAATAAATATAAAATGAGGTGTCAAAATAGACAGTGGGTCTAAATGAAACATATAAAATTTTGTACAGAGTTCTGGCAGCAGACCCTCAAGGTAAATGGCAAAGGGCTGCATCCCAAATTAGGGAACCACTCTTCAAATTTAAGTCTGCACTGTTTGTCCATGAAAAGTGTCTGCAAGAGAAGAAGCAGAAGTTCCCCTTGCCAGGCCTACAGGACAGCCAACAAGCCAGAACTGTGCCAGAGTGGCAAAATTTCACAACCTTTCACAGCGTTGGAAACCATTTATCAAACTAATTATGTGCTGCATGACTACTAAGCTTATGAAATGAAAGTACATTGAGAAGCATGGCAGGGAAAACAGATCAAAGGAAAGAAATCCAAACTCAAAATTCTCTGTTTATATCAATAATTGTCATATTGACTCCCTGTAAAATGCTTGAACCATTGGGATGAAATAAAAACTATTTGACTGCAATTACAAGGACTCTTATTAGAGCAGACTGTGATTTCACATGGTCATAGTTATGTGAGCTGCTCCTTCCCGAAGCAATTTTGCCACTTTCATTTTGTACTCAATCACCTGTATGGCCCAAGAGGCATCCCCAGCTGACTCACATGTCCTGTGGCTGCTCATAAAAGCCATAGTATCAAACTCCCACTGAGTAAGTGCTCTGATAAATTACTACTTTATGAATACACCACCTGTACACTCTCAGCTACAGTAAACATCTGTTTAGCACCCTTCAGTCAAAAATCCAAAGAATTCTGCTGTTCCCAAATTACAATGGTCACAGCTGTTCAGATGTTACTGCTGGCCTGATTTGTGAAGAGACAGGAATTCAAGTTTTTGAACTGGGATCACTCCATCTCAATCCTTATTTTACCCAGAGGGACCTATTGAACTAGCTGGGTGTGTTAGGTAATTTCCTATGCCTTAATTTGAACCAATAGTAAAAAGTCTGACACACTGTTCTATTCTTTTACAACTGAAAGGATGCAAGCCAAGGCTGACAGCATGGTGGTATTCTGTGTATCATAGAACAGAAATGCTTCTTTGAAGTTACATGAATTTACTATGTAACTGAATGACTGATCTTGAATTGCAGCCACTTCTAGAGCAAAAGAATTCCTATGCTACATTTATGAAAGAAGAAAACCCACTTTATTTACAGTAAGACATGGCATTGGCATCAAGATAGACAAGTACCAACTCTTCAGCAGAGTTCAGGCCTGCATACTGAATTCTTTCACTAGGTGTTATGCCTACACACATCCATCTGATAAGTTATCAAGACCCTTTCTCTTGCTCTTCCCCACTTGTGAAATTCAGAGTATTTCTTGTCACCTCAAAAATCTGCTTTTTTGAGATAAGTGGCAAAAAGCTGCCCAAAAATAAGAGAAAATACTCAGCATCCACAGATGGAAGTTTTAGCCTACAAGGTATGCAACTCAGATATCTGGACTTTGAAAATCTGGTTTTGAATGACTATGATATTAACATTAATAGAGCTAAACTGCAAAACAGTTATAAATTATAACACATGAGCACCAATGACACAAGCTCCGCCTCTTGAACTGACACGACAAAACCCCCAGAACTTTGTGTGCACCCAAGCAATTTCTGAACACATCGTCAAGAACAGCATACACATCTTCAGTCTTTTTGGGGTGCACCTTTCGGACCTAGGTCTAGTCCAGAAAACACTCCCTTAGAGTTTGCAGTGCTGATGATATATACCAGGGCTGCTCAGCTGTTAATCCTAAGAACACAAAATGAGAGCAGCTCTGCCCAATCAGCTGAAAGCAATGCATTGCTTGATCAGGATTTAATGATGTTTCACATTAACATCCAGAGCTACAAGGGCAACCTGGAAAGTGCTAACTGGTCAGAGTCCAAAACCACATTCCAAATCTTTCTCTAGTTTTCTGACCTCTGAAACTGTGCTGTTTATATAATTTCACTCAAAGGCATTAACAAAAGTTGTGGAAACAAAGCAAATGAGAGAGAATATAATCTTACCTCTTCAATACACCCTAGAAAAATGAGTAATTGGCATTTTAGTGCTGGTTCGAGAGCCTTTGGCCACAATAAGAACAGAATGCTGAAAATAACAATGCTTCTAACTATTACCAGCGCATACAGGAAGATCAGGAGATTTTTAAATTGTTCCCGTGCCCCCCACCCTCCCTGGTGAGACGCTCGTACCGTCCAGTGTCCAGGACCCAGCAGCTCCAGCTCTGCGGACCCAGCTCCCTGAGGCACAAACTTTCCACAGAACTTTCCCCCGCTGCCGTGGATGCGCCGAGCGCTGGCGGCCGCAGCGAGCCCCCCGCCGCCCTCCCCTCGCGGCCGCACCGCACACTTACTGCGGGTGAGCAGCACCAGGGGCACGGTGATGACCACGACAACGACGGCGACCCCCAAGATCCCCAGCAGCCACTTGAGGAAGGTCTGAAAGGAGAAGCCCCGTCAGCCGGCGGCGGCGCAGGCCCTGCCGCGCTGCCGCCCACCCTCCCCTCACCCACCGGCATCGCGGAGCGGCGCGGGCGGGGCGCAGCTCCGCCGATCGAGCCAAGAGGGCTGAGGCTCCGCAGTCCCGGCGCTGCCCGCGGGGCTCTCCTCGTGAGCGGCTCCTGGGCGGGGGCTGGGGGCGGCTGCCTTGGGAGCGGCAGGCGCTGGGGATTGTGCAAGATCCCGGCTTTCTGCTGGCTTTGCGGTTTGAGCGGCGGTTTCTCCGTCAGTTCACATCCCTGGAGCGCGGTGACACAGCTGTACGCGGCACAGGAGGGACTTGGGACACCGGTGGGACTTCTGTCGGAAATCAGATAACGGCCCAGAAATGAAATGCCTTCAAACGCTGATGGAAAAGCTCCCAATGTTTTGCTAACACCAGCAATTCTTGTAAAGTTTCTGCTTTTTGAACTTTCTCTGACAATCAAGTTATGAAAGAACTGATAAAATTGCAGGAAGGGCTTGTATTTATTTGTTTGGCACTGGAGATAGATGTGTAAGTCTCCTAAGTGTGTTTTTAAATTAAGACCAGAAAATGGAAGTATAGGACAAAAGTTTAAAATTTAGTGCTGAAGATCACCCTTGTTTATTACATGATTCCCTTTCCAAGGAGAATTTTGAGTATGTACTGTGAAAGTAGGACAAATTTTTGGAAAAGACAGAATAACATGTAAATCAAAACAGTAAAGCTTTTGATTGTTTAAAAATCTGAGTGTTACCAGGTAGTCAGAAAACTCGGGGAGTTTCTAGATTATTTTAAGAGCCCTAGCCTCCAAAAAGTAATTATGAGTGGTGCTTTTGGGTTTGTCCATGTTAGATTTCCCCCCTCTGATTGCAGAACACTAGTAGTTACCAGAGACAGATGCAGGTATTTCACAAGTTCAGAAATGTAACAGAAAAAGTATATGATCTGCTGAAGCAAGATTTCAAGTCAAGGGAAATAACAAATGTTCTTAGACTCGCCTTCAAAGTACTTGTCAAAGCTTTCAGTAAGGTTGTGCTGCTTGCTCCTTCATTCTACTTCTGCAGATGGAGCACAGCATTTAATATTTTGCGTCTGTTTCTTAAGAAACCTGTGTCTGCAAGTGGGTTAATAGCTTTTTGTGATAAAAAAGTCTCCTTTTGTATAACCCAAAGTGTTTAGAAACATTAAAGATGTCTGTATGGAAGCTAACAGACTTCCTGTAGATACAAACATGTTCTTGCTCACTATTGTATACCATTCTCCTTGAAGGTAGCAGTTGGTACTAGTTACGAATTTACGCTGTGATGGCTGTATCAGTTTACCTCAGGAACATCATTTATGTGCCCTGACAGTGGTTCCAGGCAGCACAGTGTATGTTTACCATGTAGGGTCCAATGCGCTGCAATTTCACAGCTTGCAAACCACTAATCTCTGAGTACACGTAAGTCCACTTCTATAAAGTAAAGTCACAGTGAAATGACACTCTTTTACATTACTTTTCGAAGCAGTATATCATTGTATGCTGCTTTGAAAAAGTTTTGCTCAGTTTTTCCTTCCCCCTCTCAGGGTTAGTTTAAAGGCATAGAAAGGCACAAAAATTAATTTCTGGGCATAGGGCAGTGATATGGGATACACATCATAAAGTCACCCCAAGACAGATGCATGACCAGTGTTTCAGAATATCTTACAGCTCCACTTAAATGTCTGTCCGGTATACTGTGCACCTGTTTGTCTTATCAACAATCAAAAAGAAAAACAAAACACCATCACTCCTCACCACCCCAGGGTGAATTTTCCTTTTCCTAATGAGTAGGAATCACAGCATATATATATATAATACAACCAATCTGTGCTTTTTTTCTCCCTAAGCATTTAAGTAGTGATCATCACAATGTCTCAAAATACAGCACAGTGAACTAATGTCATTCTTGTGAAAAAATGTACCTGAATGTTTTGTAGCTTTTCATAGCCAAGTTGCAGTTTAGTATTATTTTGAGAGATTATCTGCAAGGTTTTAAAGTTTCTCAGTGGTGAATTCTAAGGAAAAAAAAGGAGCAGTACTGTCAAAGCATGTGGCTGGCTACTGCTGGTTTCTGTGGGAACACAATTTTAAGTGTCGTTGGAAATCTGTGTTCCTGTGTCTAGATAAAATTTTTAATAATCCACAGTGCTTCTGACTCTGGTCATGCCAGAGAGACTTATGCAGTCTCTGTAAAATCTGTACGCAGAACCACCTGAATGTTCCAGTAAGAGTCAGTATAGCAGAATATGTTTTCCATTTAGTTGCAATGGTTCCTAACAGTGATTCTCTGCAACTTGAAAAAAATCTCAAGTTCCTCCTGACTGATCAAAATGCCCACGATCCCAAAAATTATTGTTATGGTCGTGCTTCTGGTTCCCCGTCAGATTGTCTTTTGTGATAGCCTGAGACTTAAAAAAGTTCCTGCAGCTAAATATTTCAAGTTACTTTATACTATGGTGTTCTTTTGTAATCAGATATGTATTAGCCAGGAAATGCCAAGGAATTAAACAAATAAATATCCAGCAGCAGCTGCTACATGATGAAATTTGAGAAGCTGTAGCTTCATATTGTATGCTCAGCACTGTTGTGTTCATAAAGAAGCTGTATAATTGCAAAGAGCTACTTACTAGAAAAGAATGAAAATACAGCTTTCAGCCTGAGGTTGACTTTCCCAAACACTTGGGGAACCTGCCAGATGTGATGTCTTCTTCAGACCTCTAGCCTCAGTAAAACTCAAGGCTTTGTTAGACATCTGTTTATATATTTGAGCATTTCCTCCAGAAATATTTGGAAGAGTCAAACTGCAAAAATGGAAAACTTAAGCTCTCTGCAGAATAAAAAAAAAATTGTGACTAAAATGTGTACAGTTTACTTTACAGGTGCAATGATGTATTCCAGATTTCTCAATGTGTAGCTGTGGGAGACAAAATAAGTGCTGGATAAAGTTTTGCATGGATTCAGTGGCTCAGTTCAAATGTGCTGTGAAGAAAAGAAAGCAAAAGTGCTGTTAGCACTGAGGAGTGTTCAAGTTCTTCTGGACTAAGTGTGTCTTTTGACTACAAATATATTAAAAATGTTGTTTTTTTCAGAAATAGTTTCATTTTTTCTTTGCATATGAAGTTGAAATACCGTGGCAGTTTTGTAGCACATCTTTGCATTAGTTCTGTTTGAGAGGATTGTGAAGAGAGTGTTAAGTGTAAATCGGAAAGAAAAATCCCTATGTTATGTGATTATGTCACTGGGACAACCATTTCAGTGTGGCTAGTAGCAGCTGTCACTCAGTTCTTTCAAGTTTGTGTGTTTTTCTTTATAAAATTATTTTCCTGGCAACTACAGATTCTTACTACATGTCCTCTGAGCACAGTTGAATGGTTCGAGTATCTCAGGTTTCGTTCTTTTTTTTTTTTTCTTGGTATTAATTCCAAGTAGTTGTCTTTTACTGCAATATGCTTATTATTACTTAATAATTAGTGTGGAAGGGGAAAGATGCTGCATGCTCAGCAAATAAAATACAATGGGAACACTTTTAAATATAAGACCACCTGGAAGTTCAAGGCAGCACTTATGCAATACACAGAGGACTCCAGCTATTGTGTAGTAAAGGTGAAGAGATGGTGACTTATTTCTCCCTATATTTATACTATTCACTGAATTTCATGTAGCATGTGTGAGAAATATCCAGGACATACCTTATTAATGATCCCATATGGACTTGCTCTCTGATTTCAGGATATGTAAATCCTAGTCCTGTTGAGCTGAAACATGTGTTTGATATTTCTGATTACAAGCTCAGCTTCATCTCACTTCTGAAGAAAGGGTTAATTTTGGTACATGCTCTAGATTGGGACTTAGAAAATTAGAGGTTAAATGTTTTTGTTGTGTTCTAGACAAGCTGAATAAACTTGAGAAAATAATTTATGCCCCTCTGTTCCTAAAGCACATGATTTGTAAAAGTGTGGAAAGCCCAGTATTTTCATAGCTGACAAAGCCATCCACCAGAAGGGGCTCAAATACCCTGGTGACAGACACTGTGGAAAAAAGGATTTGTAACTTAGGAATCCTATCCTTAGAACACTAAAATATCCTGGGTAAAGTGAAATAAAACATTTCAAAGACAATTGTTCAGTCTTTGAAACAGAAAAGTTACCTCGTACCATTTTATCCTGGGCCATATGTATCCAACTGTGTATAACTGAATCTTTTCCAGTTCCACATGGACCCAAACCACTGTGTGCAAATGGGCAAATGGGATTAAATAAACTAATATGTATACATAGCCTCCTTTTTTTTTTTTTTTTTAATCTCCAGGGGTACAGTGGATGCTACGATTTTTTTTTTTTTTTAGTGCAAGATTCTATTGAGTTTAAATCGTTTAAAGTTGGGTTGTTAGAACAGCTTTCTGTTGCTATCAAGAAGCTGATCAAGATGCCAAATTGGGTATGATCTGCCCTGATCTGAAATTACAGAATATTCATTCCTATAGCACTTTGGAAGAGTGATCTAATATTTTCCCAGAAATTCTAGATTATCAGTGAAAGTTTCAGATGCTTTTAAAAAATTTATTCCCATAAAACTTTTATTCCCAGCAAAAATTATAGGTACTAATTCTGATTCAACAATGGTCCTATTTCATATCAACTTCTACTAGATACTTGCTAGGCCCATGGGATTTCTCTTAAACCACTTGCCCTTTAGGACGTTTTAATGAAGATCCCTGGTACATTGCTAAAATAGTGAGGGGAGAAAAGGGGGTTTGGGTAGTCATTGGAAATAGGAGGTAACACCACGTAAAAGTGGTTTCCCCTGGAAGGAAGGAAGGAAGGAAGGAAGGAAGGAAGGAAGGAAGGAAGGAAGGAAGGAAGGAAGGAAGGAAGGTTGGTTATGGGGCAGTTTCCACACTTATTATTATGGAGTATATTGCACTTAACATTTTTCAAAGCTGTCCTCCTGTTCTGAGCCAGAATTTATGGTAATGAAGAATAACTGTCTCTTCAGTCATGTTTCCCTCTCTTGCTTCATCTTACATGATTTCTTTTTCAACTAAAGATAATTCAAAGGTCACACAACTCTTTTCTGGGAATCATTGTGGACAAAACATGATGGAACAGAATGCTGAGTTTGTTTTATCATTCCAAAGAAACCACTTTTAAGATCTCAGTGACACTAAAATATTAAAATAAAATGAAATGGACTGCAAAGAGGCACACGGCATATACACACGAGAAGTCAACAGAAAAGAAGCTTGAAAAAATTTATTTAAGGCTATCATTTAATATCCTTAAAGCTTAGCCTTTTTATAACAAAGGTTTTAAGAGGGATATTCACTTCTCAGGCATTTGTAACTGCCAGCCCCTTATGAATTAAACATGTAATTGGTGATTGAATAATTTGTGTGTAGAAGTAAATTTTTTAGAAAAATAATTTTATCCTTAAATATAAATGGAGTTACTTTAGTCCTCATAAATGGAAAATATGAAGTTATTGAACTTTCATAGTCTTAAAGCTGTTAAGAAAACCATCCCTTAGACAACAGGTTTTCCATATATAAACCTTTGGCAACACTAAACTATAGTACAATTATTTCCTGGCATGCAAGGTGACATAGCTTTGTTACACCAAATGTAAATGACAGAATACAGATTTCAAAATCTCTTAATAACTGGCAGTTGATGAAATGAAGATCTTCATTTATCCCTTTTTATTCTGCATTTTTACTGGTATTCTTCCAAAAGGTCTCTGGGGGGAAAAGAAAAGAAAAAAAGCAGCAGCAATTAGGAAATATTCTAAGTCTCCTAAGATTTATGAAATATGTGTGGAACATATTTTTTCTGTTTAAGAGTGAGAAGATGTTAGTTCCACAGACCTCTCAATGCCTATCTCTAATAACAGATTGAAAACAATTATTCCTAAAAGTGTTTTACTAGCTTCTAATCGATTTTTTTCCTAAATTGTTTGTTTCAATGCTGAACTACGAACACAAAAATAGTAACATGCTAATAAAAACCGTATCTTAACTGTACCTTCTAAATTTTTTGAGATGATATTTGTTGTTTCAGATTTCCAAAATCAACTAGTCTTTTTGGGGGCTTCAGTAATGCAAAGGGGAAATCCCACATTTAAAAAAAATCTGGCCTCTCACAAGTGTCTTGAGTTGGCATTTAATTATTTTTTAAATGCTTTGTTAATTTTAACAAACAATTCCCAACTATTAACCTGTTCACAGAGCTCACTTAGAAAATGCTGCTTTGCCTACATACAGGCGAACTAAAGCAGGTTCTTAAACAATCACCTGTCAGGAACACAGATTACAGCACTGTTCCCTAATGACAAGCTGCATTTTAAGGCAGTGTTTTGTATCACAGTCTTTAAAGAATAATCAATTTGATGTAATTATACCAATAAATATTTCTGATTTTATAATGTCCATGCAAAGCAAAGTTTTATTTTTCGATAATTTAATCTGACCTTATTTCTGGTAACAGTTGGTGGCAAAACTACTCTCAAGTTAAATAGGAAACTATCAGAGAGGTTCAGCATTGATAAAAAATTCAAATAACATTTGGAACAAGTTCCATTTAGTGTCTTACCCTTCTTCATCTGTCTGTAACAAAGTTTGCAACATAGTACAGATATATCACTAGCTAAGAGAAAAATTAGTAGTATTTTTCCTATGTGTGACAAATCCATTTTAAACACTGGTATTAAGAACAGTATAAAATTCAGGCACCTTTGGGTAACTTTTGTGTTAATTAGCCATTTTAGGAACTCTTTGGCAGCCATGTCATCAAGGACTTTGTTGATATCACTCGTGAAAGTGCCATCTGCATGTCTTCGACCCATTTCTTCGGCCACAAGAGCTTTTTCTGGGAAACTTCAAAGGTAAGAAATTATCAACCAATGTGCAGATCTAAATAAACAAACGATTTAAAAGGGCCTTATTACAGGGTTCTACTACACTGCATATTTCCTGCGATTATAAGGAGTTAAGGGCTGAGCCTGATGTTAGGGCTCAGTACAGCACGACGCATGTCAGAACATCTCTTGAGGCATTATTTTCAAACCAGACAACTGTTCCTTCCAGTGAGCCTAAACTCCTCTCCAGCAGTTTTGAAAAAGCCATACATGCAAAAATATATCTCAGTCTGCAATGTCTATACCATGTAGACTAGGCATCAGTACCTTTACTAAGAATTGTTATTTAGGAAATACAACTGCTAAAATATTACAGTCAAATGTTCATACCTTTTTTTTTTGTTTTATTTGGACTTAAGGCCTAGTTATTTCCTTAAAATTACATTGCATAAGAATTTAGATTTCAGGAGCAACAATTTTTTTTTTTGCATGGGCATGGTTGAAATAGCTGTAAAGCACCTGTATAAAACCTATGTGCTTTTTTGATGTAAAAACATAGAATGTAGCATTTTATACTTGGAATCAGATCCTGATTCTTGTTCTATTCTTTTTTGACTGCTGGAAAACCAGTATGTCAAAGCCAGAGTTTGATTTAGAAAACTTTCCTCTCTTGTTTCATCCCACCAAATATAGGAAGATTTTAATGGGTTTCACTAAGGTGGGCTGAAGCTGAAGCACCCTGGGCCCTGGATCCAATGACAGGCAGACTGGCTGATTTCAAGGAAGGCTATATACAAGTAATACCAAATACTGGAAAGCTGAAGGGTTGTCTACAATTAATTGCCCATCTAGGTTTCTAAGTTCAACTGAGGTTGTGTTTCTCTCAAATGGATACAGAAATACCCCACTTCTGCTGATGAAAATAAAACATGACAGAAAAACAAGTGGAAGTCTGAACATAACTAGGAAGGGGAACCAGCTTTTCCCTTCTCTATATAGCTGAACTAATTTATTTAACTCTGTTTTCTTCAGGAAATTGTCAATATTTACAAAACTTAGTTTTACCTATTTAGTCTTCCTTAACTACAACACACAATCTTGTCTTACAGATTGTATTTTATTATTATTATTATTTATTATTATATTTTATGTAATGCGAGAGACTTACATAGTACTTTACAGCTGGTAGAAATATACTCAGAGGATGAACTGAAATCCCTGCCCCAAAGAGCTTACAGTCTAAAGGCACAAGTAAGTATGGTTAACAGGTGGGGAGTGGCAGCTGCATGGTGTAGCTCCTCACCATGCAGAGCTGGAAATAGATGAGCAGAAGGTGCCTGCAGGAGACTGAAGGTAATGCCATTCTAAGTGTAAGACCATCATGACAAAAGATGTAAAGTCATGAGGGACTACATGAAGTGAATAGCATAGAGAAATCTGCAAGGAGTATGTGGAGAACAAGATAGAAATGAAAGAAGTCATAGGTAGGTGAAGTCATTAGTGGAGCATTGTGTCCAGGGAACCGCGAACCATAGCAAAAGAATTAGAGGCATCTTAAAAAGGAAAATAAGTTATAGTCATAGCAAATGATAGTTGTTATGGCAGCAGCAACTTGGGGAGACTCTGAGAAGCATGGGAAGAGGAAGAGAAGTTATTAGTTACTGCTGGGAATGATCATCAGCACATGGAGTACAGCTGATAACTGATAACAATGATAATATGGGAAAAATTTAATCTTGGAAGTACTGCAGAGGAAAAGATTGACTTCAAAAGAAAAAAAGAGAAGGCAATTTAAGATGACTGACTTGAATAATCTCAATGATAGTTAAGGAGACTGTAAGCAATGTTATGTGAAGGGGGAAAGGTGGAAGAAGAGGAAGGTCTGGTTTAGTTTTAGATGTGTTGACCTTAAATAAAACTTGACCTTTTAGAATGTAACAGCATACTGAACAGGTTTCAATCTGTATTTGAACTTAAAAATGTTAAGTGGTGGTCTATTATCCACAGAATATCTTCTAATACAAAAGAAAGCATGAAGTACAGCAAGAATGATCAAAAACACATCAAAGTTTCATCAGACATGATTTCTAACCCCAAACCAAGGCAAAATTCAATAATAGGAATGGATGGATTCTTACTCTCTTCTTCCTCGTCCATTCACTAACCAGGCGATGAACTCTTTGGCAGCTTGACCTTCCAAATAAGAGGTGATATCACTGGTGTAGGTGCCTTCAGCATGTCTCTCAAATTCAGCATGACGCTTGGAGATTGCATTGCTGAAAGAAGAGCAATACTGTAGGAGCAGACTGCATAAGAATTTAACTTTTTAACAATCTTTATTGATTTAAATTTCCCACTTGCCAGACTAGCATTTCTATAAGAGAGAGGGGTTCTTTATGCTTCTCAAATTGGTCTTGATATGTTTTTTCCTGATATATTTCAGTTCCAAAGCTATTGCCTGTACTATGCAATACAGTTTTGTGCAGAGATTCCCAAACTGGTTCTGAACAACTCAGTTCAGGTGTGGAAAGCAATTACAGCTGTATTGGAATGCTCTTCTGCTAGACTAACTAGCTATGAGCAAGAAGCTGTATTGTATTATACAGACATGCTTTTTGGTACCCTTTGTTAGATTTCCTCTTATCTTCACCTCTTTTTGCTGAGCCAAACTATTCAGACTTAATTCCTTTCAAATTACATTTTGAATTGTTTTATGAACACCCTTTTATTCATCACTCTGACCAAGTCATAATCTCGGAAAACTTTCAAGCCTGATCAAATCCATCTTGTTAAAGACATTTATCTTCTCCCTCCCTACACCTCACTGTGGTTCTTTCTCTGATATAACACAAAATTATGTTACAGTGGCTCTTGGGAAGGCAAACTGCACTGAGAAGTAGGCATGTTATGGAATATTTTCCATGAACAAATTCCCTAGCATTTCTGTTTCAGAATTTGCTAATCTCTGCCCAAATCTAGCTCTTTCTATTATTTTTTCTTCTTGGGATGTCACCATTCCTCCTAATTTAGTACCATCTGCACTTTTCATCAGCAATGCTAACTAGAGTTGTTTGGAGCATTTTTAATGAAATGTTAATTTTTTTTGAGATATGCTGTTTCAATGAAGCAGAAACATTATTACAAATTTGTTATTAATATTGACAGTGTGAACTCAAGGATCTTTGTGATCTGGGCTATCCTTTTTGGATTTTCTGACAAATGAAAGAATGAATGTAGGTATTTTAATCTGTTTTGCAAAAACACTTACTCAATTTCTTATTTATTTATTTAAAATTTCCAATCTATCTAACCCTTTCCCAAAACCACAGTCAAGAAACAGAATTCTGGCCTTCAGCAGGTCTTGTGTTCTCCTTTCTGTAATAAGTAGTTTATGTGACATGGGACTGAGAGCTGAGGGCTGAGCAGTGCATCATGTTTAATCAGCTCTCTGCAATTTTTCCTGGCCATCTTCCTTTCACTAATCTTCTCACTGGTTTTTTATTCTTCAACATAATGTGTTTGGGTTTTTTCTTCAGCCTTTTTCTATGCTGATTTTCTTTTTATTTTATTCTCTGCTCTCCTTGATTACTTGAAATGTGCTTTCCTGAAACGTATTCTCATCCTGTTGCATTCCTTGCACCCACTGCATATAGCAATAGAACACAGGTACAGGAATAAAAACCATAGAGACATATCCTCCTTCCTTTTTACACCAGTAAACAGCTGGTGTGAAACAACGTACTTGATTGATATTTCTTTGATTGTGGTAACATTGTAAAGAATACTAGTTGTTTTCTTTCTTGTTTAACTGAAAATGAGCTCAGACTGGTTTCAAATAACAAGTTGTGACATATAGAATACCTTGAGAGCTGGTCAGGGACTTTGTCATTTTCTTTGTCCTCCTGTCCTTGTTGGCTGTAGTGAAATTGCACAATCATTAGATCATTATTACCAATACACTGCAGAGCCTGCATAAGCTTGTATTGGTTATTATTTAAGTATTATGGTAAACCCCCATGACTGACAGGTGAATATTATATTCATTGTATTTCAGACATATGAATTCAAATTAATACAATGTGTAGAAATTGTTACTTTATACTTTAAAGACTTCCACAGAGATTTAGAAGCATTAACATAATAGATTTTTGGATTCTTTTTGGACAGATTTTCTGTAGAACACAAGACTGAAACACTTTTACATTATTCTTACTCTCAGCTAGGTAGCTTGAGTTTAATCAAAGCGTATTTGAAAAAAGATATGCCAACTTATATTGGTCATATGGGTTAATTATTCAGTGGTCAACAAAACTTAAACTTCAGCTCCCTTTTTAAAAATGAAACCTCAGGATTAGACTATCCATAGATAGGAAAGTTTTGTTAAGGCCTAATGGCCCAGAATTGTACATTATGTTTATATATTTTATTCATATTGAACTTCATTCATTCACTGGGACAATGTACCCCGAAGAGGCTGAGACAGTTTTTTAGGTGGCATAACAGATACTACACTTTGATTTAGCCAAATCATTTTGACTGATTTTGCATATGTTTCTCATTTCTAATAATATATTAATATTCTATTAATGGCTGGACTTAATGATCTTAGAGGTCCTTTCCAACCTAAATGATTCTATGATTGTATATATAAATTTTCCTCAAGTACTTTACTTATTTGAGGATTATCCATGGTCTGAGATGGGAAGCTGATACCAAGAAAGTGAATTGGCTAGATTTTTGGCTGTTTCTGTGCATGAAGATCTGTATCAATGTGACCAAAGAGCTTACCCATTTCTTTTAGTGCTCATTAACCATTGCACAAAGTCCTGAGCTCGTCTGGTGTCCAGGTACTTGGTGTAGTCACTGGTGAATGTGCCTTGTGAGTGACGTTTCACTTCATTCGGCTGTCTAGATTCATCTATTGGTTCAGAATGGGAAGCTTTGAATGACCTGTGAAAAGTTTAGACCTTGTAAATCGGCAGTGGTTACAGTACAGTCTACAAGTGCATGGATTTTTCTTTTAACAATACTATGTTTTACTCCCACAAAGTGAAAGCAAGTGGCATATTGATCACTATCTGTCTGGTAAAAGGAATCTGTATGGTAGATTGGATACTGCACAATTACTCACTCTTTTTGGATAAATAAGGTAGCTATTGTTTTAATACCCCAAATTGCTGTGCTATGCTTTGCAATATCAAAAATTTGTCAATTTTAGTGGTAGACTAAGAACTGCGTAAAGCTATCTTTAAATTATAGCATGTTTGGCTTCAAAGCATAACAAAACAAAGTTCAGGCCAAGTATTTGTAAGAGTTTGGTCTAAAGAATTTACCTTGATTTCTCCTCTGTATCCTGAAGAGGGTTTTGCCAGCTGCCTTGAACTATCATTAAAAGGAGACCAGCAACAAAATAAATGCTTTTCATTTTCATTGCCTGTCAAAACAGAAATAAGGCAACAAAGAAAAATGTTATACTGTTTACATATGTCTGAGTCAATTAGATCAAAAAGAGACATTCTTAATGCTGATCTAAACCTGAAGAAAGAGCCTGCTAGTTTGGGTTCCATGTCCAGTGGGTAACATTTTAGGGCCTTGGGTAGGCATTCAAAAGATGTAGTCTCTGTTCCAATCTTTAGGCTGTAGTTTGTATTTTAGAACTCAAGGAGAGCTGAGAGCAACTGCATCCTCACTTGCTTTTGCAGTGTGAGGATAAAGGTCTGCTCTCTCCTTTTCTCTGTGTTCAGCTGATGGCAAGCACTAGATCTGTAATACAGTTCTATTGCAAAACTAGGGGTAGTGATGTGACTGCGATTTTTTCCCCAGCTCATTCACTAGAGAAAAAACAAAGCAAATCTTTGTCAAGAATACTGTCACATTAGCAGCTTCCCATTCTTTCTTTCTCACAGAAGTTGCAATGGGTTCACATCAGCAAAATGTCACTGGAAATAATTTCATCATGTACTTGGGCTGATACTTGTGTATCTGAAAAAGCCCTTCTGCCATCCATGGCATTTTCCTATGGAAGTTTATGGTGCAGTCTGAAAAACAAAGGGAGATAGGACACATGAGTGCCTTGAAGTAAAGTGGTAGCAAAGTGAGTCCCAGTCAAAAAACACCCTGCCCACTAAATGAAATCTGTGCCATACTCCTGTGGCTCTACTGCAGGAGTTACTTATTGAAGTTCAATGATATATAAAATAAGGCAGTCTGAGTGAAAATATATATATTCTTTATTGTAATGCGTTGTCACAATAGTCTGAATTTAAATACACTATGGGCTGGAGGAAGCCTTAGAAAATTATGAGGGAACGATGTGTAGTGAAGGTACAGATTACTCCATTTTGAGATGGAGAGGTGGCTCTGCACTGAGCAATGCAAATGAGGGGGCTATATGAACACCTCTGAAAAGGTAATCTCCGGCATCAAAAATCTTACTGCTGTAGGGCTTCTACTCTACCCCAGTTCTCTGCCCCTTCATAGCAGATTTTTTTTGAAACCTGTTTCTTCCATCTGTTTTAAAATTACTTATACTTGGAGATGCAAAGCTTGACTGTTGGCGGGCGTTTTACCAATGGTTAGGAAGAATCTATTGCTACTGGTACTTTGTGAGGCCTGATTTTTAAGAGAATATCAATGAATAATATGAATATTTTACTAGAATACCTCAGTATCAGTATCAAAATACTTGAGGCAATCAAAACCTCAATCAAATATTGCTGAAACCCAGGAAAATAAATGTATAACTATAATATTTTCTGATGGATTTTACTATTAAGCAATGGGGTTAGTTTCCCTCTCTCCACCAAAAGCCACTACCAGTGTTGCTCATTTTTTCATCAGTGTCTGGAGACTCGTTTCTGCCTTGTGCATTGTCCTGGTATATGAGATTTGACTCTCTCACTTGAACATACCCTGCTATAGTATCAACATATACCACGGTGGTCAGGTGGTCATGTAGTCAGTCTTATTAAAACCCTAACTATAGTACTGAAATCTGTTCTCACTGTTTCATTTGGAGCTGTAATTTGGTGGTGCAACACTGACATCCAATGTTTATCTCAAAGAATGCATAATTTCACATTTCATAGGCTTCTAGCAATGGAACAAAAGCTCTGCCTAGTCTTTGGGAAATGACTCTGTTGTGGTCATTTCAAAATGCTGTGATTGACCCCTGTGGCAGCTGATATGGCTGTAAATGAATTAACCTGGACTTGGACACCAGATAAAGTCTGCCTGTTACACCACACATAAGTAAATTTGCCCTGCTTAATAGTCCTAGCTTACAGCTGTCTGTAGCTTTATTAAACAGCGATCCAGATTAGCCATAAACCCAAGTCACTGGGGCGGAATGAAATATCCAACACCAAAAGCTTTTCTTTTATACAAAACTTATTAAAAAATAGTTTAAAGTCGCTGTAGTCAGTAAAGAGATATTCAGTGATTTCAGTTTATCTTGGCTCTAACTCTAATGTCGCAGGCCTATAGAACTTTCAGATGTGAACAGTACCACTAGCCACTTTATTCCTTAGTATTAAGATTAAAGTTAAATGCATATTCAGCTTCTTTCTAAATTTTTCAGAATCAAAATAGGGAGATTATTAAAAAGAAAGATGTATAAATGCAGTTTTTGAAATTTATAACATTTTCAGGTAAGAGAATCCTTATTAATAAAATAAGCTTTGTCAAAAACTATTAACCTTCTGTCGTATATGTTCTTTAAAAAAATTTAGAATCAGTTTTGTTTATTCAACATTTAGTACTTGCTATTGGTAAGTCAAACCAGCAACAGCAGTTCTTGACAAGTTAAATAAGATACAGTTTTAAAGGAAGAAATTGTAATTTTATTCTTGGTAACATAGACATGTTTTATAGAGAAAAAGAGATGATCAGAAAATTAGTATTTTCTTAGTTTATGCTAGCTAATCAATTAATTTCCCAATCAGAAGAAAGGTTTTATTTGCTCTAAGTTTTTTAGGTCACCAGTAGATACTGCTAAAAACCATGGAAACTTATTGTCAAGGTGCAGGAAAACTAAAGCTAATCTTACACAGAAAATTTTTATTCCTATGCATATTAGACTAATGAAAATATTTTCATTTCTTTCTGATCGAAAATGAAAGATTTAAGACATCTCAGTTTGAAGCACCAGAAATATGTAAGAAATATACCTCTCAAATCTTGATCAGATATTTATTTGAATATTATTTCCTTGACCAACTTGATTTTTCTAGTTTTCTAATATATTCTGCTACAGGTATCTTTTGTAGCTATGTACAATTTTAACTAGCATAATTTCACTGAGTTTTCAAAAAAATCTTTCAAAAGTCACATTTGTATTTATTTCCAGTTTAAAAATGGAAATTATGAAGTGGTAAAAAAAGGAAATATTTTCATATGAACATGTATGAATGAATAAAATAAATTTCTGTTGACAGGAAACTGTCTGCAAATAGCAGTAATTTCTAGAAACAAATAAATTACTTTTTCAGGTAGGTGTATTTTACATCTAATTTACCTAACATGCCTTGTGGAAAGTTCTGTAAAATACAACAGTTCTAGTCTAAGGAATTCCATAGTAGGATGGAAGACTAAATTAAATTTTATACAATAGTCACAATAACTATTGAAAGGCTTTAATTTTACTTCTGTGCTATAAAATTTCCTTTTCTGATCTTACAGTGGTATGAAAATAATAGTTGCTTGAGACAAACTAATCTAAAAGTGGGGCAGTGGAGTGACAGTCTGTAGGGTGACAGTGACAATCTGTCTTGGACAGTTTGAAATCAGTGTCCACATAAACTCACTGAATTTGTTTCCATGCTTCTAACTTAATCCCCATTGATTCATATTTAGGCAGTATCTCTAAGGAGTGAATAGTTTTAAACTCACATTAATTAAATATCTCTACAGAAGGTACTAAAGGAGATAAAAATATAAAGATCAATAATTGTGTATCTCATTTAAATTCTTACTACAATTCTTGTCTTTCATGTTCTCATGGCTATTCTTCCTTCTTTCAATTAATTCTGCAACACAAACTGTTGATTTCCCTTTTTCGGATCATTCTTTGTTGAAGTAATCAATACATTAAAAGATTTAAATGATGATGTCATTGACTCCAAATAACAGTGAGTATAACCTCAGAAGAAAACACCAATTTGCTGAAAGATCCACACCTCTATTGCAAACTTCGGGCAACACAATGCAGATAATGCACTCGGCTTTCTCAAATAAATAGCTGATAATTCATATAAATCTTACCTTATTATACTTTGAAGTAATACGTGGCAGTTGCAGAAAGAGCTACTCTCTCTTCTGCAACTATGGCAAGCCTTGAAGATCCTGAGCTCTGCCTAGCTGCCTCTTTTGCACAGACTTATATATATACTGTTCAGCTCTAGTAAGCATTACAGGAGTGCATCATTGCTGACAGTTTCCTTATTCAACTTAAAAAAAAAAGTCATCGTATTTGCTATTCATTTCATTTGATAATTTTACAAGCAATTTCACACATTCATTCTGCTTACTTTATGACATCAATGCTAACATGGATTTGCAAAAGGAGTGAGGTAGCAATGTCCAAAGAAGTAAATATCAAACAGAAGGGCATTAACTTGACAAACAGTGGGCAAAAGGTACCTGGGATCAAGGCAGCAATTTCTCCAATTTCTGATTTGCCACATTTAACATTTAGAATCCTGATTCTGTTAACATCAATAGAATTGTTTCCATTTATCAATTTTAAATCAGGGTTTATAAACTTAACCCATTGTTAAAAATAACCAGCACAACTTCCCCAAAGCCCTTGAATGATTCTTCAAGTAATCTTGTGCCAATATAATGAATATGAAGAGATGTGAAATACTGCACTGATGGCTACCCACTATGCAATGCCTAGCACAGGTGAAATTTTAAAAAAATGTTTTGATCAGCCTTAGATGTAAAATTCCCACTTTGCAAATATTACTGTAAGAAAATTCATACTCACTTGAGAACTATATGCCAAACATTCACTATAAATTGAGTTTAACACAGTGGCCTATAGATTTATGCAAGGTAAACTTTTTGCTCACATTTCAATTCCCTACAAGAAAAAAAATTAAACAAAATATTGATATTTATACTAGTGCCTGTTCTATGCAACTCTTGTTCAATATTGGAGACAAATTCATAGCTGTGGTGGGGCAGCACTGCCAAAGAAAGCCATGTTCAGCCAGCCAGTGACAACACAGAGACTGAGACAGGTAGGGGAGATAGGTAGGAGGAAGGTTCTGGAATCACAGTAGTAGACACCTCATTAAATGTTAAGGACAGCCTGTACTCCAGTCTGGAGTGGCTCATGGTCTGGTTTGTGGTACAAGGCACATATTACAACAAACCTTATTTCCCTTAGTACTACTCCTCCAAGCCAGCAAAGAATATGCTTCAGTGAGGTAATTGTCTGCTGACTGGCCACAGCCAGAACTGGCATAGCACATAAGATACAACTGAGGTAGTGTATAAACTTAATAACCACGTTAGAGTGGCAAACAAAATTTACTGGATCCTTCCTAGAACTCTATCCTAAACACCTGGCTGTATTTAGTACCACAGTAGGGGTTCAGGGAAACGTTAAGTCTCACTACACAGTCGTCATAATCAAATTTAATTTTTTTGGGTATAATTTTTCTGTGCTATTGGATCCATCTGCTGAGACTTACGGTTTATTTTTTCCATTTTTAGTCCTCGGGGCGGGCCACCTGGCCGCTCCTGCAGAGGCCACCAGCGCGTCCTGCAGTACCCGGGCAATGCAGCAGATGGGGATCAAAGGGCCCTTTCCACCGCTTCTGCACCAGGAGGACACGCACACACTTGACTTGGATTGCTGCAATCATCTCTCTACATGCTGAGTTAAAGATACTTTGGAACAAAGCAATACAGAATGTGAGACAGTATCCTCTCCTCCAGCAAACAGTTAGTTTTTCTCTTTTTGTTTAGCTCAGTTTATTTTCCTGTGTCATATAAAGTTCCTTGTTTACAGTAGGATGATTCCAGAAAAAAAAAAATTAGACAGAGCACCTTAGTGCACCTGGTTGGGAAGGTTGTTACAGAGCTGTATCATCTAGAAGGTCATCTGGCATCTAGAAGGTGACTGGTTATTTGTTTTTCAAATGGTACACAGAAAATAAAATGTATGGGAAAGAGGTGAACTGCCATCAAGAAACATGCAACCCTCAGTTGCCATAGCTGAGTCTATGCTATATATTTCAGGAGCACAGCAAACAAGAGTTTGCTCAAAAAACAAAAGCGGAAAACAAACAAAAGCGGAAAATTACATCAAGTGTATGAAACATGCATATGTACCCAGGTTTGTTCCTCTCACATTTTAGAATACACCGGTTAGTTTGCACCTCTTGGCAAAAATCGAGGGCAACTCTCATCTAGATCATTGCTCTCAAATGAGACAATACTTTGAATCAGACTAGGAGACAGAACCTGAAAGTGGCC
The DNA here is from genome assembly GCF_965178545.1 of Coloeus monedula. Taxonomy (NCBI): domain Eukaryota; kingdom Metazoa; phylum Chordata; class Aves; order Passeriformes; family Corvidae; genus Coloeus; species Coloeus monedula. The sequence continues at coordinate 23,392,996 of NC_138787.1, read as the reverse complement.
TGCCTCCAGGAAATTTTCATGTTTCTCATGATTCACCTGGAGTTGTTGGGTTCACTGTATCTGGAGTTTTTCAAAGTTTCCTGCACCATTGTCTGATTAAAATTGACAAGATTTGAACATTTTAATGAATTAGGAACTCGCTGACTTTTGACAGTAAGAAATAAAAAAATACTCATCAAATGCTTTCAAAAAAGTGACCTCCCCAAATTCTTCTGTGTATTTCTTCATTACATATTTATACTATTGTACTATTATCCATTACATGTCTAAAGGGAGGAGGATGTATCTTGGGGTATGACTACAGGCCCACACGCTTTACTTTCTTATATTATACAGAAAGCATTCTCTCCTAACTGTGCCAGCTGTGAGTTCAGAGGGCTGGGCTCTGCAGCCCCTCTCGTTTTGCTACCTTTCTTACATCATAATCACCTGAAAGAGCATTCCCCTACTGAGAATGGGAACCAGTATGTGTGAACACATGCACACATAAAACACCATGTTACGTCCATAAATGCGTACTTGTACATAACACACACAATGTGTGCCTATGTACATATCCAACTCCATGGCTACCCTTTGGGAAGCAAGAACGGCCTTCCCAAATGGAGGGTTAGTTTAGGGTCTCTCAGCCCTTCCACAACATGCAGCTCCATGCTCTCTGCCACGGATGCTGAGTGGTTTGTACCTCAGGAGTGACAGCCATTGTAACCGTGCTGTAGCCCACACTGTCTGCTCACATAAGTTGGAATCGCTCCACTGCAAGTCAATGGAGCTGCATCAATTTGCGCAAGTAGAAGAGCTAGCCAAATATGTACCAGTTATTTTACATTCTGAGAAGACAATGTTCATAATTGAAAGTAATACCAAATGCTCTTAGCAAATACTATGAATTATTCAGATTAAATATAGAGCCTTCAAATGACTCTATAAAATGTTCTAAACAGCTGTGCCTTGTAATTGGAACTGACTGACAAACTGGAAAGTATTGAATGTAGTCTGAATTGGACTTGATATCTGAGTAAAATGAGTATAACACTAACCATATTCTAGAACCTGGCTGGTTTTCTGCTAAATTCCTCTTCAGGCCTTTTCTTCCTTGCAGCTGCAATAATCCCAAGTGAAGCAAAGCATGTAGCTCTGTGTTTGAAGTATAAGGATTGCAGGTTCTTTCATGTGTTCAGCTCACACAGCACGAATGAGGTAGACGATGAAAACAGGTTTGGAGTGGAATCAGTGACTGTCTACTATTTATGTACACTTCACCTCCTAGAATAAAGCAATTTTTACTTTTCAGCTCTAGTTTCAATTTGTAAAAGCTAGAAAGGATTCACAGTGGAAACTGACTTGTAAACAACTGTATTTGTGGCTATTTATCAAGGGCCTGTCTACTTAATTCAGAACAACTACATCCTATCTTCAGAGGCCTGAATACCTTGTTTAGATGGCAGGTATTTGAAGACTAATGTTTCATTGTCTGAAGTGGTATATTTGAGTATCTGAAGTGTGAGAGCGTTATTCAAAAGAGAAAGGAACAGAAAGTGCTCAGCATTTTTTTGAAAACCAGATCTTCTAAAACATTTGAAAGTGGGAAGCAAAACTTTGAGGATGTTCACTCTTGTCATAAGAGCTTAGCTTAATTCAAATTGTGTCCTGGTGTTGGCTCTTACACACCATGTTCTCTGTTTGCAGTATAGTAATATATACTTTTTATTCACATACTTTGTTAGCTTCAGCTTGATACCTCAGGACAAGCCCTTTCAACTTGAACTATTGAAGATCTGTTACAAAAGAGCCTATCCTGTAGCCTCTTTAGGCTCTTCCCTTCAGTTAAAGTGGAATGGGGCAAATAACTGTCTGGTGAATGTTTGGGGTAATGCTTATAACATGGATTGTGTTTGTAAACAAGGCAGAATGGAACATGTTCTCCTTCTAGAGAAGAAAAAGCTTGGGAGAATCTTATCACTGTATATAAATATCTGAAGGGATAGTCCAAAAAAGACAGCCAGCCTTTTTTTTTTCTGGTGCCCAGCAACAGAACAAGAGGCAACCAGCACAAACTGAAACCTAGAATGTTCTGTCTAAGCATAAGGAAGAACTTGTTTACTATGAGGGTGACCAAGCACTGGCAGCAGTGGCCGAGAGAGGTTGTAGAGTGTCCAGAAGGCTTTTAGATATTAAAAAGCCATCTGGACAAAGTCCTGGGCTACAGGATGTAGGTAGCCCTGTGTGAACAGGGAAGTGGGATAAGTAGACCTCCCAAGCTCCCTTCCAACCCCAACCATTCTGCAATTCTGTTATAGTGTGGGGGTAGGTTTGCAGTGCTCTGCACCATTTCTAGTGATTGACTGTGATGTTACCTGTTATAAGCACAGGACAGCCAGTAATCTGATGTTGGATGTATTTTTAAGAGGATTTTTTTTGACACTCACAGCATCCTAGGACATTTTCTCCTAGGTCATCAAAAACACGTGGTTGCTCAATCATAAAGCTTTCAGGTTAGACATTATTTCAGCAACTCAGTGTAAATGTCATACTCTGCTGGAGACATATTCCCATTCTTTGGCAAGAACACTGTGTAAGGCAGAAAAATAAATAACATGAAAAACAATGACGGAACAATGATGGCAGTAAACTGCACTTATTTAAAAATTTTTTTCTCCCCATAACTGCTACCTACAAGCCAGAGTAGATGGTGGACAGTTTGGAAGATATGTACTCTGGTTGCCTTAGGAAACAAACAGACCTCAGGGCAGATTCATAATGAAATATCTAATGCACCCCTTGTGAAAGAGATACCTTCTGTTATTTTGTTTGGCAGATTTTCCTGAAATGTCCCTTATTTCAAATACTTTCAAAAGCTTCAGACAACAGACTCGTGGGCAGGGTGTGAACAACACATTGCATCATTTTATTACTTAGAGTACCAACAACAGGCAAATCTATCTGCCCAAATTTCCAGAACTTAGAGGATTTTCAAAAGAATAAATAAAATAAAGGTGCAGAAATTGAAAGTGACCTTAATATATTGATATTTATGTCAGATTGATACCGTGCTTTTTTGGAAATTACTCTAGGTTCTCACTGATATATTCAGGTATCTTAAACCTTCAAGCATCTGGGATAAGAGCTTGATTTTTCCTCTCTTTCACCACAATGTTGCAATGATTTCCTTGGTGTTGCATCCATATAAAAAATTGAGAGTTAAATCTCAGTATTTCAACTGAATTGTATTCCTTATTTGCAAGATAACCACATTTCTGAGACTAGTGTTGTGTGCAGCAAATGCACATAGGACCATATAATCAACATCTAATTAGGCCCACTTCATGTTAAATTTTCTTAATGTTAACTTTCTTAGAGATACAATTTTTTCCTTTAGCCATTATAGCAGTTGAATTTTAATTACATTACCAACAAAAAGCTCATTAACGTCACGTAATTGGCAGCATTTCCAAAAAAACCTGAACTAATTGAGTATTTTCTGAAGAGTTCCCATCAAAGTATAATTTAACCATTACAAACAGCTTGGCAACTACATTTACATAAAGATGTATCTAAGGAATGTTCTCATGTGTGGAAAATCAGATTTGATATTGCCATTAACAAACGAAGGAAGCTGTTACATAGCAAATCACTTCCACATTTTAATTATTTTGGCCAAACCCCATGTTTTTGTCAAGAAAGTCAAATGAAAACCCTTGCTTTTCGACAAAAAAGCAGCAACTGGTCTCTGACTGAGAGTTTTGAAGCCACTTGCTTTGTGGGAAGTCAACACAATCTATTTCAGATTATTTTGTACTCTCAACAGCTAATAGCAAAGATGAGATATTGTGTCAGAAAGACCATGGTTCTTATGCAGTAGACTAATTCAGAAATTTTCAAACACATCATCAAGGAATTTTTTCATCTACAATGGATCTCTTGCCAATTATCTTGTTAATATTCTTATATTATGACGGGACTGGTTTAATTACTAATCAAAAGAATACAAGTATTCCAATCATTATTAGCTTCTAGCAATTTTAAAAGACTCCCTAGAATAGTTTCTCTAGAAACAAAGCAAAGAAAGCTTGCACAATCCTTTGATCCTTCCCCTCCAGTCTGGGATGAATGACACTGAGATCAATTTGAATGCTGAGGTGATAATTAGAAATTAAAAACGGTTCAATATGGCTCACATACTTTGAATACAGGTAAAAAAGCCACTGATATATAATAGTTATCATGAATGTCCTGCTTTCATGCTTAAACCCGAACACTGAGAGTTTTGTAGAATCAAGGTTTCAAATAAGAGTTGAATAAAATTTGAACTAATCATTCAGTACTCTTAATAAGAGTTAAATACTGTGTGTTCCTATCCCTGCTTGGATTCTTTACAAGAAGTTGGAAATAAATTTTGAGAAACTGGATCTTGTTAGGATGCTTGCACTGCTTCCTTTGTCCTTTCCCATTTTACAGTTCTAGTTAACAGATGCAATCATATTAATCTGACAGTGTGCACTTGCAATGAACCACCTTTTGCGGACTGCAGAATGTAAGTTTAAGCAAGTTGGCAATAGATGCACAAGACCTTTTACATTCCGATTTATTTTTTTCTGTCAAACAGATACCAAATGTGTCAAAACATTTGTTACCATAACATTTGCTAATATATAATATCAAAAGTGGATGTAAACATCAAGTTTAAAATTTCAAAGTTCCTGTGATCAATTCACCTGAAAGCTATACAACTTGGGCACTGCTATCATTTCATTCTCCCAGAGATGTCTCAGATGCCTTAGTGTGATCTGAGCAGCCTACTTATTCTGACAAAGAAAAACACTGTTTGAGGAAGTGGGTCATATGTGTGTAGAGATGTTTGCTGGAAAGGCCTGGAATTCCATGGTTCTGATCAGTATACCACTGAAAGAAAAAAACAAAAACAAAACATAAACTCCTTATGTTATGTTTTCAATTCTGCAAGAGTTAAACAATACAGAAAATGTATTTCATTGCCATACAGAAGAAAGTGGATGGCTCAAGAAAACAGAGGAACTTGATAATTCCTTAATATATTAATATTCTTGCTGGAAAAAGTTTCTAAGCCTTCTGTTACTTAAGAGTGAGCAGTACTGCCTCAGTACTTACAAGCCAGTTGTATCAAGTCAGACAAAAGAGCCTTGAGATGCTATTAGGGATGAAATACTCTTGACCTACTCCATGGCCTGGGCAATAGGGGTAAGAGTCTTTCTTAGGAATGAATACTGGGCTCTAAGCAACAAAATTTCAGCTAAATGTTGTTTGAATTCTATTCAAAACATCCTGCATTGCACCAGGGCCATGAACCTTGTAAATGGTGTACTGGAAATAAAACACACATATGAATTATGCTAACTCAGAAGTATCTGCCATTCCACAGTAGCTGAACCAGAATGACTACAATTGCATACAGTATTCCAGATACTTAAGAAATAACCCAGATTTGCTAAATATCAATGAAGGAGGCAGAAAATGTGTAATACACAAAAGGGCCTACAAATCCTTGTGATCCCTTTTAGGGGAGTTCATGGCCCTGCAAAACCAGACTTGGGCAGAAGGCCAGGATGTTTGATAACTTTGGTTATTAGCCCTGGGAAAAACAGTTTGGAAGTAGAAGTTAGCATATAATTTGGAACTACGTTTCCCCTGTTTATTTCTCCTTTATATTCTGCAACCTCTTGCCTATATGTTTCTCTCTTTGCCTGGACCTGCTATCCCATATAAGTTTTTCAGAGAACTTTTTTTTGCTGATTCTGGATATACTATTTGAATACCTTACACCCTTTTTGCTTGTTTCACTTTGCGCTTGTGGCAGGCAAGTTCAATTCAAGATAGAGTCTACCACAACCAGTGACAATTTGGCTCCAGAAACCAGCTCTTTCATCTTCCTCTTTTACTAGGTATTAAAAACACTCATAAGGAGGCTGGATTCTTATTCTTCTCCCTGGCTCATTTTAAAAGCCTCCAAGTTATTCTCGACAAGAGGAAAATCCTGCTAGCATCCAAAGGGCAAGGGGAAAAAAATAACAAATGCACTAGCAATTGCCAAATTTTGAAGCATGTTCAGTTGAACGGAGTTGTTAAAAACACTGCCAAATATCTGATAAGCTTATTGATAAAGTTACAAACCACTTTTCAAAATAAAAAATAGTCTATTATTTACCATTGCCTGGAAATCCACCTGTGCATTAACCAGAGCTTTTGCAATTTGTGCTGAGTTCTGAAAATGTACATTATCTAAAAAATGAAAAAAGAGATTGTCTGTTGAAACATATTAATACCACAAAAGCACAAAGTTATAGTGCATTTAGCTGTGTCCACTAATTATCAAGAGACACAGTTGACTTTAGTAAGAATGAGCAAGCATCTTATGATAGGTCATATGGAAATCTACCAAAGATCTAAGTCCTGACCCAATCAAAGATAGATGCTTAATGTTTTTCAAACAAAGTGATTCTGGCTCTATGTTTGTTCTGCCATTTGCAAACCTCACCATCTGCTGTTCCATGGATGAGAAGATACTCTACGTTTTGGAAATTCTTTGCTCTTGCCATCACAGTTGAATTCTGTTGAGAGGAAAAAAGAACAGTTCAGCAACTTCAATTTAAACCACTCATTCACAGTGCTGAAAGGCTTTCATTACCTAGTAGAAAAACAATCAAACAGTTGAACTGACATGACAGCAATGACTTCGTATCAATCTGAGATTACAATAGAAGCCTTGTATATGGCTGTATAGGTATATATATATCAGCCGCTACAGAGGGATCTGAACAAGCTGGATCAATGAGTCAAAGCAAATTGTCTGAGGTTCAACAAGGCAAAGTGCCAAGTCCTTCTCTTGGGATACAACCACCACATGCAGCACTAGGGGCCATGTGGAAGGGTGGTTGAAAAGATCTCTGGTGGAAAAGGACCTGTTGGTGTTGGTTGACAACAGCTGAACATGAGCCAGTGCACGCCCAGGTGGCCAAAAGGCCAGTGGCATCCTGGCCTGTACCAAAAGTAGTGTGGCCAGCAAGACCAGGGAAGTGATCATCCCCCTGTGCTGGCCACTGGTGAGGCCACACTTCTAATCCTGTGTTTAGTTTTGGGCCCCTCACTACAAGAAAGACATCGAGGTGCTGGAGTGTGTCCTGAGAAGGGCAACAGAGATGGGGGAGGGCCTGGAGACTGAGTCCTGTGTGGAATGACTGAGGGTGTTTAGCATGGAGAAAAGGAGGCTCAGGAGGGAGCTTAACATTCTCTACAACTCCCTGAAAGTAGGTTGTAGCCAGCTGGGGGTCAGCCCCTTCTCCCAGGCAACAACCAACAACACCAGAGGAAATGGCCTGAAATTGTGCCAGAGGAGTTTAGACCGGATATGAGGAAAATTTTCTTCATGGGAAAGGGTTGTCAAGCATTGGAACAAGCTTCCCAGGGCAGTGGTTGAATCACCATCTGGGAAGGTATTTAAAAGACGTGTAGATGTGGCACCTGGGGACATGGTTTAGTGGCAGACTTGGCTGTGTTAGGTTAATGGCTGGACTTGATGATCTCAGAAGTCTTTTCCAAACTAAATGATTCTGTGCATCTGTGATCTGTGACTTTGGCTTCAGGACAGGAATACCTACAAATAAGTACTGTTTTTTTCTTACATCATTTGTATGTGTTATGAAAAACACTAGCAGGAGAAAGAATATTAATCTGCGTCATATTGATGATGTCTGTCCATAGAAGATCCCTGTGCAAGCTTGGCTTGCAGCAGATAGCTCTCTGTGCTGTCAAAAATGTCTCTACTATCAGAAACAGATTTGATATTTAATGTCATTTCTAAGGGCCAAGACATACAAAGAACAGCACTAGTCATGTCATTCCCAGAATGCTCTAATTCCCAGCTACACAGACAGTTCTACCAGAGCTGTTTGGTATTGAGCATTTCTGTTCTTTGAGTTGGGATGGAAATACGTACTGAGAACACAATTCAAATCTTTAACAGGAGTCTTTCCACTAAGTTCTTTGGATGTTAATTCAGGCCTCTCTGTATCCAGAGCTGGTGTATGTGCTGCTAGAGGAAACTACAGACTTCTTATCAATGTGAAGAAAAGAATGGCAACCTGTTCCAGGTAGGGGAAGCTGCTCTGATAATTTAGTATGCTTATGATCTTACCATCAGAGAGCTAAATTTGCGTGAAGCACTTTGCATATTACAGCTAACAGTACCAACCAAAACATTATCAACATCAACATTTTAATCCCTCTCACTTGAGTTCTTTTCTAGGCTAATGGTTTGCACTGGCAGAACAGTCTGACTTATCCAAGTAAGAAAAGAAGGACTTCCATTCAGCATTTTTTGGATTTATAAATACAAACCCACAATTAATTATGTAGACAAGAATTTCACGGCAGTAGCTTAGCTACAGCAGAGCTGTACCATGAGAGCTGGTGGGCCACTTTCTTTCTTCACTGTTCCACTTATCCATGGAAGTGTGATTCAAATTTAAGGCAGATCAGCACAGAAACAGAATTCTCACCTTGTAGTGCTCAAGATTATCGGACTTTATAGGAAGACCCATAAATCGTTCTGTGTAGATTGATGCTGAAATTAAAGAAAAAAAAAGGTGTAGATAAAGAAAGTGCAGATATTTTGTGGCTTCAGTGACACATAGGAAATAAATGATGCGTAACTGTGTCTCTTCTGCTTGGTTTCCCCATAATACACCAAATTTAAGCATATTTTAAAAATCAGCTATGAAGGATAATTATTTACTGTTTTCCATCTTCAAAGAAATAGTGGTTTTATACTCATCTGTAGGTTTTGTGGATAAAGGTAATTAATTGATACTGTTTTACGCTGTTGAGTTGAACTCCAGAAGTCAGTTGAATGAGGCAATGAGCCAATAAAGGCACATGGTGGAAAGATGACACAGACTAATTCTAACACCTTAAAAACAGGAGGCGAGGATTTGTATGTGTATAAACAGTAAATATGGATATGCATGTTGTCCTCTTCCTATTGAACGTATATATGCAGCAACCAGGGAGAACAGGAAAGGATACAGGCATGAACTGAAAAGGTGGCCCATTGCTGTTCAGGTCTCTGTTCAATTCCTTTTTCTAACTATAACAAAGACTGGTAACAGATTTGACAAAATAAATGTGAATAACTGAACAGTATCCATCACCAAGAAATCAGTAGAAACATCTCTCTTTGAGCTGCCTTGGTATTTGTACTTTAACTGGGAGCTGTTATGAAAATTGATGGAAAACTGACACAGCAGCTGTTACTACCAGAAAAATACTTTCGTTATGACCTTGCCTTGAAAGAGTAACTGACACATATTCAGCAGTCAAGCTGCAGGATTACAAGAATTTTATTTATTTAATGGAGTCAGGGCTTTCTGACAAAGAAGAGCTGTCATCTTTCCCTCTCAAAAGTCAGGTGATGGTCATTGTAATCATTAAGGAATTAGGATTGTCTACCTTGCCCAGTTTGATACACTGTATTAGAAAAATTTTGTTAAAAAATAGAAATGAGAATCCTCCCAGGAAAAGAAAATGAATCAATATACTCTTGTTCCCATGGTTCATTATGTATCATAAACATGTGCTACCACTGAGAGCTAAAGATATGTACTGTGTCTCCCAGATCAGCCAAGCAAGGCGTCTGAAGATAATTTATAATAAACTAAGTACCAAAAAAATTTAAGTAGCCTATCTTTTATCAAAATCCTTTATCATTCCATGAAAACAGAAAATGTGCAATATCTGTTGTCAACACAGTGTCAAACAACCATATTGGCCTTAAGTTTTCAATAAAATAGACTTTTTCAGAATGGCTGGCATTTCTACAGTATTCTGAGCCAATTTTTCCACTCACTTCTACCAGTATAGCTACAACAAGTCCACAGAGGTCAGCTGAATTGCATTATAATGACTAAGTGGAAGATTCAGCTTGTCAATTATTGAAGAAGGAAAAACAGATGAATTTAAATAAATTTTAATAAAACAGTCACAGATATAATTCTTTTAACTATACCTTGTCCCTGAATGGAATTTTCTTTTCCATCTTATAACTGTTCAGCTGTTATGAACTCTGACTCAAAATGGAGGGGGTGGGACAGCTTCTGACAAAAGATTATGGTCCAGAATCTCATCTGTGCATCTGAAAGAGGGTTGGACAGAATTTAGAAGCTCTAGGGGCCAGTGCATCCTCTGACATATTGATACTACTCAGAGACTCAAGGATGTAACATCCTGTAGTTTTGCCCCTAACACAGTTCACCCTAATGTTAGCATGATCTGTTTGCCAAAACTTATGACTCATGACTTCCTTCTGTTTCCTTCCTTCCTTAGTGGAGGTACATTTGCCTGTTTGGATTTTATAGTGTTTTCAGCAAGATTCTTTAATTGCCTCCTGAAAATTCAGCTGACATAAAGGTTTCAATGGTGCAGGTCTAATCTACTTAAAAACTTCATTTGAATTGTAATACTGGGAAAAATTTTTATTACCTGTCTTCTATTAAGGTACTTCTGCAAAATCAGTGCTTTATGCCTGCATTCTGGAAATAATTTTGTGATCATGAGTAAAAATGTCTTAAAATATCTTGATGCCAGTGAAAACATGAAGACTATGCTTCCTGTGTCATACAAATATTTTCCCCTTTGTTTGCAAAACACCATAAATACAAGGAATGTCTGTGCTAGCAGTCAGGGAAGGAATCTTTCCCATTTAACCAAAAAACTTTCTCATAACCAAGACTTCTTAGAAAACGACCATATGCTAAGTAAATGTGTTCAAAGTGCTACATTTTACTCATTGAAAACATTCATGCCATGATTTTTTTTACACTAAGGTTCCTTTACACCATGCCAAAAGCTTAACAGGTCGGCAAGTATGACTATGTGCCTGCTTTATACACACAGGAAGGCCTTGGGAATACATTCCGAGAGTTCTTTCCTCTCAATAGCTTGGAGCCTAATTCCATAAACATAAATAAAACATGTATTGCAACACAACAATACAGGGAGGGGTGGCTGAGAAATATTTAAAGGAAAACTTATTTAATTAAAAAAATACTGTATCAAACACAATAGCCCTTCTCTTTTCCACTGCTTTTGGGAAACAACTTTGCAGTCATCAGAAATACTGACTCCTGACAGAGGTCATCTGTGGTGTCAGAAGTTGAAACGTACTGCGATTCTGTTACTGGCAGATAAATCAGTTCAGCTGTTTCTGAATACAGTGATAATGTTTTAACAGGATTTTTAGGCAGATCACTCCTTAATAGCAGTTTATTGAGAGGGCTTTATACACTTACTGTTACAGAAGTGCATATGGAAGTATCCAGGCATACCTTCTTTGTGACAAAGTCAGTTCCAAACTGCCAGTTGCAGTCAGTTATTTTAAGCAAGAAAAACATTAAACTTAAGGTCTTAAAAGTTTTAAATCAAGGTAATTTGAATGACTTTGTGTTTCAAATTGCCAATCTCCTGCAATGATTTAATTTAAGAAGTCATTAAATGCTACGTCTTGCTTTCCAAGTCAGTATTTATGACAAGTTTCCATACCGTAATATTCCCAGCTGGAAACAGGAGCCACAGCCATTCCGCATTTAAATACTCCACTGCCAGATCCAAGTGCCAAAGAAGTTACATACCCACCATAGGACTAGGAAGAAATCACAGACAGTTTAAAATTCCTGGTGAAGTATCATTCTGTTTTCTGAATCAAACTCATATAAATTAATGCCAAATTAATTAATTTGCTTTGAATGCATGAAGGACAAAGTAACAAAAGGTTGAGGTTTTCTGAAATTAATTTATTGATTTCAAATGGATCTGATGTAATATCTTGTGAGAGAGATCAGAAAAGTTTATAGAATAATTTCTTTTTTCTACTTCTTCAATGTTTATCACAGGATACTGCTTTTATTACCATTTACAATCACAGAGAAATTTAAGTTGGTAGTGTCCTTCGTGGTAATCTAATGCAATCTATAGCTCAAAACAAGGCTAACTTCAGATGTAAATGATACCCATCACAGTCACATCCATAGTACACATCCTCTCTACTCAATCTGCTTCAACAATGATCACTATTGGCATCATTTTTTTCCTAAAACCAAAAGGAAACTTTCCTTCTGGCAACTTGTATTCATTGACTCTCATCCTTTCAAGGTGCACCTCCAAGAAGAGTTATAGGTTTTTTCTTCCTTTAACAAACTACTGAGTTTTTGCTAAAGATTAGCATATTGAACCAACTCAATCATCAGTACTAATATACTCATTTACTTCAGGAAGGAGCAATTCCTCCCAATTGCCTACCACTGTTCCTTGTATTTTCTGGCCTGATTCCTCAAACTGGGACCCAGAAAGGAAGAATAAGTTCATGGCCAGAAGTAGGGTAAAGTAATAAGTAACCCTGGATATAAGAATAGATCTATGAAACTGAGTGAGGCCAGTTGCTGAGACAGGAAAATAATATAAATAAAAAGCCTTTGGTTTGTCTCTCCACAGGATGTGGAACTGAGGTTGGAAAAACTCATATAAAGTCGTTGGAAAAACTCATATAAAGTCTTTGCAAAACAATGGGCTTCTGTTTACCTTGGAATGGAGGAAGGGACAAAAATATGGTGTGTCATGAAAAATTCTGAAGATTACTTCAGTAGCATATGAAAGACTAAGGGAAATAAGCAGAACTATTAAATATTTTTTTTTGTACATAAGTTAAGTTAGTCCATCCTTCCTCTTGATATTCCAGCTTGAAATGATAGTGAGGGATATACTGATAGAAAGAGTAATTTAATATCATTTTTCCAACTCATTTGATTTGCTCATTTGATCTTTCAAAAAATCAGTCCACAAGGCTAAAAAGCGATTAGGATTGGACAGATAAACCTATGCACTGTAACAGGCCGAGAGATAGAGTTCACAACACAAATTGCTTTAGTGGTTATTTAAGAGCTTTTGCTATCTTGAAGAGCTTGGTGAGTCTGAAAGCACGAGTTCATGCACACCCACCAAGCTGCAGCCTATAAATGAGGAAAGACCTTTTAACTCCTTTCAAAGTTTACCAACCAGGAAATGGTATAATAAATTGGAAAAAAATTGGAAAAAAGGACTGATGGATTTGGCAGTAGTGCCTTTATTTTAATATTATGTCCACTACTGGGACACAATGTGTGCAAGCTCTTAGTTGGTTCTGGAAACATTGTGGTGAAATAAAATATGATGTGATTTAAAAACGAAAATATTTTCTTGTGGCCTTAAATTACCTAATGTCACTTTAGAATTATTCACTTCTAAGTGTCTGTGTCACTTAATTTCACCATATGGTACCAAATTTATTCTGGTGTTACAGTAGTAACTGTACCAAAGTAACTTAAATATTAGTTGGTAGAAGCTTCATAGAAAGATTTTAGCAACTCTGCTCTGCTCATGTACTGTCTAAGATCAGGCAATACATCTGGCTATTAAGGTTCTGGGAGCATTACAAAGCAAAATACATGAAAAAAGCAAAGATGAAAAACAGACTGGCTAATAATTTGGAATGACTCCCATACTGTCCAATTTTTCCACTCGGTAAAGCTGTCAATGTTGTATACCCCTCAGACCCAGATTCATCCCTAATGACCATTGCAAAGCCAGTCAAGCACACAGTGATTCAGGATGATGCAGGGGTCACATTTTCTGATGAGAGATAGTCATAGGACTTTTCTCACTATTTTAATCTCAGATCAGAAAGGACAATACTTGAATTTTGACACCAGGCCAGTAAGTCCCTAAGTTAAAAGTAAGCCAATTAAAATGTCTCAATCTGGCTTAACTTCAAGTCCAAACAATGTATTAGATATGAGCTTTTCAAAATTCCCTATTGAGCTGCCAAAGATTCCTTTTTAGGGGCTTGCACAGTTGCAATTGCATGTAAGTAAGTACCAGCAGGAACCATCCCCTTTGGCAATACCATCACACATGGGCAGAAGAAATTTTATACATATTTAAGACAGAACTAGGAAGAATGAAAAAATTCTGCTGCAGGAGTATTTAAAGATAGATATAAGAGCTCCAATCACTTACCCAGCCCCATATTGCTATTCGTTTCTCATCAATAAAGCCCATTTCTATAAATTTTCTGTGGAAAATAAAATCACAGAAATAAATGCATTATTACAAAAAAATTGCTAGTACAATAAAATTAGCACAAAATAGTTTTTCTTTCACTTTTTTACCACATATCCCAGCAATCTGAGCAAATTGACAATGAACATAGCATGCCTGATTTCTACAAAGCATCTATTATTCAATAAATAGGTGTTGAAAGGGAAAAGGAAGAATTTTTCCTGAAAGAATAAAATATACTGAAATTAACACTTTCATCATAATTATTTTTGTGCCAGTGGGTGAGGATCATTTTCATTGCTTTAGTGCCAAAGGTGCTGCATTACCATTAACATCCAGACGTTATTGTGCAAGATAGCCAACATATTGATGTGACAGTGAGTTAATTGATTTCTCAAGAGGAACCATATCAACTTCCGAGGAGATCAGGGATTTCCAGAAGAAATCAGGGGGTTTTTTTATGTGCCTGGAAAGTAAAAAGTTCTTGCGGCTACTTTAATAAAAAATAAAAATGAAGGAATCATCTACTAATGCTCCAAGTAGGAAATAAGCTTGAAATGTATGAAACGTGCAACCCTTCTTATGCTCTCAGGAGTCAAGCAGGTCAAAGAGAATCACAAATATTAGGTCTGCTACAAATATCCTGCATCAGAGTGTGGAGACTGTATTTCTAAAGATGTATTAGCAACAGCAAAGAAAAGAGGATGAGGCAAAAGACCACAAAGGTTTGAGAGTGACAGATAAACAGAATAGGTTCAGATACACATCAGGACACATCCGTAGCCTTATCTACTAGGACAAGCACAAGCGACTTAACACCAGAAATGATGGATACTATCTGGGTGGGACAGAGTTAGAAATGCCAAAAAATTATTCAGCTTTGTTATATTACTGTCTTAATCCCTGGGGCTCCACCTACAGTATAAGCCCCTCCAAGAACTTCCCACCAGAGCACAGAACCTCTCTAAAAATCATGCGTCTTAAACCATGTGTTAGATCAGGAAGATGGAATGCACTACATTTAACTGAATAAAAATTTAGTCTAGGCGCTGACAGAAAATTGGAAAGTGTGAAGTCTGAGGTCATTTTTTCGTGGTCTGTCTCAGCAGATTTTGCAACTGCAGAATCAGTTTAGGTTCCCTCTGATATTTTATGTCTGGGTGACAATTCAAAATAACAAAGAATCATTCTTGTGGTATTTTGAAGTATGTCACTTCTCCTAAAAGTTTCAGGATAGAAAATAAAATAATGGAATAATAGAAAAACTTGACATGATATTCAGCTATTCTGTTTCATTTATCACTGAAAAGGATAACGGTGCGTTTATAACATTGAGGAGGAAATGAATTACCACAAAGCAGAAAGAGGAAGGAACCGATATCCTCCTTACACAGACTTGTCAGTACAGGCAGTGCTCTCAAACAAACAGAGAAAGCTGTGAAAACCTGGGTTGCTACATCCAATTTCTAGCTAAAGATACTTAGTCGAGTCTGGAGGAAATAGGGTATTTACTGTTGCACCTGGAAATCTCTCCATACTCTGATGGGCCAAATTCCACACCAAAGGCTAGGCCAAATTCCTGCCTTGCAGTCATCTCTGTGGGGTTCAAACTAACGCTTCTTCAAATGCTTACTTTAGCAGTGCTACTGCATCTGTAAGATTGTAACAGACAACCTTTCTTCACAATCCTCAGCTTCCACTCTGTCCCAAAACCTCTGCAGAGGGAATTGGTTTCCCTTGGAACACTTTTAAGTGTTTTCATGCAAAGGAGCAGCTGTTGGGGAACATTTATCAGGGGACCACAGGTACTTTCTGTTCTTAACTATCCTACAACAGCACGGAATGCAAGTTTGTGACTAATTGACCTCTAGAATGTTTGTGTCAGGTTCAGTTTTGCTACAAACTTCTCATTTGACCTTTAGCTGATCAGTGAAGCACATCACTGTAGATGTCTGGCTAATCTCTATGGTCATTGAGGTAGGTTTGCCCTACAGGAAATAACTTCAGAAAAATGGATAATTGGCTTACCTCTCACCACTGACAATTGTATTTCCTTAGGCTTAGGATTGAAGCCTCTGATGATTCTCTTGTACAATGCAAGTGGTGAGGTCCAAATGTGGACTTCGTGGTATATGGACTTAATATACCAGACAAAACCTCACTGACATCAAACAAACACTAATATTTTATTTTTACTAGTGTTTTTGTCTTATATCCTGGAGACCTCAGCTCTTCAGAAGAAAAGGTGAGAATTTAATACTTCTTTCGCATTACCTCTTCTAGGCATGGAAATACAACAGCCATACAGGGAGATAGTCTACTTACTTGACTGCTGAGATTTGGTCCTCAACTTCATAGACTCCAAGTCTTCGATATACTGCATGCAAAATCTTGTCACCTTGATAAGCTGTCCCTCTGCCATCCACCAGAGCAACGATTATTCCCTCTTTGCTTGCAAGATAGGTTATCCAGCTAATGCTAAATGTTTCCTTTACATTCTGACTGCAAGGTCCTCCATACCTGAGGATGAAAATTCACACATTTTCCACTCATACTTACAAATTTATAAATGGTTGTTGGACACTGGACTATAACTATCAGTACTTCTAACATTTTCTCCACATATATTTTGCTACATGACCGTGGTTCAGAGAGCTCAGCAGACAAACAGTTCAACTACTATTTTCATGTATTTATGAGATTTAGATATGCTATCTAAAATCCATTTTAATCATTTAGGTCTTATTCCTAAAGCAAATAATTAGTTTCAGCTCAGACTAAGGGGTGCAGTATCAGCTGCTTGTCCTAAGGGGAATCCTTGGAAGAGCCATCCCTCTAAGATTCAATTCTTTGCTCTCTCCAAATTCCTTAGGTGTAACAGCACTTTTTGGTGCGTTTCTGAATTTGACTTCCACATGCAGTCAGTAATGCCAAAGAATAAAAGGGAAAGAAATACAGCTCCTTACACTTTTTGGCTATCCCCAGACCTCATTTGTTTCAGTAGGGAATATCATGTGCTCTTGGAGCTGCAGGCAGAACACACCCCACATAGCTGAGCAATACAGAGACAATCCTCATGAGAAGATCCTAACACTAATTACACATTTGAGCTCAAGGACAGGCCTCTTCTACTCTAACCTTCAAATATACTTAGCATTCTTGGACCTTTGGATCATCACTGGTTAATAAAAAATTATGTAAATTTATTCCACCCACTCAGCTCTCCTTTCTGAATCTTTGCTTTTTTTTCACCACTGCAATTTTTATTGCCTGCAATAAATTATGTCAAATGCTCTTAAAAAAGCAAGTCCACATGGCTTAGATTTTTTTTCTTCTTAAAAAATGAAATAGGCTCTTGTAATTTTCATATTAGCAGAGCTGAAATCGATACTTTCAGACTATCTCATGATAAACAGAAGCAGTAACAGAGCTAAGATCTCTGTTCTTATGATAAATCTTACATGATTTTAGCCTTTCTCTTTCTCTGAGAGAGTAATCCCTATCATGCTAAGATTAACATTAAAATCCTCATCAATCTCCACTTGGTTGAACTTCTATTCCAGAAATACATTGAAAAAACAACAACAAACAAAACAGAATTAAGTAGTTTTGCTTCATAAAATGTTGCAAATGTCCCAGGTTTTGTTAAATTAGAAAAAGTATGTTCTAACAAAGCAACAGCGTTCATAGAAAAGAAGTGTTACATACACCTGAATAAGCAGAGGGTACTTCTTGGATCTATCAAACTGTGGAGGTAGAAGCATTTTGTACCACAAAGCTAGAAAAGACAAATTAAAATTAGATTCTTAATGGTTGAAATGATTCCTCTAAGCATAATCTGGAGTCTGGTGTAGCAGTATATGAACATGAATCAGCACATAGTACACAGCACATGAACTGTGAATCACAGAACTGATGCAATTAACTGTTTATATTGAGCTGTTGAAGAACAGCTTTGAAGAAATAAAGTAACCACTTTAATTTAGCTATACATTAAATTATTATTTCACAAAAGTCTAGGTTCTCAGTTTTCCCAGGTGCCTAGAAAAGCATAACTGTTGTAGGATTATCAGATGTTAGTTTTGGAAACTTTACACTGATTTATTACCATGGTAAAGTCACTACTGAAAAGAACAGTGCGTGCAAGTCAATATAATGCATAACACATGAACAGCAGTTTACATTTCACATTTTATTACCACCATATTTCATTGTTTTTACACAATATTTAAACTCTTTACCAATAGTATTAAAGATTTTTAAAAAACTTGCATTGGGAAACAAATGTATTTTAACTATTTTACTGAGAGATACCCTGAGGCATAGACAAATTAGCTGTTATTGAACAGGGCAGAACCAGGCCTCTCCTTCCCAATCTGACAGGCTAACAACTTTGTTCTACAGAAAGACAGTATTTACTATAAAAAAATTAGGGCAAAATATTAAAATGGTAGGAAAAAAAAAGTACAATAAAGATGTGTATTTCTTACTTATACCATCCACTTCAAGCTTATTAATTTCTTCTTTTGGCAGTCTGATCTCTTGCAAAGCAGACTGCAATTCCCAGTTGTCTTCCAATACTCTGAGCTCTAAGTAAAAGAAATGCCTGAATTATTAACTGATTTATTGTTAATTTCTCTTCAGTAATTAAGATTCCTTTACTTTGTGTTATTAGAACAGAAAGGAAATCTGTGAATTTTACAAGCAGAGTAATGAAATCCACTCAGACACTTCTAATTGGGCTCGATCACATAGCTAAATGAAAGAAAAGCACTGGTATTGCAGTGCACAAATACTCGTTAGATTTTTATAGGATGTACATTTTGCAATGCAAATCATTTCACATGTTGCCTCTGAGTGTTAGAGCCCCGCATGTTATGAAGAAACAGCTTTCTCCTGCAGAGCCCTCATCCCAGTTTTGTAAAATGGTGGGAGCTAGAAATGCAAAATTTGTCGCATCGCACAAAACAGAGTCCTGTATCTCCTGTATCTCCTTTCGTACTTAACAGACTAACATAAGTTTAACCTCTGAGACCCTTGGGCAGTGTGGTTAAGCACAAAGTCATCAGGGAATATCTTGTTTCTGGGTAATGCAGGAATTCAGTTTCTCAAGGGGTTATGGCAAAGCTTCACTTAACCACTGTATTATACATTCCTACACAAAGACACCAGACTTACCATCTAACTGTCCTTAGTACTGCTCACTGAGTAAACCTTTTGGGTTTTTTTCCCTTTTTTAAATCTAAACAGTACTAACATTTATTGTTTTACTTGCTTTAGACCAAATTTACAGTTACATAATTTAAAAATTACTATTTAAAATTTAGTTAATTTACAGCACAGGCTGTAGAATTATATATTATGAATCCATTGGGTCTTGTTTATGTGTTTTTCCATGAGTAGTGATGAAGAATATTGTACTTAATGAAAATCTGTGACTTTTAGCTTTACTTTCAGAATGAAAAAACCTTTTAAAACTGCATGAGATTTTTTTTTTTCCTTTACATTTCCCTTTTCCTTGTTTCTGGAAATGTTCAAAAAAAGTACAAGAAATATTCTTCTCGCAACATACATTGAGCTAGGTAGTCCTTAGGACGTGCCAGAAATATAATACTGGAACTTGTTCTTTCAAGGTACTCTTGGCAAGTTTTGCAGATTCAAGTGGGGTTTTTTTATGGCTGAAAGATCATTCTGCCTTTGGATGCTCATGCAAACTCAGCTGAACCCTTTTTCATCCTTCTTCTCAAAACTCCTGAAACTTCCCCATTACCACAACTGAATTGTAGGCATCCTGGAAGGAAATTCCAAACTGGTCTATGTCAGTTTAACTGTGTCCTACTAAAATTCATGGGTGATATAGTTTCAAAATGCTGCCAACTGCAATGAAAATGGATTTACTAAAAATAGTTTTGCACCACAGAAGAGATTATGAAAGCAAGGAACTTAAGGAAAATTAATTCAAAAAAGGTAACGAAGAAGTCAAAGAAAAGCCTGAATTTGTTTTTATTCCTGAGAATAACAGCACAGCAGAGGGAGGAATGATGAAACTAGTGGTGAAAATACATTACATGAAACTGTTCTCTCCCGTAGAGAGGTTAAGAAACATGTAACTGCAATTGGACACTTAGTTGCATTTCATGTAATTCATAGTTTGGTAAGATAGTAGGGTCCCTTTACATAAAAGGTAACAGTGAACCAGGAAGAACAGAGACCTATAACAATGGATTAAATATTTAAAAAAAAAAAAAAAAATCCATGCATGAACTGTATTTAAACCTTTAAATCTATTTAAACCTTCTTCAAGAGAAATACCAGAACACAGTGTTTCTACACCATAATTGCAATAGACATATTAACCTATCTTTTCCATTTGCAAAATTTTTTAAGTGGTTATAAAATAAGATGTACCAACTACTTCTGGAGTCTAAATAATATTATGTTGCAATTCACTGACTTCCACATGAATCACCATGGATTAAGTTAATTTAACAATATTGCGGCATTTGTCTTCCTTATGTTTTTGTGTATCTTTTGGTCAGACAAAACTCAGTTAACAGTGGGTTATCAATGCAGGCTGAGCTGTAAGGACCATTAAAAATATCAGTCTATTTCCACTGATTACTCAGGAATGAAGGGAATGCTAAATAACTGAAGTTTATACAGGACCATGCTAGTTTTCATAACATTTCAGGAACTGAGAGCTTAAAGTTGGAGAAGAACTTCTAAGGAAAAAACAAGGGACAGAGAGAGAAGATGCACTGCAGAACAATTAATATTTTCATAGTTAGAAAGTTCCTGCTTGGCTTGGTTGCAAACAGTCTTCACTAACAAGCTACTTAAAGAATAAGGGCTCTGAATGTTTCTTGCTGAAGACCACACTTTGTATCAATAATTACACCTTGTCTGAAGCAGTTATTTGAACTGATCATCTGAAAGAGCTTCTGCTCTTCTCTGATATCTTTACTGTTGGCTGAAGAGCAAGTCATTGATCCAAATTCTAATTAGTACAGCACAACAGGTCAAACTGTAAACTCTAAATAGTACACTGTTGTCTTTTGTATAAGGTAGTGTTGCCTCATGAAAAAGAAAATCTCGTGTTCATCCAAATGTGAAAATGAATAGTCTGGAAATCACAATAATTTTTTCTACAAAGTTTGACTCAAAATTTGGTAGACAAAGAGTTGGCCATGTTTATTTTATCCATAGTGGGTAAACAGGAAAAAAAGTGCTGGACTAAGGAACTGAGATAAAGGCATTGTGCGCTCATTCACTAGTTATTTTAATAGCAAACAAGATGAAAGGCTTCTTGATCGCAATCCTAAATATTGTATTAGAAGGCCTTTATCTGGATTAGACGTAAAGGAGTATAGCAATTGCTCAGAAATAGGCAGGATACTTGCAGTACCTCTATCACCATGGTTCTCAAAAAGAGTAGAAATGGGAATCCCAGGACCTGTTTAAGAATGATAAAAAGTCAGTTTACAGTTTGAAGCTGGAATTTGGCGATGCAGTGTGTATTACATTAACATTTTGGCAACTGACAGGAGTTAAATAGTTCAAAGTCAACACACAAATCTGAATTTTCTCTGCTGTATAACTCACTAGTCCCTGCTGCAATACATAAGCTACTGTGTGCAAAGACTTGTATATATACAGGCGTTGCTTAACAAACAGAACAGAAGCAACTTTAAATCTACTAATGCTTCCTCCCTAGAGATGAAGTGACATCTAGTTAATACCTGAGATGTGATTACATAAGGTGAACGCAGAATTATCAATGTGAAACATTCTTCTGAGAACATGTCACATTGTATTTGTGAAGGTGAGTGCCTTTCATATGGTGACGACCTTACTGACTATTTTGTGCAAGAATGATTGAAAGGTGTTGTAATTTGCTACATTTGGTTCTCTGCTCAATGGAAGTCCTAAGGAACTTTTCAGCTGATCAGTCAGTGCAGAATCAGAACAGTAAACTTTACAAGAAGTACACAAAAGGAAAACCTTGGCTACTTTCCCCCTTTTTTTTGATTGTGATGTCATTGTTTTTTGAATACAGCAGTGGATGAAACCTCAGATCACTGAAATCACCTAACTTATTACAAAAGAGTTAAGACTCCATTTAATACATGTGGTCTTGCAAGTGGTTTCAATGATCACACATCATGAATTTTTCCTAGATCAGTTATTAAAAATGTTCTCAGGTGCTACATAGCCGACATTTATGGCGGACACAGTTCTTAATAATTTCAATTGGGAAACACAGTAAAGCAGTTTCTCAGAGCTAACTTTGATCATGTAAATTGGAAATCAGTGTATGTTTCTAAATCCTGCTCTGGCTGCAGCAAGAAAAAACATGGCTCTCATGAGCTGGATTAAAATCTTTTTACTGACATGAAGAACATTAAAAAATGTCAATTTTTTTTTAAATCTTCAAAATCCCAAGATTCTTGTTGAAAAAGTAAAAAAATCCCGAAAATATCTGTATTTACCAAAACATTTTCACAAAATTTTTGAACATGGAAAGTCTTTCTGGAAATCTTTCCTGGTTATTGTGACATTTCTATGATTCATGCAACAATCATTTGGGATAATCAGTATTAACTACAGTGCTGATAAATTTGATTATATGTTTGCTCCCATGCTTTACGTACCATAACAGATCAAGGCATAATACTTAGAACGTTCACTGAATCTTGCTGTATAATACTGACATCTCTCTTTTCTTAAATTGCAAGTAATGCATTGTTTTCTCATAGGTTTACTTCCAATACTGATTCTAGAAGAAAAATAAAATAAAGCAATGGTTATTTTGCTGCAATTAACTTTACATGTGTCTGTCTCACATTCTTGAACACAGGAACTGTACTTTCAGAACAGTTAATTTAAAAATAAATGCTTGACCTTTTAATCAATTTTCCCCCAAGGGTATATTTAAATGTTAGATGTCGTTTCTCCTCAATTGTCGGATATAATCTGAGGTTAAGATTTAGTTAAAATAGCTTGTGAAATTGCACATTAAGCATCTTGAAACTAAATTGTTTTATTGACAAATTCACAGACATCTTCTATTAACCTAGTATCACTAAAATAATGTTGGTAACACTTACTTGTAAATATTCCTTCTTCCTGGGTAGCCTTCAAATTCATTGCTTGAATAGAAACTGTAAATTCATTTATATGTTAATAAATAATCCATAAAGTGATGACCTATGAACAAGCATCAAGATGAAAAGCCGTCTTGGAAGTTAATTTAGACTTTTTGAGATTTCTGCATGCGATGGAAGAGTAGTTAAGCTCATATACCTTTCATCTTAACAAATCTTTGCTCGAACTATGATTAGATGACACATAAGCCATATAAATAGGAGTTCTATCTTAATTCTCATGAGCTAATCTCTCCAATTATGTAAGCTGTTTCTATCTATACAGTAAGTTGAATGAGAGATCGTAAAAAGACAAGTTACTGCAAATTGTGTGAGGGTTACCCACATGATTAAATTAAGTATTTTTAAACAGGTTTCTCTAAAACAGGTGGTTAAAATAAATAGAAAACTGAGGGCAATTTGCAAAGAATCTTTCATAAGGAAACCATGTTTACAAACCTATGCAGTGCCTTAGCACACAAATTTGTTGTGGATTCATTCAGATAAAAACCAAATTACACCTAACTATAATCTGATGAGTTAACAAACAGTGTTCAAATGATTGTGTTGCTTTTACTGACAAGACTCACAACCTTTTTACTTCATGCCACTTACATTGCATCATTTGTTACTCTGAATATGTATATTGCCTCCCATTCGCCACTTGTAACTTGGATTGCATTCTCCTGTGTAGTGAGACATTTAAGTTACTGAATATTGTAGAATTATTTCAGGACAGTAGATCAATGTAGATCACTTTGCTTGACTTACCACAGAGCCATTGATGTAATGAATATGCTTATAACCATTTTTGTCACTAAAAATTTTGTAGTATGAACTGCTGTCTGATGTAAAATATGGTGCAGAAACAAAGAACTGAAACAATGGAAGAAAAAACAGTAGATGAGACATAAAACTGTCCAAGCTGTTTAGCAGATTATACTACACCTACTAAAAGTAACAAGATTATTTAGTCAGTTCAAATGGGACAAACTACTTTGCACAAGTTTGTACCTGTGATATTCAATCTCCCCATGATCACGTTACAATTTCTGTCATGTGGGATTTGTTGAACTGATAACATAGATAGCTCAAGCACCCCACAAATGTGAGCTCTCTACTTGTAAGTGGAATAATTTGTATATTCTAAATTACCTTCCTTTAGTTATTTAAAAACAGACAGAGATGATTTTCAACAAATAAGTTTCTGAATAAAGCTAATGTTCATGAATGGCGCCAGACTGAATATTCTGTGGACCACAAAGTTTGGCTGTTTCACTGAACAAACAAGGCATCAAAGAAATGGATATCTGAAGTTTCCCATACTATTCCACTAATTTTAAAGAACAGATTATACCAGATTCAACTTTTACTTCCTTTCAAACCTCACTTCTTTACTAAAATTGTCAGTTAAGGTTGAGCTACTGCAACTGTAAGTTTTACTTTCTAAACATGAAGACAGAGGAACGACATGCAAGCACTTCAAACAGCACCTTCAAACATTCCTGAGTGAATATAACTTTTGAATAATTTTAACTCAAGCTCAACTAGGACATGTGACCACATGTTAAATTCTCCTTGAGACTGTATCTGTGATTCCTAGTACTTGAAATCCCATAAAGGCAAAAGCCAGGATTTATTCACATGTGCACGTTCTTTAGCTGCAATAAAAGTCTATCATCAGAACCTCAAATGAAGTGTCAAAAAAGAGAAAAGGACCAAGTAAAATAACTAATCCTTGTAAATATATGATTTTCACATTAAAACATCTCTTAAGGGACAGTGTACTGAAAATTGAAGCAAACTGTTAAGTCCACTGCAGGATATTCAGGCAGTGTGAGGTTCCACATACTTGATTCTGTTAACTTCCCCTGCCTGAAAGTAAACATAAGCAACACAACATATTCACTGTTGGACTATATGTATGCAAATACTGATCTCATGCCCTTACAATTTCCTCATAAGTTTGTTTTTACTGCAAGTTTCCAAAGGTATATGGTTGTCTAGGTTACTGGGTAGAGAAAACTTCTTTTGCTAAGAGGTAACTACAGAAGAAGAACCTCGAAGGTTCCCTGCTAGCTGAAGATGTGCAGCACCTGGCACTAAAACTGTTCTGCATGGTAAGGTTTTATTCTTAAGATACTATGATAGCCCATCTTATACCTTGTCCTAGTGTCATCAGAGGAATTTTACATCTATTCTTAGAGTCCAGGATGCTTTTAAGGATTACATTGCACTATAAATCTACCTCTTTCATTACTTTCCTCCCTTCATTAATTTCTGTCTCGACCTACTTTCCTGTCTAGTCAGTTGGTTGGGACAGAAGTAGGTTTTTAAATTTAGAAAGCAGGTAGCCAGATACTATGTCTAGCACAGCATTAAAAGTCTGAGTCCTACAGAGTGCAACAGGTCTAAGCAGTAATGCTGTATGACTCAGAAGGGTGCTTCATGTTTCAAAACACTGATGGGAAGATGCAGGAAGCTGTAGCTTTTAACTGAATTAAAGCAGAGCACAACAAGAAAACCTACTCCGCCTGCCCATCCTGTTTGACTCTCTTCTATGTGCTGTTGATTCTGAAAAACAAAAGCAAATGTACACTCTTTAAGAAGATTGAGTTTATGGAGATTCAAAATCTTCAAATAAATCAGTAGCCACCTGTAAAAGAGAATTTTAGAATATTTGCTATGAAGGTTCAGGGAACTTGAGATTGAGTAAAAAATATTGCTGTATTAAGGTCATTACATTAATTAAACTATTGTTTTTTAACAGCTATCATCAGACATAAAAAAATTTAAAGCAATTACACAACTTTTTCACTGAAAACAAGAATGAACAACTACTTAACCTCATTAATTTTTGGCAAAAATCCAAGTAAAATAATATCAGTAATATTAATACTAAAAATTTGGTTTAGATTTTCAGCTGGTTTATATTTTTTTTCATTTCAGAGCTGTGATGTTGATTTAGAGCAGTGGATGATGTGACTACTAGGCATCCTGAGACTATGAATATAAATTTAGAAGATCCTAACTCCTTGTTCTTGAAGCTGATTTTGGAAAAGACTGAGCATGAATGATGCAGCTAAAGGTGCTTTTACATTTTTACTTATCTTTTCTTGTAAAGTTTCTAGTGATAAATTAAAAAATTCTGCTTTTGATGAATGTATTTCTTTTTTTTATTGTGCAAACTTTTCTTTATACTGCAGTATTTCTTCACAGTCTGAAATAAATTTAACAAATTTGCTTTCTAAGGAATACGCTTTGTATTTTTGCTTTCTAAGGAATATGCTTTGTATTTCTTATCCTCAACATAATCTCATTACTATTTAAAATCATGTGTTCTCCCTTTTAATTTAATCCCCAGAAAGTGACTTGAGCAAAAGTTGCAGGTACTTGTCCCTTAGAAGACTATTTAGTACTTTGCAAGGGCTCCACCGAGCTATTAACTCAAAAGATGAACTTTATTTCTTTTTAAGATAATAAAAACGGGATGTATTGTTTTATGTCTGCATCCTAACATTATTTTCCTTTCTTTAAATTAAGACTCAGATCTTGATGGCATAGTACATTAGAGATATACTTAACTTCTCTCATTTGAGTAGTCCCAATTTCACAAAGACATGCCTACCTTTTACTCACATGAATAGTTCCACTGTTCATATTGCTTTCTGTGGTCTATTCACATGAGCAAGAGTTGAACATGTGAACGTTTCTGATGAATCTACACTTTAGGAACATCTTGTAGATATTATTTTGTTATTAATTTCAAATACACAAAACATAGCACATTTATTGTACATTAGAGACTCAATGTAATCTGAATTCAACAAGAGAACTATTTTTGCCAAAGGAAATGCTCAGAGATATACTTTCTAATGGCAAATAGAGCTAATGCAGCACTCCCATCTGTTCACACTCCTTCGATTGGCCATTTGTGCAAACTTTAATGTGATAAAAGCATTGTATCACTGTATAAATATAGAATTATAGAAACGTCAGTAGTGACTCCATAAATAAGGTTTCACGGAGAAATGCAATTAAACAAGGATCATGAACACAGTCCTGAAAGATGTTAATTGGTCTGGTCTGGTCTGGTCTGGTTCCAGCAAAGCAATTAAGCACATGCTTAATTTTAAACACATAAACAGATCTACTGAAGTAAATAAAACTGGTTGTGTGCTAAAAGTTAAGCTTGTGTTAAAGTACTTCAGTGGATTGTGGTAGAATCATAGAAACCTTAAATGTTTTTACTTTCCAATAAAATACACAATTATTAAAATATACATTACTTGGAGGCAAGGTAGAGATTCAGTTTTAATGTACCTATAAAGTGGAACAGTTACTTAGGAAATATATAAAATGCTGCATTAAATATGGGTCTTTTGCTGATAAATTACAATATTACAGTAGTGGAAAACTACTTCAATGACAATGTTCTTGAAAGAACAGGACCTTAAATTCCCTTTATATTTGCAGCAATTGTCATATTACAGAGGAATAAAAATTATTTTCAGCTTCAAAAGGCTGTATCAATAAACTCTGAATTTATAATTTATCAGTTATACTGAATGCTTTCCTAAATATTCTTGCCTTTTATTTCCCATTAGTTCAAAGCTTCATCTAGTGTTAGTTCTAATAGGTGTTCTGAACCCTAAGAACAAGACAAGCCAAAAGCATCAATACTAAAAGACAACAGATGAGATCTCTGTACTAGAGTTACTGAAATTCAGGGTTGTCTTTCCTTCAGGATCTATTCGAATTTATCTGCATGTACACTCTTCAAGCTTTAAAAAGTTCTGTTCTGTTCAGCAGAGCACAGTCTTCTTTCCAAACTGACTAAATCCTAGCATGACATATTGAAACAAAATGTACGGTTACTGTTGCAATTAGCCTGAAGTTTTCTTTTCAGCTCTGTGTTTCTGAAAACTTGCCTACTGTCTAGAACTGCATGATTTGATAAAACAGAACAATTTCTTCCTCCTGAAAACCTGCCTTACTATTAATATGTATGTTCTTTCAACTAATCTAACATTAATCTAAAAGGACATGATTTAGCCAGACTTAGTATGGAATTTCAATATGGCATAATAAGATTTTCTTTAAAAAAAATACAGATTCTATATGGTTCCACTTTTGAAGATGTTAACACAAGAAGGAAATAAACAACATTCCTGAAAGCTTCTCAATAGTATTCTTCTGGGTTTTTTTCTGCTGTTTCAGTTGTTATTTAAGCTTCACAAAGAAAAAATTCAGTGATTTTATTTCTTGGAGTGATTAATATTTTTCACCCTTGTTCCAGCAATTAAAATACTAAAAGAGGTATCACTACTAGGAAAAGATTACTGTGATAAAACACTGAAAAACGTAATTATGGCAGGGATTAACAAATGCTAATTTCAGTAGTTTTAGATTTATATTTCCAACTTCCTTACCTCTGGACAATCCCAAGTATTTGAATGTTCTTTGAGGTCACAAATAGCTAAGACTGAAAAATTCTGTATTCTCTTCAGCCATTGCACACAGACTCGAGTATCTGTTACCCAAGTAAGCCAAGTAAAATAGTGATCACTAAAATATAAAAGAAAAAGAGAAAGAAATGGTTGTTATTAAACCAGAGGAGTATAGAAGCATTGCTACAGATTGCATCCCCCCCATTACTGTCTGAAAAGCAACAGCAAAGCATCCACTGTTTTAGGGTATTTTTTATCCTTTATAACAATGTATCATATGGACAGCCAAAATCAAAATACAGTACTTCTAGTTAGACTCTGATCCTTCTAGGAGTTTAATATGGCAGTCCACTTTAGAAACAATACAACTCAGAGGTCCAAGCATTTAAAACAAATAGACAAAACCTTTTTTAAACAAGAAAAGACATATTTGAGAGCACACTACCTGGATGCTATGATTGCAGGAACTGGCACCTCCTTAGGACCAAAAGCTTCAGAGTAAATAGTGTCTACAACAAACACTTTAACAGTAGGATTTTTAGCTCCAGCCTTCAAAGAAAATGTATTAGGTTGGTAAAACCAGGCTCTGAATAATTCAGATAGAGGAAAATCAAAGCAATTTTTGCCAGAAAGTAGACAGGTTACAAAATATGAATTCAGTTGAGTATATTACAGCAAATAGTCTCATAAGATCTCAGAGTGACACAGCAGTAGTAGATACTTAATTGTGTATCATTTAATATATAAAGAAGAAAACCTTTTAAACAGTCACGTTTAGTGCTTTTCTCTACAGAAAACGTGCTTGATGGAAACCATTGTTCTGTTTGCAGTGTGGATCTTTGCAGCACACATTACACTGACTTCAGCATAAAACTCCAGTTTATTCACGAGTGCAAGTGCTGTTTGCCATCACAGCAGGAAAATGGTTGCTTAAACTGATTTCATGGCTGCTTCTTCACTGCATACGTTATCAGTTTTTTAATTCTTCTCCATGTGTGGTCTAAACCATCCAGTTTTACTTTAGAACTGTGATCGAGCTGACAGGTGAGCAAATTCTTAAGATACATTAATATGATTCCTTGCAATCAAATGAACATGATAAGAGTCAGGAGAGCTCTCTAATACATGCTGAAGAAATGCCAACCCAAAACCTTCTTGCCTTAGATCTGGCACTTGAAAGCAATTAAAATCCAAAGCTCCTTGAGATCAAAAAGCACTATGGAGTCTATGAAGTGTGCAAATAACCAGAAGCTGCCATAGCCTCTATTTTTAAAAATTAAAAATAATTTAGCCTCATAATTTATTTACTATAATGAAAAATAACAACTGCATAGTTTACACATCAGAATAAGTAAACTGAATTGAAAAAAAGTAAGGCTTGACAACTCAAGCATGCACTTCAGCACGTGCTTTTTACTTATGCGAGTAATTCCATCTATTTCGCTGATATTTAAATTTTAAATGTACCTACAGCTTTTCAGAACTTAACCCAGGCTTTTTTTCTTTCATTTAAGTCACAATAGATTTAACCATGGTAATACTCAAGAAATTAAGAACAGTTAATTTTCTCATTGTCATAACTCATTTCTCAACAGAAAGGAAGTCAAAAGAATGATAAAACATACCTTTGGGTATGGGATAGTTATTTTCCTAGGATACTGATCCTCACCAAAATATGAATATTCAATAACTGGTATGTCAGAATCATTAAATTGTACATATGCTAAATATCTTCCACTTGGAGACCACCACAGTGCATATTTTGTTGCTAGCATTTCCTCTGAGGAAAAAAAAGTTTTTAACTGCAATTTATTTTCCAATCTGTTTTAGCATTCTACTCAGCAACCTAGACACATAAAGACAGTTATACTAAGTAAAGAACATCAAACATCTCAAAATGTGCACACAGATCCCACTTAACTCACTTGGGATTTTCCTGTGTGCATTTGTTTGTTTTTTTAATTCTTTTTGGATGCACTGAAGTGCCAAATTTTCACTGAAATTAAAACTTCCTTTAAAGTTTAATTCCCAGCCTCTGCCTTTGCATCAGAAGGAAGACAACTTTGTAGAGTTCTGAAAAATTACAGTAACAAAGACTCAGGATTTCGGTTACGTGCTATGAAGACAAAATTCATATATTGTACAGCAAATAAGATGTGGAAATGAAGTAATCCTTAGGGCTTTAAAAAATGAGTATCATCACAGATATTTTAGAATGGATTGCGAAAACCGGAACCAGGTAATCTAAACAAAGCATTTATCATGTTAGTTGCTGCTCTTCAAGATTTACTTACCTTCATAGACCCAGTCAGGAATCCCATTAAATATTTCATTCTGTTTTCCATCACTAGTTATTTTAATTGATGCCTCTCTTGGACTTTGTTTCAAATAGATATTATTCTGATATACATATACCTAAAGACAAGAAAGTTTTTTTTAAGAGCACAGGCAATAACAGGATTAGAGCAAGATCTTCTGCAGTCAATACTCCTACATTACACTAGCAAGACAAAATGGGAAATAAATGGTACAGTAACAGCCCTTGCAAATTCTGCAAGAGTTGGTATCTCAGTAAATAAGTTATACATTTCAGGCCAAATTCTGTGTTCAGTAAAAATTTTAGAACAGATTTTAAATATTGCATCTGTAAATCCCCATTTTAAATTCATGCGTTACACAGTGTTAAAGGGAAACCAATTGGTTTTCAGGCCTTGAAACTGCATTTAATCAGATATAAAATTATGTTGGCCAATTTTAGATAGAGGCTGGTGAGCAAACTGAAACACATAATGTACCTGAGAACATGGATTATTCTTCTACTGAGACACAGACAGTAAAATCTGAACAAGTTAAAACTGTTTTCTTTGTCTTTCTTTCTTATAATCAAGATTAATAAACACAGGCCTGTCAAAAATATGGCCTAATAAAATAAAAATCAAAGGCAGATAAATGTCTTTTAGCCACACAAAGCAAATTAATTCTAGCACTTAATTATCTTTACTAACCAATTTGTGTCCAACGGGTGACCAGGATATATACTGAATTTTATGTGGAAGCTGATTTTCTCTTACAAAACCACTGACAAAAGGAAAGAAGTTGAGATGGCTTTTTGTGCACAGTGCAAATGGATCATTATACAGTACATTAATAAAAAAGACAAAAAGTCATTTTCTAACTGCTTATTGTTGCTCAAGCAATGCAAAATTAAAGCAGGCAGAGACATGCAGTTAACATGATGGTGTGCACCAGTGCTGGCAAAGGCTTAAACTTAGTCGTTTGAAAACCTATTCAACAGCCTAAGGAGACAGCCTTATCTCTTTCCAAATGCTGCACAGGCACCTACAGTCATTTGCTGTATCTGCAGTCTGCATTACAGTCTCAGCAGGTTATTGGGAAATGTGAACTCAGCACACAGCATGCTGAGGCAAGAGCCACAGCAGCATGTCCAGCACTTGTTAAGGATCATAACTCACATGCAGAACCTCTCTACTCACATTAGCTTGCAGCAGCTTTTTCCTGTCACCTTGAGCCAACAGTTTCCCAAGAATGGCACAGCTCAGGGCAGCCCCTGTTGCTCAGAACTAAGAAGCATTTGATCATGCTGCTCCTTACAGCATAAAAACGTGACTGCAGAGGCAGGTGGCCTCCTTTGGATTTGGGTGGTAAGGGAAGTGGTTTGGGCAATCTTGGGAAAGAGACCAAATGCCATAGGAGAAGCTGTAAACTTTTGAGGAATGCAGGATGGACTGTTACAAAATCACGGGAGCCCTAAAGGACATGAGAGACTTTTAGGAAAACTAAAGGTTAGATCAATGATGAAAAGAATTAATTAGCAGAAGGGCATGGAGACATCAGATGTGAGACTGAAGCAGACTCAAGCAGCCAAGATAGGGTGGACAAAAATCATGCAAAAAGGGAAAAAAAAGAGACTCTTGAGCCATCAAGGTTGTTGGGCATGAAATAGAAATCAATCCAGATGAAAGGAATGTATGATTTTCTTAGAGAACACTTTTTTTTTTCTCAAGCAAACAAGTAACCTGACAGATTTAGGCAGAAGCAAAGCAAATTGGTAGTCACATTACTACAGTTTTGGAGGGAATGCTTGGAAGTACATCACTACAGTGTATTCACCACAGCTGTCACTAAGAATATCAGGCCTTACCCATTTATGAGATCATAAATGTGGTATGATGCCGTATAAGAGTATCTCCACAGCTGCATAAATTAAGCAAGAAAATATTATTAGCCTTGAAAATTATAATCTAATTATAAATAATCAGCTGCCTCTTTACAGCCTACCCCTTTCTCAAGAGAGTACCAAGAAACATTTATCTATGGTAAACACAATCAACAAAATACTAAACAAAATTAAACATTTAATTAAGAGGTATATTAAAATAATTACCTTTGAATAATTGCTTTCCAGAGCTATGAAATATTGGTCTGATGACATCACATAATTTGAAGCATTAACTTGTTTCTGAAAAATTAAGAAGTAGATTAGATTCTAGTCTCACTCACTTTTAAACTGGGACTTGAAATACAACTGCACTTTTCAGCCTTTTTATTAATGAAAAAGGTACATACCATTGTGCTGTTTGTCATGATGGTGGTTGCGTAATTAATTTCAACATTGTAAAGAATAATATCATCTTCTGCAGACTGATGAAGATATTCATTATCTTTATAAACAAGATAAAATATATGTTACCTTCACAGAAGATAATAGAGAACAAATCTATTTATCAACGAATTCACACCTCTTTCAAAGAATAGGTCTTAAGCAAATATCTTTTGGCATCTACATAAAAAATGTTTCTTTTCTAATGATTCTGAGGTACGGAGTTATCAAGAAACTGTCTTCAGTGTTCTTGAGTACATTCTCCAGATTATACACAGCACAGAGGATCAACTATTTAACTTTACAAGTCAATGCCAGATTTTACTCTCATCAATGTCTGATCAAGAATGCCAGTGACAGACCTATTAGAAAGTCAGTGTCAAAATGTAAATGTTTTAAAGAAAAAGGTCTTTGCTTATCATTTTATCATAACATTCTCATTTGTATATTCTGCAGATAACAGCATTACCATGCAACTGACACTGCACGACTCTGCCCTTGCTTGCACAAGTCATACAAAGTGAGGGTGAGTGGCCTTCATTGAAAATGGAATTTAACCCTACCTGTGCTCAAGAGCTGAGCTATAGTTCAGTGGAGAATGAAGATCAGAATTTTAGTTTCAGATTATTATTTTTACTGCTATAAACAGAGAGAAGGAATTACATATTTGGTGTAGCTAGAAAACAAGACTAAAAGTTAAAAAGCAGCCTGAAACATTGTGAAGATGTTAATTTTTTAGGAAATTAGATCACCCTTGGATCTTTTGAGCACTCTTGTGTGATTTGTGCAACAGTATTTGTGTTTCAAATCACCCTTAGGATGAGATATACAATTTTAACTCCTTGTTTCAGAAGAGAAGTAGACATATGGAATGCTGTAGGCATGACTATCTATGGAATCTTTGGCATGACTTTTGTGTGAGTTTTGTGACTGTTAAAAGGAAATATAAGTCTAAGTGAGAAAGCTATAAAGGGGGAAGAATAATATTAGGTTTAGGTGATATGCTGCCTATGTCCTTCAGACATTCAGACAGAATTCTAACAGTGACCTAATTTTTAAATCATACGAGTGATATCAACATACTTCAAACTATTAATTGTAAAATTTGAACTGCTGCAACCAATGCTGTATAAGGCTTTATTTCAGTTCTAAAATTTTGGGCTAAAACTAGCTTGGTGAGACCCCATGTGAATGGGCACTGTGCTTCTTGCTACTGGCAGAAAACAGTGCTTGAGGCAGCACAGAGATGGGAGTGGTAGTATTATGTGTGCTAGAATGTAATCCAGGCCAGCTCCAGCCTTCCTGGGCTGTGCAATTCAGTGATAACAAGAGCAGCACTTCAGCCACATACAGATACATTTATATCAGCAGCAATTAATTTCACGTCTCTACCTTAAGGAACTTAGAAATTCAACTTTATTTTCTCTACAATATTCTGTAACTCAGGAATTTCAGCAGTGTCAGCACTTCCTTAAATGAGATAAGAACAGCTGGCATCATTGCAGAGCCATGGAATTACTGAAAACAAAGAACAGGGCCTGTAAAACAGACTACCTCAATCTTTACAAGTGGTAAGTGAAAAAGTGCTGTGAAAACCATGAAAAGGAGCTTGCTTAAAGAATGACTGACACATTGACAAATTTCTTTCACTTGCTGCAGTGAATATGACAGTAAAAGAAATAAAACACTGAAGGCCTCTGTAAAATTACACTTTATACTTGACTCAGACATGTCTGTTGAAACATGAAATACCTGGATTTTCTAGAATGACTGACAGAATAGTAAATTTCAACCATAAGTTTTGACTAACACATTGTTTAATTTCATAGTTAGCATTCATTCAAAATAAAGCTGGAAGGAAAATACTTTTTTCAGTCTGTGTAAATCAGTCTGGAAAGACATATTAGAAAGGCTTCTCTGTGTTTGAGAAAAGGTTTTACTTACCTGACACCCAATATGGAAAAAATGTTTTGTATTGGAAGTTTCCATTCAAATAATCCTCCAATGTAAGAGCTCTGGGACCATCATCTGTGTTGACAACTAAGAATAAGAAAAAAAGTTTCTGTTAATGAAAAGTGGGGAAAAAAAATTACTAATCTAGCATTTTCTTTTTTCTATATTTAGTGCCATGGAACTGTGAGGATACCATAGTCCTGGAGATATGCAAAGAGTAGGTGCAGCAGAAAGGCAAGTTCTTTGTTACTGTTCTGATAAGGTCCTTTAGCCTCTGAAAGACTCATCTTTGGAAATACAAAATTAACTAGACAAACTAATTTATTTCAACCACTTATTCACTCAGACACATTTACCTGAAGACCCTGCAAGTCTAAATAAGCCTTTTTCACACAAATGACAAATTAAAGGTTATTTGGTGTTATTTTGGTTTTTTGGTTTTTTTTTAAAGCATGGGTTTCATGAACTTGTAAAGACAACGGTTTTAATCAAGACCTTCACATGTTCAGCAAATGGTCAAACAACAGGATGTGCTTACGAACCCTTACTTCCAAATTTTGTACATGCCTCCTTAACTATTGTTAGAAGATGGATGTAAAGCTTGCAAAATAATCTCCATCCACATATATTTCTTAGTAGTCACATGAAAAACATCTATGAAGGAATGCAGGTAAAAATAATGCTGAAAAGTAATGAATGAGTGAACTCAAATTTGAACATTTTATTTAATGCTGCAAAAAAAACTTGACAATGACTCTGGAAAGAAGACAGGTACTCAAATATTTGATTTCTAAGCAGGTCAGAAAAAGGTATTAAAATAATGCAAGAAGTGGAGGCTAGTTTTGTGGCTCTTGTCTGGCTATATTTTTTCCCAAAGCTAAACAACTTAAGTTAGGGCAGATTTTAAAAGAAAACTGAAGGACAATCAGCTGGATGAGAAGAGGATTATGCTGTGCAGTTCCTGTGTAGAACCTATGCAGTTCACAAGAGTGAGAGCAATCAAAATATTTAATCTTCAAAAGATGCACGAACTTTTCTGATAAAGGCAAATTTTTAAAGTTCAACAGCAATAATAATGGCAGCTTTCAGGTTTAGGCACCCTGGATGCTATGCTTT
Source organism: Coloeus monedula (assembly GCF_965178545.1). Lineage (NCBI taxonomy): Eukaryota > Metazoa > Chordata > Aves > Passeriformes > Corvidae > Coloeus > Coloeus monedula. Next base: position 23,356,595 of record NC_138787.1, on the reverse strand, counting down.
CTCCTTTAAAATCAAAGGGACTTCTGATAGGGTTTTCAGAGGTAGCAGAGATGTCACACTGCAGCTTAGTAGATCTCTGCCACTTCCCCTGTTTGTTCCTTCAGAGCTCTCAGATGACTGTCAGATAATCAAGATGACTCATTGCTCTCAGGTTTCATATCATGCTCCATCACTTGCTCATTACAGTCGCCCTCTCTGTTAAGATCACACTGACTGCCTGGGAAATGTTTCTTCATATTGCCTTCTATAGTACTTTGAAATGATAATACTTATTTTCTTCTGCTAAGTGACTATTACTTACTGTAGAATACACATGTCAGGTTGACTGTTGACACAAGCATTGTCTGCACTAATGCAGAAGAAAGCTGTCACAAGGAATAAAACTGAATGCCAATCCAGAGGCAAAAACCTGTCCGTATAAACTCTGAGCTAGCAATAGTCCAGAAAATATCCCAGGAAGGTCAATAAGAAGTTAATTCCTCTTGCTCATACTATGACTGCATATTAGAGATCTTTGATACACTAATGATAAACATAGAAGATGACCGCCTTAAAAAAAATATGCAGAGAAGATAATTCCAAAGAATCTAATTCTAGTTATGTCAAGTGATGATTAATTACCACTATCTCTCCGTTAAAATTCTCTAAGTGAATAAGCCTATTAACAAAAGAAATCGCCTGGCAAGATCTATTTCCAAGGTAGTTTGTATAGAAGCTTAAAATTTGCAGTCCTTTTTGATACTTTAATCTGTTAAAATTACCTGGTTCCTTCTCTCATCTCAAGACAAGCAATAACACAAACTTCTCATCACCGGTCTAATTTTCACAGCTCTAATTTAAACCTTCCCTCTGTTAGCCATCTCACCCTTGCATACTTAATATTCTGTGAGGATTTATTATGACTACTAATGATTTTCAAAATGTGCCCACTTAGATCTGAACTTCTACCACTGCACTGAAAAAAATTTGAACACAACTATTTCTCACTTGAGTACTTTTAATTTTGAATGCTTGTTTTTATGTAATGGAAGATAGCAGCAGCATCTCCAATAATTTCCCTCAATTGTTTCTGATTCTTTCTTCTGGAACTAAAGACTTGTTCAATAACAGTATCTGAAATCTCTGCTCACAAACTAGACACAAACATGAAAAGTACTTTACATATCAGCAGCACTCTCTAGAAATTAATTTGGATGGCTGTTGGCAAATTCTTTCATTGTGGTTTGTTTCTCCATGAAACAATAAAGATGAAAAAAGATGCCCAGGGATGAAAAGGAAGCAAGTAGCAGAGCCAACCACAGAAATGAAAGCTTACCAAATTTCAGCTTTGCCCACTTCGCTTCACCACCCTCCTGTCTCAGTTTTAATCCTTTGTGGTCCATTTCCACACATTTACAGGGTGCAGTTCTGCATTTCTCTGTGCACTGAATTGGTTATTTTGCTTCACAGTGTAACTTGTTTTATATATTCAATGATCATGATTATTCACTCATGCATTTGAGTGTATTGGGCTTACATGTATAATTGTGGTGATAAAAGTCTGTAAACATCTAATATTTGTCACTGGCTTTATGCAGATACCTTCTCCTTTACCTTTCAGTTCACTGTCATGAGAGAGCTTAATAAAACACAAAAAGCAAAACTTTATATTAAACTCAGATTAACTTTATGCACATCACTCCATCCCTGTGAAATTCTGTTCGTATTACCAGGATTATTCAATTTCAAACACTGGATGTGGGTAAACCAACACAACCCTTTATATTTCAAAGCTCTCCTGGCTTACTCCACAACATGTTCTCATGTGCATCCTTATAAATTGTGTCTAATCCTGCCAAATTAAAGTAAGCATACATAATAATCACAAAGTATTGTTGTTTCTGTATATGGTATTTTTAATATATGTAGTTATATATATATGTATTTTATATGTATTTAACATATATGTATTTTTAAATGTATTTTATTTAGCATCCACTGCTGAACATCAAGTAGAGGACATGCCAAAGGAAAACTGGTTAGCATGGTATTATTGTCTGCTTCTGGACTAGAATGTCCATTCTCATCTCTGTGGGCTGATAGTAAATAGCTGAAGCACAAGCTCCTGCAACATGAGGAAACCCAAAACTCAGTTCAGCATCAGAAATTAATTCCAACACTCCTGACCCTGCTCCAGAACTTCGGTCACACTCAGCATCAACTCACATCAACTGAACCTGCTTTTCCACTTTTGGATTTGGCTGAGTTGTTGAGAGAACACTATCTCCTCCTAAGAAACTGGTTGCTCACCACTTCCTGGCTGAGCAGTAAGCCCTCTGACCTCATCTGTGACATCAGAAAAACAGGGACTGGGCCAAGTGTACAGAGGGAACAGAAACTTCACCAGACATGACTTTGGACATTCATTAAAAGTAGCAGAAGAGATTAACTTGGAGCCTAAGCAATACATACGGTTAATTATAACTCTGTCTGTGGTTCCGCTATTGCTTTTCAACTGCAGACAGGTATTTTCTTCCATGTTTATGCTGCAGAAGAACAGGACTGGGTACACCAGTGTACAAGTGAAAAGCACCTTCCTGAACTGTTTGGAGTTGCAGTGCCATAGCTGGTTTAGCACTGTCAGCTAAATGCTATCACACATTCCTACCTCAAAGATGCATCAAAACACGGTCAGTAATTTCTTAGGCATGGATGCTGTTTGCTACACAGAGATTGCCCACCCTCTTCTTCTGAGCCCCACAGAAATTGTCTAATACCTGCAAGCATTTCCCTCTTAATATCCTCTCCAAAAAATTATTTTCCAGTGCAACTTTCTGGAAATTTTGACATTTTTACACATTTGCATGTGTAAATCGAAACCACCTATCACATTTTGAGAAGTCTGAAGAACATGAAATGACTAGAAACTTAGCAGACAAAAGCAGAACTACATGCTTCTTCCAGTTCTTTCAGAATTACAAATTACATTTTTCTTTGCTGATTTCTTAAGCAGAAATTTATTTGGTCTGTGTCTATACATTTCTCATATGCAATTAATTGTCTTTCTAGATTGCCACGTCCTTTCAGCTAAACAGTGGTAAAGGTGGAATGTACAAACAACACTCCATCTGTGTAGCCATTTCCTGTCTGTCTTCACCTTGCAAAATTTGTGACCACAAAATTAATTTATTTCTTCTATTTACAACTGACCAGTAGTCCACTAAGAATTCAAAAAGGTTAAGGCATTCAAACAGGTAACTGCAGCACTTGCAGTTCCACCTGAGAGTAAGAAGCCATAATCTGACACATCCAACATAACTGTGTGTTAGACACAACTGTGTGTTCCACAATCGTCTAAAATGCTCCTCCAAAAGCACCCTGTGAAATAAGACAATTTCTTTATCATCCAACTGGATCTAAATATGATGTTTGGGATGACTGGTTATCGAGTCACTATTCCAAGAATCTAGAGAGATTACAAGAGTTCTCCATAATTGCTCAGGTACTGAAGAGGCCAGTGAGATGTATGTGAGAACCTGAGAGGGGAAAAAACACATTCACTCTTTCCTGCAGTACCTCCCATCATCTTTACAATTTCTTCTGGCTGCCAAACTGATCCTTGGACTCCAACCTCTTTGTTTCCTCAGTACTACTTTTTTATTTAAATCTCATAAAAATATTCTGCCTTCCCTGTCATAAAATGCAGATTTGATGGGAGTAAGTCTGACTTGATACCATGCATTTACCTTGTAGTGAAAGTTCATATCTGACCATGCTTAGCTAGACAAAAAATCTGGCACCCCACTATTGACAGTAATAGTCAAACCTGTCACTCTGAGGTGCTATCTTTTTCCAGCACTGCATAATATATATGCATATAATTGATATAATCTATCCTCATATGCAAATGCTGCATAACAGAATCATCCCTAACTGCTTCAGAAACCTTCAACCCCTCAACAACCCATGATAAACATTATTCACAGAAATATCGGATACGAAAGAGATTTTCACCTTTCACAAAACCTGCATATTAACTGCAGGACTTAACTTTCACAAGACTTAAGCAGATGGTTGATTTTATAACATTTAGTTGTAAATACAAAACTGTTTTCTCCATCTTAGTCCCCCTGCCCACACATGAAGAAAGAATAATAACAGGAAAAACATCCTTTAAATAGATACTGTTACTGGAATACAAGCCTTTTACTAATATTTTAATTATTTCAGAGGCAGTCGGGTAATCTGCTATAGGGATAGGGTCATGTAAATACTTCTACTGCCCTTACTACACTTCTCATAGAAAACAATTACCATCAAGTCAGTGCCACTCATGTTCAAAATTTCAAAACTCATTTCAAGCTTCACCAGAGGACTCAGCAGACCACAACTGTGTTGATTTACCTACAACTGGCATAATAATACTAGAGCAAACTATCCATCCCTGTTTTATACAATGCTGACTTTCATTTTCAAATGCAATCTTGAATATATTCACAAATAGCTCATCATACCCCATCTACCAAAAAAAAAAAAAAAAAGTGTAACTTGTAATTGGGTCTAGAACTTCTGTAATTATTATACAACCATTTAAAACCAAATGCAAATTCACCAAGATAAAGAAAATTACTAACAGTTTGGGACAAAGTCTCCTGACCCCTAACACAGAAAAATAACATGAGAAGATCTGAGAGTTATTTTTGCAGCCATTACTAAGAACATTATAGATCATGCACAATAAAGTTAATTCAGGTGCTTTTCACTTCAAGGAGTTCCTTGTTTCAACATCTGCTGGCATTTCAATTCTACCTTCAGGATATTTCAGCTGTCAGTACATTTCTGTAAAGTGATAAAGCCATAACAATTCTGACAGGACAATCCTAAAGATGATTTGACAAACTTGTGAACTTTAGAAGCCACAATAGCCAAAGATACTGCATTTTACACTACATTATATTAGAAATACCTTACCTCTTGATGGAAGCAGTATAATACACATAAGTAATAAGGAAAGCAAAAGGCATATAACCACGCCAAATATGATTTTTAGCCGGGTCTGCAGAACAGAAACAAACAATAATTACATTTTCAATATTGCCTGAAGTTTGCTTCCATGGCTGGCAAATAATTAAATCCTCCTACTCTCTAACTGCTGTAACCCGTTCAAGCAACAAGCAAAAACGGCCCTGCTGTACATACAAAAAGACTTCCCTTTCCTTCTTCTTTAAAGCAAATATTTTTACGTCAGAGCCTGGCCTTGTGCAACAGCTGACAGTTTAAAACAAAGGATGGAAATGCTACCAAAAGTTGAATTAGGGAGCATACAGACCTTCATTTTCCTGTCGTATTCTAAAAGAAGGGAAATTCTCTCTTCTGGGTGTTGGTCAGTAGATCTAGGAGAGGAGTTTGAAAAGGCAGTGGCTGTTTTCACAGTCGGAGGCCAAACCTCTGGCAGACTTTTTTTCCTACATACTTTTGAAAACTGTGCCAAATTTCAAAGGCTTTCCATAAAATTGAAACCACACTTTTGGGGAAGTTCTTGGACCAGAAATGGACAGTGGGTGGCTATCGGGGTGGTGATTATGTACTTCCCATCAATGTGAGCTGTAACCAACATCTGCTTACACTAACTTGAGGTTTTATGACTCATCAGATACTTGACATGCACTGTTTTTCTCTGAAAAGTATCTACTGTGTTTTTTGGCAATCTCCACATTCTCAGGACATAGTCATGACCATATTTCTACTCTCTACAGAGAAATTAGAAGAAAATCCCATAGCTTTATTGTTTATGTAGAATTCACACATGTTTACTTCTAGAAATAATAAATGATGGCACAAGAATGCAAAACAAGCAGCAGAAACAGACACTGCTTAATGGCTTCCACATGTGAAGAGAATTATTGTTTTTCCCTGAAAACTGTGCACATCTATAGGCTACGTAGGAGAGCTTAGAGAAGTAAATACATACAGGCCCAGCGGAAATTCTGAAATAGTTCTTAAACCACCAATTACACCTATTTTATTTAGCCCACTGAAATGAGGTCAGCTGAAAACTGAGAAAACTCCGGAGACCGCAGTGTCAAGTTACATAATCCATCCCTCAGGAGAGCGGAGACAGGCTCGAAAAGAGAAGTAAAAGTCCGCCGTGCCCCGTCCCCGACGCTCCCCAGAGCCCGCGGCTGGCGGTGACCCCGGCCCGGCCCGGGCAGGGCCCTGAGGGAGCCGCCCCGCCCGCCCCGCCAGCGCTGCCCGCGGGAGGGGCCCGGCGCGCGCAGCGGTGCGGGGCCGCACGGCGCCCCCTGGCGGCACAGCCGCACGGACACACGCAGACACGGGGACGGGGACAGGGACACACACGGACAGGGACACGGACAGGGACAGGGACACACACGGACAGGGACACGGACAAGGACACGGACACGGACAGGGACACACACGGACAGGGACACGGACAGGGACAGAGACACACACGGACAGGGACACGGACAGGGACAGGGACACACACGGACAGGGACACGGACAGGGACACGGACAGGGACAGGGACACACACAGACAGGGACACGGACAGGGACAGGGACAGGGACACACACAGACAGGGACACACACGGACAGGGACAGGGACACACACAGACAGGGACACACACGGACAGGGACACGGACAGGGACAGGGGCACACACAGACAGGGACACGGACAGGGACACAGACAGGGACAGGGACACACACAGACAGGGACACGGACAGGGACAGGGGCACACACGGACAGGGACAGGGACACACACAGACAGGGACACACACGGACAGGGACACGGACAGGGACAGGGGCACACACAGACAGGGACACGGACAGGGACACAGACAGGGACAGGGACACACACAGACAGGGACACGGACAGGGACAGGGGCACACACGGACAGGGACAGGGACACACACAGACAGGGACACACACGGACAGGGACACGGACAGGGACAGAGACACACACGGACAGGGACACGGACAGGGACAGGGACACACACAGACAAGGACACGGACAGGGACAGGGACACACACGGACAGGGACACGGACAGGGACAGAGACACACACGGACATAGGCACACACCGTACATACACGTACACGTGGACACACAGATACATGGACACAGACACACAATACACACGCACAGGGACAGGGACACACACACGGACAGGGACACACACACGCACACACACAGGGACATTGACACGCAGGGAAAGAGACACACAGGGACATGGACACAGGGACATTGACACACAGGGACACAGACACACACACAGGGACACAGACACACACAGACACAGGGACATTGACACACAGGAACAGAGGCACACACACAGGGACACAGACACACACAGACACACAGAGGGACATGGACACACAGGAACAGAGGCACACACACACAGGGGGACACAGACACACACAGACACACAGGGACATGGACATGGACACAGGGACATGGACACACAGGGACAGAGACATACACACACACAGGGGGACACAGACACACAGAGCTGCACATGTACACACACACAGAGGGACACACACACACATCCCCACATGGACACAGGCACACAACACATACACATGGACATACACATAGATCCCTGGACATAGACACAATACAGACACACACATAAATGGACAGACACATACACATAGACACAACAGACATTGACATATATACACACACGTACACACACACACACACGTGTACACATACTCATAGACACACACACACATTACACACATCTGACACACATGGGAAATACTACCTGCCAAAGAAGGCCACATTAAATTTAGGGCTAGTGACTGAAAGTTGCGGGTTGGGCTTAAGTGTGTCGATTTTGCATGTGGAGTCTGATGACTCATCTCACCTTTCTCCCTGCTGGGACAGAGCTCATTTTCTTCTGAGGAAAGAAGCCCGCAATGGTGGTGCCTCTGTGGGAAAGTCAGGCACTGGGACTGATTTTTCAGAGGTTAACAAGGACCAAGCACCCAGATCTTACTGAAATTCAGTAGTTGATGGGTTTATCAACTCCTCTGTCCTCTCTGAAAATTGAAAATGTACTAGATGAGATGGTTTTCTGTCACACCAAATGGTTCAGCAGAACTTGGGCTAACTACAGAGAATTTATTACAGAGTATCACAAAGAAAAACCATTTAATGTATTATCCCCCAAGTGGCCAAGTTACCACCTTACCACCAAGTTATCACAGCTTAACAGTATGGGCTGGAATTTGAATCCTAACTGTTACACCAGCCTTGGTGAGGCAGAACTGATCTGGGCAGTATTTTGGCAATATTCATTGCATTAGACTTGGAGAGGGAATTTTCAAAAATATTCAAATTTATTGTCTGGAAAAAACAGTGATATGAAACATGCCTTATTTTCCCATTAAAACTCAATTCCCCTCTCTCTGCAGTTCTTCTCACAATAATAAATTACAAGTTAGACAAGATGAAGTTTCTGAATAAGATCCCTCCTGGAGATGTAAGACATGCAGGACAAAAAGGCTGAGAAGGCTAAAATACATTGTTTATGTATATGTTTGTTTATACAATGTTTGTATATACATTGTTTATGTATATCTTTTGTTATGCTAAAATACGCTGTGTAATAAAGGCTGAACTGAGCTCCAAACCAGTAGTTTTCCTAGCAAGATAAAACTGCAGCTACTCAAAATTTCCATTAACAGAAAAGAATTGTGATGATTTTTTCCCCATGTAACTCATGCTTCATATTCACATTTCCAAACTGCTACTTATTTCCTAGCATTCCATAATTAATGCCATTTGTATTTTCAATAACGTGGTTCAGAGAAATACATTTTTTCCTAACATCATTGGATATTTCTGACAACCAGAACATCACAAAATTGCAAATGTAGGTTTTGATCGGGCTAGTTTTCCATTCCAAATATGCAGCTTCTTCTAATGAATGCATACTTAGAGAATGCTTCAAAGGAAATGATTCAAACTCACATGATCCAAAAGGCTTTACAAAATGACTATATGCTGCATACTATGTATTTTTCTACTTCAGAAACAACATTATTTAGGCATGTGTTTTAATAAGATTCACAATGGTTGCAGATTAGAAGAAAAAGATTACATGTCAGAGAATGACATTTACAAGCTTTGTAGAACTACTGCTAATGCCTGAACTCCCTTCTCTGGAGAGTTTAGACTAGTACCAGTGCAGAAGCAAACAGCAATTCTTTCAACAGCCAAACTCCTCCTAACTTCTACAACATAAGGAACTCATAATGTAAGAGAAATAAAAGTGTAAGCAAGATAGAAAGAGGGTGAGAAAGAGGGAGAAATGGGCAAATTATGGAACAGAAAACATACTCAGTTTGGCCAGCAGCTATCCAACCAGTTATGCAACTACTTGAAGGTTACTAAAGTGTTTACACTTCACACACGAGGAAATGCAGATTTACAGATGTAGGTTGTGCATGACATCAGATCAAAAGGAGACAGAGTAATGAAAATACAATTGAAGCAGAACCAGTTCTTAAGCAGTCACACACACAGCTAGACAAATCCCCAGTGACCAAGTTTTTCTTCTTTTCACATTTGTGAACTAATAAAAGCTGTAAGTAGTAAATACAATCAGGATTTGTCACACTCCCTGGAGGACTTTGGGTCCCTAAAGGCAGTAAATGCAGTGGTAAGCAGCAGATAAAATACGGCAATTTAGCTTGTTTTTTACAACTTCACACTTCCTGGATGGGAAGTATAGGTGTGTTTTACAACCCCATTCAAAGAAAATAACTTGACTGGAAATTCGTTATCCTACACATCAACAGGATTAATTTGAGGTTCATTATGCATTATGCTGAAGTGAGATCATGCAAACACTCTTTAAGCTTTGGTGAGTCTGTGGCCGAGTCACGTTAGGAACTGGGAGTATAACAACAGCACACAGGTGAACTATAAGAAGCTCAGGCATGTTTGTCATACAGGTCTGTAGTACATATGGAGAAATTCATCTGCATATGCTTTTGTTGCTTCAATAAAGGGAAGTATTAAAAGCTCAGATTTCAGCAAACCTACTCAGCATGGAAATTTATTTGATTGAAGACCCAGCAGCAATCTATGAAACGATGTAGTATTTTTACCAGTGTTTTACACTTCTTTAAAAGTAGTGAATAAACTAATTCAGATACTTAAAGATGCTATGTACAGTGTATTGTATTGCATTTATGTACCTGTAACAACTCATTAATAAAGAAATCCAGAGATGATCCAGACGATGAATGATATCTGGATGATTTCCCACGAGCTATTCTAATAATTAATTTATTTACTATTGCAACAACAAACAAACCTTCCTTCCACTCTCCAATATCTTACTTGCAAATGGTGGGGGGGAAAATAAATCTGTCCATGAGATAAATATGGAGAAACATTATGCTATTTTTACAGTCAGAATCCTTTAAATTTCTAAGGTGAAACCATGGTATTGTTAAATACTTCAAGTGGAAGAGAATTAACAGTATCACAGTTGATAAAGGGTAGTTATAGCAATTTATTGAAAAAAATACACACCTCATTATGTAGCCAGTCTAACAATCTCATGAAACTAACAAACAGAGTTATTTTGGCAATGTGCTTCTTAGACATTAAAATAATCAATTTCATGTTAAGGCCTTGATTTTTTGACATGTCTTCTAATGGAAACTTAATTTTAGTCTGTCAAAATGTATGAGCTTACAGCTATGTATAAATAGAGGGAGGAACTCAGTCATAAAAACACTGACATAGCAACAGTAATTCAGAAATAACAGGTTATCTCTTCTTTACATGGCTCCTCTTTTGAGACACTTTCTTCAAAACGGTTATAGCATGAAGAAAATAATGACCATGGCATATCTTAAGATCTCTCTTCAGTGTTCTGGGATTGAGAACAGGTCATCTAACATACTTTTGACAGTGTTGTCACCCTGTAGTGAAAAGAGACAAGAGTTTGTTCCATGAATACACGACTGCAAGGCATTTGCCATCTTTGTCCAGGACTGCAAATCTGAGAGCAGACAGAAGCTGTGTGACTTTGTCCTTCTCCTTTCTTTTTTTGCTTTTTGTCTTCAAGACAGTTTCTTTATGTCCAGGAGCTTTCACAGTGCTTATGATGTAGCACTCTCTATGGGACACAGGAGCTTCTGATCAACAGAGAAGTTGAAAAGGGCTTTTATTTTCATTCTAAGTCCTTAATATTCATCACTTGAAGGACAATGAGCTGCATAATCAAAACCAGGAAACCTGATGGGCAGTTCTCCCCATTTCTTAAAAATTTGCTTTGTTGTTTTCTTGTCTGCAAACACAACCACAAAATTTCTAATCTTTAGGCAAGGCAGGTCAAGACCTCGGTGTACCATCATATTTCCCCAAGCCTGCAAGAAGAAGGAAATTACATTTCAGATAAAATAAGATCATTAGACAGAAATAAATACAGACAAGAAGAATAATATGAAAATAAGGTGTTCCTCACTTGTCCACAGTGTTTACATATAATTTCCCCATTGGTCTGGTAATCAGCATGCTTATCTTGCAGTGTTCTATTTTCTCTTGTATGATAAAGACTTCTGAAAAACAGACAGCACCCATCAGAATCCATTAGTCATTTCATGCTACATACAGACATATACACAGTGATTACGATTACTGAAATCAGACAGGAAACCTAAAATGTCATAAACTCTCTGACTGTTGACACACTGAGGAGTTTGAGGAAATGCAAGATCATACTTCATGCTCCTAAGTAATGATGAAATACACGTGTACTCCATGTCCCTCTTCATTGCATTTCAGAAGCTGCATCCTCCCTCACACATCTTAAAGTAGGAGAAGCAGGTTCTTGTTTTAATAGGAGACAGATCTAGCTTGGCTTTTTCAGATGCCATGGAGCTGTCAAAGAAATAATACCTGAAAATTAAAGGTTTTATTTTTATTCCTTATAGTTCGACCTTACCCCTTAACAGAATCATTTGGTTCTGACTATCTAGACCTGCAGAATATGTGCACATTTTTGCATCATTTACTTTAGGGAGTACTGATTCTGATGGTTACTATTAGCCTGTGCAGAGTAGAATACATACCATACTGCATTGTAAGTGACCTAGCTAATATTACCGCAGAAGCTGCATCCTTTCTTCAAAGTTTTAAACTCAATTCACCTTGAAATCAGGAATAAGAACAAACATTTTGCTCAAGCTCCTTAACTGTAAGCTCCATAGAGCCTAGGACCCAACAATATTGGAATAATCTATTTTTTTCTCACAGGGCCTAGAGGGTTACAGGCCCTGTTAAAGCCTTGATGAAAAGAAAATCTGTTTCTGCCTGAAAGAGATAAAGTAGTTCATAAACACTTACTGGAAATCTTTTCTCACACTGACATGATGCATGTCTTCAATAACTTGTATGTCTTCTCCAGAACATACTGGCTTGTAGCAAGTTTTGCATAAGAATTTTATTAGTGAAGGATTTTTCTTGTATGTCTTGCGCTGATCTCTCTTTGCCTTCATTTGCTTTTCCACTATACTTTGCAACTGGTAACTCTGAATCTAGAAATAGATCAGTAAGAGCACTGTAACATTCTGCTGGAATGACAATAATAGTTTTCTTTCTCAGTTATTTTACTGAGTTCACTGTCAACATGACTTCTAGTCAATTTTCCTGGCTTGTGTGCTTCCCCCTTACCAACAGAAAACCAGACTTTTCTAAAGGACTAGAAAACAGATTATAAAACAAATATTGGCAAAACAATTCAAAGCCATATGCAGTAACTAGTATTATTTTAAGTTTTTCTCCTCTATGTAGATTTCAAGTAAAAGTATTTCATACAATATAAATCAGTTTTCTTTAAAAGGAAAGTGCAGAGTTGCAGTGAATACCTTATTTAAATACTCTTCCTGTGGCATCTTCTGGACACGCTGAATGGCCTTATACATCATTTTCTCACGAAAAATATTAACATCTTCACGTTCAACAGCCCCTGAGCCACTTGAAGCCACAAGAGCATAGGTGCTTTCATCAGCTCGAGCTCGACCACGAGCCTACAATTTGCAAGGAATACAACAATAAACAGCACAATGCTCCCTATTACATCACACAACATTTTTTCCTAGTTTTGTAATGGAAGACATGCACTATTCCCTATGCACTATCCCCAAAGAGCATTTTTTTTTCCATTTATCTCAGATAAAGAATCAGTGAATAACACATACTATTGCTGCAGTATCATCTATGATAACTGTGAAAGCTGCTCAGGAGGTTTGTGATTAGCATGTTTTGCAATGCTGAAACTATATTCTGTCACCAAAATATAAACATGCTTATTAAATATTAAAATATTTAAATATAATAAGTATAAAAATAAATATTTAAATACATAAATATTTCTGTTCACAAGCTAAATGAGAGCATGTATCCAACTGGTATTCTGATACATAATAATCTCTCTTTAGCTGATGATGGCGTGGTGTCCATACACTGGTGGTACAAACACCTCTTTTATCAACTAGTCTGATGACCATATTCTTGTATCTCTTCTATTAAGAGAGTTTACTGTTTGTGTAGAACTTTGAATGGATGACACACCATTACAGAGAGAGGCAAATTTTATATTGCATATGGACTGAGGATGGCAATTGGAAGTGAGCCTTGTTGTAAGAGCATTTTCTCTTTCAGCATTCAAGTATTTCAAAATTAATTCCAAATGTCAGGTATATGATTCACCATTTGCCCATTCCATAAAGAAAAGCACTATTAAAATAAGCTACATATGCAGAAAACTCATACCTGCAGCATAGCAATTTCATTGGTGACGAGGCCATAGCGAATAACAATGTTACACTCTTTGATGTCCAGGCCTTCCTCAGCCACAGTAGTAGCAATTAGTAAATTTACATTTCCACGTCGAAATTTATCAATAACTTCCCTTTGCTCATTCTGTAAATTAAAATCATTATATTAACTTTCAGTATTAGTTTCTGTTACCAGTTTCTTCTAATTAAGTAGTTTCAGGAATTTCAGTCCCATCATTTCTGAGCTGAGTGCCAAACATCAAGTGGCTTTAACAACTGCATTTAAGCATCATGCAAACAAGAAGTTCCTATTGAATATAATAGGTGTTCAGCACCATATTTTGAGGGAGGAGAGTGCAGAAGCCAATCCTTTTAGGGTAACTGAACTTGGAACTTCATAGCCTATGTCACAGGTACTAGAGGATTTGATAATATGTTGTTCCATTGTTTTCAAATGCTTTAAGTACTTATTCATAAGTCTGGATTTCTATCACTTCAGTAATTTCCGATTAAAATATAGACTTCCAACTCTAGTTCTAAAGCACTTAAAATTCCCCATAATAAATGGAGACCATAACTCTGGTGATCTGGGAAGCACCAAAAAGAACAATGATACACTTAAAAAAGAAAGCATCTAAAATCACAGACTTCTGAATCAACTGGGTGTTTGTCACCAGCTTGAGCAAAGGAAACGAAACTTGCTATTTGCTATATTCAGCTTCAAAATGCAGAAGCTATTGTTTGTGCAATGTGGCACACAAATGAAATTCCAAGTTTGATAGAACACAGAACTCAAGCAACTTTTGGAGAGAATTTTTTGAGAGAACTCTTTTTTTGAAACTGAGTGCAGCAGAAGGAAAAGGACTCTGCCCAGCAGCAAAACACATCATTTTTGCTTAAATGCTTTTACGGGGAGTAAAGAGCAGAACAGAAGAGAACGCGAAGTACTTTGTTTTGAAAATGTTTTAATTGCATGTATAAATCACCAGAGAGATGTGGGGTATGAAATCAACATAATGGTGCAAGACGGACACAATTGAGTGATCAATTGTGATATTTTCAGTATGAATTTTGGCAAGTTTTCTTTCAATGGTTATGCGTCAGTGTGAAGCATGCATGTAAATTGGTGTAATTTGATTAAAGCAATGATATTACAAAAAGACAGGCATAATCAACTTTGTAGTTTTATTTTTCAATCCAGCAGCTAAAATATAACGTGAATTACTGTTGTCCTAATAAGTATAAACTCAATTAACGACTGCATTTTTGTTCTTTCCATTTTTGCTTCCCATGCCTTGCTACAACTTGTGTCCCTTTTGACTACACACTACTCTAGGCAATGGATGCTGGCTACTCCTATTGCCATAGAATCCAAAACAAAAAAAAGCTTGTTACTTGTGGAAATAAAATTATTCCAACATTATTATTCACATATCCTGCAGCTTATGAAGGTAAGTTGCTGGCAGGTATGAAACCAGAACTCTGGGCTCTGAACTTCAGTCCATTGGCCCAGTACTGTAACAAGTTGTTTTCCAAAATCATGGACAAGAGGTAATGTTGACATGCATGGTTCTGTACCTGAGTCATGGGCTTCATCTCACTGTTATGACCAGAGCCGATAAGATAATGGGCCTTAATTCCCACTTCTTCAAATTTTGGGTTGTCCTTAATCCACTGGAATAGAGCACAGGCACTTAGACGAGTCTTTGTGAAAATAATTCCTCGAGGTTCCTCAGTCTTTGTGAACTCCTCCATTAGAGTATTTCTCAACTTTATTAGCTTCTCATTTTCATTTTCTGGCTGTCTAGTCAACTCTTTCAGCTGATTCTTTTTTGCTTTAAAAAGAACAGATGTAAATTAAGAAAATGTAACCATGTAAAGTAACAGTTTGAGACAAAATAAACCCCAAAACCAACAAAACAAAGCACAACTTTCTATATAATTCTCTCAGCATAGCTAATTCACATTCAGTTTGAAGAGCTGTGGCATACCAATTATTTTTGAAGTGGGTTTATATTTCATTAAAAACACAGTAATCAATCAAAATTAATTACCATTATCATACACTTTGCCTATATTTCATGGTGAGAATAAGCCAAAGGAAAAAAACTGCCTATACACACAAGAGGTGGTACAGAGTTAAATGCACTGTAATAAAGAGCTAAATCACAGCTTGTAATATTTACAAAACTATTTTAAAATCATGGAAAAACATCTTACAAGTAGAAACAGATTAATATGCACAACCTCAGAGCAAATAATGTTTTTATAAATTTAGATATAAATTGTCCTTGGGACATGACTTAAAGTAGGAATCCTCACTGGAAACATGCAGTACTGTAGACACCAGCATGGGCACATTGTTATTGATACTGCAGTTCCAAGACATTTCAATGTACTCAGTGAAACATCAAATGAATGACTCTCTTCAACTGGCTCTACTGACCCTAATGAGGGAGGATTCCTCATGTTTTTTAATTTTTTAAAAAACTTCTAATATTTAAAAACCTATGCCTTTATCAGATGATTGTGCAAACACAACAAGAACACTTCAAGGCAGGGACTTTGTGTATTACTACACTCTGATGCCCTGACCCTGTGCAGACTACTCCAGCGTGCCTAATCCAAGGCAATCATACTCAATGCACCACAAACTACTACACCACCCAGACAGTGGCTTTATGACTAGTCTTATTCGTATTTTAGAATGTAATCAAACACAGAAACACATACAAAAAGTAGGTAGACATAAACTCCCACAATTTTCCCCCTTAGTTAAACCTACACCAATCGCTCAAGGGGGTTTTATCACCCAAAGATGAATTCTGCTCTAAAAGCTGAAAAATTTTAGATTTTCTTCTATTATTCCTAGCACTTTCAGTGGTAAAATCCTAACAAAATGGAATTTATTTTTCACTGACAGGTTCTTTGAACTTCATTTACCTGCAGAAATAAAAGCGATCATCAACAATACTAATGAAACTAAGTTTAATTTTTAGTTAGTTTAAAATTTTGGTTCTCAGCAACAGCTCAACACTGAAATTCTAAATAAGGGGGAATAGACAGGTATGAAGAGTCATTAAAAAAACATGCTGACATTATCTAACATGTATTTTTAATTTTTTTTACCATTTCCTGAATTCTCAATGATGACAGTCTAAATTTGTAGTTCATTGGATACATGAAGCTGGGCCACACTCTACAGTATAATCTATTTTTGTTTGCACCACCCGAGAGCCATGGGTGATGGGAGCAAACTTGTCTACCTCTTTCTCATTGCAAAGGCAGTAAAGGGAAAAAAACAAGCAAAAAACCTTTGTGTGTCAAGGACTGAA
This sequence comes from Coloeus monedula, assembly GCF_965178545.1. Classification (NCBI taxonomy): domain Eukaryota; kingdom Metazoa; phylum Chordata; class Aves; order Passeriformes; family Corvidae; genus Coloeus; species Coloeus monedula. The sequence goes on along the minus strand of NC_138787.1, from coordinate 23,339,451 downwards.
CGAATCCTAGTTCCAATGTGAATGATCTGAAAAAAAGGCAACTAAATTTGGTTTTTGGCAGTTTGATCTTTTGTTTAATTCACTAACTAAATATTCTTTACCTGAAACTAGGTAAAGCACTCTCCTTTCTTAGTATATAGACAAACAAACTTTGGCAGAAAGGGCTGGGTAAGAACTCATAATTTCATTACTTTTGTATTCCATTTGCTCAACCTTTTGCCCCCCAAGAGTGTCTACTGAAATATATATGAAATATATATATAATACAGATATTATGTATCTGTTAAGAGTGTCCTCAGGGAGACTTCACTGGATAAAAGCAAAGAACAGCTTGTACTTATTGGCAGCAAAAAAAACTGCCTTTAGACTGGAGCTGAAGAACCTCTATTACATGTTATGACATAATCCCACTATGATACTGTTTAATGCATTCAGAACTATATGAACTGGGATATTAAGGTACTGTGATAATAAACACAGCAATCTCTAGGATATAATAACTAATGGGCCCATGCAAACCATGTTAGTGCATAATTATGGATTTCAAGTATTAAATATTACAATGTATTTCAAACTCACCATGAAATAAACCTATTAGAAATTCATCTGTTTCATCCTGTTTTGATACTGCTGGTTCATCATCATCATCATCATCATCACTCCTTACTGTCTTCTTACTTTTCTCCTCTTTATAAAAGTTATTTAGGTGATTGTAGGCATCCACCATTCGGATGGTGTCATTTATCTGGAGAGCATCATTGTATTTCTTCAAGTGTTCTGCACAGACACGTTCCCTGCGTTTTTCTTCTTTTGCAGCTAGAAGTGAACAAAAATAGAAAAACATGTCTGTGTATAGAACGACCCAAAGAAATCCAAAGCTGGGGTATATTTGCTATGCATTTACCTCTTCTCTCTTCTCTGATCACCCACTGTTCATATGTCTGAGTTCCAAACTCAGATTTTGGATGCAACTGGCAATAATTTTGTATTTCTGTCATTATCTCAGTAATTCTCTCTTTAAATGGATCCTAGAAATAAATTGATTAGGCAAAGTAAGTAAGCATCTTCTGGCAACAAAAACATTGGCTAGTACCATACTGAGCCATTTTTTAAAAATTAAACCTTAAATTAAAAACCAAGTAAGGCTGTTAAGTATGTTTAGTCTTATGGAAATATACAGTTCAGAATATTACAAAAATTATACTGTGAAGTAACATTTTTTTTAGCAGTATATGATATCATCACTTCAATACAAATATTTCAGCTTTAGAAGGTCTTTTGACCAAACACCTCAAAATATAACTGACATAAGTAAAAATTTAATTCTATTTTACTTTAGTGATACTTTTTGAAACAGAGAAAACAACAATATTCAAATTAGCACTCTGGATCATCAAAAGTCTACAGAAAAAGAGCATTAGGCAAAAGTTCTTGATACCGTACAACACACTTTTAAAGGGCAATATAACTTTAATACTGATCTGTTTGAAAAAACATACCTTTTTTTTGTCATCTGCAATCACAGTCTTCTTAGACGGTTCCTTTACCTGATTCTTCAGCTGGGAGACATGCTCTTCAACAGTCATAATTCTACATGCATCAAGATTGGCACAGATCTGGGAGAAAACAAAATGTTACTTCTTTTAATATTGAATGAGTTATTCCACATGAAAACTGAATTAATGCAACAGAACTTCTTATTTAGATACTGAGGTTTATATAACTTGATTTTCTTCCCACAAAATCTGGATAAAAGCAGTATCAGCATAAGAAAGGCCAAGTCTTGAACAGCATTTGAGATAAGCTGCACAAGTTGCTTTTTAGCCGGAAGAGATCCTTGCATACAGGAAAAAAAATGGCAGATCAGGATGCAAATCAAGTATTTTGAAAAGGAAAATACAGCATCAGTACTTTGGAAGAGTAGATTTTGGAGAACAAAATAAATAAAGTGATGGTGAAAGAGAAAAAGAAAATAAACATTAGCAATAATTATAAAAGTAAGAGCTATTATGAAAGTGGAAAAAAATTTGAGATAATCTTTCCTGGAACAGGAAGACATAGAATTTCTGTGCTAAGTACACAACTGAACTGGACTTTTCTGCTTTTGACCTCTTTGAAGGAGAAAATACGTGCATGTCATTAAGTAATAAGGGAAAACATAACATTATTCTGAGCAGAGGAAACAGTAAAGGATGTCTGCCAGGTGATCTTTTTAATGTCTTCAGTGGTAGCTGTCTATTTGAGCTTGCACATTCAGATTACATTTCTTCAGATACAAACCCCAGCATCCTATCATTAGGATTTCAGAGCTGATGAAAAGGAATTTTCTGCTTTTTCCACTGCCAGCAAGTTTTTGTGTCAAAATTCCTTGCAATTCTGTCTACTTCAAAACAGCATAAAACCTTCTTGCAGGCCCACTTATTCAGCATCACATTCTGTTCTTGTGTAATTTACTAGTCACGAGTTTTCACTGCAGTACTGGGCTAAATTCTACTTTTCTATTACTAATGCAAAACCATTTAATTTCAAGTAAAATATAGTTTCTTTAAGTATAGAATTTAACAGATTACCTCTAATCAGATGTTCATGCAACCTCAATGAGTAACTCTGACTGAAAAAACAAAACACATTTATATGCTACCTGAATCTCACAAGTGGTTTCTGCTTTGTTTAAGTATTCAACATTGTTTCTCATTTTCTTGGACTCACAAAAATGCTCAGCTTAGTCACTCTAGAAATAGAAATATAAAATATGTCGTGTCTCTAGGAATACTAATTAGTAAATTACAAGCCATCAATGGAACAATAAGACTTTTAATAACCATAAAACCATACCACATTGTGGATTTTTTGCCTCTGATCTTGAGAGTTTTTTTCAAGTGAGGCAATCTTTTAACGTCCCTTTTCAGTAACCCTACTTTCCTGTAAAGTAACCTTTATTTGTACATGGATTACCATTATTTTTAGAGGGTCAATTTAATGGCTATGAGCTAAACTCCCATGTACACAAAAAAAAAAAAAAATCAGATTGTCTCTTTGGAGCCTAACACTGACTAAAAGTTTTCCTTGAACAAGACAATATCCCTTTGATGGTTTGCAAGTGTTAGGGCTATTTACTTTCAGAATATGTTCTTCAGCTTTTGAGTAGGATGTTGCACCTCCTACACCAGGTGAGGCTGTCAGTCCCAGAATTTGAGGCTGTGGGATCTGTGCTTTGTTTTCTTTTGCCAGCTTTTTGTTCTTCATCTTCTCTTTTAAGTAACGTCGCATTATATTGTTGTAGACACCTTCCTTTTGAGTGTGATGGCACTCATCGATAATGATGAGGGAAAAATCTGGAAAAAAAAAAAAAAAAGACTCCTAAAGTGAAGAATTTTATTTCAAATGCATAACTTGTGTGACTAAATCTTGTAACGGGTAAGGATGGTGTTGAAAAGAACCCATCAGTTTGTTTGAGAACTAATGTACTAGGAAATTGAAGTGCTGGAGGAAGGCATGGAGGGAAGCTGAATATATTTAATGGACTTTGGAACCTTTGCTACAGTCCTGATGTGCCAAGTAGTTTTACATTTCATGTAATGGAAAACAAGACTTTCTATTTTTGCAAAAGCAATCTGATGATATAAAGTATTTCAGAGAAATATTTGCATATCTTACCAGTGGTAAGAATATATCATAGTTGAACTCAATACTATCTTTTATATCCATAACTGTGTCTGACAAACTACACATTGTTTGCCTTTTAGAAGATAAATAACATGTTAGAAGCCTGTCAAACATTCTTGAAAGGCTTGTTGTGGTCAAAATATGCTTCCATTTTGTAGCAACACAGAGATTTCCTCCCTACTAGTGTCCAAATAAAAGATTTATATTACTTTATGGATGTGTTATTGGAAAGAACAAACAGATTAGTGGGAGCACTGCCACTCCTCTCTCTTTTGTAGTGGAGGAAACTGATGAAGATTCAGACAGGTATTACATGCTTTTTGGTCACAGTGTATTTACATACAAGCAATATACAATAAGGAAAAATAATTTTTTTTTTTGTTTCAAATTTCTCAAAAAATATAGAAAAGATATCTTTAATCTATCTGCATATGCAGCTGGTGACATATGTTTCAAGGTTCTGAGCTGGAAGATTCATGAACATTTTTCTGTTTCTCTAACAACAAAACTGGTTCATAGAGCTCCCACTCCTTCTGTAGCTGGCCAGTAACTCCCTAATTTGACACTGTTTCCAACAATTTGAAGGAAGTTTGTGGACGACTGTAAAGAAGATCACTGAAATGATCAGGGTTAAACTTTTATATGTGGGTTTTTTTTATGTGGACAATTTCCATGGTCTTGTTTACACATTGATGTGTAAACATATTGATGTGCTCAAACTGTTGCACCACTACAAGTCACTTTTAAATAACTGGCAGCAGAAGCTGGAAATTAACAGAGAGCTAAATCAGTCTCAGCTGGTATTGAAGAATCTAAAGAAAGATGGAGACTAAACAAGGGAAGTTATATTTAAAGGCTACACCAAAAACTTCTGCTAGGAAAACAAGCCAGTGCTCCATGTCGCTGGGGAAAGCTGATTGCCTTCACAGCAGTTCAGGAAGCCAGTTTGGACAGGAGTGATGGAGTTTCAAATCTAAATTCTGATTTATTTCTAAGATTTCTAGATATTGCAAGATTTCAGAAGCAGTGCTGGCAGTTTCTCAGTTATTCTGCCAACATGAACTTACTCCCTTTGATTTTGACCATCATCTCCATCATGCATATTCCTATAACTACTTGTGAAGAAACTAACCTACCAGAAGACGTGTTTCTTCTACTAAGGAAGTGATAGACAGCTTCTAGAAAGTCCATACAGTGACTTCAGCCCTTGGTAAAGAGGGTAAACATTTGGAAAAATGCAATTAAGAGAGTCCCCTCCATTTCCCTGAGGCTGGAAGTCCATATTACGTGTAACACAGACCTCTGTGGAAACTGATGAAAAAAGTATGCACAGAAATCTGGAAAGAACTTGTAACTAATTAGGATGATTCATATAGGCTGCGAGTTAACCAAGTCACAGCCATAGAAATGGAGCTGGCTGTGTTCATGCTTGCTTGGCTTTGGCCCAGCTGAACTAAGTAGCACAGGTGTAACAGCACAGAAAAAGAATGAGGTGCAGGGCCACCTGAGTTCTGGAAAAAATGGAGCTCCTTATGAACGAACTTCACAAAGTGTGAAACCCATTCAACCCACTTCATTACACAATCTGGTTGGGACTCAGCCCAATTCTAAACAGGCCAGCAGTTCCAGTAGAAATGTTCAGATGCCTCCATACAGCATTCCAAAATGACTCAGATGTAGGAAAGTTTATTAACTTTGATGCAGTGGAAAGGAAGTAAGTGTAAGGAAATTGCTGGTACTCTGCCTAGGTTAATAACAAGGCATTCTGAAGGAGGGGATGCAATTCTGTGGTACCCAAGCTGCTCTGCAGGACTTAGTTTGGATCAAGCAGTATTCCAGTCAGCACTGAGCACTGACAGACACAGACCAACTCCTCAGGTTTCTCTGCTGTCTCTGTAACACCCAGACCAGAACTTCTTTTATCTCAGGGCAATTATTTTGGATATCACAGCTCTCCCCTATACCCGGCCACATCTAAAAAGGAGATGATTGCAGGCAAACAGAGGGAGGAGTTAACATCTCCCAGAGGAAGGTTGCTGCAGCCCAGGCCCTGGAGCTGACATCATGGGCTGTTCTATTTGTACATCGCTGGCAGATAATACCATTTCCTTTCTGATGTCCCAGAGATACCTGCCACTTTAGCATTCTGGGAAAACAATCTTGCCTTATTTATCTTTTGTTTCCTTCAACTTCCTTCATCTTTTGTAGGAAACCATTATATCTGCTGGGCTCAGAGAGACACAGTTTTAAGCAATCATATCACTGTACATTAGCAAAACTACAAAATTTTAAAGAATTTAACTTTTACAACAGATTGGCTTCTATCTTGTGTTCCATTGTATTTTTCAAACTACCATGTGTATTTGAATTTTGATAGTTTTTTCTCATCCTGTATAAGGCTTCTACGTGATATAACTCAATGCTCTACCAAACTTGGAAAGTGGAACGGGTACGACTGCATTTGCACAAAGTTGTGCTTAAGCTAGATAAAATAGAAAGCATAACAAATATTTAGTACAAATAAACTATAGAGTCTAATTTTGGCTTGCATGCCTATTAATTAAGATCTGATTTTGACTACAGCTTGCATTTATAAAACGAGTAAATTGAAAAAAACCCTACAGAATGTGGCACATTTTTACTCTGTAATTTTCCAGAATAGAGACATACTTTTGTTCTCACTGGAAAAACGTCATAATTAAAAACTTGCCTGATAAGTGGACACCTTCTTCATCTTCCTTGGATGCATTTAACAGTGAATTTTCAAGGATCTGTGCTGTACTGATGATGACATCATTTCTTCTGACAACTTCAGGAAATGAGATTTTCAGCTGAGAATCACCACTTAAACCAATAACCTGATACCAACGCTTCAGGAATGGACTGAACTCTGTTTGTAAATGCTGTTCTACCAATGGCACCTGAACAAAAGTTTCCAAAGAATTTAAAACATATTAAACACAGGATTAAAAATACATGCCTCTGCCACAAATGTTGTTAGGTGAACAAAAGAAAATCAAGCAGCAAACATCCCCAAACCAATTTCTCCCCTCCAACTTCTCCTGTGAAACCTTTTTGTCCCAAGAACTTTGGCTTAACTGGCCTTTGAAAGAATGAAAAAACCATGCATTCTTCGGCTCTTTAACTGAGCTTATAACATGCTTTCACATTTATTCTTGTAAGAGGATATGGATATTGTTTACAATTTCAATAAAATTCTTAAATGCATTTCTGTATTTTCATATTAAAATATAAGATTAATTTATATGTGCTAAATTTAACTGCAAAAATTACAGCAATTATCAGAAAATCTGACAAAACATTCCTTAACTACTGTGAGACTCATTAGGTGGCCTTCATTAACAAACTGAAACACAGAATGTGAAAAATATTTGTATTTTTAAAAATTCATTACAATATGAAATTGTACTTTTTCCAATAATGTGGTTATTAGCACATCTAAATTTTCACTTGCACTGGGGTACACTAAAATAATTTGTGCTTGCACCATGCTGATGGTGCAATAGAGATGACTGTCTAGATCTGTATGTCTTTAAACACAGTACACCTGGAGAAGCAGGGAATTGTGTTTACATTCATTTTACAATGCCTGTATTAACAATGCATGATGTCTGAAAAATATTATTCTTAAAAAAATGGACCAACTTACCTTATTAACAAGTACTATGACTTTTCCAGGCTCTGATGCTCTTCTCTTCTTATCCAAGTGATCTTTGGTAATGTAAACAGCCACTCTGGTTTTACCACTGCCCGTAGGGAGACATATTATAATATTCTCCCCATTCAGTGCTGGCTTTGCAACTTCCATCTGGTAATCTCTCAGGGTCAGATCTGGCTCAGGTGAGGCTCTCCTCTCCCCTTCATCTTCATCTAAGGGTACAAAGAAATATAAATATCAAATAGGAGGCATAGAACATATATCAGACGAGCAAAAAAATGTCAAAGGGAGAAATATTAATTTACTACTAGAAGCATCTTGTGAATAAATGTGAATAAATAGAAACAGCATACTAGCATAGACAGTGTTGGTCTGTGGACCTGTGCAACTCTGGATCAGAACTACTTCCACCCAGTCACCACTCAGGGCAGGTGGAATAAGCCACAGTATGGCTTCACCCATCTATGTTGAAATGCCTACTATTAGGTATGAATTCAAATGATGCAGTTCAGTGGCATTGGGATCAACAAAGGTTCTGTTTGCAGCTGCAGTATTTATAATCTAGCCAAGCTTCTGTGATGTTCTCCTTCATCAATACTGAAATTTATTTGGTTACAAGGGAGCTGCCTTTTTAAATACTTCCAAGAGAATGAAAAATGGAGCCACAGAAAGAAAAAAAAGATATGGAACACTTAAAAACGGTCAAGGGAGTTATAAAGTATAAAGACCAGACAGATAAGAAAATTCAATTGCCCATACAAGATGGAGCTAACTGCAGAATGTATCACACCTATTCATGGTAGATTACGTTGCTTCTTAGCCTGACTCACACATAATGCAATTGAGTGTTCATTAAAAAGCCACAGACATTTGCCACCTAAGGCCAAAGCCTTCCATCTCTTATTGAAAATGCAATGGCAGAGTTTAGATCTACAGCTCACAGAAAAAACAAACAATGTTATAAATGTAAAAGTGAAAAAAAAAAAAGCTGTTGAATTATTTTGAGCAGTAAGAAAAGCATATCAAGTCCCTTGAGTTTACATGTATTTAGGGAGTCAGAACTTACATATATCTTAATATCAGAAGGATTTATTTCAATTGAGTTTTCATGGGGTTTCTTTTTCCTACAAATAAGTTTAGATCACTCTTCAAGTCTTAACTGTCCTCAGTGAAGGAAAGGCACAAATTCGTTCTACTAGACTAAAAACGAGGGGAGAAAAACCCTGGTTTTGTTTCCTGATGATATCATTCAATGAAGAATCATGAGGATTTTATTATCTCTGATACATTACACACAAAGTATATTTTTCTAGTATTCCTGATTCCATTAAATAAAATTAAACTAACAAAAAGTAATGAAGCTTGATAAAACACTGCTGATGGAAACATCTGAATGCCATTCTTAAGTGTTTTTTGCTTGTTTTGCCTTTTAGTGAGTGCAGTGCTACCTGGACACAGGGACATTTGCACCAGAGAGTACTTGCTGTTACTTATCTGACTTCTACTTCTCTCTTTTGAGGAAGAATGTTGTTTGCTTTCTGGTTGGCTAAATTCAATAGCTCAATCATATTGAAACTAGCACTTTATCACCCATCTGTTTGGTTAGATTTCAGATCCTTAACATCCTCAATTAACAGTCCAGGCCTGAAATATATTTAACTTAGCTCTCTCCTAGCTTCTTCAGCCCTTGTTTAGATAAAGGCTAATACAGGAATCTTTTCACAGATTAAAGAATTAAATAATTAAAGATTTTTTGTCATGCACACTATAACATTGGGGAAGTTGTCTGCCTTCATACAAGGCCCACATGAATTGCTGCTCTGGGCTAAAAGAAACATGATAATTATTCTATTGTCCTAACTACACAATTTTTTAAAATGTGAAATGAGCTTGGCACATAAAAATGCAGCTGAATCCATACGATTCTTTGCATTAAAATCCAAATCATATTAGTGTCTAATGACACCATCCAAACATCTTTGTTAATACAACAGCCTTACTGCAAAATTTCAAATTATAAAATCCATAAATAGTGCATCTGCATCTTCTTAGCATGTTTTTCTCATTATTGCTTTCAATGAGTTTACTAGACATGATGAAAAAGCATGAATGTTTTCAAAAACTTTTAAACTAGTTTTTTAAACCCACATGTAAACAGAACATACAGCAAGTAAACACTGGAAAAAAATCTGTTCTCCATTCTTCACAAAACTGCAGTGATTTTTTTTTTTCTGGATTACTGGATGCAGCAAATGCCCAATTTACTTAATGAGAGATACTTCAGGAATCTTAAAGGATCAGGCCATACATACGTATGTGCTGCCAAATATCAGGAGCCTGGCTCAGCCTGACCAAACTGATACAGTGTGCCTGCCTGTCCACAGAACAGAGAAGCTCCCATGCCCAGACATTTCATGTGACAGAGTGAATCAAAAAATACAATGTGACTTATGAGTGTCCTCAGTTGATGCAGAGGTGCAAAGCATATTCTTTGGAGTTAGCAACACACAGACTGGAATCTTAGCTGAAGTGTAAATTGCTTAGCTTAGCTAGATTGCTGTAGTGTAGCAATTTATTCTGAGCTATCCTGAATTTTCTGTGTACCTACAAAATACATGCATTTTGATATTTTAAAAGCTTGAAACTATTTTAAAAGTATCTATTGTAAACACTTTGCAGGCATATGATATATAATATTTACAGTGACTTTACTGATGTAATACTAGGTTTATTAGGCCCAGCTGTCTTGAAAGGCGCTTGGATTTTTTCTAGCCCTTGTCCAAGACACAGTCCCAGCACAACTTTTATAAAGGCTAGATTCCAAAAACTACTTCTTGAACTCTGTATAGGCTGATTACCATGGTGGACAGCTCCCAACTTGTTTTGCCTGAGGTTTGGAAAAAAAAAAAAAGACAAAAATATATTGGGGTGTCTTGTACAAGAGCAGTGTTTAGTTTGGCTCAGACTATATACATAGCAAGATAATACCTGTTTGCTAAGTATTACGTAAACACAGTCCAGTATCTAGTTTAAAACTGTATTTAGAACATGCACATGTGTTTTAATGTGAGATTCACAAAGGTTTTCAGATAGCAACTGCCATTGCTTAGGTTGCTTTTACAAATAAGGCTATTAAAGTACTTGGGGTCCAAAGGGGACCTTCACTATTGCTCTGCAGGTACCCAGGAGATACTTCTGCTAACCTTTTGTTGCTTCTAAAACATTCCTATTCCCTCTCACCCTATGTGAGGGCCAGGCACAATCTAACTTCTCTCTGAGAGCAAAAGAAACACGTCTGTGTGGCAGCACTATGAGGATCTGTCCAGGTGACTGCACTGGATGACATCTAGTCCCTTCAGCCTATGTGATTTTATCATTCTGCCTCACTGACCAGTTTGTACGATGATGATGTCTAGAGACCTGTTCAGATGATCTCAGTAAATTGACTGTTTTGGGGCTAGGACTTGGGTCCAGACCCTTAAAAATGGCATCTTTTTTCCAACAAAATAAGAGTAAGTCTGGCATCTAAATACAGTGAACTAGAGTTTACAGTGAAAGAAAACCCTCCATTGAGTTTTGTTCTAGCCCACACACAGAGTACTTCCCCTAGAGCTTACTTTGCAGTTACTAAATAATAACAGAAGGGAAATGTACCTGAATCACTGGTTGTGCAGCTCTGTCCCAGGTTTTCATTCAAGTTACTGACACTTCCATCTCCTATGGAGACATCTGACTCTAAATGAAAAACACATAGAAATGTACCATAATGTATTTGCTGCACAAATATTAATAGCAAATGCATATTGTTTGATCTCCCCCTAAGTTGTCAAAGTAGGTTAGATGAATGTCAGGCAGGGATGGCTGAGATCTAATTTTCTCTATTTTTGGTAAAGATAAAAATATGAACAACATAGTTCATTTTCTTATGGAAGAAAAGACGGAGTGGAAGATTAATATCCAAAGCATAGCAGAGGCACTGTGGGTCATGATTCATTACTTGAAAGCAGGGGTTCCAGACATGATCACCTGCCTAATCCCCTTTAGTCTTATTTTACTGTATCTTTTCAGAAAGGTGAAAAGCCAAAAAAAAGCTGCTGGCCAACCGAACATTCTCTTTTACTCCCTGTAAGCCACGAGAGCTACATCTGTAGTAAAAAACAAAGCCCGAACTGCGAATTTTTTTTTTTTAAAGTTCCTTCGTGTAACATCAGAAGAGCAAACCAAGTAAATAAATACAAGCAGTGATGAGTTACTGAACAATGCGGAGCAAAAGCGGCGATCCCGACCCCGCGAGAGGCCGGGCGCGGCCGCAGCCGCTCGGCGGCTCCGCTGCGGAGATCCTCGTGTTCCGCTCGCCCTCTGCTGGGCCATCCATGCCGTACACGCGCTTATCTTCTCGGGTCGCCAGTACAACTCATAAAGCTCGATTTTCCAAAACTCAGTCCTTTTGGTATCTAAAGGGATGCCCAGTTCTTCCGGGAAAATCTGCTGCAAACAGCATCATCCTGAGCTATCAGCTTACCGACAGCGCTCTGCAACGGAGCCCACCGTGTGCTTATGGAATCAGTCAGAGTAATAGTGTTGACCAATGTTCTGTTTAACTAGCTAGTGAACTTGTGTTTCTATCAAGTTCTTTCCAGTGAATATGCTATTATGGTCCATATCCGCATTTTTCCTAACTTACTGTCCCCAACAAATTATTCATAAAGCAAAGTAGTTTCTGTGAATGAGAATTTAGCACTGAATGGAAGTTACAGTGTCTTTCGAAAGGAAAGCCTGAAATACACAGTATAAAGTCTTGGTGAGGTGGAAATTAAACCTAGTCTGCATTCAGTGAAGTTATGTAGCTATCTTAGCTACCACTAGGAGTCAGGTATTAGTTTTTCTAACGTAACTATGGAAACTGATGCAAACATCTGTCTTGCTGTCTTACAGTTGTCATCATTTATTCCATACAGACATCAGAATCTGATCCCACTACTAATCACCATCATCTGTAGAAATTGTTATGATAGACAAGGACATTAAAGCCTTTAAGCACCTAAATTAAGCCTATTCTCCTAGAAATGAATGCAATCAACAGAAAAGCACAAAAAAGAAGAAAACCTCACCAGTTCCAAGCCATGTTCAAAGACCTGTGACAAACTATTAAGTAGCATTAGTGGGAACTCCCAGCTATGAAGATGACACTGCTATCTCCTGTTTTCACTTTCTAGGAATCCACAGATGATAGGAAAGAGAGGACAAAATTAAAATTCTGTTTATCTATTCCATATGGACTCCGATCTAAAATGACCTTCTGAAAGACATGAGAATATGAATCCATGAAGAGTTTTGTACACAATTATCTAAATTACAATGTTCAGCATGCATTATACAACAATCTCTCAACAGAAAACATCAGTAGTGAAGTGAAATGCAAAATACTCATCTTCCAAATTAAGGTGAATAGAAAAATGTTCTCCTTTTTCAGCTGTGGCAACTTTCTTCAATTATTTTAACACAAAGTAAATTTTTAAAAACCCAAACCAGTAAGCATTTCCAACATAATGAAGATAAAAGAGTTAATATTCTAACAGCTATTTTTACCACTTTTGCTAATCTTCCCTGTTTGCACATTGTAATGCAGAATATTTCACAGGAAGATCTTCAGTCACTTTGCACTGACTACTAAATAAGTATAAAAACAATGGAATGCAATGAAAGGCAAGCCTTGAAAAAGAGAGCTGTTATTATTTAAATTGTTGTTTATACAGGTAACTGCAGCAACTTAATCCATGTGTTGACCTTGCAAACTTACTTGCTTTTGTGTTATTTTGTGTGTATGAAGTTTCTTACCTGCATTTTTTGCATGTTCAGTTTTTCTCTAGTTATCTCTTAGGCTAAATGATCTATTTCTACTTTGTTTTCAAGACCTTACTGCTCTCATACCTTCTGATTGTCTCAGTTTCATCTACTTAAATAAAAGGGATAGAGGAGGCTTCAGATACAATGCAAACTGCAGTAATTTCAAGAGACTTGAAAAAGCTTCTTTCTTCTTGAAATATGTCCTTCTCAAGACAAAGGAATGGTGGGAGTGTACTGCAAAACTGACAACACTTGACAGTATCAAATTACAAACTAGGTGGGCTCCCAGCTCATGTGGAAGTCGAATCTGGGTTCCATTTGTATTTTAATCTGCCTGGTCTAAAAATAAAGTCTTATGAAATCATGAGAAAGGATGGAAATAGGGAATGGAAAAAGACCTGAGTGCAGTTAAATCTGAGTGTACAAGTGCACCAATATCAAAGCTTATTGCACGTCAGGATAGCTGAATGTGAGCCAGTTCCTCTGCAGAGATCTCCAAGCAGCATTGCCTCCTGGCAGCCCTTGTTATCCTGCATCTACACTGCTGCTTTGGTTCATCTCAGAAGTGCATTTTTACAGTAAATCTGTCAATTCTCCCCACTTACACTACTTTGATTCACATCACAGAGCTGATTTAGATCAGAATAAATGAACTGTCAGCTGAAACTGAATGAGATTTGTTCCAGCTAGTTGCAGGCACACAGCATGAGACTGAAGTCAATCTGAACCAAACTGATGGAATCCATCTACTCTGCACCCCCTCAGCCATTTCACTGCACAGATCTGCTCAACTGCCCAAACTGCTCATACCCATCATCTATGAATTTCAGTTCTGTGCTGAGACCGCAGTTTTTTTAGCAACAATTAGCTTGTGGCACTCTAGTTAATAACTAGGAGATCTAATTATCCGCAACCCTCAACCTGACAAGACGCAAGCAGAAGATCAGGCTGACAGCACTGAAAACCTACCCTTAGTGAGGCCCAATAAGAGCCTTAGCTTTGCCCAGAAAGGATTCCAACTAACAATGAGGATAACTCAGTCTGATCCATTTTAAATTATCATTAAATATTTGGCACCTCTTCTTTATACTGCCAAATTACGTTCCAACCCAAGAAAACCAAGCTGATATTTTTGCTGTAGTTAGTAATTCACTATTTGCTACAAAGCATTGTGATATCCTATTAATACCATGCTAAATGAGAAATAGGCTACTACTGTTGCACATTGAAAGGCTGCAATTTTTCAAAGCCATTTAAAAAAAGTAATTATTCATATTCAATATAAAGAGAACCCACCAGTATAATTCCAGGCAGGATTTACCTTAGCTGTAACTTTTTTTCGAGTTCCATCTGAACCTGGAACACATATGGCTCCTGAATCATGCAGTGTATGTTTGTATCACTGGTTCACAGCTGTGTTTAGGTGGTGTTGCTGGTCATTGCTGTTGCTCTTACTCAACTCCCAAGGCATGTTTTTAAGAGTGGATCTATATGAACAACAGGCCACAACAACTCCTAAACATTTTTACTAAAAATGTACTTCTGAGTATGTATGTGACGTGAGAAAGGTTGTTTGATACTCTGTAAATACCTTAAAATAAACAGAAAAGTTACTTGTTGGACAGCACTAAAGGACTTTTCAAAACAGAAAATGCTTTCCAATATAGAATTTCCAGCCTTCTAGAAAGAAGTTAATACAGTTGCAGTTTTAGTGGTACAAAAACATTCCTCTTGTCTTAAACTTTGTCAACACTGTACAGAGTTGTCAATGTTAACCTAATGTTGTCATTGGATAGTATAAGCCTACCATGGATGGGTCTGAAATAAAATATTAATCTAACAATATGAATATTTTTATCAACAATATTAAATATATTCGAAAACAACTCATTTATTCACACAGGTACCAGATCAAAATAGCAGTTAGTGGACAAACCTGACACCACAGAATTCTTTTCTATGGATGTTTCCAATACACTGTTCTCACTGCTGAAACTATCATCCACATTTTCTTCCTGTTTCAAATTATCTGCTCTGAGGTATCCTGGTTGGCTTGTAACTTCTGCTTCTTCGTTTGTACTCTTCTCCATCCCATTTTGTTTATTTTCTGCTCCTAGAAAATATAGAAAAATTCTAAGGCAATTCAATAAAAGATTTCATTTCTTTTAGTGTGGAGCACAGAAAACACAGAACTAACCTCTATTCATCACATACATAACAATATAACATATGGTCTTGGTCTTGACTCAAATGTTATAGTTTGCAATTTTGACCTTTGTATAACTATTTATTAAGAATTCACTAATTTACAATTAGAAACTAAATTTAGAGAGATTAATAGATTCATTTTATGAAGCTCTCAATTTTTGTGTGTAGGTGTTTCCTAATAACAATGTATTTTACTTTAACAAATCACAGGGGGTCAAGTTGCAGTGATAAAATGTAGCACCAATGTTCTTCCCCAGGTCGCAATGAACCTGTTCTCAGTGTTTCCTCTCTATGCCCTTATGTCAGGGGATGCTCCTGCAACCCCACACTTTAGGTATCTACACATATACAGCACCATGTACATGGAAAATTACTTATCCTCTGCTAAAAGCAACACCATTTACGCTTCATGTAGCAGTCTGAACAGGTTGGTTTGGGGCCTGCATTGCCCAAGATTACAGAGAAACTGTGGGATAAATGCATTCATTCAGTAGTTCATCAAACAACTGAATTAAACTTCAGTTTTACCCTGTATGGTCTGCACTATACTGAAAATTCAGAAATACAAAATTTGAAAAGAACTGAAAATAAAAATGTGAAAAGAATATTAATAATCTGCATATTTGTGAAATATTTATTACTTTGTTTACCTTACTGATAGCAAAGTAGTGAAAACAAGAATTTAAATCTCACAAAGCTGCAACACAGAATGAAAATTAGGATCACAGTAGCTACTGAGCTATTTCCAGCATCTGAGTTTCACTCAGAATTGTTGTAAAGTATTTGAACCTTGATAATGTGCCCCAGCAAAACCATTTTTACCAGAGCCCTCAGAGTGGGATCAGGCTGGAATTACCCTCACCGGCTTCACCTAGCCTTTCCACCTTCAGCTGCAGCACATCAGCCCCAGGAGGGTTTTTAAGCTCCAGCCTGAAGGTTCCAGGAGAGAAGTGGGATAGGTTTATATCTGCTCCCTGCTCTTTGCTGTCTTGTTGTTTGGATTTCCTGGGCTATCTTGGCTGCTGATCACTGGATGGGTTTTGTTGCTGTCATCATCTCGATGCTGCTTGCCTGGATCAGGAGCTCCACCTGCTAGAGCCCTCAGGAATTCATCAAGGACTGAAAGGTAAGCTGTGCTAAATTGGAAAAGAATTGGGAAAGAAGAAGCTGAAAAACTAAATACCAAGATAGCAAGGAGTAGATAAAAAGGACTGTACTGCACTAGATTAAAACCAATCATATTATCAGAAAAGTGTGTGCAGAGCTCATGGACAAAATAGAGAGACCAATCAAGCAATGTGTGGTCTCATGCACAGCAGTTGCAAAATGTATATGTACTGTGTTATGGATAAGTTGTAAAATGCATAAGTAGAGTAGTATGTAAAAGTACTGTGTTATGTAGAAGTTGTAAAAGGTGTAAGATGTACAAGTAGTGATATGTGGAAGTTATAAGTTATAAAATGTACAAGTAACTGAACTGTATAAGTTATGTATAAGTAGGTAGAATGTACAAGTAAGCAAAGTGTATAAGTAGGGTATTATGTCAGAGTTGTGAGATGTGTGAGTGGAGTGTATTTTAAACAATAACATGCTTCTGTGTAATCATGTTGATTCATTCATCAGAAGGCATGAGTTCCCACACAATGAATGGTCTTCTGAGGCTCTGACTTGGTTGGTCTTGTCCTGCAGACTACAACACTCAGCCATCTTTGAACTGCACCCTCAAATATCACAACTGCTTGTCTGTGTCTGGCAGAACACCAGATGATTCCTGTCCAAAGCTGGAAGACACACCTTCACGTCCCTCTTACCTCAATCTTAATGCATTGACCCACATGCAGCAACTGAAAGTACAGAGAAAGTTCTGGTGAGCTCAGCAAGTGAGCAGGCTGAAGCTGCTAAATGGGAAATCTGTCAAAATAATTTAGTCTCAAAAATTTTATAAAACATATGGGGAGTAAAAACAAGGGATAAATTACTTGAGGGCTGCTTCCTTTTTTATATTTAAGAATACAGGAGAGCACTGGAATAACTTTACAGTACTATAAGTATTATACAGGAATGAAAAGGAGTAGCTGCTTTAATAGTTCATTATTTTTAGTAAATTTTATAATGTTTTGAGACTTATGAATGTCTTAAAGTATGCAAAGTACTTTAAAATGCCAACAATATTTGTAAACCAATCTTTAAAGGAAACACTTGTATTGAAGAAGAAATCCAGGTAAAGTCTGGATTTTTTTGTTCAAATTAATCTTCAGAATATTTTTTATGAATGATTATAAAAAGCACACTGAAAACCAATGGGTTTTAAAAGGTAAGGATTCAGTTAAATTGTAACTAAATGCATACTGTTGTAGTTCTCATATTGTTTAATAAGGACTTTTAGTATTTAAAAATCTATCGATTAAGCTGTTACATAACTTGATTTTGAAATCCCTGGACAACCAAAAGCATTAGTCCCGGTATCACTGTAAAACAATATGGTGGGAGTCCTGCATTGTTTCTCAAATAACAGTACAAAAAAAAAAAATAAAAAGAGATATTAACAATCCACACATCAGTACCAGTGAAATAAGATGATTACCTCCTGTATTTCCGCTTAAATCATCTGCAAGGTCTTCATGTTGAGTTTCACGGAGAGCAATCAAAAAAGAAGAGAACCAATCTTTCTTCTGCACTATTCTGCTCAGTAGCTCCCTCGCGCCATCTCTGTTCCCACGATTGTCAGCAACTGTCTGGATCTGGTAAAAATAAAAAACCAGAAACAACCCTCACACAGACTTCAGAAATGGTTTGAGGAAGTTAGTACGAATAGTATACGTGCAAAAGCATTTCCCTGTCATCATAAAGACATACTGAAAAATAAAAATATAAAATTGGCTTGCTACTCATCAGAAGAGACTTACCGCAGCTTTGTCCAACCTCATGTTCATCCCATATTGTTTTGGGTAAGATATATAAAACCTATGAAATCTGAAATTTAATTGGAGAGACTGGTAGTACTAGACAAGGGTTACAATAGTAACCACTACATGATAATTATTAATATTATGGAATAATAATTGGTGTTCAGACTGGTTTAGGGAATAGGCAACCATGATTAAGGAGAAATTATATCACACAGTTTACCAAAGCTCAGACTTATTCTGTAACATGACCTCACACATAAACTGGAACATTTCCCTTCTTAAACTCTGGCTTCATCATCTCAACTCCCACTTAAAAACACCATAGCTAAGCCTCTAGTAAGGGGCATTGCCCTCAAAGAAGCTATGGGACAGTGTCCCAAGGCTGTCACAAGCAGAACTTGACATGTGATCACATGAGGAACAAACAACAATCCCAAGAGCAAAGCAGCCTAAGACAGGTGTTCAGTCTTCAAGGGCACTTTCTTTCAAGGCTCGAGAATCACTAACCCTGACATGCAAGGAAAGGGGCAGGCATAGAGCAGTGGGAACACCTAACTGAGATTTGTGACTAAAAGGAAGTGCATGGAAAGTGGGAGACATTAGGAAAGCCTTAACTCCATTGGAGTTTAAACTGGCAGGACTGTGAAGGGTAGTGAATGCTTTGATGGAAATACCAGCAGCAAAAAGGTGACTTAGGGGGAACATGAGGACCCATTCCCAGGAAACAGAGCCAGTAACTTCTGGAAAGGCCTCTGCATCTGCCTGTTGTGTCACCATGCTTGCCTCCCCACTCATTAGGGTGTGGCTGATCATTGCTGCTACCTGACAGTCACAAGACAAAATTACGTGTGTTACAGTCATTTAACTGAGATGGAGAATAAAACTCCCTCAAAAGTGGATGCAAAGGCTCAGAGCGCACATGTGATGTAGTTCCACCCTTAGTTTACCAGTTTTCCCCCTATTGCTATGTTTTAATTTGTTCTAGCACTGTTTCAGGACATCCATTTTTTTTGAGTTTCAAGTAAGTTTCACATTGCAGGCAAGTCATCCTTAGCCAAGTGGAATAAACACTGGGAAATACTTTCATCAAGAGTCAACACTTCTTTGTTCCTATCCAACTGGTATTTCTCTCACCTCACTGTCTAGTGTGATAGTCCTTACTGAACCTATAGCAAAAAAGAAGACAGAAAATCCTGCTTTATTTTAACTGAAGTATTCTTTAGGACTTTACAGACCATCACTACTTCCTGGCATGGTTCAAGGGCCAGAAGGCAATGATCTTCTGAGCCTAAGGTCTGTGTCAAAATAGTAAGTAACAGTAAAGTCTGACATATTTTTTCCACTTAGCCACTGTCTTGGTCCAACCCTCTGATACTGGCACTTTTCTTTGCCAGGCTCTTAGCTGGCATCCCACCTGCTGCCCCACTGTCAAGGGTCTTCATCGGCGTACCCGGCTTACCCATTATCTCCTTCCCCAAGTCTGGGAACTCTCCTTTCATTTCTGCATTTACTACGCCCTTTGTAGGTGTGGCTTCCTACCTGCTCCACAGCCACTGGGGCTGGCCAGTGTCTGTGGCACTACCTACGCCCATACTCACCCGATCCATGTCCTCGTCCTGGAAGATGCCCATTTCCAGGCACTTCTCGGCCACCTGCACGGTCCGCATCCTGTCCACCAGCGTGCCGTGGAGCAGCTGCACCAGGTGCACGCAGAGGTCGTGCTCGGCCTCCTCTGCCGGCGAGGGCAGCTGGCTCAGGCTGGGGTTGGCGTAGCAGGCGGCCAGGCTGCAGCCGCCGTGCTCCAGCGCCTGCAGGAACTCGCGGATCCAGCCGCAGCCGCGGGGCCCCCGCTCCACGGCCCGCAGCAGCTCCTCCGCCCCCGCCGCCTGCCCCCGCTGCAGGGCGGCCGCACGCACCCTCTCCCTGTCCTCCGCGCTCAGCGAGGGGAGCCGGTCCAGCACGGGCTGCACCTGGATGCACTGTTTCAGCCGCGGTCTGAAGCAGGAGATCATGTACAGGAACAGCTCGTCCCGGGTGCTGTCTGCCATGGCCGCTCCCGCGGGCCGCTGGTGGTGGCTCCGCCTGGGCCCTGGCGAGCAGCGCGGCCCCGGCCCCGCTCGGCCCAGCGGCGGCGCCGCTTTCGGTTTCGCTCGGGAGGGCGGTGCCTGAGGGCCCGGCTCGCTGGGCCCGGGCGGCGGCACCGCGCCCGGCACCGCTCAGCGCCACTCCTCAGCGTGGAATACGAAACCTTTGACAGTAACGAAACCTTTTACAGTAACCGTGGGTTGAAAAACCCAGTCATAAACGCAAACAAGTCTTTCACTTTCCAGCTCAAAAGATTCTCGGGCTACTCACAGCATATCTGTGTTTTGGGCACTGGCTGCTGCCCAGGCACGCACTGGCAGCAATGAGGTGCTTCCTTGGTGTCTGAGGCTGTTGGAAGGTCTCTCCCTGAGATGTGGTTTCACACATATCGTACATGTCACTGAGCTTCAGAAGCAGTCTTGGTTTCCATCGTGGGGGTTTGGGGAACCTCAGTGTGATTCTGAGGTAAGGTAAAATGGTAAACAGAGTGTCTAGATTACTGTGTTCAGTTTTGGTCTGGGACAAGTTCAAGAGACTGAAAAATTGGAGAGTCCAGAGGCTAACAGGATTGGAGAGCCTGCTGTATGTTTGAAAGAACTGTATTTATAAAATGTGGAGAAAAGAAGGGTCAGGCGAGATCCAACCACAGTGATGTCCAGGTGTTAGAAAGATAAATTACTTATTGGTAGAATTGCCTTTGTTAAGGTGTAGGGCTTGGCATGTTTCAATGATGTCAGACCTGAGGGAGGTTAACAAAGCTTGGGAATAAGGATGTATCACTGATAGCAGACACAGAGAATACAGAATTTATGGGCCTCAAGGACATTTGGCAGAACTCCCAAGGTAAGGAAGAAACTGATAAAGCCATCTCAGCAATTGTGTTCAGATTAGCTCTGATTGGGCAGAGGAAATTCTGGTAGGGGGAGATTGTGACCACCGATTCACAGACCACCGATTCAGGAAACCACTGACTCAAGAGAAAGTCTGAGCATGTGGGACTAATCAGCATAAGAAGCAAGGGAATCATTTAACCAACAGAAGAAAGAGTACTAATTAATATTAAAAACTATGTAGCCTGTATCCAATGAGCGTTAATGCCTTTGCTATAACATAAAAAAAAAGTTGATAGTCATGGTGCTGGCTTTGTGGATTTGCCACCAAGCACCCCCTTCTGTGCTGATGTACTAGTCTGAAAACAAACCAGTGGGAGGCACCAAGTCAGAATAACAATTTAATAGGGAAATTGAAAAAAAAAGGCAAAAACCACTGGTTCAAACTGACAGGGCCAAGATACAACCTGACACCCTGTTAGTCTGATAAGGTGGTGGCTACAGTCCTCCTGAAGTGATGGATGTGGTTCTGTCAAAGAAATGATCCTGTAGAAAGGCCCTGCTCTTCCTCAGAAGGTCCAGTGGTGGCTGTGTAGCTCCTGTCCTCTGGGAATCCAGTGGAAAGGGTGTCTGTGGTGTTTGGAATCTCAAATTATATCCAGGATGGAATGCTTGGTTCCTCCTTCTGGGTGGAGCATCTCACAATGGGATGATGAGTCATGAGGCCAGGCGTTGATGGGCTCATTAACAGAAGATAGTCCGGAGGGAGGAGGCAAGGAAACACTGCCCCATGGGCCTGGTTTCAACAGCTCATGAGGATGGTAATAGAATACACTGCAACCCAGGACAGTTGAACTGTCAATAAATCCAATACCTTGATTTTGTGTGTGGATCAGCCTCTTGCAAACTGGCTTAAAGAATCTGTTTTGGGACACCAACAGTTCTCGAGCTCCTAAAAGTTGGATGATTCTTCACTGGAGTAAACAAGTCAAAGGGCAATTGGAACACGTTTCTTCAGGGGAAATTTTGCCCAGGTGCAAGAAAAAATTATTACCCACTCTAGAAACAATTAGACATTGGAATATATTGCTCAGAGAAGTAGTGGAAATTTTCTCAATAGAAATATTCAACACTTGGCTTGACAGTGTCCTTGATTTAATGTCTTGCTTTTAAAAGGAAGCCAGCTATCTCCAGAGGTCCTTTCTCAGCCTAAAATTTTCTGTAGTTCAAATTGTACCCTCAGCTGCTTGTCATGTTGAGATGTGCTGCAGCAGTCTGCTCTCAGAGGAGCCTCCTTCAGCTGGAGGCTTCTTTTGTAGAAGAATTTAATTTGGTTTCACTTTCATTTCATTGTTCTTTCTGCTTATCTCTGGTTTCACTGTTACGTCATCATTACTTTTTCATTTCTGCTTTATGCAAGTTTCCCTTGAAAGATTTCTGTAAAAAGCATATTTTGTTTCCCACACTACTTTTTCTTCTGCCTTCAGCACCTTATTTGGAAGACACATGAACCTTCCTTGCTCAGTCTCAGGAGGCCGCAGGATTTACTTGGGCTCAGTGTGTGCAGATGGGCTGTTTGTATGTTTGCTTTATTGTGTATGCTGTGGTGGTAAATCAGGCTGTACATTTATCCCAAAACAATCCTTTACTGGCTCTAAGAGTTTGCAGACATTAAAAGGGCATTTGACACTTCCAGAGTTAAAGAATGCCTCTTGTTTATTCCAGCTAGTGTGAGGTTGCACAGATGATGGCTGAGCTCCTGCTCTGTCCACGGATGATTCAAATACCCTGACTTAATCGCTCTTCTCCTGGAATCTTACACTGATTGCTGAGACCTTTGTCCCTTTCAGATGTGATTGAAATTAGTGTCAGGGTTCATAGTAGTCGCTCTGACAGGGCAGGGGAGGAGCACTCGGCTTTCCCCTTGGCTATCACCAAGGCTGCGCTGTGCCACCGCTCGGCCCCGCTACAGATCCGACGCTGCCCTTCCCTGCTCGGCCGGAGCGCACGGGGGAAGCCGGGACGTGGCCCAGCCGCAAAGGCTGCAGCACCGCACCGCACCGCACCGCACATCAGTACACAGCACCGCACATCAGCGCCCAGCACCGCCCCGCACCGCGCCGCATTGCACCGCACAGCACTGCACCGCACTGCAGAGCACCGCACAGCGCCGAGCACCACCGCACATCAGCGCACAGCACTGCACCGCACTGCAGAGCACCGCCCAGCACCGCACATCAGCGCACAGCACTGCACCGCACTGCAGAGCACCGCCCAGCACCGCACCGCCCACCATCACACTGCATAGCACGGCACCGCACCGTGCAGTGTACATTCTCACACATTCTCTTACAGGGTAAGAATGTTTAACAGGAGAGGATGGAAAGATCAGGGGCGCTGATCTGGAGGTGTGGTATTAAGTACAACTGTCACGGGAGTTGTACCTTCTGCTGTGCTGGTATCGCAGTGTGCTGTGATTCTATTTGTGTCCAGCATTTTAGAGTTCAGCAGCTCCAATGAGAGGACATACAATTTATCAGTGGGCAAGACTCCAGTTGCTTCACCTCAGCAGGCAGCCAGAGGCCATGAAAAACAGTGCTTTTTGCTTTTTGTATGTTACTTATGATGCCGGTGAATGAGACAGGAGCTTTGATGAGTGCTCACCAGAGAGACGAAATTGCTAGGACACAATCCGCAGCAGGAAAAGGGAAGGCAGGTTCATCTGCAGACAGCCAGCAGTGAGGTGGGAGACCAGAGAATGCATTTGCAAATTGAAATGCATGGGAACGTGGAAGGAAAGAGACATGCATTTGGGCGTATGCTTCCAGGAAACAGCAGAATTGGGCACGTCAAGACACATGACTACTGTGTGTTACTGTAAATCTGTACCTGTAGGTGAATGTGCACATCCAAATAGTTCAGGTTGCTGCACAGCTTAATGATCGAAAAGCATCACAACCTCTCCTTTGCTTTGAACTAAACCCTTACCCGGTAGGAGCCAGTGAACTTCATTAAGAGCTCTGCTCATCTGTACAGTCTCACCTCTCACCTTTGAAGTGATTGTCCACATTGCTTTTGTACTTCAGCTACTTTAGCTCTTCCTGAATTTCCAGAAGACTTATCTGTATCTACAGCTTATAATTTATATGAATTTTTAGCTACAGGTTTTTAATGCACATAGCCAAGTGTTCCTAAGTCCAAGCAAACCCAAAACCTACCTCCTATAGTTCTGAAAGCTTCTATGGTTATGTTACAACCGTGAGGGTATACAACCCTTTACATCATTCCTAGCTTAATCTGGATAACAAAGACCCATTTCTATCAAGTGAAAACCAGACTGGACTTTGAAGAGGCCCGCCCCTCCAAAAAACCCCACAAAAACCCTCAACAAAATCACCTGCAAATAAAAGGGGCAATTTTTGCTGTTTATAAAATCAACACATTTCCAAACCCAGTGGTTTGGAAACAACAACATTGGTTGTTGAATCTCAACAAGAAAAGACGTGACCTGAGAAGGCAGATCTTTCTGTGGCAGGGAAGGGGCAGCTAGAGTGCTGCAACCAAACTTTCATCTTCTGTTTCTGCATTCCTTGGCAGGGAGCTTAGAATCTCCATAACATTATAAAATCTCCCTTATTTGCATCCATTTGATATTCTTCTTCTTGGTGCAAGGACAAGGAAAGGAACAAAGCCTCTTTGAGCCAAAAAAATGGAGTAAGAAGTGGAGCTTTTCCTTCACTTCGACTGACTGCAGTAGTTGTCACTCTTCCTCTTCCCCAATGCTCCTTCCCCAGGCCACCTGTTTTGCTCAGTCTCTTTGCAATAACGAGAAATACCAAGTGATGAAATTGGAAAAGGCCTTTTGTAAAGCAGTGCTCATGCATTATACTTTTTTCATTAATTTTATTTTTAATTTATACCAGACTTTTTAGAATGTAGCATAACTACAAATACCTTTTTAGAAAATGTGCTACCTTGTTTGTTGTAACAGACATGAATGTTAATTACTAGGCTGAGATAGATCGGAAGTCATTAACACTTGCTATTAAAAAAATTCCAAACAACAAAACCCCCCAGAAGGTATTTGTTATCCTGTTATCCAGCACCCCTGTTTCAATGGAGTATATGCAGGCAGAGATTCTGATTGGTCCCTAGTGAGAGGAAAGATGTTTGCTAATGTCTTTACAAACAATTCCATGGGTGAGGATGTGGGTGTTAATGTCTCCACCAACTTCAAGACACAGGTTTGTTACAGAACCCAGACAGTTTGACTCCTGAAACAGAAAAAAGGTCTGCACAAGCCTGAGTTTCAGAATTTTGGGGTAAAATAACAGGTTCAAGGAGGGGAATATGTGGGAGGCGGTTCGGGCAGGCTGTACCTTCCGAGTACCTCAGCCAATGGAGAAAGGAAGAGGGCAACACGGCCGGGAGTTTAGGATTAAAAGGAGGCTGCGCCCTCCGAAACCGAGAGAGAGAAAACCCCGTGGGCGTGTGCCCCGGTGGACTCTCTCCCTTTATTCGAATGAAGTTGCAGGACTCCTCTGTCTCCTTTTTGGACATAAACCTCTGGCGTTTGTGGATTAATTTTCCTGACACTAGGATCTGCTCCTGCAAGGCACTGAGCAGTGCAGCCCTCCTGTCATCGTGGTGGAAGAGCAGTCAGCCTGTTGTAGCATTTGGACCTTTCAACAATCAACAGTAGCTTGAGGCAGTAGAAAATTTGATCTTGTATGGGAAGGGTTGGTTTATTTTTTCAGTGACAAAGGTATTGACTTAATTAATTTTGGTATCTTTAAAAGCAAAGGTATAGCAGAGCCATGCTCAGTAGCTCAACACTC
This sequence comes from Coloeus monedula, assembly GCF_965178545.1. Taxonomy (NCBI): domain Eukaryota; kingdom Metazoa; phylum Chordata; class Aves; order Passeriformes; family Corvidae; genus Coloeus; species Coloeus monedula. Next base: position 23,313,389 of record NC_138787.1, on the reverse strand, counting down.
ACACTAATTTTAAATGAGGAAAGATTCACCCACCTTGGGTTTATCTACCAGCTGCGCATGACTAAAGCATCATGCTTCATGCTGACCCCAACATACAACGAATGTATATGGGAAGGACAGCTACTATTGCATCTCTTTGTAGCACTGATTTAGGACAGAGGGTTTAGTTTGGTTTTGGGTAAAATTTAAGTGCTTCCCCTCTAACTGGATTGCATGGTTTTCTGTAATCAGTTCTCACCCTAGACGAACTTCACATTAAAGCTGTAAGATTAGAAAATCATATGAACATTTAAAAATATTTGAAAGCAGCAATAAAAAGGTAATTTCCTTCTAAAAAACCACGACATTTGAAGCAGAATAATATTTTAATAAAATTAAATCTAAGTATTCACAAAGCATTATGAACATACAGTACATACTGTATTTAAAGCCTACAGACCTTAGATCATTTTATTCTAATGTAGTCAGCTTTGGACACAAGCTAAGCTTACTCATTTTGTAATAAGAAAGTTTACAATTGTTTCTGAAAGTGATTTTACATATATACATATATATATATATAGCTCTATATATATACTCCTACATGTAAGTGTAGGTATATACACACACTTGTGTGTATGTGTGCATATAAATATATATACACATACACATACATACACACCTATGTACATACATAAAATACACATGTGCACACATCCAGGAATGGCGTGTGGGCGGTGTGTGTATGAGAATTGGAGAGGGGCCAGTCAGTAAAAAGAGGTAACTGCAAACAGCCACCCTAATAATTATAAAACAAAAATGTGTAAAATATTTTTAAATTAAAACAGATTGTTAATAATTTGTATTGAACAAAAGGAACACAGTCTTCTGCATTACATAGAAATTAGGTTTATTGCATTTGATTATGTTTGTGTGACAGATGAAGAGTACCTGTCTGCTCATCACAGCTGAATTCTATGATGCAATTAAAAAAAAAAAATAACAATACAAAAACCCAAAACCAAAATGTAGTGGAAACAAATGATTCAATTTAATGAAGTTTTGTGGATGTGACCTATGGTGATACTTTCCAGCATATGGCAGTTTTCCTCTCTGTTAAAATACTGCCCTACTTCAACTAGTTTGGAAGGAGGCTGTTTTCTCTGTCCTAATTGTTTCAAGCCCAGAAGACTTGGTTACCGTATTCTTTCTTTAGATTCAGACTCATTGTGATTTATTATAAAAAGCTCACTAGAAGAAAGATAAATCAATTTTCAAAAGTGAGCTAGAAGAGCATTTTTCTTGAATTTTAGCTTGGTCAGGTTGGAGTTTTTCTATGTGAATTATTGTTATTGGTCTCCTATTTGCTCTGAAGACATATCCACAATAAAATACTATTTCCATGACAGCAGTAAATGGTAATCTCCATGCAACGTAAACTGTAATTTCAGAACATGCATGTTATTAAAAAAAAAAAAAAATATAAGGTGCCTTGAGAATGCTGGCAGTTTTACATTTGGAACATACAGTTAGTGTGTGTATATATATATTTACATCAGAACTGCTCAACTTTACCTTACAAGCTTCAGATTTAGGAAAATATACAGTACTTTTGCATATAATGGTATATTCCTTGTAGCCCCTGAGTCAAGTATAGAGGATTTAAATTAAAAAAAAAAAAAAAAAAAGGAGAAACAGCCATTAAAAGCACTTTTATGTGAAGTAATAGTATAAAAGTACTATTTCCCAGGAAGACCAGGATCAGAAACATGCCTATGAAGACTCAAGATTCCTACAGTGCTTAGTGAAGATTCTGGCAAGGAAGGGTGCCGAACTGGCGGCAGACAAGTTTTACGAGGCTGTGGGGGACACTCTACAGACTGGTCGTGTTCTTGGTCTAAAAGAGAAGCCAGGTTGTCTTCTGAAGCTGTGTTCAGATGCACTCCACTTGAGAAGGATTCTTTGGATTTAAGTTTTGATTTTTCAATGTCTGAAAATTCAGGACACTGTAAGGGATGAGAAGAAACAAGATGGTAATAATTAAACTGGTCTCTTCCAGGCTTTTGTTCTGTTCAAAATTAGCACATTCAGATGGTTCATGGAAAACCATCTTTGAAAATTAAGCAGTGTACTGAAATATTTTTTACATGGTACTGTATTTGATTTAATGTATTTGAATGCGATTCTGCTGATTAATTGTAGAAGCCTGGATATCTTTTCCTCCCCTCAGACCTGCTAATATGACATCAAGATACACATATATGCAGCCCTTTATAAAGGACCGATTACTCTTGAGACCCAATCTAAGAGTATTGATCTCAACACTCGTAAATATGAAGTTCTGTTTTAGAGCATAACTCCAGAATTGCATAATTCTGAACATTCTAACCATTTGGATTTCTTTTCTGATAACTTTTGTGAAAAACATGACAATAAAGTAGATCTGTCTGATTATACAATCATTGTACGAATCTCTAAAACCCTCATAGAAAATGTGGCCTCTAAAACCATGGTGTCTAAGCCCTCTGTGGAGATGCTAGGTCAAAATAATAATTTTGTATTCCTTGAACTAGTGAACCAGCACCTAGATTGGTATGCATTTCTTCCTCATAAGATAAACTAGGAAACCTCTTTTGTTCTTATTGGACATGTACTTACCTGAGATGAAGGACTGAAACTTCTGTCTGTTTTAACTGATGCTGCAGGCTGAAGCTTTTGTATGACCTGGATTGCTGGCTGTTGATACTCTGCACCTGCTGTCACCATGCTGTAGGCAGGTGGAATGAGTGCTGACTGCCTTTGCAGAAGCTGCAGGATGGTTTGGATATCAGCAGTCATTTGGGATTCAAGCCTAGAGAAGGAACATGAAATCAGTAAACTCATATACCAGGAACAGATATATTTTACACACTGATTACAGAGGTGTTCAAGAGGGACCTGCACTTTACCAGTAAAACCGATGCTTGTTGTGGCATGACCATGTCTTAAATAGAAGAGAACAGTAGAGGGAGTACGGAGCCCTTCCAAAGCTTCTGGCTCTCCCTCTCCCTTGCAAAATATACCTGCGAGCTTTTCTCTGGTTTTTGCTATATTAAGAATGAGTTCATCACTGGGCCGTAGGTTTGCAACAAGAAGCAATGCGGGGGACTGGGTATCTGGTTGAAAATAACTGGAATAAATGTGTTCTCTTCATTTTAACGAAATTGATTTGTGCTGGCTGAGAATGGGACATTATTTTGATGCATCTGACAGTGAATTCTGACATGCTAATACAATGCACTGAACTAAGCAGAAGTCACATTTGTGCTTTTCCACAGTTAGAAAAAGAAAGATGCTTCCAAAATCATTAAAAATCCAACTGCCCAATTCTCATTACTGTGAAAATTTATTCAAACTTATGCAGACCTCAGAATCAATGTCAGCATTTCTGATGTTCAAATTTTGTACCTTTAAAATATTTTTTTGCCTTTTCAAAAATTTGTATATGACTTCTGAAATACTTGAGCTGATTATGTTGCTCATACTTACAATTCCATAGCACTGAAATAATTTTTAAATGGTCTTGTCAAAATCTGTGACAAACTCAGGAAAAGGTAATGCCTATTGTGCCTTCCCAGCTGCTGGAAGGCTAAAGCACACGCTGACAGACTGTCATGCAGATATACAGCCTTCTGTACAGCAACTCAGCTTCTGACAGAGTAAACAGGTCTTTGCCAGCAGCCCTTAATGTTGTGTTACTACTTGGGCTCCCTATGGTAGCAGAATTTATCCTGTGCTGTCAGATTTTTGCTTTTACCAGCTAGTGCTGCACTAGTGTTATTTTGTATCTTGTTGGAGTTGTCCATTGCCTGTGTCATTTATAAAAGCATCTGTGAATTTAATCCAAAAGATATGCCCAAAGTATGTTTAGAATGCTGTTCCTTCCTTTATCAGGAGAAGCTGGTTTTGAGGAATTAGCTCTCAGAAAAAAAGGCCCAAACCCAGACTACTGTTAGAGTCAGACGTGCCCTACTCACCCTCTTGTTCATCTCCCTTGGGTTCTTTGCTACTTGCAAATGTGCTATTCTCATACAAGCATGGTGCTGATGCCACATCATGCTGCAGGAACAGCAGCATGCCACCATCCAGAGAACTTCCACCTGCCAAACCTGGGCCTTAACACCTCATTGAATAAAAGGCAGCACTGGAGGATGTGCATTCAAGATTATTTTTGACTTTGAATTAACTCTAAAATTGCTCCCCTCTTACTTTGTTAGTACTTGAAAATTTCCTGGTACTTCAAATGAAAGAGTATCTCTGGCAGTGTTTATTCATCATCATTGCATATAAAGGTTTGCTTTCCATTCTCCAAAATTTAAAACAAATCCATGTTACCCAAACAAACAGGAGAACCTTAGATGCTTGGCCCATAGTCTCCATGAAATTCCAACTGCTTAAACAGAGATAACTCCAGGGACATATTCCCTGAACAGTGGCTTTCCAGCCCTCTGTGTCTCTTTAATAATTGAGTGTTATGCCAATTCTCTAACTTGGCATGGAAAAGTTCAGGGAGAAGCGACCACGCTTTTTAACCTGGCAGGTCAGATCTGACAAAGGCGGGAAAGGATATTGTCTCTTATATTCATAGAAAACCCAGCAAGGCCCCAAATCCCAAAAGTATGAAAAGCCTTAAAAACATGAGAAGAGTTAAAGAATAAAGTGATTTAATGAAATACATAACAACTTAATTCTTAGTTTATCAGCAAGAATTATATTCTCTCACAGAAGAAAATAATGAGAACTTGCATGATAAAAGTATGGGTAACTTTGAGGTATAACTTCAGTTTTGAGAACTTAAAGTTTCAGAAAATGAAATGTAACCAAAATACTACATACTGTTGATGGGGATCCTGCAGGCATTTAGTTATGTGACATTTACAGTTACTTAGATTACTTGACTTTGCTGCAATTAGAAATTACAGCAGTTTAGGGTTAAGTGTTAAAAATCTCTTTTTAATGCATTATGTCATATTCAGAAATGAAAAATACTCATTTGATTGGCTTCTGATAGATGAAGGAATCAATATGCAGTTAACCTAGCTTTAAACTGATTGCTAAAATATGCAGCACATAATGCCAGTGAAGAGCTACTAAAGTATAATTAGGACTGAGTGTGTGTCATAGTATTTGTCATGGAAAAATAATGAAAGTAATGGAATTACAGACTGAAAATAATGAAAAAAAGCCACGTTCCTGAGCATAGGGCAATTTAAAATTAAGTGAAGTTGCATGGTAAATTACAGTGCAGGATGGATCAAAATTGTGTAACCATATTTTTAAGATGCTCTAAGCTATGCTGCTTAGCTGCCAGTAAAGAGTAATATATCAGTATTAAGCAAAGGTGATACTGGACTCTGATAAAGAAAGCATCATTTTTCTGTTGTAACAGGTATAAGTATTGTGCCTTTGCATACTTCCATGTCTTACTTATTATAGAGTTGCAAAAAAAGTTAATGCATCAAAAAGGGAATTCATCTGCAATACATTTTAAGAAGCAGGCAGCTGGTAAGTCTCCAGGAAAGAAAAAGTACTTCAGATCTTGAAGATACTGAAAATTGCCATTTTGTGTCCCTGCCCATGGCAGGGGGTTGGAACTAGATGATCTTTAATGTCCCTTCCAACCCAAACTGTTTGATGGTTCTATGATCTTGGGACAGCTCTCTTGATGAGGTGAGATTTAAATTTAACAATCTGAGGTGCCTCAGTACAACTTCTTGGTTAAAAAGTGGGTTTTCTAAAACAGTCAGCTGAGGGGAAAGGCTCCACTGCAAGGCCATTCAGAGTAGCTAATGTGTGTCCCTGGAGGTAAAAGAGATGAATATTCTGGCAACGTATCAAAAATTGTGTACCCAGAATTCCCAGAACTGTTTTTTCCAAGGTTCTGGAAAGCCCAACTTAGGTGATACATAGGCTCCTCAGAATACCTACAGACAAAACAGTGATAGTCCCATAAGGCATATTTTTGTACTTTTGAGCTTCTGAAGATCTGAACGCTTTTGGAAACTTCCTGCACAAACTCATTCCTCCTGTAGCATCATCAGTATCAGTTGTATTAAGTACTCTTTCACATATAGGTTTTTTTCTCTTTATTCTTACCTGTTGAGTTGTTCTTGAAGTAAATCTAATCGATTCTCCACTTCCCCGTATATAAAATCACTTTCAGTTTCACAGATGCCCCATGTAACATGGGATAATGCTGGCTGAACTGGGGAGTCCTGGTACTCCTGGATGTTCTCCTCTTCCCAGTTTCTTTTGTTGATGTCTGATGAAAAACAAAACATATAAAAGCATAGATTTATATATGTAGAGTTAGAGAAGGATTGGCACCTCTGAAGCATCCCACTTACTCGTGTTTCTCAAAACCTTGAAAGGCAAATTGGTACACTGGCACATTGACTGAACATCTCTTTTTGTTCCTTACTACTCCTTAAGGAAAGATAAAAGTGGTCACATTCATGCTAACATTTTGAAGCTGTAGATAAACGAGCAGCTTTGTCTAGACAGCATCATCAGAGTTCTGCCACTGAATGGCTTCTCTTTAGTTTTATTTCTATTATTCTACAAATGGATCCCAAATTTTCTAGAGGTGTTTTTTTAGCAATTTTTTATTCACTGAAAATAGAAATTTTTGTTCTAACCTAAAGGCATTAAATGATGTACTTGAATGTCTTTGATAGTGCACTTCAGAGGCCTGACTAAGACCCCTTCTCTTTCTTGAATGTGCTATTGAAGTGTATTCAATGCTTAATTTGTGGTGTAAAAGAAGGATTTGTTGCATTGCATTTGCAGCAGTGGGCATGTGGTACAGTGTATTGGAATGTGCCCTCTAGAGAAAGGTGCCAGGCCTCAGGCAGCTGCCTTTCTTACCCATAACTGTAACACTACTTGTCTTAGGTGAAGTGTAATATGTTTTCTCTGAGACAAGGGCCATTTAATGCAGCTCATACTGCTTGAAAAAGGATACTGCTTATTTTTCTCATAAAGGAAATTGATTTTCATTGATGTAGCTTTTAGCATCACTACTCTCCCACCCAATCCTTACATCACTGTGTAAAGCACATCTCTGAAACTCTTACAGTACTGTGGGGTGAAAGCTGCCTGTCCATTTTGTTTAATTCTTTGGGACTCCTAAAAGAATGAAATATTCAGCATTGCTGGGTCAGCCAGAAATCACTTTGATATTAAATGAAGCTTCATGGTAAACATGAAGTATCTGAAACCACTCATTATATGAGTAATTTATATTTATTTATCTCCAGCCCTTTGCAAAAAAAAAAAAGATGATGATTACTCCAGGTCTCACCCTATACCTGCTGTGCCCAAATTTCATCCCTTTTGACCCTCCTGGTTCTTGGATCTCTATGACCAAATACTGCTTGTGACTACCAAACAGAGCTCAGGGACACTCTTTCCTTTTTCCAGGACTTCTGGTTTGGGATATTTCTCCTTTCTTTCTCAGTTTACTCAATCTACCCCTCTGTAGATTTATTAATTAGTTTACATTCTCGGATCTCTTCCATTTCTCCTGTTCACCAAGCTGTTGAAAGGTTACACATCAATTATCATGGGATATACTTGTTGCACTTATCAAGTATAGAATGAGGATCCTGCTGTGACCTTTGCAGAGCCTACAGGTGACTTTAGGTTGAACAGTGGTTTTTCTACAGCTCACTCTGCCCCCCACAGCCTTTGTTTACTTTGAATGAATCTGTCATGAAAACAGTCAAAATTGGTCAGAATCACTCATTCTTCTTTGATGTGATAAAAAAGACTGTTTAAACGCTAACATCTGCTCAGAGTTGTATTTGTAATTACTTAACTACATGAAGTTATAGAACATATTAAAGTTCTTATTGCACCTAGGCTGCTACTTCAGCATACAGCTGGGCAAAATCCTTGACTGCTTATAAGGTATCTGCAGCTGGATTTGAATCCCACATCAGTCCCTGAATGATTTGCGCAGAGCTTCTCCTAACACTTCTCTTGGCACTGCACGCTGTTAACTCAGCCTAGGTTACATTCATTTCACACTTGTGAAATTTTTCTAAGCAACCACAGCAGCTAGAGCCATGTTTCAAAGAGAAGAGAAAAAACCCCACAGTGTGGGTGACATGTAAGAGCTTTGTCCAAATGCTAATAGCTAATCCCTTTCAAACATGTCTTTGAGCAGTGTTTCTCTAAGAGAAAAAAAAAAAAAAAAAAAAAAAAAGAAAAAGGAAAAAAAAAAAAAAAAAGAAGTTCCTGCTCAGATTTAGTATTTCAAGTAGATTTAGCCAGGAAGGGGAGCTCTCACTACATGATTCCAAGTGTAAGGGGAGACTTTGTTCTCTGTCTCTCTTTTTTTTTTTAATCAGACAAAGGTGGTTATTACATTAGCAGGTGGTAGAAGGTTTCCTGGAGCTGTAGAGAGTGTTTGAATTTCATGTGACGACCTATAACGGATTTTATGCACTGGGCAGAAGGAAGAGGAAAGAGATTTAATCTTTGCTACACAGAAACCCGTTCTGCTTCTCAGGAACTTAAGCCAACAGAAAGAAAGAGATAAAGGGTGTCACAGAAGCATGTAATTTGGTTTTAGGAGGCACACATGGCCCAATTTGCAGTGTTCAAGGAAAAGTTGGAAAGCTCTCAGGAAACTGAAGGGAGCATACTATGAAAAATTCTGGGGTAAAGTTTCAAACTATGGATTTAGGTGCAATGGATTTTGTAAATCCAGTAGATTTATAAGCAGTGAATTTCAAGAGCATTTCACTGCTTTTTAATGTCCTGTAAAAAACAAGACATTGGTTACTTTACACAATAAGTCATTCATTAAAATCACAGATTTTCAATGCCATGGCTTATCCTAGGGAAATCACAGCTGGTTTTTGTCCCAGAATACGTATTTGGAAACTGTTATAATAGATGCTTAATTTGTGACAAAGCAAATGAATTGGCACTATAATGACAAAAGTTCACACACAGTAAGTAAGTGAATACTCTATAAAATATGGTGTTTCACTCATCTAAGTATCTTTTCAGGTATTCCGTATGTGTTAGTAACCCCAGGAAAGCCCACCAGCAGCTACAACTTCATAACCAACTCTGGTCTTCCAGGACTTGAAGAATCTTAGACTGAGAACTAAGTCAATAAATGTATAACTGCATTCACTGGAACAATTAAAGAATCAGACTTTTAGCCCAAATAATGACCAAGTGAAGATAGCATTTTTCCTTAACAGGTAGCTAACAGCTACAGTAAAATTCTCAGGTCTTCAAAAAGAGCCATATGTTTAAAAGTTAAAAGTTGCATTCTAGGGTTAGGAGAGAGATGTTTACACTGTTTCTGCCAAATTATACAATACATTATTAATAGTCTTTCCATTCATTGAAGTAATGACCAAAGCTTAAAGCAAAACAAAAGATAATTAAATATGTATCAGTCACAGTGGTAATGAATTGGAGTAGTTTTATACAAGTGCATTTGTATCCAAGATTTATAAGGTACCATAATATATGAGGATACATAAAAGCAGAATTTTTTTCACAAGTTCATTATGTTTGTAACTACTCTTCTGGTAAATTATAATCAATCTCTAACAGCAAAAATAAGAATTTAGTTTAAAACATATATCAGTAAAAGCTAATCTTATTCACCTTTTAGGTTTTATAAATGTTGCAAGAAAGCTCATTACCTTGCATAACATTACTAGAAGTGCTAAATTATAAAGTGGAAAAAAGAGTGTGGTCTTAATCAAAATATGTAACATTTAGATATGCTAAATTTAGCTCAAATAAAATCTGCAGTAGGTTGCCCTGGAAAATGTTGCTATACCTGCAAGGACACATTTCTGGCTATTGGTAGGGGAAAGGTAAGGTTTCCAATTGCAGTATGAATGCAACAAGTTCACGTGATGCAGATTTATAGGGCCTTAACTTGAAGAGACCAGACTCCACATATTCATACCTCTGAGATGTTAAAATCATTGTTTGGCCTGATTAATCATTAGGTTTATTTAAAATGATAGCCTAAAAGCCTAAAGTTTATTGAATGATGGTCAAGTGGTTAAATTGTCTCAATGGAAACAGCATTAAACAATAAACATGTAATTCTTCCCTTTGGACTGAAGGAATTACAAATGAACTTGCAGCAATATTTAAATTGTATATTAATACAGAGTTTTTCATTAATTTCCTTTAACATCACTGAGAAAATTAATATTTTAGTATATTAGATGTAATTTTAATTATATGATTTAACTCTCTGTAAAAGTATCTGAGATTGCTTAATATTTCCTGATTATTTGTCACATACAAAAGCTCAAATCTTTATTCTGTGTGTTACTTATGGAAGTCATAATTTTTCTGTGTAGTGTAATGGTACTCCTTTAACCAACAGGTGCAGCAAGACAGGATAGCATTCTTCCAAGCTATTATGATTTTTTTTCCACATAATTTTTGTTGTGCCTTGTAAATGCAATGAATAAAATTAGTTATCCGAAAAAGTTTTTTGCATGTGCAACTATCACTAGGTTTAGTTAGTCCAGCTCTCATTATCTAGAATTTTTTACTGTCATCCAAACCTGGCACATCAAATACCCTTTGGGAGATTCTGTACTGCTTTGAGTGCAGTTTTCAATGGGCACTCAGTGAAGTCCAGTACCAGCAGACAATTTTGAAGTGTTTCTGTAAATTACTTAGGTAGTTCAGTTACAAGATGATTTACAGTAAAACCTAGAATGGCCTTCTGGAGGTTCTACAATCCAGTCCCACAGAACTGTAATCCAGTTCCCACTGAATTAAACTACATTAAGCCTCTTGAGAAATAATAATTTTTTGATCAAAAATATTTTTTCTTAAGCTTTTTGGAGTAAATATTATGTAAAGAATCAAGAGAACCATTCAGAAAATTATTTTTGTTAATCAGACTAAAAAGATGTCTGCTCAAACTTTTCTAAATAGCAACAGCTGGATTACCTTTGCAAGAACTGCTTCTTTTGTCAATAAGAATTTTTTCTGTATCATGATCCATTTCTTCAAAGTCCACCTCTGTGGTTTTCTCTGTTACAGATGGGTAATCAGCTATCCCAGAGAACAGGGGTTTTTGCTCATCTTCAATAGAGGACACAAAAGATGATGACCCACTTTTTTTCTCCTCAAAATGTTTCTTAACAGATTGGTAGTATCTGGTGCTGTCTCCTGAGGGTTCAGGATCACTCTGATCATTCTCTCTGAAATAATCTGTGAAACAGAAATAATTGTATACAAAAATAAGCAATTAATGAAAGTTTATTCTAGTTTATTATGGTCTGAGGATGGACATGATTCTTATATCAGGTAGGAAGTTCACCGTCTGTTAGAAAAAAAAAAAAGGTTAAAGCCTTTTTTTGAGTCTTCTATCAGAGGAGATTTATATTTCTTTTGAAGTCCTAGAAGATATTTGCATGTATGTAGTAAGGATTCTTAGTCCATAAACCATAACTCGTTTTGCAAAAACTTGCTTATATCGAAACAACAAAGGATTTATCCAACACAGCCCTCCTGTGTACACTTTTTATTTTTCAATAAGGACAAAATTTAAGGAAGCTTTATATAAGTCTACAAAATATGAACTATTTCATTCTGTCTTCCAATTTCTCTCATTATTGGGCATTTATCACAGTCTTGACAGGCTAACCATCATGTATGTTAGACTAGGTATCAGAAATACTCATTTAAGTTATTCTCACATGAAAGCATATTTGTTGATTATTCTTTTCCCAGAAGAGGCATATATGTTAATCAACCACTCATCCCCAGAATTTCTGGGCCCACCTAACCAGAGAGCATATTTCTCCATATTTATTACAGGATTGCTATGGTAGAGAGAAACACAAAGAAGGGAGTTCCTAGTCTGACTTCATGGGATCTCCTCAAAACAACTTTGCAAAGTAGCTCAAATTCCTTAGCCTTTAGAGTTGCAATTCTCTGAACATCCAATCTTTTGAATAACAAAAGCAAACAATATTCTGTGATATATATGGTGGCAGTCAAGTTGAGAATAAATCTTTTATTAATCATATTCAAGGTCTGTAGTGAGCAGCAGCAGATTTAGTCCTCTTAAGAGACGGAAAGTAAGCCTAGATTTAAAGCAGATACCTTTAAAAGCAGATACCTTTAAAAACATATTGTAAAAATTAAAAGGATTTAAACCCAAGAATGATAATTTCTTAATACAGAGAAGTCTTGATCTCTTTTCAGCATAAACTTGAAGCTAACTTTGAATTCAAAATTTGGTTTTACCTATTTTTAACTGAAATGTCAAGATAATTTCAGTTCTGCTATTTATTTAAAACACATTCTAGCAGGGTAGTCTCAACAACATATAAATACTGTAACGAGTTTGCATTAACTTCCTGGGGAGACAGCATGATTTCCCATCTGCTTTGTGCTAATTACTAATCAACAGAGTTCTGGAATGTCTGTAGTCCTTATAGCCTACAGCAGTGGCTGTATACACCATTCCGTATACTCCCTATTCTTCTCTGTTTTCACTATAAGGAAATGGAAGTGTGGCTTCATCCAATCATCTTTGTCTGCACATAAAAAGAATGCAATACCTATAAAGCGCACCCTTCAAGGGTCCAGAAATCTGTGAGCAGGGAGGGCAGGTAATGGTGAACAAAATAAACGTAATAACAAAGCAAAATAAACCCAATGACAGGCCTCCTGTACCTGTACCTGTACCCTCTAGAGTCTCCAAGGGCAATTAACACAACCACAAATGGAAGTGACTTTACTGGGCTTCTGTTAAGCAGGACTACGGGCTCTACGTGATACTGGTGATGCTCAGTTACTGCAAAGTTGTCAAAACAACTGCAAATGGACTGGCACTGTAAAGTTCTTGAGGGATGCTCAGACTCGAGAGTCAAATGCCATGTTCTTGGCAATTCCATCTCCAAAACTGTACAAAAACAAAAGAAAGCTTCATAAGAAAATTTTATTATAGATGTCTCCCATGGTATTTCTTGTGGGAATATATTGAAAACATACAGTCACGCTACAGTAAATTGTCCTAATTACTTAGTGTTTGACTGAATTCAACCTGGGAAAAAGACCTAATGAAAGCTTGAAATTGCCAATTTTTAGGGTAATTTTGTATGTTCATGGGATTTTGTGCACTAACGGCAGCTGTAATTAGCACTCTGTGGAATACAAATCAAGCACTGGACTAATTTTAAGAAGGGGTCATTGAGTGAAAAAAATTGTTTAGCAGCTGAAGTATAGCAGACTGTCTTATCTCTTATATTCATAAAATGACAAAATACTCAGAAACATGAATCCAGATTCTGCTAATAACTACTCTTCTGTAAAACCAGGGTAATTCAGTTGATATCCCTGCATTTAGTCTCCATCTATATCAGAACAACAGAATACACTATCTTCCAAATGCTGTCCAAGTATTATGAACTCACTGGCATGAGAAGGAAGGCAGAGATCTGTTGAATGTAGGCTCCTGCCTATTGAAATCAGGGAAGATTTGTTCATCAGCAGATCTATTTCAAACCAGACATCTTTGGCTTTACTGCCACTGCGTTATCTTCTAGGCATCTGGCTATACACAGAGAGTCAAAAGTTGTTTTTCTTTTAAAAGACTCCTATTTAATCCTAAAGATTCTTCTCTCTGGAGGATAATCTTGTGATACTTTGCCCCTAGGGTATGAATAAAAATAGAAACTGCTCTATTTTATTGACTCTTCAGGACCTGGTAACGGTGCAAGCTCCATACCTCTGCTCAACACCTTAGCAGTGCCTCTGCAGCTCAGTGGAAAATAAGTTACAAATAATATATAGGTAGGGCTTTTTTCAGAATGTGAATTTCTCCAATTTCTCCCTCCTTTTGTAATGAAATCCAGTCAATGGTTTGGAATGGATTTTCCAGAAGAGAAGACTTTTCTATCTGTGTATGTATGGATATGTTCACTTTCTGTCATACAGAAAAGTGTTTTCAAAGTTTTATTTATCCCTTTCTGTTCTTCTTCCAAATGTAATCACTAAACCCCACCTTCCTTTCCCCTCCCCACACCAGTTCTAGCGTTTTCTCTTTCCTTTTCCAGTAAGACAAATTTCACTTTCTGATTCTGACTGATTGAATCTGTTTTACTGAAGATGATTATTTCTGTAATTTCCTGCTTAACCAAAATGTACAAACATAATTTACACTCTTTATGGGACTGTTCTAGCCTGTCGTATGTTTTGGGTGCCCGCCAAGTTTACAGGCAGTGTCCTCTGACATTTGCTGTCTGGAAATTCCAAAATCTTCAAGTAATTATCAGAAGGTTTGTGTCCTGCTTTTCGTGCGTGCACTGGCAAAGGAAGGGAAGAAATGGGGTTGTCACATGTCTGGGTCATAGAGCTATGACAGTGACTCACAGAAATACTGGCATTAAAATCCTACTTCACAGGATGGTTATCAGAGGTCAGACAATTTCTTTTGTGTGACATGGTCTGCAATATTGAAATTTTGCATTGCTCAAGTAGTGCCAGTCTGCATGATCTAGATGTATTTTCTCTTAATGTATCAGTCTGCTGCAAACGATATTGGTGAAAGTGTCAGCAATATATTACCTATGGAGCAGCATTGTTTAATACTGCTGTAATTTCATTAACTGGAATTTGTCATCATTAATCAAGCTAGCTATGTAGCCTAGTGTTTCAGAAGGTAGAAAATTTTTACTTCCTTTTCAGCCGTCCAATAAAAAAATCCCATAATATGCTGAGACAAATTCGATTTTGTGCAGGAAATGAGGTGAATGACTTCCTCACTGCCACATACAGCAATTTATATTCCAAACTATAGCACAGACAATCCTCATCATTAACATGATCTGCACACCTATAAATCTATTCAGCAGAAATGACATCTTCCCTAACCCCTGAAAAAATTGTTTTACACTACACTTTACAAGTGCATGCGTTGGTAAGGAGAAATGAACACTGTGACTTAGATGGAAGGTTGGTTAATGGCTCAAAAGGTCTGAAGATCTTCAGATTCCCAGCAAGAATTTTGGTTCAACTGTTACAAGCTCTCTCTTGTGTGATATTCCCAGGTACTCCCATGGTGGTTCTATGTATGAACAAAGTATTTGCTAATCATCATGACTATTTGTTATCTCTTCTTTAATTTAAGAATGCCTGTTAACTTGTCAGAGAGCAGAAAAATGCCTTATGTGCCCGCCACAGGCAGCAAATATTTTGAATGAAAAGTCAGTGACCAAGCATTTCAGACAGTATGTTAAATATAATACCACAAACAGGATTGAAAGAGTGCAAAATTTCAAAATGTCAAAAAAATCAAAAGCTGTTGGTGCACAGGTGTTGATGCACACTGGTGTTCAAACCATATCTATGTTTTCCATCATATAGATGGGGAGCAGTATACAATCAGTCAGGGAAAATGGTAACCCTAATTCCTGAAATCCCTGCTTTTCACTTAGTGGTGCAAGAACATTATAAGCCATACATAATATTTAGCTAATATCAAAAAGTACTGGTACTGTGGAGCAGGACCAATATATGAGAATCCAGAGAAGTCTACTCAAGCTGTACACAGAATAAACTACTTTCTAGAATGCCAGTCAGTGAGTTTAGGATCATTAAACTGCGAAATGCTACTCAATTTTTTTTCTTGCTGTTTGCTTCATACTTAGTCGAATGTGACTGGTATGGAGTACATTGCTAAATATAGCTGAGTGCCTTTTGATAGACTGGCTAAAGGAAGATATCAAAAAGGAGGAAGGTGACTGCTTGTACACAGGAAATGAAAAGCAACCCAGTGCCTGGTCATTCAGTGGATAAATGTTGGTATGGTGAACTTTTTTTTGCCATATTGTTCCTTTATCTAAGAATAAAAGAACAAAGTTATGTGCATTCCTTTGCAGTCTTATGGTAAACAGTATAAGGAATTTTCATGGATTTATTTTCCACTGGGAGAAGGACATGATCCCCATAATATTTTCAAATGCATGACAAGTGATCGGTAAAATTCAGCACTTGATTTTGCATGTAGCGTTTGAAATGAGAGCTACTCCACCTTTGCTACCAGAAAACTTGCCTGAAAACTGATTTTGCTCTTTTCTGTGGAAATATTTAACCCTTATGTCTCTGATGTTTCAGAAAGTACTACAATTTACCCAAATCCACTTAAACAAACCTAAGACATTTATGAACCTTGAATTCTAGCACTTGAACTCTTGTCTCAGAATCGACTTGGCCTTAGAGTTCCGACATGTCATGACATCTGGATGTTTGTCAATGCCAGTCTTAACTCATGTTCTGACAAGGAATACATTCCAGGAAAGGTCATCTGAAAGTCTGTTCCAGAAGACTAACAACTTGAACAAAGCATTGTACCACTTTTCAGCTGAACAGAAATTTGTCTGTTCAATTTGTCCTGATCATCTCAGGTGATGACAGGTGATCAGGTAAACTGAGAAGTGTTGCCTTCATAAACCTTTTTGAGTGCCTGCAGAAAGCATAGCTTGCTCCAACATCTACATACAACCAATGCATCCCTGAGGACAAAATAGTAGGGGAAAAAAGAAAAAAAAAAAAGGAGAGTAAAACCATAAGGTCCTTATAACTAATAACTAAGTGATAAGAAAGCAAAAACTGGTATCTCTAGAGGATTATAGCACTGTTCAAGTTTACAAAATGTCTAATTACCTACTTTTTGGATGGGTCTTACTGCATGAAAACTGTATGGAAAAATCACAAATTTAGTGCACAAGAAAAAAGAGAAATAGTTTGAAAGCTTTGCACAGGGTCTATTGGATAACCTGAGAAACTCAGATCTAAATATTTTCCAAATTATCCCATCTGGAAAAATAGAAATTGGTATGGTCAGGAGAAGTGATTGGTCCTAAAGCTCTGAAAACAAACTGAACTGCTAAAATCTGCAGTGCACTTTGTAAAGCAATTGTCTCCCAAAAGGAAAGCCATCTGTATGGTTTTCACATATAGTATAGCAATAATACTTAGTACAATGAGACAATTAACATAAAGGCTATCTTTCACATACACTTTATTTTCTTTTGGTAATCTAAATAATCACATCGTTTCTGGTGGATTCTTGCACTGCAATTCACTTTTGAAAGTGGAAAGGTATGTTTGCAGCTTTTTAGTTGCAGTCAGAGATAAAGTACACAGTGCCTATTCAGTGATACAGATATTTTGTCAAATTTGAGGAACACAGGATTATACGGTTTAGAAATTTAAGAAAGTAATGTAATGAACCCTGAAGCCATCACATATTTATTAAAAAATTAATTTAGTAACAGCACCAGATTTTTTGTGATGAGAATTTGCTACGTTACTACAATTTCTCCTTCTGTGAACATCATAGTATAGTTATGCTCTTTTACAGCATAATATACAGCAGAAATAAAGTGAAACAAAGAACAACTGAAAATAGATATTTTCTATCAGAGATTTCTTTTGTCCTTAAAAACAATCTTTTGAAACAGATGCAGTTATATCAAAGCTTGGCCATTTTCAGCACATGGCAGAGACAAGAGGTCTTAAAAGTGCACATACATTTCCTAAGACATTTCTAAAACTGGTAGAAAGAATTTGTCTGAAGTTCCACCAGGCACATGAATTTGTGTATCTAGAAGTCCTGCTTCAGTACCTTCAATTACATGTCTGTAGACCTGTCAGACCTCAAAATCTGAAACAATGCCAAAGGCTTACAATGGCTCCTGCAACCCGAGCTGTGGAAGTTCTTGCATTCTTCAGCACAGGGTTGTTTTCCTCCTTCTTCCTCACTTCTACTCATTATGTTTCTCTTCAAATAGAAGAGTTTCTAGAAAGTTTCTCACCTATCTTTAGGACCCCCTACTTAAAAATGTACTGTCAGATGTGTGTGTGGTATTTGACTAACACCAAGGGAAAATGTTGTCTGTCTAGTAACTATGCAGGAAGATCCCTAATCTTAAGAAAAGTAGGTTGCTGGAAGTATTTTGGGAAAGCTAAAACATTTTCTCCTCTCAGTAGTAAAAAGGTTTTTTTCTGTGATTGTTTTTAATGATGGAAGATTTGTTTCATTCCAATTTCATTCATAATTTGGGAGGTCCTAAGTCTACCATGGGTATGCATATGATAGATAAAGCTAGATATAAACACAGATATAAACTAATGAGATTCCATTGTTACAGAATTTCTGACAATTTTGCTGAAAGGTTCCAGTAGATTCAATAGTGATGGTGGAGGAAATTCACTGTACTGCAGAGAGTTTGAATTACTGTTCTGTATCAGTGCTGCTTGTGAGGGTTTGGTAAGTTAATGTGTCCTTTGCTGTGTTTCATCTCTGAGATATGAAAGTTTGGGTGATTTTGGAAATAGGGAACTGAAGATACTGAAACCTTCCCCCATCATGATGGACTGAAATCCTTATGGACTTTTCCATAAGGATCCATTTCCTACTTTTAAAAAGGCTTAGAAAACAGGTACTTTTTGAATAACTGAATTTGAGACACATTTAAAAAGCCAAGAATTTCGAAGTTGAAGGGAATATGAAGTCCTTCATTTATTCTTTTGTGCCATTTTCAATACAATGAGATGTTAGAGATGGAGTGACAGCCTTCTATCTCCACTGTCTTTGCTCTGTCTGTTTTTGTGTCAACTTTAATGCTAATCAAATAATGATAGAAGGACAATTCTTATTTTATATTTCAGGAAATAATGTTATACTTCAAAACAATCAGAAACAAAGAATTATAACAATGCACCTCAGAACGAATTCAGGGTACAGGTCAAAACAGTTCTCTTATCAAGTTTAGAATTCTCTTCTCTTTTGCAAGGAATTCAGCTTTCACCACGGTACTATTTTTTTTTTTTTTTTTTTTTTCCAAAGGATGGCTATGGCATGTGTGACTGCCCACAACATTTTGATCAGATTTGGCCTTTGGAAACAGCCTCTTTGGGAGTAACTCCAGGAAATAAGACTCTTCTGTGGAAGCTCCCAGGCGCTGTGGTAGCAGCAACAACACTAATAGGAGCATATGGAACACTGCACTAGTGGGTTCTCTGATGACCAGATACATTTTTGCTAGGGGTTTCATGATTAAGGTAAGATTTTGGGGACATGAGGTCTTGTTTCCAGCCATATGCTGCCTGCCAACATATTAGCTGTTTCCTGGCCATTTAATGACCTAGCACTCTGGTTGAATATTAGAAACCCTCTTCTAATTAAGCCCAAGCCAACTTCATCAGCATAATACTAACGGTTTAACACAGTTAAGTAAGACTTCATATAAGTAAGTAAGACTTAATATCAGTTCAATATTTCTCCACATTCTTACTCTACTTTCCTTCTGGGGACATGACACAGTGCTTGGCTAAGCATCTTTTCATAAAGTAAGCATTTAGATAAATGAGCTGGGGGAGGGGACAAGAATGGGAAAGAACAGGGCAGGTGGTGTTTCCCCATTCTCTTAGTACTGCTCCACTTTACAGTTTTCAGAAGGAGAATCAGTTCCTGACGTGTTTCCTGGTCTTTTTTGTCTAAATCAACAGCCATGGCCTCTAGATACTTTGTGTAATAAAGCTGTGTTAATATGGCTTGGCTTCTTAGGCTGAGTAACACCTAGAAGCAGTGCACACTGAAGGTAGTTACACTAACCAAGATTCAGTTAAAAGTTTGTTGCAGTGCATGTGGCAGCGGCCACTGCAGCAGAGCATTCAGAGGACTGGTGGACAAGCCTCCGGAACACCAAGGTCTAATCCTTACCCACTGGTTACAGTGAGTTCCCATGTGCTTAGTGGTTCTTAGTTTACATGTTTTAAGTTTATTGGTTTAGGAGAGCTCCACCTAGTTTTATGTAAAAGCTCATGTTTATGCATTTACCTTAATTGCCTATGTATTAGATTTGGAAAGTTCTCCCTTCTTCGACGTCCCCATTGGTCTACTCATGTAATTCTCTCCCTTAAGTTATCCCTATTGGATATTCCTCTGTTGTCTCCTCCTCCTCAGTCGCTCCCCATTGGTTGTTTCCCTTTGTTCCACCCCCGTATAAATACTGTGTTCTCCCTTGTCCCTGGTCTTTGTCCCTGGACTCTCCACCTGCAATAAACCAGCTGGAACTCATATAAAAGGCCCCTCTCTCATCCTTTGCCTCCGCCGACGCTGTTACATCATCTTTGTTTGGGGCTCGCTCCTTGCAAAGGAGCCAGCTTTCCCTGCTTGCTGCAGCTGACACCAAGGACGTCTGCAGCTGGATGCTGTGCTGCCTCGGGCAGCCCCAACAGTGTCAGAAGTTCTTTAGAACTCTGGCTTTCGTGCTTACTCTGAGATTTGATCACTAGACACTTTTTGAAAAGTCTGATCAGGAAACATAACTCTTCAAATTAAAATTAAGCAATATATGAGTTTACTAGTCAACAATATTTTAAGAATGAAGCACTGCAAAATGTATTTTATATCCCACTTGATTGTTACAGTCTGTGTTGACATGGGCAAGTGCAAGCCCCACGGTAACAAGAGTCTGTGAGGACTTTGTTTTGTGACCATTTAAAGTCACATCCATGGAACTAACATTTTCTTGTTATGAATTTCCTGGGCCAGCTGACACCAGAACAGTCCCAAGAAGGTTAAGATTTTAAAGCCAACATTAAAAAAAAGTTAAAAAAGATGCTAGCAAAAGTGATAATGCTTGAACTCCAGAACAGTCTTTTCAAAGCCTCAAGTTTTCAGCCTTTCAGTAAGTCTCCTTACACTGCATTTTTCACCCATATATTGGATTTTATATTGATGTAAGCAACTCTAGAAATGCCCTATTCAGCATGGGATAATAGAACTCGCAGAGCAAAAGAAAGTTCTTGCCTGAATGTATTTCCCTTGAAATTAGCTAACTCACACCGAACTGCTAGAAGTAAATGAGAAATGGGCAAGAAAGAATTGTATTCTGCACTGCTAAAAATGACAACTGAGTATAGATGGAGCAGCTCATTGTTGCTAAGTTTTCAGCAGGAGACTAACTTGCCAGCCCAGCTGAGAGCTTTGTTTGGAACTGCCAGGCAGGAATGCTGCTAATTTTAAGTAGTCACAGAGAGTTTCTTGGCTGACTGTCAAGCATCTATGGCAACTGGCTGAGTCTGCATCTGCACCTGTGCAAGAAGTACCATCCGTTATTCTGAAAGACAAGCAGTGAATTTCTTTAGGATGGGAGCAAGTATAAGTCGCTATGTAGTGAGTGCATTAATTTTTGCAGAGGACCTGTTCTGATACTGCAACCCATTCTAGAAGCCAGAGAACAAGCTGGTCCCTCGAATAGTCTTGTAGCCTCTAAAATCACATTATGACAGAGCTCTTCTTAGCCTTCCTTACTAGCTAAGATCAGTGTTTGTTGACACAGGATAGAAATGGTGTAATTATGTATATGTGGAGTGAAAAGGTCTTGTGCGGAATTGAAGAAGTAGTGGTACTAACTGCAGATGCATAACAGAGCGCGGTGTTGATTTTGTTTAACCCCTGATAAAACTCATGCAGGAAGAGTTGCCATGGCAACAAGGCCCAAATCAGGCTAGCATGAACTAAAGGCTGAGATAACACAATCCCATTTTTAGCACTCCAAAACAGAGAAACATGATGATCACACTAAGGATGGAAAAAATACAATTTAAAGCTGCATAATATGCTAGTAGGTCAACAGCTGAAAGTAAAGAATGCCACAAAGAAGACCATTTCATAAGCATGCCTCTAATAATTGCAAAATAAAATATCAAAATATAACAGCAAGAATTCTGGGAGTCTCTATCCTGTTCAAACTGTAGCTCTGAAATCAAAATATGATTGTCATATAACATATATTTTTTTATCTTTTGGCATACTCTGTCCAGAAATGCATTTTCCAGCTGTTTGTTCAGGAACTCTGTCTTTTGTCCTCCAGTTCTGAAAAACTCTGCAGGATCATCCCCAAATATTTATCATTGTAGACTAACTATGCTGGATCAAAATAAGATGCCACTCCCTCCTACTTATAAAGGGTTGAAATCAATAGAATATTACTTTACAAGCCAGTAGTTCCTCTAGTACTCTACAGCCTCATAGAGGATGTAGGAATGGCCACAGAAAAGTGACACTGAAGATCTATGACTATGAGGTGTCTGCTGTGGCCATGGGAACATGTAGAGAATCTGAAAAGAGACCAGAGAGGGGCAGGAAGCCACTGGGCAAAAAGTGTACTCAGTTTTTGGCAAAGGACTCTTACTTATTTTATCTTCTCCTCAGATGGACTTCCAGTGTACCTCACTTCTGCCTAACCCAGGTATTACTAGGTGCTGTACAATCATTGCCAGGACTAAGAAGCTTGCCAGTCTTGTCTCTTCTTCCCCATTGGTGCCAAGTATTTTTTTCAGAGAAAAAACTATGAAAAATTACATTTTTTCAAAAGTAATGCAAATAAATATTTCAAAGAGGATGTTCAGTGTAATTGACTGAGGAAGAACCATAAAAGCCTAGGGGTCTTGGAACCTCCCTGACACCTGAGTAGCCTATTTGAAATTCTGCAGCAGGCACAACATAAAAGATCACTTCCATCTTGTCTAGGTAGCAGCATATGTTTTCTCATAAGAAATGTGAAGGTTAGTCAGGCAAAGTATCTCTGTCAACAGATTCTTTGTGAAGAGCAGATTGAATATTTCATGGGGACATTTTCCTGACAGATTTGTTGTCAGTCTTGGCTTCCTGCCCTAAAGATGCTTCTTTGATCGAACAGGAATGTCATTGTTCTGAATAGCCACACTCTGGATTAGAGTCTCTTCATCAAGCATTATTCCTGCTATGTATATTTAAACTGTTCCCATTTATTATCAGCCACTCTGCTTCTCTATAAATTGGTATTATGCTGCATTTAGGACTGAGGTTTAACTGTGGAGTGTGGAAGACAGGCATAACAGAAACAGTAATTTGTCAGACAAACCCTTCAACCATAGAAGTGTAATGGTATTCAAGGAATTGTGTTTTCCCTACATAAACATGAATATCCTATGAGTATCAGTTTAGCTGTCTTCATGACTGTTGCTGTCTGACCATAGCTACTGTCCTCAGTTCCTGGTATTTAGCAGTACTGAAAATTGGTGAAAAGGTTTAAGGTTTCAATGAATTTTCCTTCATTAGGTTTACTCCCAAAAGCCACTAATGTGAATGTAAGCACATAAAATGTTACCTAAACTTTTGCCAGAACAACCTTTTACACATTATCATGTGAATCGAAATTGGGCTATGGTGAATCTATTGTGTCCTGAAATATTTAAAATTTTTAAGCTTTAAAATATTTCAATTCCAGGGAGAAACACTACCTAGCATCAAGTTCAACAATGAACTTTGCTGGGGAAATAAAATAATCCACTAGACTAGGTTCTCCACACAGTTTAAAACATCATGTCTCAGAAAATAGCTATTAAGAGATAATATACATATATATGTGCATGCCTCAAAGGCAATAAAGTAGCTTAATAATGGAATGGCTCTTCACTGATAGATGTGAAGTCATAGAAGGGTAAAACATGTATCTTCTAGTTATACATAAGCATATAGGATGCAGAGAGTATTTTTGTTGCCCAGCTGGATTCTCAAGGGCTGCTCCAGTAACAGCCAACATCAGGACCCTCATGTACCCAGCATTATCAAGTGAAAAACCAAGGAATAATGAGGTGGTGCTGTCTAATGTAAGAAATGAAGTTAATTACCTTTCTCTATTTCACTTTGGAAGGACAATTTCCGTCTCCGTAGTTTGCAGTTATCTCCATCCGTATCATTGGTAGTTTGTGATCTTATTACGAGGTCAGACTTGATTAACGAAATATGAAAAAAAAAAAGACAGATTAGTCCCATCTAAAGAGGGCAGGTGATTGCCCTATTTGCAATAGGTGATTGACTGTTAATCACGTTCAAGCTTTAAAAAAGGCAATATTAAAGTCAGTCTGCATCAGGCTCTCCATCAGCAGCTAATGAATGGAATTGCCCAAGGCTAACATTAAAAAAAATTATGCAAATTGAGCAAAACCAACACTGTCATCACCTAATGGTGAAATACAATTATCCTGATAGTAAGTTTACATGGAAATACATGTGTTCATGTATTATTTTCATTATTATTATCAGCTTCTCTGAACTTGCACAGATATGGTTTACATAATCTTAGAGAAATTAATGAAAAAAATTAAATTACCTCTAACAGAGAATGTATACTATTTCAAGAAGTGGTGACTGATTGCAATTATATTTATACTTAATTCATGGTAATGATTATAAAGGTTACAATAATTTAAACAATAATTTTAAAGGTTATATTTTACAATAAATACAATGCTGACAAGCATCAGGCACTTCACCTCTCATTATTTTATCTTTCTGGATCCTCCCTACCTCTTTATCAGATTTAGATCATTCAGGTATTTATTTCTGTAGCAGAACAAAATGTAGTTTATTTCTATCCATCTTAAGACTGCAGTGCTTTTTTTTTTCAGTAGATACAAGATGCATTTAACCCTTATTTTTTCTACTTACTTATAAATAAGAAATGTACAAATTAGCAAATATAACACCAGTTTTGCTCTTTGTATACATACCCATGGCATTGGCTTCAGCCTACTTCCCTTCCCTGTGCTAGTGAGGTTTCCCATACCACTCATATAAGCAGATTTGCATGTGGGAGAAGGGCAGAGGGGCACTGGGAAGTGTTTACATCTTTCTCTATTCCCTTCATTGTAAACCTGGCAAGTAATGTGCTTCAGGGGTGGCCCATTGATAGAATAACTGCAGGAAGGAAATTATACTTTTACACAAATAGGAGGGCAAGAGCAGAGGTTGAGGCAGAAGCACCTATTATTCTGATAACTAATTCAGATCTGAATGATGTTTTGAAGATGAGAATGTGCTCAATGCTTCTTTTGGGGGATGATTTTCTGGCTTGCAATAGACAATGGAAAGTAAGTGGAATTTCTAGAGAAAAATGGTGATTTTGCAAGCTCAGAAGCCTCTCCTGCCTTCCTTGTCTCTGGGAAGACTAGTGATTTTTAATCAGTGGCTGGTACAAAACTAAGGAATAACAACTGAAAAATTTCTGAGGTAAATAAGAAGTGTGAAATTTCTTTGTATTCTCACAAAAGAGAAGATAGATTAAAAAAATAATTTCTCAGAACTGAGGAAAGAAAAATGATAAAACATTGATGACAATGTAATTGCAAGAAATAATTGCTCAGACTTAAATCATTAATGTGAAATTATCCTCAAGAAATTTTTCAAACATATGGACATTCAGTTTTAACTTAAATTTATCACTAGACTATACATTCATTCTGTTGTATTTCACCTGTAATTAATAATTATGATCTTTACAATGCATACGTAAGGATGACTGAAAAAAAGAATATAATTGGTCTTTTATTTTTGGAATGATATTTTACTTAAAAAGGCTCATAATATAAAGAAGTGACATTTCTTGTCAGAAGTTTTATTCGTTATAATTTTTAAAAAAAGATCCACATATGATTAGCAAAGATTTCTCTATGATTTACAGCCCAAAACTTAGTGTTCTTTTTCTCTTTTTTTCTTAGAAGGCCTTTGAGGCTAAATTATGTTAGTTCCTTCTCACTGAAGCTCTGTTGTTCTTTAAAGTGTAGTCAGAAACCACAAAACAGCAGTATCTCAGAAATAATTAAATGTAAACCAGTCATTCTGTGGGCAGTGTAGTCCCTGGCTT
This sequence comes from Coloeus monedula, assembly GCF_965178545.1. Taxonomy (NCBI): domain Eukaryota; kingdom Metazoa; phylum Chordata; class Aves; order Passeriformes; family Corvidae; genus Coloeus; species Coloeus monedula. The sequence goes on along the minus strand of NC_138787.1, from coordinate 23,287,650 downwards.
GTGGCCAGGGCTAGTGGACCTGCAATCTTCTGGGGAAGATTTTAGCCTCAGCAGCATGAGCTGGGCAAGAGAATTTCCCCGCTCCCCTTCTGGCCAAACATCCACTTTCTTTCCCAGTCAGACTAACCCTGTCAGTCTGACATGAAGAAACACTGGTGGTATTTTGACCTTCCTGAAGATGTAATTTGTGCAAAAGGGGACACTTAGGACAGTCACTGTGGGAACAAGAGACCAAGAAATGCCTGCAAATCTGAAGACTGAGTGAAAGTTGAAAAGTCCCTTGTAACTTTTTGGTCTCCTAGGAGGTAGAGTGCATGCCAAGATAAGGGAATTAACAATTGGTATTTGAAAGGCAATTAAATATTTTCTATTGCTAGACACAGAATGAATCTGGATAATCTGATTTATCCTTATTTTATGGATGTACAATTACATTTAGTGTCAAAAGTTCCCCTTGTGGTGACCTAGGCTATAGTCATCTGAAAAAAAAACATATTTTCCATGGCTTTAACAAAATCCCTCTGGGCGAAGCCTTAATACTATTTAAATATAGAACCAAATCCTGTTAGATTAACATCATCTGAATAATTTCATTGACTTCTGCTGAGTTTAACTGACTTCAGTAGAAGCAATCAGGTGAGTATATTTTTTTAATATAGGATTTGGCCTCAGGATTTTAGCTTTTCATTTTGTTAACCTTGGTTTTTCAAATGCTGTTTTCAAATTTTGTTACTGTGGGACAGATTTGGCCCAATACTAAGAAAGAAAAATCACTTATTGTATGTACCTTTGCAGTTTCATCTCTCAGATTAAAAGTTAGTTCTAGATTGGTGAGGAAGAGATCAGAAAATTCAGGGTACATATCCAAAACTTCTAGTAGATCTTCTCTCTGGATCTTATGTAAGTCACAGTAAGTTAAAGCTCTTACATCTGCATTTGACTTTCCTGGTTTTGCATAAAGATGTACCATCTCTCCAAAAATATCATTTTTCCCTGCAGAAAGAAAATTAAACAAAGATTATTATTTTCAACATGAATAAGCCATTAAATTGAATGATGTATTTCTTTATGATAGTGGCATAGAATACTTGATTTTACATGAAGTGATACAACCAAATCACCATTGCACATATATAAAGAGGAAGCAGTATTATTAAGTATTAAAAGTGAAATTATTAAGATCAATGAAAATACATAGGCATATAACTGGACTAAGTGAAAGTTTCATCACAATTTTTCTTCAGTTTCATCAAAACAACATGACTTGTGCAGGTTCCTTTGTCCTTTCTTCTAAAAGCATTATTTGGTGATTTCAATCATATTGTTATGAGCACAAAGATGCAATTTCTATTGTTCAGTCCAGTACAGCATTTGTCTGGCCTGTAATAATCATTTTGTTAAGAATTACATGAAGAAACCAACCATACTTGAAATATATTTTAGTAGAAAATTACTTCATTTTTATATTTTTTGGAGGGAATGCAAAATGTCTAAGATGCAGGCGTTCTTTTGAATAAGCCCCTTAAACACGTCTGTTTTGATACCATTACAATTCTTCCAATCAATGTTGACACATTTGCAATAGGTGTTTGTTAGGATTGTCATCTCTATTTAATTGCTCATTTTTGCCAAACTGCACCTAACCTTCATCAATGCAGAGCAGCTGCACCTGTAAACCAGTGAAAATATGCTCTAAACTAAGGGTTTCAGGGTTACCTGCAAAATGGGGTTTGGGGAGGAACTAAGAAAACACTTGCGGAAAAGAACAGTGATCATAGCATGGGAGAAGCAGCAGATTGGTAAAAAAGAATACAGTGGTGATTTTTTGACTCTGTTAAACATTTGTGCCTTTCAAATTAGGTTACTAAGAGTAGGTCTGGTTTCTCCATTTTCTAAAAAGGAAGCTGAAAACTACAGCTAAAAATTACAGAAAATAATTTAAGGGCTGATTTACAGTGAGGGTCTTAAGGAACATGGGAAGATTAAGAGATAACCTGATTATATTGCATATATTCTTTCAATGCCTCTGGAATATGAGAAGGAATGCATAGGAAGAACCAATGGAAAGAAATTGAAGCAAGATAATTTTGTACTGGAAATAAGCACACATTTTTAACAGTAAAGGTGATTAACTATGGAAATAAACTGCCAACAAAAGTGATCCTTTTTTCATCTCTTCATATCTTCAGAGCAAAACCTCTTGTTTTTATTTCGTCAAACACAGTTCATTAGACGTAACAGTCAAAGATAGGAAATGTAACAGGAGTCAGTAATGTAACAGGGGTTTGCCAATATAGTCCTTCTGTCCTAAATGTTTATGAAATCAGAGGTCCCTATTCAAGGCATATAAAACCTGTGTAATGAGAGTATTGACATGGTTGCAGTATTTTTATATCTTGTCTGCAAAGCTGAAACAGTAGATTTCAGAGACATTGTGTTTTCTAAGGATTTGATGCAGAATTACTGTTGCCAGATCAGTATTAAAGAAACTTAACTCATCCACATCAGGCAGTGCTGATGATTTGAAGAAAACTGGTGGAGAGACACAACATTTCTCAGAACACTTTGATTTCTTTGATGATGTTGCAATACTTGTTAAGGGTGAAAATTTCATCCATGCTACCGCTGTTGGAATACTCTGTTGTCCAGAGCACAAAGCACTGAGTGTTTTTTATGTCCATTTTTGTGTGTGGGTTTTTCAGAAAGAGGAATTAACTAAAAATATTTGACTAAGTATTGATAAACTTTGTTAGGTTTCTGAGTGATTTCAATGCAGAGTAATTTTCCTTTGAATCATCTATCCTTTTTCTGCACATTCTTCAAGATACCACAGACTCATTCACTGGAGCCAGGTATGGGCAGATTCCTGCCTCATGGATCATGCAACAGATGTGGGCTCAGTTTCTCTTGGATGCAGTTGTGCACGCCTGTCCTTACGTCTGACCTACCATTCCTGGGAGAGTGAGGCTCCAAACTGCAGCCCCTGGTGTGAACAGCTATAGGCCAGAAGAGATACAGTGGCATGGCCCTGCAAATACCTGGGTTTCTGCTGCAGTGTGAGAGCACAGGGATCTGATGTGCATAATATGAAAAACTTGACCAGTCTGCATCTTTGGCCCAGGAAGGAATTGATGAATCCATAAAATTGTCAGTTTGTCTTGATTGCAAGTGCAACAGAAATAGTACAGAAATTTACATGTTTTTGATGTGAGAGATTAATTCCTTGATGAACCACACTGCTCATAATCAGGGAAAGACTCTTACACAGTTAAGTAAAAACCTCACAGTGTTATACTTGCATGCTCCCTACTTTGCTTGTGCCTAAAGCTGGCCCAGCTGATGAGATGCAACAGCATGACATGATGAATTATCTTGATAACACTATCTAAACCTAGGGAAGGATTGCTTTAGGCACACCTTTGTTCTGCTCACATATCCACCCTGCAAAGTACAAACAGAATAATCAGTCAAAAGTGGGTTAATAGCAACCTTCTGCCCCCAGTCCACCTCTTGCTTCAGCTACTTTTCAGACTGTAAGTTCCTGCAGTGGCCAATTAACAGAAAGACAACATATGAATGATATTACAGCTGGTATAGGGTTCTGTACAGCAAAATCCTTACTCATCTATTCAATTATTCTTTCCATTTATATTACCTAATATAAAATTGGAGAAAAAAAATCCATAGTCAAGTTTAGGTAAGGTTTTAGTTATTTTACTTTTAATATTGCTATAGCTAATGAAGTCTTACTGGTTTCACATAAGAGCTATGCCCAGTTGCAGGTGAGCTCCCAGCTGGACTGAGCATTGTCCTGAGCCAACTTTGTTAGGAAAGAAAACAAGTAACTCTCATGCTATACAAACAAGAATGTGTTAATAAGAAACATAGGGGAAACACCGGTGTTACTACATCTAGATCAGATTAATGTTATTCTCTTCTTTTCCTTTATGCCCAGTGGGCAGAAACAGATATTTCTGAAAATCTCTACAAGACATTTTGAACGCCCAGAGTAGATTGCTCCAGTTAGCAAATAGGGGAGTCTACGTGTCTCAATACCTTCATCACTGTTAAAAAACAGGTGGGTCTTGACTTTTGATCTTGCAACATAATCAGAACTGGAATAACTGGGTATCTGCTTGCCTCAACTTGCAGCTTACCTTTTACCTAGGAATTAATGTGACTAAAGATAAATCTTAGAAATCCAAAGAAGTGGGCTCTTTGGTGCTCATGAATTATTACAGTAATGTAGACTTTTCTTAAATTATTTTTTTACTTGATTTCAAATAATAGTGAGTAAAATATTTACAAATTTCCTGTCCCAGGAACAACAATAAATATTTCTTTTGAAAATCGTACTCTTTTAATATGCCTTGTAATAATGTACTTACCAAGAATGGCTACAACAATGTCACTCTTAAGGATTTCAATGGAGCCTCTTGACACAAAATAAAGAGCAGTGAGAACATCTCCACAGTGCACTAAAGTGTCTCCAGGAGGTGCATGTGTTGTCTTAAATTTCATAGCCAAAGCTCGAAGACAGCCTTTACTGGCCCCCCGGAAAGCTTTGCAATTCTGAAGCAAATTTTGGTTGAGGTGCAAACAAATGTCAGCTTGTAAGCATTCTGGAAACCCCTTCAGGACCTGGAAAGACAAGCATAAGGATTTCATGCTAATGCTATGAAAGTTCTTTTTATAATTTTTATTTTTTTTTCCTGGACAAAGAGAAAGAAGTGACCTATGTGGCTCTAAGAGCTGTAGGATTGTTAAAATTCAACAAATGCATAGTGTAATCTATATTGCAAAGCTTTTACGATGTGAGCACTCATATAAATACTAATCTATATAGTAGTTACAAAATATGCTATTAAGATTTCTTTCCTTGCAAAAAATGGTATCAGGGTATATGAATGACTATACTGCAGTAAAATAACAAGTAAGACAGCTAAAGGGAGAATCTCGAGTGAATTTCACCTATTTGGACTCATATATCTATATCCTTTTATCAATTGTCAAAGTACTACATTTATTATAAGAGAGGATTTTGCTGAAATAAACATGACATTTTCACAATAAATATATTCTGCTTGCAAGTGTAGGTCTTTGATTTTTATCAGAAAAAGCAACATGAGCTATTGAAACAACAATGTTATGCAGATTTACATAGGCAGATGATTAGTTCAGCAAACTACAGGGCTACTTGTTGTGGTCCCTGCTCATCTCTTACCAGAACAACAGGAGTTTGCCTGAAGTAGAATCATGGGATTCCTCTTGGGTACCATGGCAACATGTTAATTTTGTTTAGAAGGAACGAAGGGAGCTATTTACAATGTGGTCATTACGTGTAAGCTTTTCTAAATTGCCTAGGATAATATACCTCTGATTCTTTAAGAATCTATAAACATTTCTGCTACTGACTTCATGGGAATACTGTGAGTGACTCTGCCTGCTGACACATTATGACACACCACCTTTCTTTGTTATGTCCTGTTATCTGCTGTCAGTGATGTGGTTGGGTCATATGCTTTCCCTGGGGACAGCTACAACTGTTGCATATTACTAAAGGCAAAATATGTACTGATGCTACAAGTCTTATGAATATGTGAACAGGATGTGTCTTTTTGTTATTTGACCAGTCTATTATTTAGCCCTCGCTTATCTTCTGCACTGTTTTTTCTATAAACATGTAAACATTTCTGCAGAGAAAACACATATCCAAAATGCATTCACTTGTTGCTGTATTAATTTGTACTTCAGCACAAAAAAGTCTAGGCACTCACTCACTTTGCAGAAATATATTCACAACTCAAATCCCTTGCTAGTGAAGATGAACCCATTTCTGATATGAGGCTTCTGTCCACACAAGCCAAGCTATGTTTTAAAAATGAGATACTAGAACCTTAAACAGAGTGGAAATATTTCTATGATTGTTAATGGAAATCAATGCTGTGAAATAACAAACAATGTTTTAATACACATGTATACAACAATTTTTGAGCCTTAGGACATTACCACATGAAATTTATACATCCTCAGAAAATGCCAGCATTCAACAACACTGAGCAAAAGAAAATATGATAAATGAAAAGCTTCTGTGGTGTCACTCTGTTTTCAGTACCTATCACACCACTAGAAATAGCTTAGTATCCAATTATGCTCTTTAGTTTAATGCAATTATATCAAAATAAAAAGGCTGTAGATTGTAGTAACTTATTTACTGAATGATAGTGAAAAACTGAGAAACAAGTATGTTTACCAAATGATACAGGTGGAGAAAAATTGTGTTTATTTTGAAATTGTTCTCTAGTCATGTGAGTATAAAAGACCTATTTTGAATTAATTTGTTTGCTAAACACAATTTAGAAGAGCTCCATTTTTATAGGATGTGAAATAGGAAATGTATTTTGAATTCAGAAGTTCTTACAAGAAAAGTGTGTTTGAATTTTTAGGAAGTCATGAGCACTTAGAATAAATTGTTTTAATTTTTCACATCAGCTGTTTATCTGATCTATCAAGGGATTGTATTTTACCATTAAGCAAAACCCATGCAGACCATTTGTGTTGGTTTATATTTCTGAAGATACTTTGGATATTCCTTTATAGAAACAATTATTTTTATAATTAATTTATACTTATCGTGAAACTGTTATAAAATCATTTCATATTAGTTAATAATTATTTATATGCCAATAACATCTGACAGATACCAGGCTCTTTTCAAGCACCTGTGATTAAAAAGTCCCTGCTCCATGGAGCTTACACTCTAAAATAGTTTCATACATCAGAGAGGAAAGACATCTACTCTTTAATATCACAATTTTAAAATGCCCAGAAAGAAGACTAAATAGCATTTGTTTCCAATGGAGTTTGGAGATTACTCCATTAATACACGCTTAGAAATTCAAGAAAGAAGCTGATTTGAAGAAAAATTTGTTAAAACATTGGCAAAACCTACACTGCTAAAAAGAGCTTACCATATTGCACACATTGTGTGTAGTGAGGTATTAAATCTAAGTCCAGTAGCTGACACAATACAGAATTTGATGTTTCCAAACTAATTTTTATGCTGTGCAATACAGACAACATTTTGCCAACCCAAACCTCCAACTATTTGTTACATTTATTCTCATATTCTGATTTTCATTATGAAATTGCATTGAAAATTATGTTATTATAATGTGAGAATCAACATCAACATCAAATTTGTACCCACACTGCCTATACTAAATATTAGAAAATCATCCATGCAGTCTTCAAAATAAATAATTGAAAATTATAAAACTAGAATTGCTCTTTAATAACATTATTATCAATGAAAAATCCAAAACTAATAAATAATTTTAATACAGATTTGAGTTTCAATTGTTCCATTCTTTTCCAACATGTTTCTATTGTTATACACAATATCTCCTCAGCTGTGATTCCATGGGGCCCTGGTGAGAAAAATCTTGGATTCTCATGGTTAGAATCATGTTTGGAATCAGAACTCATGCATAATTCAAGAAATACATATAGGTATTTTTAAAAAAACATGTAACAAGGCATAAAATCAGCTTTAGCTCTCCCCCCTTCAAAAAGAAAAAATAAAGTAAAATAAAATCAGTTAGGATGCTGTGACCACAGGCTCCAGTTGTCTCTCATTGGTAGTTATCAAGTCCAAGTTCAGTTATCTCTTCTTGTCTGGAATAAAACTTACTCCACGTCAAATAACACTGGCCTGCTTACAGAGGAGGATATTCATCCAGACAGATGTAAAACATTTTACATGGAATAAGTGATTGAGGTTTCGTGAGGATAGTCAGGACATGCATGATTCATACTGCCTTGAAGAACGTGATCTTTTGTATGAGGAGAGGGAATCCAGCTTCATTAACTTCTTTTCTCAAGATGACAGTAAGGTATCACTCACACATGCATCAGCTACATTTGTGACAACAGACTTGGACACATCTTTGTGCCTTAATCTCAGGCAACAAGCAACTGTTTGGGGCAAAGATAACTTTGGGGTTTTTGGATAAATAATAAAATTCATGACAATTTTTAGATTTTCTATCCTTAGTTCTGGAGAAGGTATTGACATATGTCCCACAGAAGATATTTAGAAAGTATATAAACTGAAGTAAATATGAAGGATATTAGCTACAATAATTTTCATTAAACATGGAAATACCGCTTTCCATACCAACAAAACCACAGAATGATTGAGGTGGGAAAGGACTTCTTGTTGGAAAGATCATCTGGTCCATCCTCCCTGCTCAAGGAGGTCTACCTAGAGCTGGTAGCCAGGGCAATGTCCAGATGGCTTTCAAATATCTCTGAGGACAGAGGTGCCACAGCCTCTCTGGGCAACTTCTACCAGTGCTGTTATCCTCACAGTAAAAATGTGCTTCCTGGTGTTTGGACGAAGCCTCCAGTTTCAGTATATGCCCATAACCTCTGGTCCTGTCACTGGGCACCACTGAAAACTTGTTCCACCTTCTTTACACCCTCCCTTCAGGTATTCACATTGATGAGATCCTCTGTAAGCCTTCATTTCTCCCATCTGGCTGAACAGTCCCAGCTCTCTCAGCCTTTCCTAGCATGAGAGATGACTGTTTGCAGCCTTACAATCAAAGATACTCCTTTAATTCTGCATTTAATCTTCTGTTGTGAGTTTCTCAGTTGAAATATAGGTGGGATCATTAAATACCAAGCAGCAGTTGAAGAAAGCACAAGAGGGCTCTTGTGTGTTTTGTTGTGTTTGGGGTATGTTGAAACTAGTGACTGAGGCTTTCTTGTCCTAGAATCAGTCAGACTTGTTTATGAGTGGCAGGTGCCCAGCATATAGAGGGAAAGATAAAGGGAGACTGCCAAGTTCATCTGAGAATTTAATACGGCATAAACTGAAAGAGGATTCTGGTCCTTCTCCACATTATCTGTTTATTCCTGCCTTGTCTTGATCCCTCCTCAAGAAATGGTTTGAGAAACTGATCCATGCAAAAAATTAATGCAGCAAAAGATTGAGCAGCTGAAGGTACAAAGAGGCAGAAATAAATTCACTTTGTGTCATGACCACACATATGTAGTATCTATTTGGTTCTCACCTGCATAAGAGAGATCTCAGGCTATGTTGACATTGGCATCATTAAGTGCCAAATAAAGTTGTCAAAATATTTGAATAATAAAATTTGAACTTTCTATTAAAATCTAACCTTTTGTCTTTGGTACGAATCAGTGAAATTAATTAATATTAATTCATATATTTGGTGAAATAACCTATGTATTTAATTTTCACCTTTCTACTAGCCACATAATTTTAAGGCTAACTTGAGACTCTTTAGCTGCACAAATTGTGCTGCTTAGATTTTGAATTAGGAACTCTGTCCTGCAGTAGCTCTTTCCTCTGATTAGGAAAGAAAGAACAAGGTCACAGGTGGCAATAATTCTGCTCCAGAAGCTCTTGGGCTCCACATAGAAAGGTTGTTTAAGAAAAATCCTCTTCTTCATACAGAATGATTTTTTTTTTTTAATGTGCACTATATTATAACAGCTGAGAGAAAAGAGAAGCAGTATGTGATAATGAGCTAATTCACCTTTCAGTGAGATTGAAGCCTTATCAAGAACAGGATCTTTTGTTTTCAGTCATTGCCACAACACAGATGTGTGACACCTTTATGCTGAAATTAGTGAAACTGCAGTGGACCATTCTTCTATAATCTTATTACAGTTTCTGAGTACATATGAGAAGTGATCTCTGAGATATGATACACTGCTGAACAAGGAAGACAGAAAATTATTTCAGTTGCTTCAGCTGTTGACTCCCTTACCAACAGAAAAGTTTTAAGTCTGTAGAAGTTGAAGATTGACCAGATCATATTTTTCAAAAAATATGATAGTTGAAAAATTAATTGCTCTTGTTTTTGAGATTTTAGATGACAATGCAGTGAGAAACTGATAAAGGATCATTTAGCAATAGATTGACATTCTTGAAAACATTCTTTTCTATGAGGTCTTCTTTTCTATAACTCAATTCAATGTAGACAATCACATTTTTTAAGTGGTCTTGTTACAGAAAATGGAAGAACAGGTTTACAGCTAATCACAAGGTACTTCCTGTCTGGTTTATATATCACGATTTCTGTTTTGACAAATAGACAAACAGAATTTCCAACATGATGACATATTACCTCTGTTTAAGAATTTACTGCTAGGTTTTGTTCCAAACACATCTAATTTGCATTAGGCTTTTGATGGTACAAAGAATTTCTCCTTGCTGTTTTTTAAATTTTACCTTACTTTTGTAATCCTCTGCTTCAAATATATTAGTGGCACTGGCGATGTCAACCAGGTATCAGTGGCCAATTTCTTACAAAAGAAGCCTTAACAAGGCAATAGTGAACCTGCCCTTTATTTGCTACAGTAGAATTCCTGGTTTAAGATAGGTGTGTGCTCTACTGTACTTGCATAATCACAGTGGCCAAGACAGTTATCACAATTGTAAAATTAATCATTGCTTGGATGCTTGCAGGAGAAACTGTACATTTATTTACAAAAATTATGACTTGCTCTCTCCTTTCATGATATTGGGCAAAACCCAAAACAAAAAGACATCTGTCCCAGATCCAAAGTTTTAATTAATGTTCACATTGGGCTAAACACTTTTCAGCTTGTCCCACTTAGTTAGTTCTTTGAACTCTTTTCAAATGTAAAATAAACCAATAAAGCTACTCAGATGCACAGAAGATCCATGGAAAGAAGGGGTGGGACAGGATTGTAAAAAATACATGCATAACTTAAAAAACCACTTCAAATACTATGTAACTAATCTTTTTAGGGTAAGCATCATAGGCATGCTATTATCAGTGCTGGACTGATAATATGGGAATGAAAGAGGAAAAAGAAGGCAAAAAGAGTTTAGGAAAAACAGAACAGGATAGTTAAAAAAATATTACAAGAATTTGAATCTTTGGGACTGGTGACATCTTTCATGAAACAATATGCATTGTAAATACTTTTTTTTGTAATTTGACTTTGCCAGTGTATATCACGGGGACATGATTTAAATTATGCTTATTCTGTAGACTCAAGATTTTTATCCAGATTATAATAAATCCAAAATCCTGTTTATCCAGTCCATGCATAATTATGTGGAACTGTTTTTAACCAAAATACATTATGTAATGGAATATAATCAAAAAGATGTAGAAATGGAGCAGAAGGGAGCAAATGAACAAATAAACAAGGTCTCAGCATATTTCACCTGCAGGTCTTTAAAGCTAATTTTAAGTTTAACCATTTCAAATAAGCATGAAATTCTATCTTCCAGTTTGCAATCTAAGGTGTAGAATTTTGTTTAGAAAATCAAGTTTAGTCTTAGTGCACTATTACTCCTGGGACTAAAAGGGTTTCTGTTTAATGGCTTTTTAACATTTTTTATTTTCCACTTTACCTGGGTTCTTAAATATATTACTGAGGATAATTTAAAACATCTTTTGAAATATATTCTCCAATGTTATTTTTATATATATATATGTGAGTATGTGTGTGTATATGTTGCACGTACATATATATATATATATAATATGTAAATTATTATGCATTTCATATTTCAACGGAAAAAGAGGACTTCATTTTTGAATTTTTTTCAGCTTTCAGTCATGAAATGAAAAAAAAATCGGATGATATTCTGCCTTCAGAATTTGCAAAAACTCCAAGTAAACATGGGCAGGAAATCAAACACATTTGTCTGAGGACAATATTAGTCCTTTGTTTTGTAAATGCAAATATTTCATGCAAAATTAAGTAAAAAACACATGCAAGTCCAACTCATATGCACATGGCTAATAGCCAAGAAAACTTCATTGGTGCGTGTGTTAACATGCATATATGGTTTAAACTAAGAGCATTCACACAAAGGAAAATGCAGAATGATCAGCAGCATGGCAACTTTGTCAGTGACATTCCTACAGAGCAACTATCTAATGCAAACCAATATGCACATGACCTTTTTTGGGCAGAGAAGCATGACTTGAGTTGTGGGGTAAAACAGTGATTAATAAACATGGTTAGATTAGCATTTTTTAATGTCTAAGTTTTAGTAACCATTTTGCCCCACATCTGATTCTACTTTGATTATTTCCCTTTGCTATCTACCCCTTCATCATGCAAAAAGTTACGATTAAAATTAGAAAGCATTGAACAAGCTCTAAACCCAACAGATAACATGGATATTCTCCACACTTTATACTGGAATTAAATTTGATATAAATACCTCCTGCTCTTACCAGTGGGTGGTGTTATTCCATGTATTTAGGTGTGAAGCAGACAGGAAAGAGATAAATCTTTCATAAGTACAACGTAAATCACACAATTCTCATATTATCCTTGTACTAAGTGTAATACATTCAAACTCAGTTTTAAAGGAAATTAAGTGATTGACATAAAACTTGAGGGATAGAACTTGTGAACAGAATAAGGAATAAAATACAACAAAACAAGATATTAAACTTGAGGGTTTTTCCACACTTTATTTAAAACAAATCCTCCATACTGCCTCACAATCATATTGCAGAATATGGGCTATTTAATCCATTTAATTCTTATTTCACATTAATGACAAATCCAAGACTAATTTCAGTACACCAATTTCTGAATTACGCAACTTTTCACGTGACAACATGCAGTTATAGTTATTATTTCATGTGAAATAAGTTTTTAGTACATCCATTAGTGGTAATGAATTAGTTAAGGCATACATGATTTTGTAATATCTTCAGAAATAATTCAATGAGCTACTTTAGGCTTAGGTTGAACACTTAAGGGCCTGATCCTGCAAAGTGCGGAGTACCCCACAATTCCATTGCCATCAGAAGGAATAAGGGCTATTCCGTGCCACACAGGATGAAGCTACTGATGCTGCCTTCCACTGCAGTAATCCCCAGAAGAGGTTTATACAAGTGTCCTTGTCCTGCCCTGGGGATATTATCCCTCTGGAGGGACACTCATGGAAGTGGCAGGTGAAGCCCAATATATTAATTTTCTATCATATTTTTAAGATCTGCTTTACTTAATGGTAACCATAAAGTCAAACTGTCAGTGATTCACCTGTATAGAAGATTTTAATCAAGACCATTGTTTCTGCTTACTGCATAAAAGCATAGTACTCTGACCATCATTCGGAAATGTATGTACAGATACCATGTGAAAACTGTTCAAATGTATGTCAAAATTTTGGAAGTTGATTTCTATTTAAATTGTTACAAAAGTGTATAGATTTTCTTGTCCTTGACAGCTTTCTGCAGAGTTCTGCAAAGTTTCTAATCTCCAGCTCTGAACAGCTTTGGAAAGCATCCCTACAGAGACACAGATTCACAGGTCCTCAAGATCCACAGTCCCCTCAATGTCTTCAAACTGATGTTGATTTTTCAGAAAACATATTTCTTTGACTTTTCAGAAAAAATCTTATCTCCAGAAAAAAAGCCAGAGATACAGATGCTTACTTTTGCTCACTAGCAGATTGTCATTCCTTTTTAGCTAGCCATATATTTATAGAAGGAGAGATTACAGGGGCTTTTTTATCAAAACCAGAAAATATGAGTATTATTCCTTGTCACTTCCTAGAAATGAGTTTCTGTGGATGGCTAAATGGTTAGTAATACTGTGTTGATTTTCAGTGCAGAATTATGTGGCTTGTATATGCAAGTGAATTACTTTTCAGGCTATCATGTGATTCAAATATTTCTCTTTGAAAAGAGCAGCTACACCTGCCTGCTCCTCTCTTCAACCCATTCCCAATATACCTGTTCAAGATTACACAGAAGTATTTTGAAAAGAATTGATCTCTGTGGGTTTTATAGAACAGTAACTCTACAGATATTAACACAGGTACTCTTGTTTGATACTGGAAGTGGAAAATCAGGGCAAAGAACAAACAAAATTCTGGAACAGCTATGCCTGAACTAAGAAACCTATGATTTTTTTTTTCTCTATTTAAGCTTATAGGAGTCACCTGCAGTTCTCAAGCTTTCCGATACATAGTGAAAATTGAGATTTCTGATATACCTGGTGGTAACCTAGGCAGTGAAATGTCTGGATGTCAAATATGTAGTGGCTTGATTGTCAATAATTGAGTATATATCCACCTTCTTAAGCTTGTACTTTTACAGCTTATAAATACTAAAGACTTACAGTCTCTTTTTAAGTTCTCATGCATTTATCTATTCCTCAGCATCTCTGCCTGAAAAACAGAAGAACATACCATGTTCATGTCAATGCCATTGGTGTATGTCCACGCATGCTGGAAGTATTCCTCCAGTCGCTGCCGCAGAGGGTTTGGGATTTGATGAAAGCGTATGAACTCCTTCACTCGCAGCATCTGCATGTGATACCGTGCAGTTCCCGAGTAGAGTCTTTGGATTATTGCAGATACATTTCCAAAAATGCTAGCGTACATTAATGCTGGATTAAATAGAAACAAAACTTTCTTAAGTCATATCGTTGGGCTTTGCAGATGAGTATGGCTAAGTAAAAGTTAAGAACAAAGAGAAGAGTTAAAAAGGTATGCATACATTTATAGGTTCAGTTTTAAATTAAAAAAAAAAAAAAAGATTATCCAAATATGGACTATATGGGCTATAATTTCCTAAATCCACTCAAAACTCACTTTCTTAACCTATACAGGATTTGCTTACAGACACAGATATACAACACAAATCTTCTGACAGTTTGGATAACAGATTTTGAGTAGTCAAGCAACTTGATTACTTCCTGACACTGAATGAGTCACAACATATTTTTGCATACAACATTCTTTCCCTAGGAATTTGCCCTTCTGGCTGCATGCTTATAATCTTATTAGCTTAGAATGTTAAGCCATTTGCTCAAACACAGAGGAAAAAAAAGATTAAAATCCACGATAAAATTACTTACAGCCAATCAACATGACACAGATGGAAAAGATTTTCTCTGAGTTGGTGTTTGGAGACACATTTCCAAATCCTACACTTGTCAGACTGCTGAAGGTAAAATAAAGTGCTGTAACATATTTGTCCTTGATGGATGGTCCAGAGCTTGCATCACTCTTATTGTAATGCTTTCCTAGTTGTTCTCCTAAAGAATCCAACCAGCCAATCTTGTGAGCCAAGTAAGGCCTTTCTACATTTCCAATGGCATACCAAATGCAAGCAAGCCAGTGTGCAATTAGTGCAAATATGCACATGAGGAGCATCAGAACTGCAGCACCATATTCAGAGTATCTGTCCAATTTCCGTGCTACCCTCACTAAACGCAGCAGTCTAGCTGTCTTCAGAAGGCCTATTAATGTAGTTGTCTGTAAAAAAAAGACAGAAATTAGTTTTCCCCATCAGCAAATGTATTCTCATGAACAGTAAGCATGAATAAACCATTTTCAAATTCCATTATTTTGAGAAATCATCAAAATAAGTAGAAGAATCCATTTCAATGTAATCTTAATTTCATTTTCTTTAAACTATCAATTTCATTATAAAACCAGGGAATAAAATAAGAAATGTACATTTAAAATCATGATATATTGAAGTTATTATTATGCACTAGATACTTTTCCATGTTGAATATTTTTCTTGATCTGGACTCTTCAATCCACCATAATGGACTTAATGATCCAATAGATTCATGATTTTTAACATGAAAAAATCTGTAAGTTATTGGAACTACTCATGATTATATAACTGTCCACATAGATAATAAGTATTTTTGAACAAAGCTGTGTGACTGTATTTGATCCTAGCTTAGAAACTCCTTGCAATGCTCTGGCACACATATTCTAGAAAAGAGAAGTATTAGGGCAGAAATGTCCCAAAGAGTATATCTACAAGATTCTTCCTGTTTGTAATGGTATGAACACTCATACAAGTAAAAAAGGTGAAGCACTGTGAACAGAAAATCATGGAAAAGTTACTCCAGATGAATCTTTTTGCATCTTTCAGGTGTAGTGGCAAGAGCCAGTAATAAAAATACTATACCACTAGAAAAATAAATTGGAGCAGTTTTAAGCAGGAATGTATTCCAAGCTTTTTAGTGGAGACTTGTGCTATTATTCATTGCAGCCTCTTTGAAGCTCTGATCTTTTTAAAGGAATCTAAAGGTTATTAATACAAGTTTGCAAATTTCAATTAATAAATCATTTTCATACTTGCTAATTCCTTGTAGAAGGGATGGACAGCATTGTAAATAGGACAACTGGACTAAAAAACCCCCTCAGCTACCTTTTTTCCTTGCATCAAGTCTGAACAG
Source organism: Coloeus monedula (assembly GCF_965178545.1). Classification (NCBI taxonomy): domain Eukaryota; kingdom Metazoa; phylum Chordata; class Aves; order Passeriformes; family Corvidae; genus Coloeus; species Coloeus monedula. Next base: position 23,271,402 of record NC_138787.1, on the reverse strand, counting down.
ATATTGAAGTATTCAGTAAATGCCAAGATTGAACACATTTTTAATAAGTTGGTTGGTTTGGTTTTTTTTAACATGCATGTCATTACATGACACTTAACACTTACATGACACATGACACTTAACAAGAAAAGTTTTCCAAGCCTCACAAAGCACTCTGACAGTAGTATGCATCACATTAAAGCTTTCTTGCAACAAGTACTAAACTAGTTTTTATGTTTTATTAAATCCTTGCATTTACCATATTTCTGAGTAAAACCCCAACGCCCTTGGAACAAAACAAGAGTCTTTCTTGGCTGCATTTATCAGTGGACAACTCAATAAATTGTTCATATTTTCTGAGTAAATGAGCAAGAGGATAATGTAGGGTAACACTCCTTAGTTCAGTTTAACATCCCAAATAATAACTTCAGGGTGAATTTCTCATTACCACATAAAAAAGATTAGTGACCTCAGTAGTCTGAAAGACCATATCCTTCAAAATGCTATGCCTAGGCTGAGATTCAGAAGCATGTGAATATTGTGATTAGGTAATTTTTTTTGTAAGGTAGATCAGGCTTAAATATTTACGATCCTTCAAGAAAAGCTAAGATTTGTTTTTAGTGGGGTGTTTGAAACGTTCTGTTACAGATGTAGTCATATCTCTACATCATGCAAGAGGCTGCATATTCTTACAGTGCCCCTTAAATAGATCGGATGGTAGATTGTGAATCTACAATATGTCAGCACTGTTCCACCCCATTCTTAAGTTAAAACTTGCTAATATTATTCATCCTCAGTGTCAATCCTATACTTAGATACATCAGTTTGAGCTCTGGAGTATTTGGAAGGTATATAACACAAGAAAACTCCATCTCATCAAGGATAAAATCAACATGAATGAGACTTGATATGCTTTAAAACATCAAGAAACTCATCCTGAGTTCTAATTTTCTTTAACACAGTGGAGAGGTTTTAACACCAAAATACAGCTGGTGGTAGAGGTGAAAAGCATGGTTCACAAGTTTTAATGTGCCTTACATGCTGTCCCAGCACAGAGGTAGCCTTCATATAGTAACAGTACACCTTCCATGTGTCACTTGGCCAGGGACAGAAGTTCTTGGTTTCAGAACTACATCTCATGCAATGCAACTTTGTTGGTGTGCTGGAATATTTTGATCAGCACAACACTCAAGGAGGCAGGGGTCCTATTCTGTTAGTTACCTTACCTCATCTGGTGCCAACAATTAATGTCTGCAAAGAGCAATCTGATAGATGCTGCTCTCTTCTCTGGATTGCTAGCTTCTCTGTTTTCATCATACCTATCTGCTGGACTACAAGTTCAAGAATAGTTGATCACAACTATTATAATCACATCAGAGTCTTTTATTTTCTATTCTTTTCTCACCATCTACTCCATATTTTTATCTTCCCAAGTATGAGGGAAGCCACCTAACTTTTACAACATACACACACAAAAGAGAGAATTATTTGCTACCAACCATCATCATTTTGTGTTGAGTCTGCTTAAGCAGAAAAAAAAAAATTAAAATTACATTATTTCCCTATTATAGAAATTGGAAAGTTAACGGTCCAACTCTGTTGCTTTCCTATAGTTGAAAATGTATGGCTCAAATAGAAGCATTCAGATAGTGCTGCATGTGGTATTTGGATTATTATTTCCTGTCCTTTCAAGACTCCATTTGGTATCAAGGTGTTTTAAAGCTGCATGAGCACATATGGAGCTCTCTTTAGAGCTTACGTTGTTTAATAAAAAACCTATTCAATACAATTTTTCATTGGGGATCTTCTTTGAAGAATCTCTAGATAAAAAAAAAAAGAGCTATTTCATAAAAAAGATAACCCTTATGACTGAAAATTTCTATTAAATGAAAAATGCTCCATTCTGACAGTTTTACGTTTGCTTCTTGCTAAACTATCAAAAAGGGATTATTGGTGAAATATTATAGGTAGCAAAGTAGGAAGAAAAACTGCAGTAAGTAGCAGCTTAGAAAAGTGATTGACATATTCAATACCATGAATGAGAGAGAAGCCGTGATGGCATGGTGAATGGGACATAATCTATATAGTGTCATTGCTGCTTAGATACACAAACCAGTTTTTTCAGGTCAATTACTAGATTTTGAGGGGATAAAGAATCAATTTACTTACACCTGCAATAGTGAAAAAGTCATTACATGGTCCAATAATTTCTCTTTCCAATTCCACATTTTTATATTTGTCTATTTATCTGCAAGAATACACTTGTTTGTTACTGTAATCTGTAACATTATCTTATGTTAAAGTTATCCCTTTAGCATGACTTTAGCACCTGGCATTTCACTCTTAAGCACATCTGTAACAGGGGAGGTGTGTAAGAATGATGTTCAGGGGCAAATCCAAAAAGGACTCCTTAAATGAACTTTGGAATTGGTCCCTGTTGTAATCCTTTATGTTCCTCACTTCTAATCATTGAATATAATTTTTGGCAATGATAAGTGCTCAATGATCAGAAAGGGATGCAGACCATGCCTGAAGGGGAATGCTCTAGTCTGATTTAGAAGTAATGCCATTATGAAAATGTTTGTCTTTCATGTACCTGTGCTTTCAAAACCACAGAAGAAAATTATCTGCAGAAAGATTGAGACCAGCCACAGATAATGAATGCACAGGTGATCAAATTTTCTCTTAAAACTCTGATCCTTTTAATCACCTTCTGAATAAAAAAGTTCTCTTCTGGTAAGAGAACTATTAACATGTTCCCTTTGTCCTTTATATTACTGTCTCTCTTCTTACTGCTTTCCTTAATAAAATTTATTTTTACTGCATGGTTTTATCTCATGTTTCTCTAGACTCCTTATTTACCTTTTGCTTGGTTTGCTGCTTTTAAAAAAAACAACTTCTTCATTCTGTGCATCACAGAAAAGTCAAACCCAACTCTCTACTTGTTAGTTCACTTTTCAGGAAAAATATATTATGATTTTAGCCCTTCTTAAATTAAATAAAATTGTTTGGAAGAACTGGATCAGGAATCCAGAATATAGCATATATTTTATACACCTTTGGGCCATTTTTGGATGCATATATTGAACAGTTTTTTACTCCAATGTATAGACAGAGTGAGGAGATAGATCACGTCTGTCAAGGCTAACCCCAAGTAATCTTTTTTTTCTTCTTCTGATAGTCCATCTTCTTGATAAAATAGACAACAGCCACATCTCTTTGAAAACTAGTATAGTTTATGTTACAACTAATCTATTTTCTGCTAAGTAAACATCTGATCTCAACATTTTGAACACAGAAAATTTATTTTAATGATGCAATGCCAACACAGCACTTATATGCATCATGGGCAGTTTTTACAAAGTAAGCGACAAATCAAAGCGGCAGTTCTTAGATAAAAACATTTGACCAAGTCATCCATACACAATATATTTATTATTTCTAAAGACAGTATCAAATATGGTATAACTGAAAAATACTAGCTAAATCATTCAACGATTCAGCAATGATATTAGCTCTTGTCAATGAAAGCTAATATTGTACATTATTCTACAAAGGAACATTTAATTTTAGTTTAACTTTAAAAGATGGGATGGAAATACTAAGCAGCCTATTAAATGACAAGCAAAAAATACTTTAGGATACATAGAATACCACTGTGAAGTAATAAATTAAGATTTAGATTTCTAATTAATTTAAGCTTACCTCTTCAGAGCCAGAGCCAAAAATCAGCAGGTCAAAAGGTATTGCAGCAACCATGTCAATTAGGAACCAGCCTTTGAAGTAGTGAATTGCTATTTTTGCTGGGTCACTTACCACTTCTTCATTCTGGTTTACATATGTTGTTCTGAAGTTTATTAGAATGTCAATGATAAACATAATATCCACAATTAAATCTACAACATTCAGTGGGCTGCAGGAATATCCACACTCTCTCCTCTTCCGATCCTCACTATCATTCAGAAGGAAGGCAGCAGAGTAAGGGGTGAATATGGCGGTATATATCACCAACAACAAAATGAGCCAGTCCCACACAGCTTTGAAAGGACTATAGTGCAATATAGTAAACTTGTTGATGCGAGGCGTCTGGAGCTTATATTCTGGTAGAACATCAGCCCCTAAGGATAGGACCTAGAATAAGAAATATACCACATCAATAATCAGACAGTGTATCTACTCCAACTTCCAGTAAACATAGCAAATACAGGACAAACTTAAAAAGTAATTCATTGTAGTTTTGAGGATTAAGCTTCAATTACTTGGTGTTTTGGCAAAATAAACTTCTGTGAAATTTGTAGTGTCTGCCAAGTCCAATAAATTCATTGGCAATTTTGCACTGTGGGTTGATTCTTGTCCCCTGTAGCAAACATTAAGAGGCATATCTTATATCCATAAAATCTGCATTATTAAGCATGTCATCAAATTCATTTATCCTCCACAGGATAACCTTGGCAGCTTGCTCATGGCCAGTGAATGACTTTTCTTGCAGGATGTAGCGTTTTTCTCCCAAAGCAAATCTATTATCATTGGCTTGAATTCCCTACAAAAGAGTTTACTCTCATTAGAAAATGTAGGCAACCAAAAATAAAAAAAAGTTAGAGAAAGATCTGTTAGTGTCTTCAACAGCTATCTATGCTTTGAGTTTTGTGGTGAAAAACCTTCATGCACAGACAAATTTCACTGAGGCTATAATTCTAGTTCAGCTAAAGGTGTGACAAAGGATACCACAGGAGTATTGCCTTTTGCTCCACTTCTACTTTTGTCAATGCCTAAAGCTTATTCCTTTAAAAGTATGGATTTGTTACCTGCTGGTCTTATCTAAGCTGGATTTCAATTTTATTTGGAAGGATTATGTTTGTAAGCACTGCTTAATTTGCTAGCTCTGGAAGCTGAAATGTTTGCTTTGTTGCAGAGAGCAAGCATTGTGTGAGCACCAGATAAAACAAATTTCCTTTGGCTGCTCTTTCAGTCTGACTGAACTCTGACATGAAAGAACAAAACCTTTAAGAATAAGAAGGTAAATTATATTTTGTCCCTATTCAGCGTTTGGGACTGTCAGCAATGATGCTAATTATTGCCTTCTGTGCTGCAAATGATCTCCAAATCCTATGGGACTCAGATCACCACTTCATTTTACACAGACCAGTGAACAAACATCAGATGGTGACGACTGTCAGTTATTACCCATTTGGGCAATATTCATGTTCAAGAAATCTTATACCCTTTTTTCACCAGTTACTTCTGCCTATTCCTTATTCTCCTGCTAATTAAAAACAATTATATTTAGAAAAAAAGTTACTTCAAAAGCTATTAAAATGAATAATTCTACTCAAATGAAATGATTATTGGAAGGAGAAATACCTTGTCAGCACTATTGTCTGCTTTTATTTGCCTTCTTTTTAACAGTTAGTATTTTGGGATTTGAGATTTCAGCTTGTTCAAGACTGAGGGAGTCCATGCTCCTCAAACATAATCTTATAAAATTCTGAGGGTCAGCACACTCATTTCTGTTTAAATTTCCAACAGCAAGTGTTGTATAAACCTTAGATCCTATCCTTATCTAAGTGTCGCTAATTTTATACAGTCAAATTCTACTCTGAAAATGTTGTGAGAACACAGGGGTTAATAACCATTCTTCTTTGAACTTGAAGAAAGAAGTGATTAAGCCATCCAAAAGAATATATGCTAGTTTCAAGCAGCCACTAAGCACTGTGCTGTGCTGGTGGTAGAGGCTGTTCATCAATTTTTTGTATTGTAACTAAGACTTGCACTTAACGAATGGTGCTGGCTATTTTTTTATGCATTAAACACATTAGGTGGCAGCAAGCTGAAGCATTACTCAGTCTCTTAGCAGTCTTAATATTTTCAGTCCCCCACCTGATGAGTTGACAAGGATGTTTTCTTAATATTTGAGAACAGTGAGTATATGTGCCAAGGGAATTGCTATTCATAAAATTTATATCACTGTTCTCCTTCATTTCAGACAATGAAGGGAATGGATTAGGCAACAAGGACAACAAAGCTTACTTCACAGGTTTCTTTCTGTTGCTTGAAAATTCCAGACCCTGTGCTTAATTTCAGAACAACGCATAATGTAAATTGGACTTATTCCCCTGAAATTTGAGTTCTAATGTAACTTTAGTTACATTTATTCCTAAATTGGTTTAAATTGAGTTGGGGAAAACTGGAGTTAAAAACCATAAACAATTGGACAAAATGAGGGAATGCAGTATAAAATTGATCATAGCAGAAATGGATCCAATTCTTTTGGTGATAGTTTCTTAGACATACAACACAGGAGAGGCTGAACTGATGGTTGTGAGTTTCATATTCATAATGTTATACAGAACTTTACATTTCTGCATTGCTTACACCCATGCAATGAGAAGTGAAAACAAACACAGCTATTTTGTTTGTTGTATCTTGAGAAAGATGATGTGACTTCATTTCTCAAATAAAAAAAATCAGTTGCACATACAGAAAAAAGAGAACATACATTATTTAGTTTTATGTTGGCAGTTTCAATAGAGACTGATTGATTATGAGATGAATTTGTCCTTTTGCTGTTGTGTAACATCCTTGCAAAGCTTGGCTACTGCCGTTGGCCAATTTTGGCCATCTTAGCTAGATGGAAGACTTCAGTCTACTTAGAAATCCACTCAGAAGACCTTTAATATTTCCACTTACTTAAAATAGATGTTGTCACATTTATTGTTAGTAAAAAGAAAATGTATTAGCTTTTCTCTTCTGGACTGTAAAACTCATACTTAGGATTGTAAAACAGCTTAGGAAATGAAACATTTTTAAGAGTAAGAAATATGAGTGGGACAAGACTGAAGAATTGTAGTGTTAAAATGTCTTTGAACCTTGGGACATGACATGACAGAAAAGCCAAGCTTCCTTGCATCCTACCAAAAAGAAGACTATAATGTTAAGTAGAAAAAATCATACTAGCTGCAGTAGGTTTCTCTTAAGAAAATTAGGGGTATTCAAACTTGATGAAATACCACCTCACACTGGCTTTCCTGGGGAAAGCAGGAATGTATTTATTACTGGAGTGCTTTACAAGCAGTATTAGGTGATAAGATTTAATCTATTTTAAATGACAACATTTCAAGGTTAAATAAACTGTACTATATTTTGTCTTTGAGTAAAAAATGCTGATATAAATCTCAACTTTTCTGTGTTCCTGTTTATCTCGTGCACTGTTGAAGCAGCACTGCTGCAAGTTAGAAGACTTCATTCAAACTCATTTTTTACTCTGAGAATCTTGCTTGAAGTGTTTCACAAAGATAGGGCTGGTGAACACCTTCTACAGTTTTTAGGTTCATGCGTTCACTTCCTAAGATCACAAGTTCAAGGTGGCATTTATTATAGAAGGGCTGCAATCAGATACCCAGAAAAATATGGAGTGAGATCAAAGTAACTCATAAATTAATAGTGGTAGATTTTTCTTTCTGAACTGTTCAGTAGCTTTCAGTTTCTCAAAGATAACAGTAGTTCACTGAAATTTAAAAAAATATATATCTAAGGATAATGAAAATTTATTATTGGCTGTTGTTCTGTTAAGCAAGAGGAGAAAGGAAGTGTAGGTAGCAGAGGTGTACCAGAGGGACTATCAGGTGACAGTTACTTACAAAAAAAAGATTCAGTAAGCCTTATCACTTTACACTGTTACACTGTTTATGGTAAAATCTTTTTTTGGGCCGTCCTATCATCTTTCCCCTTGAGAAAACCTGCCTGGTACCAGGTATAATTTCTGCCCTGTGCTGTGTTTAAAAGACCTTGTTTCGCATAGTGTTTTTTGATGAAGTGTCAAAGAGCCAAACTGGGTTGATGTGCTTTGCAGTACATTGGCCATATGCTTCACTGGGTAACTGGATTGTGTAGGGGATTCTTGCTATAAGCTCCGCAGCATCACATGCAGAAACAGTATTTGACTGTTCTTCTTCCCTGTACAGGTTCATTTATAAAGTAGAATATGTAGGCAAAATGTTAGACAAGATCTTGGATGATCTGGGAATTTTGCTCTGGTGTCTGTTACTGAGTTTCTCAGTAATCTTATGCAAGCTGTTGTTCAACCTCTCTAATTTCTGTCAAGTAGAGAGAATAATATCTACAACTGAAAGTATCCTAAAGGATAATGAGCAGAAAACATTCATAAAATGTTTTATGCAACAGCAACAGCAATGGGCTACCATAATTCTTACTTCTCTAAATTAATTAATTGTTTAAATTTTTAAGAATTCACACAAATATTTGTCCTCTTCTGCACCAAAACAAGTGTGACCAGCAGGTCGAGGGAGGTGATTTTTCCCCTCTAGGCCACACTCACGAGACCCCACCTGGAGTGCTGCATCCTGCTGTGGGGCCTCCTGCATGAGATGGGTGTGGTCCTGTTGGAGCAAGTGCAGAGGAGGCCACAAAGATGAGCATGTCTCTTATGGAGACAGGCTGAGTTAGGGTTGTTCAGCATGGAGAAGAGAAGGCTGTAAGGAGAACTTACAGCACCTTCCTGTATCTAAAGAGGGTCTACAAGGAGGTCAGAGAGAGGTTTTTTGCAAGCAGACAAGGCGGGATGGTTTTAAAGTGACAGAAGGCAGGTTTAGATAAGATGTTAGGAAGAAATTCTTTACTGTGAGGGTGGTGAGTCACTGGAACAGGCTGCTCAGAGAAGTTGTGGATGCCTCAGCCCTGTGAGTATTCAAGGCCAGGCTGCATGGGGCCTGAGCAGCCTGGAGTAGCGGTAGGACATTGGAAGGAGATAATCTTTAAGGTCTCTTCCAACCCACACCATTCTGTCATTCTATGATTCTACTATTCAAACTGTACAGTTTCAAGAAACTCTGAGAGACCTGTATTACTATCACATGTATATTCATAAATTTTGTTCTGAGGCATTTTCAATCTAAATTTATTAAAGGATGCAAATGCACACAGCAAAAACCAAAGACCCAGAAAAAAAGAAGCATAATAGTATATGAATAAATCATAGCAGAAATAATAAATGATTAATGCCACCATAAATTGTTAAAGAAATATTTCTGTCAAACCCTTGCATGGATTAACAGCATGGTTTCCTGGTTATTCTACCACTTCATGAGAACAGAACTTTCATCTTGGACAGAAGTACTGCACATCCAGAAAATTTGAATGAAGATCAATGTTTACAGGTGACAAAATACCGAAAGAGGTATAAAGGCTTGAGCAAAACCCAAGAGCTTTAAGGTAGATGGACAGATATCTGTGTGAAAAGTAGACGTAGAAGTTTGATGGCTGCAAACCTTAATATATTAGATGGTACTTTGCTATGTCTCATGACCAAGTGTGCCTCATATGAAGTGTATGTATATTTAAAGGATGTAGTTTTATTCTGTACTAAATACTGTTTTGTCACTGCTGCTTTTGCAACAGATGAATTAAAGTAAATCTTGTACTACCAAGATTATCTACGGCATAGCACCTCTTATGTTAAGAGAATTTCATAAACATTTAATAAAGTTCAAACTATAAATATAGTCCCAAATTACTTTGGGGACTTTAAAATAAACATTTATCTCACCCATAAAACATCTTGCGTAGAACTATGGAAGACGGTACCAGTTCAAATACAGTGTTGCAATATTTATTTCTAGGAAATACTATAGGACATGAAAAAATATTATTTTGCAAATGTGTTGCTGGACTCACTCCAGCAGCAGCCCAATGCTAGGCACACAGCCCTGAGAACTGAGTGGATGATCACTCCTGCATCGTTAAGCCAGGAAGGATGTAGCAAATCTAGAAACACATCAGCTCCTTGTATGCTGAGAGATTGAATATCTACTATGAATAGTGATTTAAGAAACTCATTGTATAAAGCATATTCAACATCAAAATAGGCAATTTACGTGAAAATGTAAAGAAGAAACCGAACCAGGATAATTGTATTGGAAACATTATTGTAGCTAGTGGAAAAAAAGGAAGGAAATGGAACATCTGTCTCTTCAGATCTAATCCAAATACACAATACAGTCTCTTCCTTTTAACATGTAGTTTTGAACTAATTTTCAGATCTTTATCAACAAGGCTAATAACAGTACTGGACAGGAAAAACTTGGAAAGGAAAAGAAATGAGAAACGTGAATCAGACTCGTAAGCTAAAGCAGTATTCTTGTAATTGACTGGTTTTGTCCTGACCTTAAATCTGAATTATAGTGCACCCAAAAAATGAGGCAGTATTACTTCAGCTTTAAAATTATTTAAATAGATTTTATGGAACAGTCTTCTCTTGATGAAACCTCTCCTGGCTCTCTTTTCTCCTGTGTATTAGTTCTGTTGAAGATGCCAAGTTATAACTAGCAAGTACATATCTTTCCTTTTCCTCTGTATTCATACCATTACCATGAGACATCTACAGACTGGACCTAAGGAGATTTCTGAATTTAAAACCAACTAAAAATAAATATTACACGAGTATTAATGAACAAATGGAATTTAAATTAACATTGGCTCTCTGATAGTAGGCATTACCTAATTCCCCAAAACACTTTAAAGGAGTTCTGTATTTCAGTCATCTTGATGATTGTCTTCCTTATGCAGACATGAACAACTAAGAAGGTTACACCAGTACTGAAAGAAAGCTGAAGAGCTCTTGATTTGGTAAACCCTCCAAACACAGCATTATATAAGGTTTTTCATACATCAGTGTTAAAAGGTATTTTTACATGTAAAAGGTATTTTTACATGTCTTTCAAAGGATAGCTATTGAAGAATGTCTCCTGAGATACTAATGGTGGGGAATGTTAATAATACTTGTCTTCTTGTCTTTATCCTTTGTCTTTATTAAAGGCTTTAAAATTATGCAGTATGACTATTTGTATATAATGCTGAATACAAAAACATTTGAACCTGGAAATTCAAAACTGATCTGAGTGTATTTTAATATTTTTTTTGTTCCAGATATCAGTCACTACCTGAAGCTTGTTTGAGAGCAATGGGACTTCCTGGGAGTGCTAACTTCATTGCTGAGGCCATGAAGTGCCAAACTTTCATAAAGTTATCAAATAATTATGTGAATCTTATTCAGCTAAGCATATTTACATACACAGCCACCCAAAATCTTCAAATAGTTAAAGAAAGTTATGTGTGAAAGCATGTCTTGTGACTAAAGGAGTAGAACAGCCTTTTTCTCCTGTTTGTAAAATAAAATTTTTAGGTTTCAGGGAAATAATATTTATTGGATGTTGCCATCAAACAAAACTCTTTCCCCAAAATTGAATACATGTAATATCTCTAACCTATAGTTTATTTTTATTAAGCTAGATATTAAAAGAGAGGAGATATTTTTATAGTTCATTTTCCATGAAAATATTAAGAAATGGTATATAATCTTAAACCTCAGGAGCCTCTTCCTGCCAGTCCGTATATAATTACTTTCACATTAGTGGGTAATGCATGGTCAGAGTAACAGTTAGAAGCATACAGATTTACTAAAAGTGCTTTACTGAAATTTAAATCTTAAATTAGGGATATACAGATCAGTAAAGAAGATATTTACAACTGACTTTTTTTAGCAAAAGTTAATGATAGAATATGTATTAAAAGTTGTGTAACACTCTTCTTTAAAATTCATTATGAGATATTATTTCAGAAGACAGCAAATGCTATCCTTCAACATCCTAGTGAGTTTGTGAGTTACTCGTTGCTCTTCTGGCAACACTAAGCTGCTGACAAGCACTTATATGTCTGAAAACAAAATATCAAGGGTCAAATTTGTTATAAAGGCTTAAATTATTGTGCGGTTTTTAGTAATCAAATATATATTTTCTATCATCTATTTATGGCATGACAATAAAACAAGCAGATTTTGAGCTTGGTGATGTTATGTCATCCTTAGAATATTTATGAAAAAAGTATTTTTCATTATTTTACACTTTGACTGGCTTGCTAGCTGTCAAATACTTTGATGCAGATAAAGAAAAGCATAAAAGCTGTAAGAATTTCTGAAGTACATGGAGTGAAAATGAAGTAGCTACATTCCCAGTTTGGTTCTACAATAATAGTACTTATTGACAGAACTGTGAGGAGTACAAGAGAAAGGGAGAAAAGATCCTTATGTATATATTCATATTTAACTTTCAGTTTCATGGTATATGTAATTTTTTTTCTATATTATGCAAAATAAGCAAACAATAGTTTCTAGAAAATCTGCTTTTTGTAATTAGACCCCACAGTGTTTAAAAATGTATGAACTGCAATTGAAACTGCTCTGGTAGGGAGAAAAGCTTACTTTAGAAATTACCATCTTCCCTGTGGCTCTCCTTGTTTGTGCTTAATGAGCACATTCCAACCTTGTTCACTTAAAGGATACATTTAGTCTTAGCATTCTGCCCAGGTTGCCCAAGTTCCCCTCTCAACACCACTTTTAGGAAAGTTCAGTGCATTACCCAAACTTCCATAAAATTTGATCATCAGTATTTTAACCAAAAAGCCATTTGGCAAGGGTAGATGGAACAGATTGCATACATAGATGCAGATAATTTGATGATACAAATTACATTTCATTAGTAAAACCAACCTATAAAAGCATGATCCAGATTTCTACGGCCATCCATTCAATTTATGCTGGTTAGGCAAAGAAAAAAGGTGAATTTGTGACCATGGAGAACTGGGCAGACAAACTTGCCTTTGTTCAGTAAGTTGCTGGATCTTACTTTAGACACTTTCATTTTTTTTACAATGCAAAAATATATTTTGTTTTTGGGGAATTGTGGCAAGACATGGTGTGACCTTCATAATAATTCTTCACTAAATACTCTAGTACTCCAACAAAAACAATAACAAAACAAAAATAGCACAAAATCAGTGAGACAGAAGTAAGTCTTTGAGAGGCTCTACCTTGCCCATGTTATGCTAAATGAAGCTCATGTATAGAAGAGAACAAGATGTTTTATTTACGGATTTAACCAGTGTCCTGGTTCTGGCTGTGAGAGAGTTAATTTTCTTCTTAATAGCTGACACAGTGCTCTGTTTTGGATTTAGTATGGGAATAATGTTGACAACACACTGATGCATTGGTTGCTAAGTGATGGACCCTACCCTAAGTTATGGACATTACAGTTTCCCAGGCTCTGTCAGTGAGCAGGTGCACAAAAAGCTGGGAGGAAGCATGTCCAGGACAGCTGACCTGATCTGGCCAAAGGGATAGTCCAAAGCATAGAACATCATGCCCAGACTATAAACTGAGGGGGCTACCAGGAAGAGAGACTGATCATGGCTTGGGAATGGGTTCGGCATCAGTCAGCAGGCAGTGAGCAACTGTATTGTACCACTTGTTTTTCTTGGGTCTTCTTCCTCTGTGTGTCTGTTTCTCCCTTTTTCTCTTCCTCCCTCCTTTTGTTTACAATTGCTTTTAGTATTAGTATCACTCCTGATTTTCCCCTCCATCCCACTGAGGGTGCAGGAAGGACCTGAGCAGCTGCTGTATGATAGTTAGTCACCAGCTGAGGTTAAACTGTGACAAACAGGGAGATATGGGAATCTTTTTGGTGCTACTGCAGACATTAAAACCTCAATCCAGTGGAAAAAATGCCTAGGACAGAAGCCTGTAAGCCTTAATGTTCATTGTTTTCTAGATATATTGACTAATTTATCACACTGTGCAAACTGCAGTTTCCTTTGCTTCCTGAATATTGTAGGTGTAAAGAAGTGAGAAAACAGACAGCACAATAAATCTGGAAATAACTATCCTAGACAAAACTTATTTTTCAAGCTTTTTTGAAAACCTGGAAGGAGGCTACAGTCTGCATCCTATCCTAACACTATTTGTCAAAATAAATTAGCCGGACTCTAACAAGTTCTGCAGAATGGCCATGAGCCACAGGCTCTGAACTTTTCCTCGATTCCAAACCCAGCAACTAAAAGCATTAGAGACTAAGCTGAAGCAAAAGGTGTTATTCTCCTTTGGTTATAGTCTTCCATTTGGAACTCACCTACAAACCCAGTGAAACTAAACTTCTTTGAACAGAACAAATTGGTACAGATGTGAGCCCATATCATTCAGCAGTTCTTTTGCTTCAAAAGAAAGTAGGTTTCTTCATAATTAATAGAATTCATTTAGAAAGTAGAACATTTTCAAAGAAGATGGATACTTAGATTAGGAAAAAAAAAAGCAAAGCTGTGAAATGAAGAACTTTTCTTCCCATTTTATAAACGTTTCTCATTTATTAGTAGTAGTATACTCAACAGTTTGTCTGAAGCTGAACATACCATTTCATGCCAGCTTCCAGGATATTGACTAGCTACTGCAATTTCCATATTTAAAAAGATACTGTCTTAATACAAAACTGTCAATTCTTTGAGTAAAAAAAGAAATTTTTATGCTTGCAAATAAACCCAAAATACCTTAAAGACAATTTCACCATGTGCTACAATGCAAGATTTATTCAATTGTCAAAGAAAAACAGACTTACCGAAGATAAATATCAAGAAGAAACTCTGAGCTTGCTATGTACTACGAATATCAACTAAATATTCATACCATTTCTGTACTTTATTTCAGATAGGTTTTTATTTTATAGTATATTTTTACACTTTAGATGGTGTCAGAGACTGAATGTTATAATTTATGGCTTAAATGTCTCCATGAAGGACTTTTGTCTATTATAGCAAAACTGTATTACAAAAGCCGGAGAGAAGACCACCATACCCTGAATAGGCCTTCTGACTGAGGCCCTGAACTACTCGTTGATGGAGATAAGATAGTGACACAGGTCTGGGCTGGGTGGAGAAGAATGCATTCACAGAGGGATCAAGCTTAGCACCTTCTGGGTGGAGACCACAGCCCCGGGGCTATCAGCTTCCAGGCTCGAACAGACCCTCACACCAAAGGGTGTGGGGGAGGAGAGGCTTTGGGTGTGTGGTGAAAAAGCATCTGGTCAGAGGTAGTGAACGCCCATCCCCCACTGTGCAGAGGAGCCCAGCTGCAGGGGCCCCTTCACCCCAGGAAAAGCCACGTCCACATGAAGGCCAGCTGAAGGGGTGTCATGGCCCTTCAAAGGACCCTCCCAAGGGGTCCCCAGACCCTGCACCAGAGCACTGCAGCATGATGCAGCAGATCCACAGTGTTGCAAGGGACAGTGTCAAACTGGCCCCCTGCAAGGGAGGCACCTGGGCGTTCCCACCTGGCCCAAACGTATATTAATCCACTGGATTCTACACTTTTTTGGCGCGTGGCAGCAGCGGGGGACCATCACCGCCAAGAAGACCAGATGGAGGGGAGCAACGAGACATCGTTGGGACCCCTGGAAGGGAGATGTGTTTCTACCTAACCCCTATCACTCTCTCCCTCTCCCCCCCCCCCCCCCCCCCTTCTTTATTTCTTTCCTTCTTTCTTATATCTTTCTTTCTCTCTCTTTGCCTCTTTTACTATTAAATAAAATATATCAATTTTTTGGCACCAACATCTAACCTCCATTGGTTTTAATAATGGTTTTTTGGGTGTATTTCGAACCTTTCTGGGTCCGATTTGTTTTATTCACAGAGACTTAGTTTCCTTTGGCCTGCTGTGTTAAACCGGTTTGTAACAGTGCTATGCTCAATAATTTTATGTTCAGTAACACCAATACCACCCATAAACCTCGAAAAATGCTTTGAAAATACGTGTTTCCACATTTATTAACTATAGCTATCTATTAACTATATCTATTTCCTAAACATAATATTTGGAATTCAGCAAACCTTTGAATTTTGATTCATACATCTGATCCCTGATTTTTCCCTTACTGATTTTATTGATATTTCAGTATAATTTAAGGAGTCTTCTCCCTCTTTTTTTTTTGTGTACAAGCATTAACTCAACTATCCTGGGTTTGCCCTTCTCTATTGATCCTGTTACAAGTTACAACCTGAAAGCATCATCCAAGTTCTAACACATGACAGGTAATAAATGAGAAAAATGATCTCGTTCGGCTTATTAATTTTGAGGGCATTCAGAATTTATCAAACAGCACACTATGCTGATTTGGGTTAATGGTCTTTTTCTTACTATTTCTACTACTTGGAAAAAAATGCTAAACCCTATCAAACCCTAACCAGAAAATATTTTCCTCAGCTCCAGTGCATCAAAAACAACTAATCCACATGCTTTTTTCCTCCCCCCCGTCCAGGCCAATAGAATAATAACCTCACTGCTGTTTCTACTTAATATGCTTAAGGATCTCATTTATAATCAGTACTAGAACATAGCTGCTTTATAATCATCATACTACCTGGAAATTGCAGGAACTTTCTGCTCTTTAAAATTTAATTTATGCACAATTTCTCTCATTAGTGATATGTGGGAGAGTACAAACTTCCTTGAAAAAATTAATCATTGGATTACCCACCAGTTTTTCAGTTTGCGTACTAGCTAATATTACACTAAAGAGAAAAGAATTTAAATTGTTAGCTGACCATACCTGCCATTTTTTTTCTGAGGAAAATGACCCTTAATATGTGTGACTATATAATTTCAGGTAAATGCTAAACATTGCCTGTCCAGGTTATGGCATTTTGTGGCTAGATCCAACAATGGTCCTTCAGTATGTACATGTGAGGTGCCTGGCACTAGAGCAGAGTTCAGACCATTTGAGGGTAAGGGCACTTAGAGAGGGAGGGAGTCCTGAGTCTGAGTCCGTGATGCCCAGGGTTATTTTTGTGGATTTTTTAACAGATGGTCATTTATGTAAGATGAATAACAGTCAAAACACTCTGGAACTACAACCCAGGACTGCCTCTTTCTAAGAGGTTGTCCTGAATGTTAGCTACACCAGCAGTATTCTTGAAAAATAGCAGCTCTTTGTGACCCATGAGATCCACAGCATTCGGCCCTCTTCCCTTCCTCTCTCCACACGTCAGCTGCTATTGCTGTCTGTGTCTGGGAAAACATATACTTATGCTGTCCTAAAGATAGAAACTGTGTCCTGAGTTAACGTGGTAACCACCGGACTCTGATCTAACTTTGCAGTTGTGCTGTTTTGCGTAAGAGGTTGGGTTAGATGGCCTCTAGAGGTCTCTTCCACACTACGTTTTTGTATGGGTCTAAGGTTACATGAAGGAGGGACTGTGACTTCTTTCATAGCTGTTTTAAGGCAACTATAACTGCATGTGTGAAAGCTATTATTCCAGACTGTGCATGCCAAATGCATCAGAGGATTCTCACAGTTCTCTGGATCTTAATGGGGCTTGACTTGCAGTTCATGGTGAGACTGTACTGGTGGGCGTCAAAACTGTTGGTTTCAGCAGAGTAACCTATGAAGTTTAGAAACTTCCAAGGTCAATCCACCATGAAGTGGGCGTTTATAGCTCTAGACCAGAGAAATGAGGCTTGCCTAAATGCTGCTTGCATGATTTCAATCAGCTTTACTCGCTTTGTAGAGTATTGGTTCTTACACCCAACTCCTTATTTTCAGAACAAATTACAATGCAGTCTGAAAGCCTATTTTCTCCCACTTCTTAGCATCAGAAGAGGAATGATGTTTTGGCAAATGATCTAATATTAACAAAGGTCAGCATCAAGGCAGTAAAACCAAAGAGATCACAAAACATTGATTACTCAAAAGTGTAATTCATAGAAGATAGTGGATACTTTTTCCCAACTCAGCAAAATCAGGTAATCCCCTTTTCAGAAGAGTAGATCTTGAGGGAAGGACATGGACTAATTAAGGATGCATCCAGGTTGCATGTTGCAAAGCAGCTGGGCTTTCCGACTGCTCCATTTCTACCATATGTTGTGAAATCTTCTCAAAACACTGCAGCAGTTCAGATGCCTGAGCCTATTCTGCTGTCACAAAAAGAAGAGGCTCTACTCTAAGGAAGGAATATTTTATCTTTCACAATTGTTATGGATCTTATTTTTATTACTTGGTGCAACACTAAATAATTATAATGAAAATACTATGTTTTCTTCTGAAACTGATCAAAACAGTGGGCTTTATTTTCTGCTTCCATGCATTTGGAATAACTATTTGCTCTGGTGCAAAAGATATTACTTTCCAGTTGTGGTGACACCTTTGCACAGGTCACAGGTCACCTTTGCACAGTGACCACACTGGGACTGAAGTATTTTTATTAGTTTTCACCACGGTTTCTTTGCTTTTCTTTGTTTCATAGAGTGTGTCACACCTTCTAAATGACAATGAAATTACACACATTTATACTATTTCTGTAATTACATCTATAGTAATTACAAAGCCTAATTATATAAAGACAATAAAAGATGAAATTTTATTGCATGAGGGTGCTAAGCATTATTGTAAAGAAAGGGAATGATTCCTGTATAAACTATGTCAATTGACAAATAGCAGGAAAAAGCAGATTCTCACTTCAGAGTAAATTTAAACTTTCCGTACATTAACTAGGAAATGTTGGCTCTGCTTACCCCCTCATTTCACTATTATATATATAATCTTGCTGCGTAATTGGAAGATATCAAAATTGTTTCCTCTGTATTCAGAATTTTCTACTTTATGCAGAATGCAAAATGAACAGCCTTGAAATGTTGTGTGTATGTGAGTTATTGCAGGATGTAAACAGCACAGTGTGTCAGCTGAATCAGACTGCTGAAAACGTATAGATCGATAATTTGGTTTATTTTTAGGTCTTATATTGCCCCTCTCTGTCCTAGATGCTGGTAGTTTTCTTTAGCCTGAAAACCTGAAGGTCAGTTTGAAGTCATGATCATATAATAGTTCTTTTTATATCAACAGCATTATTGGCCTTGGGAG
This sequence comes from Coloeus monedula, assembly GCF_965178545.1. Lineage (NCBI taxonomy): Eukaryota > Metazoa > Chordata > Aves > Passeriformes > Corvidae > Coloeus > Coloeus monedula. Next base: position 23,252,677 of record NC_138787.1, on the reverse strand, counting down.
AATATGGTTACTTATTTCTTAATCTTTTGGGGAACTAAATAGAGGCTGGCCAGATTACAAAAACATGCAGTGAAACTACAAGGTCTATCACTTCATACATGAACACTACCCTCCCCCCCACACCTTGTCTCCCCCCCCCTTCACTGGCAGCTCTATTTTCAGAAGATGTGTGGGTGTTCACCATGTCTGCAAATCAGATCACAATATTCTGTGTAGCCTGTCAAGGTATATATTTATCATTTCATCAGCCATATGACCAGTTTGGGTATATATATGTTTCCTAGAGGTGGGTGGATAATGAAACTGTTTTGAAAACTATTATAACAAGAAGTTTAAAGATCATAGAGTTTTACCTTCCTGTAAGTAATTTATTGAGATAAATCATGGACAACAGAAACAACAGATACATATTGCGTATTACATATTCCTTCAGACTGATGAATTTCAAGGAGATAAATAATCTCTGAACACTAGTGATCGAAAGCAACAAAGCAGTTTTTCTTAAGCAACAAAATAAAGAGACCAGTAATTTATACTTTTATTAACTGGAACAGTTATTTGTTGACAGTATTAAGTTATGGGCATTCCAGAATTCTCTCTTTTCTTTAAAAATAAGCACAGATACTGACTATTCTAGTCTTCATGAGTCTGTTTACAACAGAGTTCACAACTTTGCAGCTGTACATCAGTGGAAACTGGATGTGTAAGAAGCTTTACAATAAATCAGTATTTATTCAAAAGATAAAATAGTTCCTGCTGTGTCTTTGCACATTGCAATTTTAAGGCCAGAAGTTCCCTTTATGAGTTCATAAAAAATGTTAAGGGACAGATGGCAGACTTTTGCCCTACTGCCTTCTTTAATAAAAGTCTACTTTTTGTGCCTCTAGGAAGACTTGTCTCCTTCTAACAATCAGTGTCAGGACCCCAACTGAACCTGTCAGTACAAAAGAGTGCAGAAATTGCACTGTCCCCCTGAACAGACTGTAAAAAAGAAATAATGGAAGAAAGTAAGTTGAGATTCTTCTAGAAGAGAGTGACATTAACACCTCTGGAAATTATAACGAAAAACATTTTAAAAAACAATTTTTTCTAAAGTGGAATGGAAATGTGAATTTAATGACAAATATCTGCACTGGAATATAACAATGCCAGTTTATCAATCAGGGCTATCTAGCAGCTACTACTGGCTAATGCTCTGAGTAAAAGTCAATATTATGCAGAAACAAGCATCCCGAAGATGTTATGGTTCTTGGCATTACACAAGGAGTTATGATCAGTGAAGCCCGAGGTGAAAATCCAGGCAAAGCAGTCAGGGAGTCTACTTATTCAGGACCATCACATGTGCACCTCTTCACCGCAAGCTATACCTTAAGGCCGTTCTCATCTCTACCTAATGTCCTGAACACTCCTGTTAAGTGGTAAAACAGTATTGGAAGGGTCCTTGCAGTAGAATTTATAACCCAGATTTTTCACTCAAAGTATAAACCACTGTCCTGCAGCATCTTCCATTTCTTCTGAAATTGTTTTCTAAAGTTTATTCTACTTTCTATTTCTAACTTATTCCACTAAAATCTTTCTACTAAAGTATCTTACTCCTCTTTAAATGCTTTCTCAAAGTGCATCACTTCCTCTAAACACAGTGGCCACGACTCTTATTTATTTTATTCATTATTCTTCGTCTGCCCTCTGAAGGTGGCTAGGTGCCACCCTTTCCTTTTTCAGTCTTCAAGACCTGAATTACCTCTCCAGCTTGTGGATATTAAAGAAGTTACAGCTGTTGTCTTTGGAAAGAACTTGTTGCATCCTGTGATGCTGCTACTTGGTTTGATATTACTGATAAATGAGAGAGAATCCAGAGTGCAGTGATCCAACAGGGAAGCTCACTGATACTTTCATGTGGTGTGTACCAGAGTCTCTGTAAGGAGAGGAGTAATAGTAGTGGAATTGTCAGATTATAACAGCAGGATCAAACTTCTCAGCAAAAATGAGGAAAGGGAGAAAGATAGACAGTAAGGACTACAAAGGGAGAGATGTATGTATGTATGTTTGAATGGTAAAATATGTGGCTGGGAGAAGCCTTTTATGTCATCAAGTCCTGCAGTCCCCGAAAATACAGCATGTTATGTATCCTTTCACTACATTTCTCAGGCTCTTTCTAGTAACACTTAGAATTCCTGCCCTACTTCTTTTATTAGAAGGCTGTTTCAGAATGTCACAACTCTGATTAAGAGTGACCTTTAAATTTACCATAGCTGTTTTATACTCATTTGCTCTTTTACTGATATTGCCCCATAGATTAAATAGGTCATATTGCTTTCTGTGTATTTTTGATACTGTTTGACAGATTTCCTTATCAGAGGCTGTGCCAGCATGAACATATCCTAACTACCTCATCTAACATTTCCACCATATTCTATTCTCAACACTGTGTTCAAACCTTCCAAGCCCACTTTTGCACTATTCTTCAGATACATAATGGATCCATGGCCTAGGAAAAGATTTACAAAGAAATTTATAGCCAGACATGCAGCGGAACCTTCAAAGAGCTGACTCTTATGAAATATAGTGAAATCACTGGGAATAGAAACATAAACAGAACTCAAACTAGCCACTTTTATCTTCTAAATGTCTATTTTTCATCTAATTCATGAATCACTAGTTAACTAGATCCCTGATCATCGTAATACCATAGACCTACATTTATTTATACCTCCTAGGAGTTTCTACTTGTACCTAATTCTAGAATTTAGGATGCAGCAGCAACTAAAAACATTGACGAGTGAACGTAATAGCATAAAAAGCAGCAGCTGCAGGGAACTATTTCCAATTATAATGAATGATATGACATCAAAGTTTGCTATGCAAATTGTGCTCTGCACAATGGTTGAGATCATTCTAGAAAAGGACATAAACCAATGTCAAATTAAATTGGAAGGCTCTTGTGAAGTGTAAAGATTTATAGAGCATTTCAAATTTAATTTTGAATTTAGTTGGTATCAATTTTCCTGGAAAGACTAGCTGATCCATGCCCTTTCCATTGCAGTTTTCATCAAATCTAAATTATATGGAGAATAAACATAGATTTAAAAAATAATTTCTGCCCCCCTTCTACCCCTAACAGTGTCATTAGTATATAGAAACTCATCACTCTGGCACTAATTAGCCAGTCAGAATTAAAAAAAAAAACAAAACAAAAAAAACCCACACAACAAAAACAAAGAAAAAAACAAGCCCCAAAGACCTACCTTGCCTCGTGCTTATATAACTTATAAAAATTAGGTTTTTTTAATGTAACTTGACTTTTTGCCATATTATCTGTGAAAAGATTTCTATGTATAACTACTATGAATAATTTAAAACATATCAAAATGGGTCCAGAAGAGATTATATCTTTCAAAACTGACCAGAGAACAAAGGACAATGGTTGCAGATTCAAGTTAGCTATTACAGACAAAATATATGAAAGATAAAAATCCAATTACTTTTTAGGCACTAACTGATCTCAAAATAGAGATGATAGAACTTTTATCCCTATTTCTCTAGGAGGGTGTACAATACATTCCTTTTTATATCTGTCAAAGGGAGTAGGAGCATGGACAAAATCTTTCATAGCACCAGTGTAGAGAAGCTGCAGTCTGATCTATAGAAGGTGGGTCAGCACTTGGGGACATGGTTTACTTGTGGACTTGTCAGTGCTGGGTTAATGGCTGGACTTGATGATCTTAAATTCTATCATTCTGTGACTAATTCAAAAGCTGCTCTTGGCAAGATCTTCCTTATAGAATACTTATCTGCATTTTACTACAAAGAACTTCTTACCTCTTTCAGTCTGTCTGAGCATTTAAGGGCCAACCCTCTGCTTACTAACCCTATAAAAGTTATTTGGGATACTGTCATCTCTTGATACTTTTTTTCAGTATGTTGCACATTGCTAGCCCAGTCACTCTCCATATGAGACTATAACACAAATGTAATAATACTGAAATTAGCTGAAAAGTTCTGTTGACTTCAGAGGGCACTGCATGTGTGTTAGAGTGAAGAAATATGCTATCTTAAATTATTTTCTTTTTTTTTCAGTTATATGCCTTGTTCACAAGATACATCATACATCCAGTCCAAAGGTATCTGCTTTTCATTTGACAGCCTTTTTGATGCACAGATGTAGAAAAGATACCTACAAGAAAAAGTATTATGGAAAGCCAAAGAACTCGAACAGAAATTATGAGATGTAATTATGATATAGAGGCACAATCAACTACCATTTGTTATCATGTTGTGCCTTACACTAATCAGCAATTCATAATGCTGAGAACAAATTAAGAAGCATGAAACTACCATTTACGAATGACAGGAATCACTGAAATTAATGATCTTATTTGGGACACCTGGTGCATACTACATTTCTTTCCCAATAAAAAATAGAGAGCTGAAAAGTTTTGTTTGTTAGCAGTATCATCTAATGTTGTAGACTACCTCATAAGCAACTGAATTGAAGGTAAATTAAGTAATGTCTTCAAATTATCCTGGAGATAGCCAAATCACTCATTAAAAGAGTAGCAAACTATTGAATACACTGAAAAAATTTGAAAATGTACTAAAATAATGTGTATTACCTTACCTGTGTAACCTTCTCTGTTACATTGTGCGTTCGGTCTTTCACCTTAGGTGCAATAATTGCTTTCTCTGAAGAAGGAGGAGATGAAGATTTTTTTTCACTTTTGATATCTGAAAAGTTCAGTGTGAGTTGAGGGATTTTGTTGATTGTACTGTATTTGTTGAGATTTGAATCTGATGTGGATCCCAACAGACTTGACTTGATATGATTAAAAGGCCCTGAAAAATCAGAACACACATTTATTATCTGAGAAACGCAGAGAAATAAATTATCATTAATATTTAGGTGGGATATGTTAAAAGGGTTGTTAAAAATGATTTTTCTGTATACTAATTGTTAATAATAAAAATTATCTACGTTTTAAAAATAACTTTATTTCTAATAAGATTCAAATCTAATATTGGCCATAAATATGACATTTCCTTTACAGGTAGCCCTCAATATTTTTTATAAAATCAATGGATTCCAAATTGCATAATGCATCTATCCTTACTTGTTTTCATGTTACTGGGAATGCTGGTGTGCTCTTATTGTAATTCTGGCTGAATATAAAGACTATATGCTCATTTGTTTATAAGAGTGGAAATAGGACACATGATTATATGAGTGCCTGGAATTAGCAAAGGCTCTATTATCACATCCCTACGTTGCTCATGCTCACATAATTCAAAGAAACTGGAAAATTGAGTAGAATTACTCACAAAATATGTTTCTTCAATTGTCATTGCTAACAAAATATTGGAAACTATAGGGATACTCATAGGTAGAATATTAATGGAGTATAAATAGACTTTTTATACTATTTTAGTGCATCATGATAAAAAATATGAAGTTTGCATACTTCATGAGGTACATATCCTTTATAAATATTCTTTTCATTATTGAACAGAGTTTTTTTAACAAGAAAGCAATATAAATGATAAGAATACTTGTTTTGTACTGTCATCATAAGGTTCATTGGGAAGCCAAAAGTATTCATTGCAAGAAAAAGTTGCTTTTGAGAACAATACCGGAAAAAAGAACTATAAAGGTGTTTAGAATGAGAGATAAATCCACTTAGGGATTTAAGAAAAAACCCAGGTCTTGCAGTCAGTAACAATGTACCTAAAGTGTGGGGTTGAAGGGTATTTCTCAGATTTACATGAGAACCTTACTGCATCTTAATTCTATTAAGGGCAACAATGTGATGCTTTTCTCTTGTACTGCTTTTTGAGGTTTTCTTTTGTCTTCCTGGGAGGAGAACAAGAATGTGTATGTTGATTCTGGAACAGGCAATGGAATAGGATTAAGCCTATGGGGTAAATTGCAAAGTCAGCACTGATTTTATTTGCAATGTGTGAATGAATGAAATTCAAATCAACCAGCTGCCTGCCTGGGGATGGCTGTGGGGAAATGCATTAGGCTGTGCTGATTTTTTTTTTTTTTTTTGGCAAAATTCTTGAAGTGAGGGCTGATTTTCCATCACACCTGGCTTCAAATGCTTGCTGAAGCAGATGTTTAATTTTCTTTCTAAGCTTATAGGGATTTTTACATGTTTTCTCTCTCCTAAACTCATGCTAATTGTATGTTAATCTGGGCCAGAGACAGAAAATCTCTATCACTGCATTTCAAATTTTGCCACTGCACAGAAAGGAATTTAAGAGACAAGGGAGTGCATGATGCTCTAGACTAAAAGTTTGGGTGCAAACCAGAATTTGTGCATGAGTTCTCTAAAAATTAAACTGCAAACCAGTTCTTCTTTTTCTCCTAGTGTATTTTTTATTGCACAGCTTCATGGGAAAAGGGAAGAAAGCACTACCTTTCACCTGCAAGGAATGGTAAAAAGCCTGGTACTGAGGACACCACCAAGGGATTGTGATACTATACTCAAATGCCTTTTGGCCCAGGTGGGACCTGAATCTATCTTTCACATCACCTACATGAGTCTACTAAAAATTAGTGTTCAAAATATATCAGGGCTCACAATCTCCTCACAAATAAGTGAAGTGACTAATGTGGCTGGAGTGTGCTACGTTCATACGGTCAGACCGCAGTTTTTCTGCCCTGCTTCCCTATTAGTTGTAGCAATAGTGTCTGAGTATTGAATTAGTTTAGATGCAAACAGGATATCAAGTTGGAATCATTTGTCAGATGAACAAGATTCTTGATACCTTAGGAATTCAAAGGTAAGAGGAAACTAAGATATCTTAGGCAAATCTGGGATTAGATAGTAGGCAAGAATTTGTTTTATTAGTAACTTTATAGATGCTTAAATTGCACTGAACTTTTGGTTTCAGGGATTTACATGTTTTACTGCTTCCATTCCAAAGGGGATTACTCTCTCTTTTGCCACCTAATACTCATGCCCTAGAGCATGATATTAGGCTTAGTTCATTGCACATGAGAATAAAACCTCGCTTCTTTTCCCCCACCTTCTTTTGCTTTAGAAAGTGGTGAAAGGTATAATTGACAATGGTAATTGATTGAAAGACAGTATTAGCTTAAGTACAGCCCACGCTGACAGAAATTGAGCTGATACTGGAGAGCGAGTGGACTGTGTCAGAGCAGGAAGCAGAAAAAGAGGGCCATAACGAATCACAATCACAATTGACACTAATTGGCACCGTGATTGACAGTTTCAACAGAGAGGCAAAGAATTGAATAAGCAGGGAGAATGACTTGCTTCTGCCTAGCCTAAAAAAGGAGAATCTTTCGGGTTAAGTTTGAGCTCCCCATTCGTATGGTAGGATTTCATTGTCCTTGCTTACACAATGCATTGAGAAATGATTTCACTCTCCTGAGCTCCCAATTCATCATCTTCCACCAGCAGTAAATACATTTATAAAAGTTATTGTATAGCACAGAAACTGCGTGTTTTTCCCCCAAGATTTTGCCAACATACACATGAAGCAAACGGAATGATTTTGTAGTCCACAAATTGCTTTACAGAATCTAGGTCATGCACTGCATGCAGTTTAGAGAGATTTTACCAGGTACACACACTTTTTGCATCATGCATGAAGTCACAAACCAGTTTTCCCACAGATAGAAATATGGCAGTTAAAACTGAACACTTCAGTAAGTGATCTTCAGAAATGGAGGAAGTAATTTATGGATTATGTTCAAATTGTTTATAAAAGATGTATCTCAGTGCTGGTGAAAAGAAACAGTTTTGTAATTGCACTACATATTATTTAAACATGAAATTGGCAATGAAGTTCATGCATGCACATTTTGATGCTACAGGAAGCTTGAAACCATACCCCCTGCCATCCAGGAACGTGAAACTAGTTTTAAAGAGACAAAAGAGGAATAAGTGAAGATACTTCCATAAGGGTCCTGATTATCAGTTATTTAATTTTTGAGAGAGTTAACCGAAAACTAAGCACCTTGTAACAATCATTTGCTAATATCCCCATACAATCATATATCCTTTTACGGGTAAAACTCCTGGTAGCTTCAACAGAAGTTTTGACTGCTTAAGGACAATAGCACTGAGTTAAGTAACTGTGATATGTTCTACCTCCCTCCCTTCCTTTTTTGAATTAACAGATAATCAAGTCAAAAGGCTGTTTAACTATGCCTTCACTTTTTCCAGTGATTCATAGTTAGTGCATTGAGACAAGAGTTACAAACTGCATGTTTAACAAATATAATTTATGTAATGCACCTAGCCCTAAAGATGTCAACATGAGAATGTTGCATTTGAACATTTCATACAGCAGGCAAAGTAACATGCCAAAAAGTGTGGCTGATTGAAACACTGGAAGGTACAGTGTAGATGTATACTTTACCTTTGACATTGCGACCATTGTCTGGTTTTCAGCATAATAAAAGTGAAGAAAAAGAGAAAAAAAGACAACTAAAATCTACACCAGAAAAAGCAGAAAATACATCTTCAAAGTGTGCATGGTTTGAATTGAAATATTGTTGCACTTCCTTGATTGTATTATGTAGACTTTGAGTGAAGATGAAGTCACTTTGACAATTGAGATAATATGTAAAAGTGTTTGGAGTAGATCATCAGGCAGTACAACTGGCTTTAGCTAACTTGCCTCAACAGAAACATGATAAAATTGTTTCTCCACAAGTCTGGCACTGGGTTGGAGGATGAAAGTGCCAAGAAGAGGCAATTAGTCCCACATAATTAAGAGAAGCTGAGGCACCCAGAGCTGAAGTGCAGGGTGGCTGCATGGGGTGTGGGGCTGCACAGGAGGCCCAGCACAGACCCCCAGGCCCCATGCCTGCCTAGACTCACGTGAGGAAAAGCTTTTAACATGGCAGCAAGCTAAGCAATGCCCTTCTGAGTAAGTGCTGGAGAAAGATATACCTTAAACCTTTCTTCAGGTCTTAGGTGCCTTTCCGCAAGGAAACAGTGGCAGAGCTTTCTGTCCTCACAGGCACACCTGGCCCTGAATCCTCTCATGACATCAAACCTTTTCAGGGAGAATATTATTATTGCTGTTGTTATTATTATTTTAAAGAAGCTGCAAAGGTGCAGAGGTAAAAACCACGCCGGTTCACGTGGTAATGATGTGATCCCCAAACCACCGGCCCCTTGTGTCGTGCCCCTGCGCGGCTGGCTCTCAGGGGTGTGAGGTGGGTCTGGCAGGCAATGGGGCCTTGCTCCTGGTGTCAATACCCACTGTGACCAGTTTACCAGCTTTCAAAGGTGCTTTGGGCTCACACAGACATTCACCTGTCTTGTGCCGGGCTGACAGGCCACCTCCGAGGCTGAGGCGTTCGTGGCCTGGCTGTCCAACAGCAGCCCTGTCCCTGTGGAGAGTGGTCAGCCCTGCTCTGGACAGAGGCCGTGGCCTGCAGGGGGGCATCAGGGGCGGTGCTGGGCCTCGTCACACCTGCTGCCTCGCTGGCTTCCCCTCAGCTTCCCGAGCACTGAGGAGCACGGCGCATCAAGCTGGGCCCTCTGGACCCAGGGTGTGGAAGAGTGTTAATTCCTCCCAGACCAACACCTGCCTGTACCTGGCATCTGTAGCAGTACTGGAGATTAGGCTGAGTTAGGCTCAAAAGTCTGCTGCTGTTTCAGAAGGCAGCAGCGATCTTGCTGAGTCCACTTTCTGAAGACAATAAGATTTCTGAAGAGTCCCTGTGGACTTGTACCTGCCTGCAAAATCTGGATTGCTGGTGTTTCAGGTGAGGCTAGCTTGGCTGCATTTTGGGTGGTGAGTGTAAGGCAGTTCCCGCCCTATTGTTTTTGCTGTCATATAGGAATATTTAGAATGGAATTTGAAACACTACACTCAAATGAATTTAAAATCCTAAGCTGTCATTTTTACTGTAATATCTTTTGGCATATAGTGGGCACAGTGAAGATAATCTTAAAGTGATAGGCAACGAGGCTACATAAATTAATTTAACACATGAAATAATTTCTATTCTCAATTGCATTATCTTAAAATTTGACTGTGGATAAATTACTGTAGTTAGTATGAAGCTAAATAATGTTATTCTCTTCCTTCAGAATTCTGCTTTACTGATTCAATTAATATTATTTGAACTGGAAAGGATAGGAAAAAATTGAATCCTGACTTTCATTTTCAGATAGAGTAGTAGTTTTTGAATGATTTAAGAAAACTCAAAATAAAAACGGAATGGGAAAATATGTTAAACCCTGCGTTTCCTTTGGTAATAGTTCAGCCCTTTGGGACTTTGGTTTACTTTTACTTGTTGTACTTAGGGCTTTGCATTCTCCCTGTTCAGAATCTACAAGCCCAGAAAAGATGATTTAAGCGGAATCTTGGTTGCCTAACTTGCATGGAATATTTTTTAGCAATAATAGGGTTTTATGGTTCACTGTTGAATAAGGCAATTTGGACTTGCTGGATAAATTTAAACATCTTTTCAGCATAAGGTGCCCAATTCTAACATGATTGTAAGCAGATGGCATCAAGGATGGTTACTAATTCTAATGCCTTTCTGAGAGCCATTCTCTCTTCTGCTGAGTTTTTCTAGAATGCTGTGTATGATATAAACTTAGGGCCTGATTCTCTACTAGTTTGTAGTTTATACCGAGTGAAAATTGAGTAAGAGTGTTTCGTCTATTTGTAAATGATCACATCATGTGAGAGGCCATAGGAATTCAACTGGATTATTGACTCCTCATAGTAAAATTTATTTTCCTTAGTACTTAATATTTGAAAAATGTTTTTCCATAAAATGGGGATAAAATTTTCTGCTCATCCATTCAGCAAGTATTAAATTATGCGGTGATTTCTGCATCAGGTTTGAACCACTGTAATCAAAACCACTTAATGTTCAAACTGATTTTTACACATTTCATATATATATATAACTGGATGAAGAATGATCATTTGGGAAGTACTATAATGAAAAATGTTCTGAAAATAGAAATTGAAAACCCAGATATTTTAAAATGTGTTTTCTGTGAAAGATGAGTTTAAATACATGGGGAAGTTTAAATCAAGATAAAGCTTATGCAATAGGTCCAAAGGACATGCCGCAGTTCAATCTTGGAGGTTTTTGCCTCCTGATTTTGACATCTTGGCTTACTGTGAACATGAACTATACAAAATGGTATGGTTTAGGATGGATTTAATTGAATTTTCAGGTTCATTTGAATTGAAAAAAAATCATGGTCCAAAAGAAACAGAAATGAAAAAAAGTACTTACATATTATATTTAATACAGGCAGAGTGATTGGAAGGAATGATCAGTTTTGCTATTCTACAAGTTAAACTGGGTGTCAGAGGAACATTCAGACTTATATTTTAGGAAATGTGTAGAAGCAAAGGGTTCTTGAGGTAAACTTTCCAGAAGGCAGAAGAACTTAAAGGGATTTTACACTTGTGGTCAGTAAGAAGACATAAACAAACCATCACTGAAAATGAAAAATAATTTTCCTGCTAATTTAAGAATCTATACACAGTTTTTCATGACATATGTTTCTGGAATCTTAAAATATTACCATACATTCCTTGTCATCTTGCCTAAATATAAAGGTGAGTAATGCAAGACATTAGACCATCAGTAGCTGTGAAATCATTGTATATGTGGCACTTTTCTTCAAAAGTGACTTTCAATGGGACCTCGCAATTCACAGGGCTTTCAAACCTCTGTTTGCTAAGCTCTTTCCCAAGTTTCTTAAACTCCCTGTCTTCAAGAAGAAATCATGGACTACACTCCATGGACTTAGGAGAGACAGTGAAAATGAAGAGAGAGGAAACATCTCTGTAACTTTTGCTGGTTGCATGAATATACTAGCACAAGGAGAAAATCACACTTAAATGAAGTTTACACTAAGCATTTCACCATTTCACTAAGTATTTCACTATTCATTACACAAAGCATGTCAAAGGAGTTGCTGAGGGTATTTTCTTCAGCATGAGAGAAAAAGCATGTCTCAATGTTGCATCAGTGAATGTACAATATGCACATTACAGATTTAAGAAAAATAAACGTCTCAGTCTCTGAAGTAGGATTTCATACAGTCAAAGACCACCTGATATATGTAAGTATAGGAGGGAATGGGGCATGGAATTATAATTTGATCACCTGATTCCCCCCCCCCTCCCCCCCCCCCCCCCCCAAACACCAATATTAGCTTTAGGAATGCTGGCCCCAACATATTCTATATCCCTAAAGAGAAGATCAATACCATGATTCCATTAGTCTCCTTGGAAATGAAAACCAATATTTAGTGTACATAATAAGCCTGGTGTATTTGGGCCCTTAACATTTTCATTGCACCTTTGAGTCATCATATTTTGCTGACTATATTTACATTTGTTTACAAAGTGGTGATTATTGCTATGAAAAATTGAAATAATTCCTTTTTTAGAACATCAAAGAATAGTGATTGACTTTCTACCATACCTTCACTTGCATGACGGTCCCTAAAAATGTTCTTGGGATGGACATTAAAGCCTTCTATGTCGTGTACTGAAGACGCTCTCCGTATACTACAAATACTTTCCTTTGATCTGGAATGGGTCAGTGGATTGCTTGTCTGTATCATGTCAGGGTAAAGTCTGTCCCATTGCTGCTTGGGTGATGAGTGGTCAAGAGGTCCAGATATATTAACCAAAGGTGAACATTTACTGTGTTGAATCAGTGCTTTTGTATCATCCACTTCTGAAGGACTACAGCTTTCTTTTGTAGGTGATTTAAAGTGCTTCATTGCCACTGAGTCATCGCTGTGCTTAGATGAATCGATTATCACTGCATCGGGGTCTTCCTGGGGCAAGGACTGCTTTCTGTACGTTAGAAGTCTCAGTCCAGGTAGCCGGAACCCAAAAAGTCTGCCTACATGCAAATACATAAAAACAGAAGAAAATACTACACATTAGTGTCTGGTCATTAAAATGAGCATATTTCATTTGCAATACATGTTAACAGCTATTCCTAATAAATGACAATGCTTAGTAGTGGAATACATAAATACACAAATATAATATAACTCCAAGTTTGTTATAGTTGGGGTGTTAAAAGATTCCAGAATTCAGTCAGACCTAAGTTTTTGAGCTTAGTATGGGAATAGCAGCATTAATTCTACAGCCTATTTTAAAAGCTATGAGGTTCAGATGGTCCTTTCTAAATTAAAATTCTATGTATCTATAAAAGACAGCCAGGATACGTCTAACTACTTTGCTTGGTAGTTGTTATCTGGAAATAGATATTTGTGGATTCTATTATTAGTGGAACTCCATGTGCTTATGAATATACTGCTGATATATGCATGTATTGGCTACAGATTAAACAGGAAGATACCAGTGCTAATTGCTTGGGAAAGAAAACTAAGCTGTATATCAGTTTTGCTACAATCCTTTCCAATACTGACATCTGATGATTAGATGAAACAATTTTAACGAGTTTAAAAGGAAAAGTAAAGGACGAAAGTGGAAGAAAAAAGAGCGACACAGCTCTCAAACCTCAGTTGCACCTATACAATGCAATTATTGTTTACATTGCATGGGATGGGCTGAGTTGGGCTTGGTATGGTTAATGGCAGTGTAGACTATCCTGAGTGTGTGGAAAACGAACACTTTGTGTAATGGTAAGAAGTATCAGTAGCTGAGAGGAAGAGTATAATACGGTGCCTATAAAGAAACTATAGAGGAAGAATTGCAAAATTTACAGAATATCCTTCTAAAAAATCAAACCTAAATAAGAAATATTGTAAGGTTTTGTGTAATACAGCTCACAGATAGAGGCACAGGGATATCAGATGTACAGAAAACATATTAAACAATTTAAAAAAAGAAATGCTAAAGAAAGTTTAACAAAATAAAATAATTTAAGTAATTGAAATGATCAGGTGTCATTGTATAAACAGTCTGACTTATTAAATAATTTTGTGTCTCTCATCACTTTGCTACATAAGTGTTTTCAACAGTGAATCAATAGCTAAATGATTTCTTGGAGAACATTTCAAAGTACCTTCTTATTATTTCTCGCTGGGATAAGAAGTTCTGTTTGGGGTAAGATTCAATTTTTTTTTTCATTCAGTTTAAATTCCTAGCATTTGTAGCTACCTAGCATTTATTAATATTTAACATTGAAATCTATCATTCCATACTGAAATGTTTTGAAATAGTCTTTCTTTTATGCATATGGCCGACAGTAATTGTAGAGCAATTGATGACCTAGCTTAATCATTTAATGTTTTGAAATTAATGTCCGATATATTTAGTATTGAACATGGAATTGTATTTTGAATCCTAATTGAATGAAGGTGAGAGTACCCTGCTCAGGAAAACCTGTCTAAGAACTAAAGTTTCTGGACTAGATGACACCAAAGGTCCATCTAGCACACTGTTGGACCTTGATAATTTCCAGTAGTGGATACGTGAAGGAGATTGAGTCACTAAATTGTGTTATTTCTCTGAGTAAATTTACTCTGTTTCTGGATATCTGAATTTCAGAAACTTCCTGAGCTAGAGATTATTTGTTCAAACCACAAACTGAATAAATGGTGTACCTTTCTTCTATGAATTTGTATCAGTGCTTTTTAAAAATGGTTTTAGTTGGATCTGCAAAGAATTCTATAGGAAAGAATTCCATAATTTTAGCATATGTTTGTGAAAAAGTACTTCCCCTTACTTGCTTTAAACTTGTTGCCTTGGGGAGGGTGCTAGTTCCTATAAAAAAATAGCTAATAATTACTCCCTTTTTATAGTCTTAATATAGTCTCAATATGTTTACAGTTTTTCATACATCTCCTGAACTGCTTTGTATACCTCTTCTGCAAGCTGAAGAATGCTTATGTAACTGTACTGTGTACCTCTGTACATCCTTCTTGCTCTTCTCAGTTACTTTTTATTTCTAATGTAATCCTTTTTGACAGTGGCCTGTGCTACTCCCAGACTTAGGGATCAATGCAGTGACATAATGGCTTTTTGTTTCAATCTTAGTTATCTTCCTTATAATTTCCAATATTTCATTGCATTTTTGAATTATTTTTCTAACTGTTCTAATTTAAGCTATTTTTACAACAGCTGAGAGATTTTGTTGTTGATTGGTAATAGATAATTTAGTCTCTAATATTATGTCTGTAAAAATTTTTTTTCCTGTTTTATCACTTGGCCACTCAGCATCCTTGCATGTCTGTAAATCTTGTGTAGTAGTGACATATGCAAACATTCTCACCTCATTGTTGGCACCTTTTTTATCCAAATAATTGAAAATGTATTATAAAATAACCTATGAGACTCTACTGATAACATCCAAGTATTTAGAAATCTGGAGATTTATTTCCACCTTTTTTCCCTACTTTAAAATATAAATCCATGTAACGATCTTACTTTTTTGTCCTTGAAAATTTTTGAAAAATTTGTTGAATTCTAAATATTTAGCATTGAATTTATTACTCTAGGCATATACACACAACAGCACAATAGACAGAAATCTCTGTAACATAAACCAGAGTCATGCATCTTTAAAACAGCAGCTAGAGGTGCAAATTTTCAGTCTACACAGTGATACTCAGCAGAGTGCATCTTGGGAATGTGTGTACTTCTAACTTACTGAGTATGCTTGAACACTACAACTGCTCACAGTAGGAATTAGTGAAGAATGTAAAAAAAAAAATTTTTTTTTAAAATACACATAGAATTGAGCTGCAAAGCAGCTTATAAATCAATTTTGAAGGCTTATTGCATCCAAAATGAAACTAATACTATAATTCTCTTTTTTATCAATTACATTGAAGTTCTTAAAAATACCATTCATAAGGATTTCTGGCATTAGACACTGTTAAAGGCTTTTTGTTGGCACTCTATTTTAGTCATGTTTATGCTGCTGCAGATGGTCTTTTCTGCCTCACCACGTTAATATGACCATGTTATATTGCATTACTAATTTAGCTGTCTAACTGCAGTTCAGCTGGAAAGAATACTCAGTGAGAATTTTGCTTCTTGCTAAGACTTTTGGGCATGAAATAGAAAACTTACATGAGCAGCTTTTTGCTATTCTTCTATAGACTGTAATAAATAGTCTCAGAGTTAAAACCTTATTTCCTGATTTTTAATTTGAATATTCTTAAGAGAAGGAGTATTGCTATTATTCTTCAGTGAACAGGTAATGAGCTACATGGTGTGTTGGACATTCATCTCTCTCCTGCAGCTAAAGTTATCAGGAGGCCCATTCAGAATTTGTGTAGTTTACTGAGCTGAGCTGAGCAAGGAAGTGTAATAGTACAATTTGTCATGAAGCAAAATTCATTCAAGCCTTAGGCCTGCTGTCCCAGTAGAGACTAAAAGTGTCAGTGGAAGCTTTCCTGGCATACTGCATATGGGAGAAATCCTTTGTTTGTTAATGGACAACCCCTGCTTTGTGTAGGTATGATGTCAGAGCAGATTTATCTTGGTTTACAGTACTCAGACATGTTTGAGATGCAACCGGATATTTACTATGAATCTAGAGATAACGTTACATTAAAATCCTTATGTTTTATTAAAGACTAGATTGCCAAATTCTTCTTAATGCTGAGTCAGAGATTTGAAGATTGTGTCTTCCTAAGAGCAATTGAGGAAAGCAGTTGAGTCTGAATCACAATTCCAGACTTACATTCCATCTCCTCCTTTCAAACTTTGCTTCACTGAATAAGCAATTTGCAAATGAGTTAATCTGTTGGTTGCACTTAGTCTCTGTGCCATCTCAGCTGTTAGCTGTTCAAAATAGTAGAACTCAGTCCAAAAATACACTGTAGATGATATAGGACTCTTCTAAACTCTTTGCAGATAGAATTATCTCCACAGTCTCAAATTCAAATTGACTTTTCTTGTGTTCTGGAAGCCTTTTTTAATTCTGTCTCATATTTTGGGAGATCAAAGGAGAAGACTTAGAATTCATGGAAATAAAATGTTTTGATTAATAGCTTTTGAAAAAAATGCAGGGAAAAATCCCATCTTGATAACAAAAATTAATATCCTTGTTATTGTGTAAGTATTGAAATAAGAAGTGCTAACATTAATGGAAAATTGCTATTCTTAAACACTAAATACAACCGTATGGAATTTTGTGTCGGGGAAAAAAAAGGAAGAATGAAAATTATTTCCCAAAAGACCTTATCAACAGCTACAATCATGGCTGCAAATTTCCTGCCCCATCAATACAAAATGGGATATTGCAGCAAAATTATCTGAACAAGGATTTCTTTTGTAACCCAATGCACTTGCATGGCTAGTGATTCTTGTGTCTGTTCTGTGCAAACATTCCATAAAAAGGAAGGGAAATTATATTTGGCCTGAATATGGCGTTGATACAGTGAAGGTATTTCGCAAATTTCTAGCAATGAAAATGTATATTTACATAAAAGACACAGTCGCAAAGTCAGAGAAATGCCAGCAACTGAGAGAGTTTTACCTTCACTACAATTTCTTTAGTGGTCTCTGGGTAGTGGTAGATGCTATGTGTTTCCTCCCAAAGTCTGTTTAGCCCGTGTCAGTGGGATCCCTGCAATGCTATCCCAAGCGCTGCAGAAGGGTAATCCTAAGAGATAGCAGCTGAAAAGCTGTGATAACTCCTCAAAGAATTGCTCAGCCAGTTTTTGTAGCACCACTAGAAGTATTGTTATTTTCATGCTGGTTCAAAGCAGTTATCCAAACCCCAAGATGTGAAGGCAAAAGGAAGAGAAATACTAGCTGGTCTCAGGCTCCTTCGCTGGCAGCTAGATCGTCTATTTGTCTCAACCTTCTCTAGATTTAGACTTTCCAGAATCAAATCAAAGGAGTTCAAATGCACAAAGAGTTTGCAGAAGGTTATCTAAGTGAGGTGTAGAAGCTGTCAGAACTGTTTCCTGGTGCGATGTACCACTTCTAGGCTGAGAGCTTAACCAAAGTGAGCTGCTTGTGTTCCTGTACAACCTGTTATCTGTGTTGAAGAAAATGAGGTCTTGGGTAGTTTTACAATGGTGACTGAGTGGTCTAGCTATGACATGAAACATATGTTACTTTTTCAATATATAAGATTAAAGAATACAACATACATATCCACAATGACCAACCTATTCTAAACAGATTTCCTTGACAAGGGCAGGTAAGATAGGTCAATTATGACAGACTGTCCTCCGGAGCATGGGCTAATTCAGTAACACCTTTGTTCTTCCCCAAACAATAAGCAAAATTACCTTCACAAAAGTAGCACAAGTCAGACCTTTGCTGAAATATTTTCTCATAATTGAATATCTACTGTCACAGAATTCCAGGATTTAGGTTATCAGAAATCCAGACACAGACAGTTATTGAATTGCCGCTCAAAGGCTTAGAAATACCATCTAGCAACTCATGCAACAGACTGAAGGAAACAATTGCTTTTGAGAAATGGAATCCCTAAACACTGACAGTCTAAAATAGCAGCAAATACTTGAATGTACTCTATGCAAACACTGTGGCATGTGATGATGCCTTATTTTCTGTCTGGGCACAGCAGGCCTTGGGACAGAAAATTACAGAGAGACAATTATGGTTTTTTTCAGTTCTTTTCCCCAAAATGTATTGAAGCATACTTAAGTGGATAATTTTCTTGCTCTGCTCATTAATAGTAATAATCTTAAAAAAAAAAAAAAAACACAAAAAACAAGGCAATTATTAACATTAGAAGCTAGAATTCATAATTCTCAGACACTGAATGCACTTCTTTTTTTATCCTCTGGTATGGTCTCCTTTAATTTTGGCACTTCTTTTAGTTTTCTCTAAAATTTAAGATTACACATGTCTTCTACTGGTATAAGAAACCAGAAATCTTCTTTATATTCCCTTGTAAGTGAGAAAGATTTCACTTTGATATCTGCACATAGGACCCTGTCAGAATATGAAAGGAAGGGAATGACATCTCTGACTGCTTTTAGGGCTCTGCTGTGTGTGGTTGACCAGTGAATTTAGTCAGAACAATGTTAAAAGGGTCTCCCTCAAAAGACAAAATGTTTATATCCTGGAATGTTAACATGAATTGGTACATTTACCTGGTTTTCTTCCCACTTGTTGACAGAGATGTCATTTTATTATATCTTGTTCATTACTATTACAGGAGTTGAAGTGTTTTTGTAAAAAAGCCATAGGAAAAAAGAATTTTTTGTCCTCTCAGAAAGAGGTTTTACTTCTTGCATTTTTATTTCTTAAATATGATAAGAAGTAGGAAAGAAGAAAAAAAGTAAATAACTGCAATGAAATAAAATAACTAGCATCACAGAAAATATAATATTTAAATTATTTGTTACCTAGCACAATATTTAGTTGTCTTGGTGAGAAGATGGTGAGTTTTTTGGCAGCTGGAAAAAAGAATTTTTTCTATCTATTAAATCAAGCTCTCAAGAAGATCTCAAACCCTCATCACCTTGGCTGCCAGTCTTCATAGGATAAAAAATATTGCTTTTCTCTGAGACAGGAAGCCTGAAGATGTTTTCTGTGTCTTAACACTGAATTCATATACCACTATCAATTTCTGCAATGTGTTTTGTCTCATATACTGGTTGAAGTTTTTTTATGCTCTGCATAATGCAACTTTCAGTAATAATAAGATGAGAAGTATCATTAAATTTGGATTTTATATGTCATATAATTATACTAAATTTAATCGTTTACCTGCTATATCTTTAGTTTTGCAGAAATAAATAATCAGACAGTGAGAGCAAGAGCCATGTTATGACTTGCACTCTTCTAGAAATATATAAAATGTAATGAGATCTTGAAATAATATAGCCAGAACAAAGCAATAAAAGGACTTTTGTAGATAGAATTTTAGAAGATAGATTTACCTGACGAAGAGCCACTTGAAAGGTTGTTACCATCTGAAATACAATTAAACTAAATTTACAAAAAGCTTTTGCTTGAAACGGATTCAAAAAATAAACAGACTATTAAGAAAAGAAGGCAGAATATGAAATTTCCAAACATTTTAGAAGCAAAGTCCGGTAGCTTGAATTTGCATACAATATGTGTAATATGCAGAAGAATTTTTCTGAAAGTATGTTGACTTTTTATTTGGAAAATTTAAGAACTATTAAATTAAGAAATATTTGATAATTATTATGTTTCTTTTTAATAGATCAATATATGTTTTCAATTACCTAATTTTAAAGTTGGCTAAGGTTCCAGACAGAATACTAAAGCAGGTGTACACAGACTAACATGCTATTTCTCTTGAAATGGAACTTCTAATTAGTGATACATTTTTTGCTAGACAATGACAATTTTATTTGGATGAAACTTACTAAAAGTTGAAGAATTCATAATTTCCATTGGAAGAATAGACTTTATTCACTGACACTTGTTTAGAATGTGAGCTTAGTTTCACATTCCTGATAGGCCTCACTTATTTCATGTCTTTATGGCAAGAACTCTTCAGATTATGTGTCCTTGTCAGTTGCTCTCAGGTCTTTGAAATGCCCAACTTTCCTGGGTGCTTAAAACAGTCAAGTTATAATGGTAGGATTCTATGCTTGAGAAGTAAGACATGATGGAGGTAAATTCCCTCATTTTTATCTATAGATATATTTTGTTTGCTTATCTAAAAGCGAACATTTTCATGTTGAAGACCGTAAATAAAAAATCATATTTCTTGTAAACAACGTCCCTCTAAAAGCTTCTCAAATCCATTGAATTTTTTTCCTGCTTTCTAGTAGTCATTTTTGTCATAGCTTGAGATACCCTGATAGTTTTGATTTTTTCCTCTTCAAGGTCAAAATCTGTAATTCAATTTAGCAAGTGCACAGATGTGTTAAGTTCTCTGTGCTAATTCTTATTATGAATAATAGAGACGTGTCTCTTTCTTCCATCAGAGAATGAAGCAAAACTCACTACCTTTATACTTTCCTGAGGGTATGTATTATAATGAGGGATGACTTCAGAAAATCATTATCCTAGTCTTCAAGTTACCTTACAGAACCCCCCTGTTTTAAATGTCCTGAAAGGAACAGATAGATAGGAGACCTGTTAAAAATTAATAAAAATATATGACTGGAAGACCTGTATGGTATGCATAAGTCACCACCATGGAAAGCTATTGAAAGCTGTGTCACTCCTTCTTTTTCATTTTCAATCTCTTAAGCAGAGATTGCTTTTTCTATTGAATGTTTGTACTAGAGGTAGCAAAACAGCTCTGTGATCGTAGCTGGGTGAGGCTGTAATGTAAACAGCTAATTACAGTTTGTGGAATCCAGAAAGGCTTCCTTTCTGAGCTGAGCCCCAACAGCAGCCATCATGAGGAAACAGAAGTAGAGCTACCCTACTTGTATTTCTCTGTTTGTAGAAGAAGACTAAGAAAAATGATTTGTCTCAGTGACTGTTCTGTTAATTTAGGCAGTTAGGTGTATGTGGAGAATGGAAGGTGATAATAGCAGAGGTTCTTCTGTCTTTTACTGGCGATTGGTGTTTGGCCGTATTCCTTTGCTAAGATTTCAAGACTGTTTCAGTTTGCCTGATATTTACTGTAATTTACCTTGGAGACAAATACACATAATTGACACTGGGGCTTTCAGAACTATGCTGCTGGTTGGCTGGATAGAAACCTTTGTCCTCCTGAACACAATTTTTCTTGACTAGTCCTCACTGAAGATGAATTTGCTTCAAGTGGTGCAGCTAAAAATAAGATCCTGGACAAATTTCTCATTACATTTTGGGCACAGTCAGGGGGTTACTATTACTTTTATTTGCCATATTCTATGAGGCAAAATTGCATGCATCAAACAGTACGCAGTATTTCATTACAATGTTGCAGTCCTAATATTTTTAGGACTAAAAATATATGCTTGACTTTCACTAAACTGCAATTACTTATATAGCAAAGTGCTCTGCACAGAGGAAAGCAAATATCACGTTTTTGTGCTAGCTCTTTGATTGGAAGGAAAGGCCTGATTTAAATTGCAGTTGTGCTTGTTTGCAACATCAGTGTATGGAGTGTTCTCTGCTTCTCAGATGTAACTCCATTGCTAGGGCCAGGAAAGAGGAAAACTTGCTGAAGAGTAAGCACCTTGAAGAAGGTGCGTCAAAGGTTTTCTGATTACAGTTTTGGCTGTTTTAAGAATATTATTAGCCTCTTCATTTTATTTGAACCTTATCCAAAAAGTACCCATTTATTGGACGCGTAACAGATCATCCCATTTCCTCCACCCAATAAATTATTCCAGGTGTCTTTATTAGGCTTATGGATTTTGAAATGATAAAATGATAAGAAAATCCTTGAATTTCCCTCTTTGGCACAGTGCAATTACATGTTTAATCAAATAACTTTCTGGGCTTTCTCCCATGAGGTAATGAATACTGTGTTTGGGAACCAGTATTTAGCTTATAGGTTAGTACTTCTAGCTAGTCAAAGTGTTTTGAAATTAAAGGAATAAAACTTGTGATAAAGTTACCTCATCTGACTAGCTATTTTAGCCTACCAATTAAAAAAAGTTTTGATCCAGACAGGGCTGGAGTAAATGTTAGAAAAAGCACTTATAGGTCAGTAAAAAAGTATCTAGGTGGGGCAGAAAATGAAGACAACTCAGAATTAAGTTTTGAAAGGTTTTTCCCATTGCGATCCCACGAATGGTCTCTTCTGAGTAGAAAAATTCTTGCCACATTCTTCATATTGAAGTCAGTATCCTCAAATCTATGGGTTTCTGTCAGTGTGAGTTGGCTGCTGATTTTCTGAGTTCAATCTGTGTCATGGTTGATTTTGATATCTTGTAGTCACTTGTTTTACAGACATGAAGTATTTCACAGCTTTGAGGAATAGAATCAGGTGCCAAGAGCAAATATTAATTTATGCCACTACTTCTGCAAATTGCTGTAAAAATTCCTCATAAAATAGAGGAGTGGATGAACATGCAGATGGGAATGTTTGAGAGATTTAGGAATAAAACTGGACACTAAGGGTCCCTTTCCTCAGCAATTGATTTGAAAGATGTATTTACACACAGAAGTTACAGATTAACACTTTATAATAAGGAGTTTAATGAAGTTTGTACAACATACTGCATGGGAATTCGTATGTTATTTTGGTTAACAACTGTTGCTAGTAGACAAATTTAAATTATAATTTGTTAGTGTTCAAAGAAGTTTTTTTGCTAAGGTGGTATAAAATCACATCTTTTCTTAATTTAGTTCATTGTAGAAAATCTACACAAAGCTCTGTTTTCTTTTTTACAATAAGTCTAACAGGAAGGAGTTCTCCTTTACTAAGAGTATCTTGTTAAATATACATTATTTATGTGTTATTTCAGTTGGAGTTCAAAATTTTATACAGCTTTGCAAATGCTTCTATTCATGAAAATTTATGACTACATTTTTGGGAATAATTTTTTTATCATTATAGTGACAATCAAGAAAATGTTAGCGTCTTAGAAGGTGTAAGAGAGAACAGTCTATAAGAACTGTTAGAGATGAGTAAAATCCATTTTTAGGGCTTATGTAGCTCAAGACTATAAATCTTAACACTTCAATACAATGCACAAATATTTTTTCATTTACAAAGCAGGTATTTATATTTTCAAGTGTTTCACATGTAAAATGAGGTGGGGTAAAGTAATTAAGTGTTTTTATCTTTTGGTTAAGATGCTAATTTCTGGAATTATAAAATGTTTACATGATCTAAGAAAAGGCAACACAAAAACCAAGCAAACTTATTAGAAAAGAATTGAAGTAAGAATGAGTAGAATTCTCATATATGGAAATGAGACAAAGCTTAGAAAGATTGAATGATGAATGGGTATCTATAGCAGAAATCAGTTTCTCTAAGTCTCAATTTAAGTGCACATTGTACCAATGTATTCTCACTGGAGAAGAGGATGTTACCCAGTTGTGGAATAAATATGTACAGAAGAAATTTCCGCATGTCTCTGAATACAAAGATGGAAGAGGGGTAGTATTAAATAAGTTTGATTAGAAGTAACTAAAAGATACGGCAAAATTTTGGGCTATACCTTTTTTTCCTCAAAAAGGGGAAGAGTTATATACGAACAAAGGCTTCCTTAGCTTTACTAGTGAACTGGCATACACTGGAAAATAGAGTTGCGGCAAACAACAAAAGCAGTGAAACAGAAAAGAATAATAAAACAGTTGGCTGTGATTTAGTATTTATTTACAGGGTCCGTGCATGCTAGAATCTTCCAAAATTTCACTGTTTGGTTAAACAAACACTATTCCTGCTGTGAGAGCTGCCAGTGAGAACTGGTGATAAATTCTTGCCAGAAAAAACTAAGGGAAGAAAAGGATCAACTGAAAGAACTTCTATGATGCTATTGTGAAATCACTACCTTCACTTTTCACATTACAGCCTATTCAGCCATTTGCTGCATATAAGATGTCTCGGGCACCAGACTAGAAAGAATTCTATTTATACTCAAATGTGCTCACAAACTCCTGACAACATACCTTTTCTTTTTAATAATCTATTATTATCATCATCACTGCCAAGCCCAGTGCTGAATCAGAACCTGTGTTAGCCATCATCCTGGCACATAACAAAATACAGGATCCTTGTACTAGAGAGCTTACAAATACTGTTGAAAATATCTGTCAGTATTCAGCTGATAAATTTTTAAATTTTTGCCTGTCCAGAGATAAATGCAGTCACTGAGCTAAACCTAAAAAATGTTACTTGTCTTCCATAGGTCTTAACTTGTTCAGACGGCCCTCAGCCCTTCAACAGATTGGAATCACTCTTTTCTTCACAACATGAAATGCTTTTTTATTACATTGTATTAGATTTTACAGAATTACAGAATATTCTGAAATGGAAGGATCATTGAGTCCAACTCTTAAGTGAATGACTCATACAGGGATTAACAGCCATCCACAACCTTGAGGTTACTAGCGGTCTGCTGTAACCCACTGAGCTCACCTCAGTGGCAATTTCTGTCATGAGGAACCTTATGGTAAGTGGTAGCATTCAAAACTTGGCTGCAGCTTGTGGAATAGATGCTTTTAGAAAAAGAAAAGGCTTTTCAAAGATACACTTAATAAATTTGATGAACTCTTGATAAATCAATTAGAGGAAGGATGAAAGTATGAAAAGTTATCTTGTTTTCTAGGGTCAGGAAAATAGCTGCAATATACTCTGCTTCCTAATAACTTTTACTTCCCTCATGCAACCTGACTCAGTCATTTTTATTTTCTCTCATGTTGAAAAGGCATTCTAATATGAGAAAACTCAATCTAAGGAGCTCTGGAAAGAAATCTCATAATCTGTGTGCTTCTGGGTAGTAGATGTTAATGCAATCTGAAATATTTTGTCTTTTGTCATTAGCTGTTGCTTATCCTGGGTGTTTGTCAGAGATGTATTACACTTGCTATATGTCTGGTTCCCTCTCTATTTTTATTCTCCAAATTGGTTGCTGCATTTGAAGGGATTTTGTTTCACTTTTTTTTTTTCTCTGAACCCTGAACTGGTACCCATTACTGTCCATTTTATGTGTGATCCAGTGAAAAGAGATCACCTGGTTTGCATGTTCTAAATAGAGTACAATGATGAAAACCTAATTATATTCTGGGGAATCTGCTGTGTACCTTTCTTATGCTGGGAACATGACTTTAAAAAAGATGTTTTTACTGGTTTACAATCCACCTTTTTTAACTTCTTTTCTAGCTTATTGGTCTCTCTCTGCCTTTTCTAGATTTCAAGGCTTTTGTCTGTTTGTTTTAATTTAAAACCACCATTGAACAATATCTTGCAGTTATTTCTGGATGTTTTGCATAGTTTGGCTGATTTCCTGCCAAGAGGAATTTTTGACTATGTAGCATATTTTGTATCACCATACATCCCATCCAGCCCACATAACAGTCTGCTCTGAAACCATAAGCAGCTTGGTAGAAGATGGAGCAGCCATGTGCCTGCTCTAGTTTCTGCCAATTTCTGGCATCTGGCTGTGCCCACTAGCAGGAAAATGGTTCAAGTAACCTTTCTTTGCCTCCTTTTGCACCTTGATCTCTCTCTGTTACGTACTGAGCTTGGAGGCCCACCCATTATTTTTCAAGAACTCTCAGCAAGGAAATCCCCTGTGTACGTCAGGTGTAAATACCATAAAACAAGCACAGGATGTTTTGACAGAGTGGGGTTTTTTTTTCAGATTTCCTCTTTAGTGGCTTTTCACTTTAAAATACGGTGAGTGATAACGCTTGAAAATGTACAGTGATGTGTCACAGATATCAGAACAAAACGCTCTTTTTCAAGACATGAGGCTCTGTTTTCTCTTCCCAATTGGTATTTTACCTTCTATTTTGTCAATAAAACCACAGTAAGCATGGGCAAGCTGAACAATTTTATCTATGTTATGAAGTTGCTTTTTAAATGGAGGAAATAGGATGTTTCAAACTCACAAAATCATGGTATACTAAGATAAAACTAGACTATGAGTAGGGTGTACCTGATGCGCTTGTTATAAATTTTTATAACAATTAAAATAGCAATTTTATTATTTTTTGCTGATAGGCCTTAATGGCATTTTAACCATATCATTAGCAGAAAAAAAAAAGTGTTTTATTGGTATCTCAAAAAAACCCCAACAAAAACCTGCTGTACTGGTTATCAAAAAAACCCAAACCCAATGCAAAACAGAATAATAAAAGGAAGCATAAAAGCACAAGATTTAAAATATGTACTGTAAAGACTATTTACAAAGGCTCTTTTAAAAAACATGTGATGTTCTGTGAACAATAATTATTGGCAGACTGCAAGTTTCCTGTATTGGAAATTTTCTTTGCCACATTCTTATACACCCTGTCATTGTAGCGTTCCATGTACACTTCAGGTACTGTGTAGTGTTTGCATCAAGAAAGTTCTCTCCTTGCTTCTCACAGTGAGAATTATACCAGTCTTTATCTCCTAACTAGAGAAAGCTGAAGTGTTGATTTAACAACTGGAATACTTAGGTGCCTTTATTGTACTAATGTTAAAGATTATCTCACTGTGAAAAGGTATTTTCCAACTGTTGCTGAGCCAGCCAGGGGTGAGTGTTAATGCTCACTGTTAGAGCATGCTGTGCTTTACTAAGAGCTTGTACAAATGGGATGTGTTCTGGGAAATCTTGTAGTAAGAGCAGATTACGTGAGTGGAGATACAAAGCAGAAGGATCATGTGCTGCTGCTGCACAGTGAAGGTCAGCAAAAGAGCATGTGTTCTGCAGATAGTGGGACAGAAAGCTGCACAATGTAGCTGTATAAGAAGTGGACTTTTGTGTTGAGTTTTCTAATTTTGACAATACTTATGTTCCAGAGTGGAATGAAAGCAAAAGCATTTCCTGTACATCCAACACCCCCCCGCCCCTGATCCTTCAAGTTAATCTAAATACTTCAATTTGAAAAAATAAGGGTATTTAATAATGTTTTAACTGATTTTTATATTTTCTGGTCTATTTTAATCACATTTCACCAACTATTAATCAAATGCCACAAATTATTTTTTATAATATAGAAATATTCAATTTTGAATAGGCTAAGATGAAATATTTGGGCTATATCAAATTTCTTTTTTTCAGTTTTCCATTTGTAATTGATTTTTGTCAAGGGTAATGCATTTCTTTGAAAGGTTTTAGTTTTTATGAATTTATATGTCCTAGTACTATTCACAAGATCTATGCTGTTAGTACTACCAAAGATCTAATAGATTATTTTCCCAACATCTTGCAGTAGGTTTTCTACATTTAGCTTCTTATGATTTCAGATTCTATCTGAATTGAGTCAATCAATGTGACTGCATCCTTTGCTGACCTTATTGCCCATGTTAATTACTTCTCCAGATAAAAGTAGAGGTAAGCAGAGAAATTTCATTGAGTAACTTACGATTTACAAGTTTAGATGGTAATATTGGCTTGCACTTCTCAGGAGACGCCACATTGTCTTCATCTGTTACATACTCAAAATTAATAATAAACATCATTGCTACTCCCTCTTGATTTTTCACTGGAATTATGTGGGTGTTGCAAATGAAGGTAGATCCTGCAGATGGATTAAAAGAAGAGAAAGAAATATATAAATGGAAGCAAACATCTTTTTTTCACTTCAGTAATTCTAGTTACGCCAACAGACAGTGAAGAATATTTCTTTAAATTCAATAATTGACCATCAAACATATTATTCTTTAATTTGAACAGGAATGTTTTCATAGAAAGAAATACCACTGTTCATAATTTCTTGGAGTCTTACCTTTACCAAAAGGTTTCTCCTTTAAGATGTCCATTTTACTTTTGGGGGTTTTTTTGTTCACTGGAAGTGCCTATGTAGACAGACTTGCAATATGGAGACATTTACCACCAAAAGTAGAAGTGTGAACACTGTTCCAACCACAGTCCTTGCAAAGAAAGCAGAATCTGATTCTTCTAAATGTTGAACATTCTTCAAGCATTTGGTTCTATTACAGAGGATGAGTCATGCATTAAGTATTTATGGATGTAAATATACCACTATTCTTATTTTAGGTCTCAGTCTTTTGGGACTGTCAAATGTTTAGGTTTGTGTTAAAAATTGTATTTGTTATTTGTTTTATACTCCATCACAAAAATCTTCTAAACTGTGCTAATAATTTTCAATAACTTTCAGAAGTGTTTGACTTAAGTTTTATATACAATTTAAAGTATGAATTTAAAAATACCCTAGTTTTCACATATATGGAACATAGTCAGCCTATACTGAAAGTAATAGAGAGTGTAAACTTTCAACACCTCTGGTGCTAAGGATGTTCTTGTTTAAAAACCTAATTACAGATTTAAGGAGTTCTTTGTATAGCTTTAGAAGTTTCAGTTGACAAGGTCATTAGTTTTGATTTAATTCCTTCTATTAATGTTACAGAACATAGTGGTTCCAAAACCAATGTGATTGCTGTAAGCAATACAATAATGTGCTAAAAGCTTCATGCAGACATAACTGTGAGATGGGGTCTTTCCATGATAATTAGGGACTGGTTTAATTTACATCATCTGCAATTTAGGCACTCAAATGCAGTAATCACTGAAACTTGACAGACTGTGAAATTTGACAAAAACAGATCCTGATCTGGATTGCACAAGATTATTTTTTTTTGTTTGCTTCCATTAAGGAGAGAGATAGTACCATTTATATCATTATAACCAAGATCAGTTTCCAGCTTCTTGTATTTAATGTAGTACTTGCTGTTATGTGGTATATATGGCAATTTGAGTTATATATAAAATTGACATGCTGGCCTTTCAAGTTTTGCAGCTGTAAGTTCCATCCATTTAATAAAACATTTAAGCTGTGGCACTTGCCACAGTTTCCATGGTTACAAGCTCAATGTCTTTAGTAAACAGAAAATAAGCAATTTAAGACTGTTCCATTAGAGCTAAAAATAGAAGTGCTGCAGGCCAACCATTGCAACATAGACTGGTTAAACAGAAAGGCTGGACAGAATTTAGAATAATCTTTGTGGTTTTAGCAAACAAATAATATACATACTGAGTTTAAAAAGTCGAAACTATATTGATTTGCTTGGAAGGAAATTATGTGGACTGTTTTGCCATGAAGATTTATAGGTTGAGCAGGTATCCCCCAATATCTGGAATCGGGGCTCGGCTGAGGCATGCATGGCTTTGAATAACACTGAACTTCAGTGGATCAAATGTTTGTCAGTGTTTGTAAAGGAGGAGGATAAGGACACTTCTTTAAAAACTTTCCTGCTTTTGAAGGCAAGGGTTTTTCAGCTTTTGAAATGCTTCTCACAGTGCTAAGTGATGACACGATCTCCCATTTGTGTAGAACATTCCACCCTCAAGAATTTACAAACCTCATTTGTACTGGAGCTAGGGATTTGCATCTCTGTGGAAATGCAGAAGTTGTTTGACAGTCCACAGCTTAAGAACATGGCAAAAAGAGCAGGGGATTGAAAATTTAAGCTGTATGTAGAAATATTTCAGGAGCAAAAACTGGGAAAGGTTCCTATGTGGTTTAATTTAGCATAGTTTATTTGAAGACCAAATACGCCACTGGCTAGTAAGTCCACTGTAGTTCATTAGTCTGAAGTTTTTCCAAGAAGCCTGGGGTTTTTTTAAAAAGGAAAGGAGTATTTACTTTTTTTTAAAAGGAAAGGAGTATTTACTTTTTTTTGTGTGACTGAAAGTGGAATGCTGCAAGTTAAGCAAAATATAGTGACAGTCTCAGTCACTGTTAGTGACACTGTTAGTGCTTGTCTTTACTACAGACACTGCTATCTGCTATACACTTATCAGTTTCTAGCTCTGTTGAAGTGACAATAAGGAAATACAAAATTGAAAATAGCAAGGAATACCCTACTGTGAAGGGTAAAAAGAAGAGATAGGTACAAAGAAACAACATTGGCAAATTCAGAAGATAAGCTTTGAGTTGTTAGAGTTGATAGAAATAAAGAAATAATAAGAAGCAGCTTGTTTACAAACAATCTTATTCAGTATTTTCACTCTGGCATCCCACTGCTCCTCATTACACTCAGCATGTTTTTCCTGTTTTGTCTCTATGGTGAATATTTCAAAAGTAAGATATGCTTCCGATGAGCAATTAAAATGGTAATGTACTTTTTGGAATTTGCATTTCTTATCTAACAGCACGGGCAAGTGGATGATTTAATGAGAACAACTAAGAAAATTATACCTTTATAAATAACAAATTCAATATCCAGCAATATATCTGAATTTCCTCACAATTACTCTTGAGGAGTGATCATGAAATACACCTGTTTTGCTCTCTTGTTATCATTGTTGGAGATGATAGATGACAAGCTGGATATTTTCTTGTCAGCTTGAATTCCATGGTTATAGGGACTTGTTTTCTTTTATTTATGACATTGTAAAGCCCACTGTTTCATCTAGTTAAATTAGTGGAATAATATCCATATGGGAAGAACAGATTTCACTCCCCTGTTTGCAGTGTGGATATGATGTATGATTCCATGTTATGTATTCAACAGTATGATTTCACAAGACCACACAGCCTTGTGCAAAACAAGTAACTGCCAAAATACATACACAAGTGACAATAAATATTTAAGAAATAATGACTTAGGGTATATTAGGGTTATATAAGGATATATTGCACCATTCGAGCAATTCTGATGAAGGAAAGCCTATTTAACTATCTCTCTACATAGTGTTTAGAGTTGACTTGCTTCAAGAAAGCAGTGCAAGGCAGGCACATCAAGCCTATTAATCTGGTTCATGAAATCTATTTACCTTTCCAGTGATTTGTATGGAAGATTTTAGGGCAGACTTTTATTAGACTGCATCTTCTAGATACAACTGCATTCATTTATTTGAATTGTAGTAGTTCCATTTATAAGCAATTTGGAGGGCACAATGCAATTATATATAACAGTGAAGACATTCCAAATTCTCGTATGAAAAGCTCTGAGAAGTAAACTTTGAAAAGTGACAAATCCCAAAGAACTAATTTGATTCAGCCTTCCTGGGAACAAAATCTTCACAGGCTATCATATATGCCAAGCTCAAAGGATCATTGAAAAATCAGACACTGGCATTTAAGTAATTGTCCTAATTCTGCAGTATTGCCATGGTTCACAGTAAAAGGACCTTTCAAAATTCATCATGGTTCTACAGGATGGCTCTGGAACCCTCTTGCCCTGAGTGGGTTTGACAGTTGCTATCTGCATTTCACCATTTAAAAATTTAGACTCCCCCACTCAGCACAAATTTCAGGACAGCCCTCATAGGGCTGAGACTAGTTTCAATATATTTTGGAACCAATCTTGGCTCTCTGTGCCAAAGCATTTATGACTTCTCAGAAATTTTTTGTTACTAGAGCTGCTGTAGACAACTGACTAAGGCTATAGAAAGAAAAATATTGAACATGTCCTCTGTGCATATAGAAATTTCTGGGCAGGGTGACCTCATACCAGAGTTTCCTAGGACTGTGATAATTTTTTACTTCTATGACCTACAAGTAGTCCGGAGTAGGTGTCTGTACAGTCCATAGCCACTTCTGCTCATCTAAAATTGAAGGCAACAAAGAATAAATCAAAACATAACAAAGGAGGAGCCAACAACAGCTTGCCTACTAGAACAAGACCAAAGACAGTTAAAAAATAGAGGCAGAGATACTCTCCATTTCCAGATCTAGACAGTCCTGTTTGCTGTTTGCAAGACAGCTCTGAATGAAACACATCTGCAGTACTACAATTTTATGGTAATACAGGTACAAGAGAAAGAAGCTGGATATTCTTTGCACTTTTATTCAATAATCACTATTCTTATTTTGGAAAGAAATACCCTCCACTTCCCTCAATATGATTCACACTTTGTCATCAAAACAAATGCTCAAAATGCCTTCTCTCAGAGACATAAACTTACAACTACCAATTATTGTAGAAGTGCAATTTAATATGCTTCATATTCAATTGTGTGCTAAGCCTAGTCTTAATTCTATCATTGTTTTACTGAAATGGGGCACAGAAAGTCCACATAGTTCCAGTTTTGTTAGTAGTGAAGTGAAATATTGTTTTCATAGATTCATTTTTTGACTAGTTACTGTGACATCATTAGAGTGTGCTCACTATTATACTAAGTAGTATAATAGTATATTTATCTGTTAAGCAAGAGTTGACTTCCATAAATACAAAGAAAATGATGCAATAAAACATAACCAATCTCATTTTGTTATCTTGTGTCCATGTTTATAGCCTTATTTGTCCTTTCATCATAGCATGGCTTATGGGGATTGCCCAATGTTAATAAGAACTTCTCTGGGGAAAGTAAAGAGAGCTAATCTGAGGGAGAATTGATGTGGAAGATCAGAAGACCTTCTCTGTCTTTGCCTATCCATCATGGAGTCTCCATCTTTGCGATGAGAAGCCAGAGCATGGCTTTCTACTAACTCCTACACTTCACAAATTCAATATTCTCTTCCTTCCTAATGGTCAAAACACCCCATCACTTTCTACTTCTTTCAGCTTGGAGAAGGTCTTGGGAAGGTGTAATACTTGTCCAGGCAGAACATAAAGGGAATTTAATGAAATGAAATACATATGCTGGTCTTGGGAAAGGAAATACTGTCCCACTTTGTGCAGACATTCAGGAAGGCTGAGACAGTGAGCTTTACCCACCATGCCCAGCATACAAGTAGTAACAAGCCCCTTAGGACCATATGAAATGCAGTTAATGGAAGTCTTGTTCTCTGGCCTAAACTGCTGTTTATAATCCATTTTATCACTAAATGCTGGCAGATAAAGGATATAGACATGCTTCTAATATGGAGTGAGGAAGAGTCACAGGAACTGTGCGGTAGGGGAATTACTTGGAAGGCAAGATGGGAAGGGGGAAACAAGATGTCGTGAAATAAAGCTGTCTCTTGCACACAGCTGCTAAGACTTTCACATTCCTGAAATGTCCCAAGGAGAATATTCATATTTGATACAGCTTCATCTGAGATGTAACTATGGCTTTATTCCCTGTTGTTCCATAACAACTTTCAGCCAAACTTTAAAAAAAGAAATGGAAGTAAGCCAAAACCTTTGTTTTTCCTATGTGTTGTCAAGATTCTAGTAACAAACGTTTAAAAACTTGTTTTAGAAAACAAATACTGGTAATGGTGCAGAAGAATGACATCTGAAAATGACTGGTTGTAATTTATTAATGAGACCAGTATAGCAAAGCATTTTTTATTCTTGAAAGGTTACAAAGAAAAGGAAATTGAAAGAAAAGCAGTATCCAGGGATTATTTGCTCTGCTTTGTGTGGTTTTTGTGACTTATCCTTGAAGAAAGTCCTTTCTTTTATGCTTAAAATTCAGAAGCCTATTTACCTCCACTTTGAGGTCCACTCTAAGCAAACACTGCATTAGGTGATGTTTAGTTGGCATTTAGGGACAATTGCACTGGGGATGTGTATTGAATATTCAAGCAAAGCCAGTTTGTCAAATAATGAGGCATGATGTGTATTGTGATATAGGGACTCAACATGACCAACCAAGGACTGAAAAGCCAATTTCTTCTGTTTCTATTAAAGTGCAAGCCAGGAACAACACAGTATGTCATAAGGAATATTTTTTTCAACAATGCAAAGGTTTACTTTCTTTCTAAAATCATGCTAAGAACGCTATTCCTGTAATGATATGTTGAAATAGTCATGCAAAATTTTACATGGCTTTATGGTAAAGGACTCCTTTAGCAGCAAATACCTTTGCAAACCTATTTTTGCATTAACTAAGTACTTATTAACAGATTTTCACAACTTAGTCTTTTTGTTTAGATAATAAAAATGAGTGGAAGAAGGACTGAATCTGCCCTGAGAATATTTCCCAGCATTTTGTGATCTAGAACCAGATCTCTGGAGAGAGATACCATATAATTACTTGCTCAACTCAGTAACAAAGCCATGAAGAAAATATTGGACAAATACTTCTGTCTGTTTGTACCTGCAGCTCTTTGCATCTTTGCAGTTGGTGTCATTTATTCAGACCTTTGGAGACATCTGATTTGTAAACACCCTATTTAAATTTTGTCAAAACTTTAGTTTATAGGAAAGAATTACCCTTGGATGTTCCTTTCTTTCCTGCCCTGCATTTTTTCTGTAGCTGCACACATAAGGAATAGGAGAAAACTTGATGCTAAGATTAAAGATGATTATATTGGTAGCCATAAAAAGCATCTATTCTGGGAATCCCAGTTTGCATTTTAAGTGTTGCCTGTTGCTGCCTTTCATTGTGTACAGGTATAATTTTAATTTTTCTAAAGGTGTTAAGACTGAGACATAAAAAGAAAAGGGTTTTAATCAAACCAGCATTAAAAATGAATGAAGAAATTAAGGGTAACTCAAAGAAACTCTTGATCCCATTTTCACAATTGAATTAGTAGATAACAGCCCCACAATATTAAACTGTCTTGTAAATTTCCATACAGAACTTTGGGCAACGGGTTATACAATTCTCTTTATGTTTTACCTGTATCTTCTGAGCTGTGTCTGTATGTCACCATTTTCCAATTCCATCTGACTGAAAATGAGCCACCGTGAGTGGTAAGGATGGGGAATTCACACACTTCCTATATCTCTGTGACTGTCTATTCTGAAAGACTCACTGCAGAGAACAACTAAAAATAGATAGCAGGTTGAAATGTATTATATTCCTTTTCAATGGAATAGCTATTTTTAAGGGGGGTGTGTAGAGACAAGAAAAATGTATTTGGCTGATATTTATTAGGGACCTGTCAGAGACTGAAAATAGTTCATGCCTCAAACATTGATATAAAGTTTTGCTCATTATAAAGAAGCTACAACCGAAGAAGCTTCCCTGAAGAGTGGGACTTTGAACTGAAAGTCAAACTGTTGATGAGATAAAGGGAAATGCATTGTTCAATCGTCTCAGGTTGAGTGAAAGGTATGCATCTACAAAAAGCCAAAGCCACCAGCTGCAACTATCCCCGGCTGAGTTTGGGGTGGGGGGAGAGCACAGCTCACAGAAGCCAGGTTTACACAGACTCCCTCCAGCTGAGGGTGGAAGAGGAGGTTTTGGGTGCATGGTGCAACCTCTGGTGAGAGGCAATAAACACCCATCCTCTGATTACACAAACTGGCCCAGCTGTGGAACCCCCAGCCCCACAGGGCACATCCATGGGACTTTCACGTTTGAGGCTCAGCCCCACAGGGCTGCACGTGGTGCAACAGACCCAGAGTCTGCCGTGAGAGACTGACCCCACCCCAGGGGGACAAGCCCGGACGTGCCTACCTAGCCTGAGCATATATACCCATGGGACTCTCTGCCTTCTGGGGTGTCTTTACCACCAAGAAGACCAGCTGGAGAGGATCAATGGAACATCTTGGGATCCATGGAGTGGTGATATTTTCCTTATTCTGTCCCTCTTTTTGTTTCTTCCCCCCTCCCCCCCTTTTCTTTCTTTCTTCCTCTCTCTCTCATATTTACCATCAAATAAAACCCTTACTATTGTCACTGGCATATGGTCTCGTTTGCACCGTAATTCGGGCAGAGGCATTTCTAAGAACCTTAAAACTGGATCATAACAGGACCTTACAGTGATTAAATGAGACCTACATCTTTGCCATTTTATTCTACCCTCATTAGTAAATATTCATTCTATCACTGAAATGGTTGCTGATACTAAGAATTTGATTTATAGGACCATTTAGGTTTTGTAAGGTATTAGCTTTACATTGTTTAAAGGTGAGAGAAGAATTTT
Source organism: Coloeus monedula (assembly GCF_965178545.1). Taxonomy (NCBI): domain Eukaryota; kingdom Metazoa; phylum Chordata; class Aves; order Passeriformes; family Corvidae; genus Coloeus; species Coloeus monedula. The sequence continues at coordinate 23,216,500 of NC_138787.1, read as the reverse complement.
TAAAGTAACAAGCTAAGAAAAAAATTGCCCTCTGGAGTCTGTGGACAAGTTCATTACTGGACTGGCATATGTATGAATATCTCATTTGCTCTCCTTTTAATCCCATTTGTAATATAATTGAATTGGTAGATAAATACTGTTCAACTGTGCATTCCAGCATTTCCTAGGCTACTGCATTGCTAAAATTATTGCTAATTTCCTAATTATAATATCTACACCTACACTAATAGGCTATGGTGATTAATTGTAATGCTGAAAACATTTTGTATGGGAGGACAGTTTCCTGCTTTGTTGTTTAAGCATATATAAACATGTGCAGAAGATACAGAGCAATTAAATATTTGGCAAGGAAAGAAAAATGAAATTAAATGAAAAATAAACAAGCAGTGATATGTTTATAAAGAAAAGACCAATAAAAAAGCATAGAGTGAAAAATGTACATGGAGAGTGAATATTTGCTTTGGTTCCAGGCTGCCTGTAGAATAATTCTGTTGAAACCACAGATGGGCCAAAAATTGCAAGATAGGCTTTTTTTCTTTCTGTCTCAGCTCACCTTAAAACTACATTTGAGTTTTGTCAGAGGGAATTTGTCTAGAGCACAGACTGAAGTCAGAAGGCCTGGTTCTGACAGTCAGTCTTGAACGCTCAAGCTGATCTTTCTCAGAGATACACTCTTGTCCGTGCATAGTGGGGTGAAAGCTGGGTCTGAAATTGTTTCTGGATGGTTTCTCATTACTGACAGTTTGCAAAGATGGTGTGTTCAAACATGAGTGTTACTTGGAATCGTTCAGGCCCTAAATTAGTCTAAAATATCTTACATGTTGTGTATAGCATATAATATTTCTGAAAAGCAATGTCTGTGACTTGTCAATGGGGATATTTCTGTCTCTGCATAAGCAGTTGAACATCTTTGGCCCAGTTCCTTGCACCCATGTCAAGTTTCTGAGTGCATTGCACACAGTGTATTACCTGATGCTGAGAAGTCAAACATGGAAGATCAGGGCAGATTGCACAAAGGGCTACATCTGTGAAAAGAACTTAATTATTAAGCCTGTAAACCCTTCGCAAGTCAATTGTTGAATAACTGAAGAAGATCTTTCATTCTTTTGTGTTGTATGTGTTATAGACAATGTGAATTAAGCAAATTCAATGCTTCTCATCTTGTTTGCTTAGTATAAATACTTCTTTGCAGACACTTGCAGTATAGTTACAGTGAATGCAAGATATACTACACTTGATGAATTTCACAACTGAAGATTTTAACAGGGAAACATTGTAAACAGTGCTATTTTAGAAAGAAAGGAACTGAAATATTTCACCGAGAAATTTTCAAAATTAAGTATTTATTATTTTTAAAGGACAGTATTAAAAAGTGATTTTTTTTCTACATTGCACATCATTGTTGTGAGAAAAAATATTTTTAAATGTGTATTTTACTGAAAATATATTAAGAAATAGTTTTCAGGATTAACAGTGAATAGTAAATCCAGTTTGCTCAACTGTGTGATACACTTGAACTGAGGACATTTTAAAAGATGAGATTTTTTTTAGATACTAAAATGTGGATATATTTGAGTAGGGTTTTCTGTCTATTAACAAAAGAACTCAGAATGTAATATCTTAAAACATAGAGCATCCCAGTGTGGGACAGTAATAAAAAATTACCAATGTCCAGTGTCATTGGATGTAGGTCAGTACCACCTGAGAAGGGTCAGTGATGAGAAATCAGATTCATTTCTGAAATTGAAGAGATGGGAGAAAAAAAAAAAATTTGGCTCAAATAATAATAATGCAGAACTATGTTTTAAGTGGTACCAATAGGCATTTATATTAGTTTAAGCAATTTTCAATAACTTTGCAGTCTTCGTCAAGACAGAGGATTTTTAATTAGGGAAGGTCATAATAGGAATTGCATGAATTCAGCAGAACTATGTGCAATTAGAATGGCTTTGAAAACAACTGGATTTCATTGTGAAAATGCTTTGGTTTTTTTTTTGTTCACATTTTCAGTAAGCTTATTTAAAGCATTGCACCAAACAAATACCAGAGGTACAGCTCAAAGTGACAAATGTTGGTAGGACACATTTTCTCTCACATTTTTTTAACAGAAAAATAAAGAATTACAGAATCTCAATGTCTGTTGATAAACATTTTGTGATAATTTCAAATTTAAATATACCTTAAACATAAATCTTTGCAAAAACAATGAGGTGAGAAATAATGGTTCTAATTTCTTATTTTTAGCTAGTTGGCCAAGAGTTAGGAAGCATTTAATTACACGTGCTAAAATTGAAGATGCCTTTTTTGTTACTTTTCCCCCTCAATCTTTCTTTATTTCCACCTCTCTAGTTCTTTTTTCCCTCATAGATATTCTTTTCTAAACCCTCATTAGAAGCTATGGACTTCTGGGTGTTCAACTGAGAAATGTCTTATTATGTTCATGGGAAAAGGGATCTTAGGTTTGTTGAATATTGCCTATCTTGCAGAAAATGTGCAGACTAAGACTTTTTTTTGTGAAAGTAGCCTCATTTATTTTCCCAAATTAAACTACATAAACTATTTTAAGAACTAACTGCATTGTCTTGTAATGTAGAACAGAACAGAAAAAAACACCAACACCAAACCACAAAATGAAGCCCACAAACCACCCCCCCCCCCCCCCCCCCCCGAACTCCATTTTAGCAATTTGTTTAATTCATTCAAGGTATTGGTCCAGAATACACTGTGAAGTAAAGTAAAACAGTGATCCAGATTCTGTTCTCACTGACACTGTGCCATTTCAGGGAGATTAAGGGTTTTTTTATGAGACAGTTCTTAAAAGATATCACAAAGAAGAAGGCATTAAATGGCCATACAGTATGAAGGGTGATATAGAAAAACAGATCAACAGCAGGACCCCTGAGGCAAGAGGGAAATGCTGTCATTTCTGCAAACTTTTGCAAGTGCAATGCACATTCAGTTCCATTGGCCAAGTGGAAGGAGTACCATTTTCTAAATATAGGTGCTATTCTTATGGAAATCATACCCTTGGAAAATCACACTCATGGAAACATACCCTTCCTGATGTTTTATAAGTGAATTGATCATGAGTAGCTTGAAATACACAAGCCAAAGTTGTAGAAAAAAATAAATTGTGTCATCATATACAGGGTCAGATGTAAAGTCATTGTGCACATTACAGTGCTTTACTGTAATCCAGCAAAATGTATCTAAAGGGGAAGAACAGCCAGACACAAAATGATGGATTCTTGTTGTATGCAGTAGCTATCATAAGGTCTTGTTAACAGGGACAATGATGTGGAAACCCTCATCAGTGAGAAAGTCAACACTGAAAGCTGATGGAAGTAGTCAGGCTACTCGGATCATAAAACAAGTGGATGTAACCTCGCAGGACAAACAAAGTAGTGGATTTGGGAGTTCTTCGTAACAAAAAATCATGGGATTTTGAATGCATATTAATAAATGTGGTGGGAGGAAGATATGTACTGAAGATTTGTCAAACACACCAGTAAAATATTAAACTTCCTGTAAAAAGAAAAAGAACCTGTTTCCTGGTGCAAAATCTCCAAGCCAAAGATAATGTATTTTTAATTTAAATTCTCATTAGAACTGATAAATATGAATAACTTACTGGACTAGAAGTTCATGGCTGCCCTAGGGGTGGTTTTCATGACCTGATTGTAGTCAGTTTAGACAAACAAAGAACAGTCCCAAGCAGTAAAGTAGTGGTCTTTCTAAATGGGTGATTTTCTATGGTTGAGAAAAATGAAAGCAGAAATAATTGGGAGGTGAAGTCAGACAAATATATGAATGACAAATTGCAATTCTTAATGAGAATGTTACATAACTAAAGAGTAGCAATTAAAAGTTGCTGAAGATCTTAGCAAGTCCATCTGCACTGAGTGCAAAAGTAAGGGTAACAAATAGGGATTACAAGCTATATAGTGAATGGAGAGTGGAGAAAGTAAATACACATCTGGATCTGGGGAAACTGAGAGGTATGAAATACCCCAAGTGGAGAGAGGAATGTGACAACTAAGGAGACTAATGAGAGTAAGTGAATACTCATTAGTGAATACATGAAGCAAAAAAATAACTCCAGTAATAGGAAGAAATTCCATACTGTGAGGGTACTGAGGTTCTGTAACAGGTTGCCCAGAGCAGCTGTGGATGCCCCATCCCTGGGAGTGTTCAAGGCCAGGCTGGATGGGGCTCTGAGCAACCTGTTCTAGTGGAAGGTGTGTCTACTCATGACAAGGGGGGTGGAAGGAGATAATCTTTAAGGTCCTTTCCAACCCAAGCCTTTCTATGATTCTATGATTGTGCCAGCATCCATAAAAGGTATACAGTGGCAATGAAATGACTGTATGGCAGTGAGCCTGACATCAGTTGTAAGCGAAATAAGGAAACCTGTGATGTTAGATTAATTTAATAAAGAATACCAGACAGGAATGTAATTAATGTCACTCAGAGTGGTAATGCAGACATTATTAATGGACAAGAAATCTCATTTGATTATTATATTCTTTGTATAAGAAATCCAACCAAGTAGTCATTACAGACATATGCATTTGTAAGGTAGTCTACTGATTTTTATGCAATATTCTAATAAAGTAATAGCACTGTGCTTATAAAAAGCTCATTACATGATTTACGAATTGTCTGAGAGCTTCCAAAAAGTCATTAACGGAGGATCATAATTCAGTGCCAGTTTCTAGTGAAAGTCCACAGAAATGACCACAGTACCATTAAGTTGCTTCGAAAAGATCTGAAGAAAATATAAAATCCTTCTATGAAATGCATGGATGCTTCATAAACCAGTTGTGAAGTGGCTAATGATATGCTAATGAGTCAAAATAGAAGCATTTAAATGATTCTGTAAGTGGGACATTAAATGCAAAAAATGCATTATGAAATGGTAAATTTAGTCAGACAGTTACAGAATCAGGGCATGTAGTCTGAAATGAAAAAAGATAGCTATATCCTGGAATGTACTGTCTCACAAAAGAAATAATAGGATAGTATGTAAGAATGGTGAACGTAGCCTGCATAAAGAAATAGAAGAAGAAGTCAACCTTTCCCTACATATGTAGCACTTAGGGGACTACAACTGGATTGCTGCATACATTTTCTGGCATCTGAATTCTTTAAGTCCATTGAAAAATGGAAAGGGGCACAAAAATGACCAGAGGAATAACATTGTTCAGAATGGTGTGAATCTTAAAAATGTCAATCCTTGTTTAGTGAAAAGTGGTTTGAGAAGTGACTTGCATTGCGATCAGTAACTTCATGGAAGGAGTGCTGAATACTAAACAGCTGTTGAGTCTAGCAAAAAGAACCTAAATATCTGGAAGCTAAAAGCAGGTAATTTCAGCTGTATCCTCTGGATACAGAGGATCAGAGGAAGCAGTAGTTCTTCCTCTCCTTATGTTTTTAAGTCAAGACTGGAAGAAACAGACAAGTCCTTTTATCCAACAAAACTACCTATGTAATATTCATCTTCATAAAGTTCTAATGTTTCTTCTGAATATTCTGAATTCTTTCAATCAAGGAGGAATTCAGTGCTTTGTGTCCCAACTTTGCTCCATAAACCAAGATGCTGCCTCTGCCCTCCATGTAATTTGGATTAAAATTTCATGTGTTCTCCTTAGTCAACTGGTAAAATTTCAAAAGCTGTTCATGATTTCGTCAGATTTTGATATTCTGCTCTTAGTAAGAGGTGGGATCCCAGTGGAAGCAAGGCCAGGTGACATGGGAAGAATAGAGATGCTACTTGCCACTGTGGGGAGATATTTTGTGTGCCCAGAGCTCAGTTGCAGTTGATGATCCTGATGGGTCCTTTCCAACACAGCATATTCTATGATTCAATGATTCCATGGGATCCCATTTGAGCATGTTTTGGCACATCCTTTTGTAATGGTGGTGTAGCAGTGGATTGACTTCACAAAGCATGATTCCTAACCTCTTCCTCTCTCCTGCTGATGGACATAGCAGCAGATGGCTGTGGGATGCGCATGCCTGTTTTTCATTCAGATGCATCAGCAGTGCTAAGTCAGTACTCTCCAGGGTAATGTGTGTGGAGGTGCTGTGCCTCTGTTTTTCTCATTCTCTCCCCATCAGCAAAGGGCACCAGTTCCCAACACTGACCCTCCCAATAATGATTGCTGGAGAATGTGTTTGCCTGTCTGGGCTGCATTCGCTGCTCAAATAGCAGTTTCCTGTCTCCTTTAGGAAAAAAGCACAGGCCAGATGGTGATGCTGGGTGAAAGCACTGCCAGTGCAAAATCATTATCATTAACTACATCTCCCCACAAATAATACATCTCTATCTGTCAGAATGAAATCTCCCTTGTGAAATGTTAAAACTTTCCTTTGCAATAATTCTTTTAGAATAAAAGCTCTTTTTATCTACTAACAACTCCACCTGATTAACTAAGAGTGTAACTCTTCCTGGACATGGCAGTGGAATTTATTCTTTATTTTTGAAAGTAAATCCAGCTTAACATCCCCTAACCTTCACAGAAAGCTCATGTTCTTAGGTTGGAATTGTGCCCTTAGTATCCATACTTGATGGCTTCACATGATGTCCTGACTACCCATATGTATGTCCATCTGTTAGGCTGGCATGGTGCCCTCCCACAAGTTGCTGGACTTTGGCCCTAGGACTGAATGCTTACTTAAATACTTATGTGACTTCCTGTCTGTGTGGGCGTGTGCATGTGTGTGCTGTAACCCTCCTGCTTCTAATGGGCAGGATAGAAGGTATTTGCCTAATTTGCTTCAGGCAAAGCAGTCTAAATGTAACCCAGAACATCTTTAGATAGGGGTGTTTTTGATAGAAAAATGGTAAGCAATTCCATGGAGTGAGTTGGATTTTCCAAGCTGAGTACCTAAATCTAAACTGTTTACTAGCAAAGCATTGCTTTTGCTTCAAAAGAAATGCAAATTCTACGGGGGAAAAAAAGAAATCAATGGTATTTAGTAATTTTGAGACAGCCCATTAACAGACACAAGAATGAAGTTTTCCACACTAAATGGAGGTGGGTCTAGAAAGGTATCTTCCTAAAAGGGCTGGACTTTCGAAACTCTTCCCATAGACTTTCAGCTTGCTTGTCATGATTTTATTTTGCCAGCTTTGTTTTTCAAGTTGAGTAATTGTGCTTCTCTTATCAACTGCTTCTGAGTGGCATCTAGTTCAGAGCACACATCCTGGCTCAATCCACATAAGCAAAATGTGTGATTCCAAAGTCCTGTCTCTGCAAACCCTACATCTATTGACTCAGGCTCTCCTCCAGGAGATGCTCTGCCTGCTGCTTTTCCTTTCTATCACATATGCATGCCTTCTCAGAGATCCTATTAGGCTGTAGACCCCTTAGCATCTCATATCAAATTTACTGCACAGCACACACAGTTTTGACTTCTGATTTACTACTTGGACAACAGAGGAAAGGAAGAAGTATAGATGTAGTAGAGGATTTTCTGGGGCAAAATCACTTAAAAACCAAATGAATATTTTTGCAAATGAATACAGTTTTTCCTGAAATATATTTTCTAACGTTTCCTGGAAGATGAACATTTGCTTGCTGCTGAGAGAAAGACTGTGGTCTGCCTGTTATACTCTTGTGGGAGGCTATGGCACATTCACCCCACTCACGAACCTTTCCGTAGGAAAATGAATGAATAAGACTCTGAGGTTAAGGTCTTTTGTTTGCCATCTTGACTTTCAGTTTCCTGTAACAGTCTGTCAGCCTTCCTTGGACATCTGTTTCAAATGCCTTACAGTAACTTGCTTAAGACATAGCATGCTTCAGGCACAGTGCAAAATGGAATTCATAATACTAAATGATGCAGTGTTCACAGCCACAGCCCACTCTTGGCAAACTGCGTGTTCCGTGTTCTGGTTCTTAAGACAACTTTAGTAATTTGTTTAGGTATCTGTATGAGAAATGAATTCTGCTTATAATTTTGTTCTTTTTTTAATAGGCAAAATTGTAATGAAATCCTGGCTAATAATCAAGAAAAAAAAATGTTGATGCTAAGTCATCACGTATCCAGTCTTGAAAATATCCTTTAGCAGAAACCTGTCAAATGTAAGTCAAAGCGTATTTCTCTCATAATAATCTATTTGCTGCATTTAGGCCTTGTTGATTTGGAAGTTTAATAACTGTAGATATTGGTTATCTTTCAGCTTGCTAGACTGATGACCCTTAGCAACTGAGCAATGCTTACTAGTATTTTCCAATTTTCCATTTTAGATTTTTTTCTTCTATTGAACTTCATAAAAAGTAGGGATGTGTGACTTACATGCAGCTGCGTGACTCATGTAAATTGGTGCCTGGCAATTTTAAGGGCTTCAGTGTTTTACCTATACAGTGCCCTTGAACGTACAGATACTAAAAATATACCAGCATACACGTGCGCACATGCGCTTGTATTTAAAAGCACATGTGTTCTATACACAAAGCACTGTAATCAAAGGTCAAGATCATCTGACACCTTTTATTGTGTAACTGTCCTGTTTACAGCTGCATTGTTCACCTTGAATTTTTAGATTGACTTTTTTCTTCCAAAGCTCTATGTGGGAGTGTTGCATAGAATCAGTAAGTTATTCATCATAATAACACAAGAGGGCATTTATGATGAGAAACTGGAAACAAAACTTGACTTCAGGTGTTCCGAATTATCTTCTACAGGTCATAGATGTATCTTAGGCAAACCGGTCCTAACAGGCAATAGTTAAATACCCTATATGTATTCTTGAATAATTTATTCATGATATGCAAGACTGAACAGTTAAAAAAAAAGAACAGTAAAATAATAAACATGAGTGTAGAAAATAACAGTCAAAATTTCACATTGTACCTTCATTGTAACAGTAAAGTTTGGTAGATGAAGTCCAGATTTATTTTCTTAAATGCCTGAGATTATGTTATTTTTCTAATATTAATGAGTCATACAGATTTTATTTGCTGATTGAGTCACCTTTACCACAAGAAATTAAAATGTGTATATTACATTCTATTAATGTAATTTCTGACAATTTTTAAATGGTCTATTTATTTTATGGTAATAATTTTTTAATATACACAATATGCATTTTTCTGTGGGGTGAAACCATTACAGTCTACTGTAAGCTCATCCTTTTCAAATTGCAGTAGCTAAATCTGTGGTAATCTCCTTTGAAAGTATGGCATAGAACATGTTATAAATACCACAAGAAGGGCAAAATTTACTGTGCAATAAAGGTCAAAGTGATAAAACCAATAAAGAGTATAATGAAGCCCATTGGCTGTGATTCAGCTGGACACTTAAACAGATGACAATTATTTAGCTTGTGAGAAGTCTCCTTTGACTTAAGTGTCCGGGAATATGTCAGTAATTTGTACTTTGTGTATTACTTTGTTTATCTTTATATTATTTAGACATTACAATTAAAATCTTAGACTTTGTGCAGATATCTGAAATGACAGTGGAAGAACTGAAGTATTTACCAAGCCCAGTGTGAATATGAGAAATTAAGGAAGATTTCAAAAAAAAAATTTAGGAAAAAAATCCATCCATAGAAACATGTAATTTGAAGTCAAATTTGTATTCCTGCCCGGGCTTTTTTCTACTTTTGAAAAACTTGTATTTAGGAGCTCACTCCTCGTATTTCACTTCTACTTACATTGGGCACTGACTTCAAGAAAGGCAGAGAAAGGTAAAGCCCTCCCCATTTTTGGTGCAGCACCACAGCCCAGTGAGGCTCACTCTCTCAATCAGGATCGTGGCCACACCCTCCCTAAATGCCATTGTGTCATGTTGATCAGCAGAGTATCGGAATTTCGGCATACAACTCTATGTGCTTACTCTGATCTCTCTGCTTATCTTTACAACACATTCCATATCTCCCTATAAATCTGGATATAAGGAAACTGTAGTGCTCCCTTAACTCAGAAGCAAGTCATGCTTTGTGCCCCAGGGCAAAGAGATAGAAAATCAAGTCTATTGTTGTCTGTGCAGCAAAAAATTTAATTTCAGTTCCAGGTCTTTTGAAATTAATTTCAGTGTCCAAATGACGATCATGATTTTCCTTTCATTAGCACAGATCTTGAATGAGTTGATCTGTGCAGATGTGAGACAGGGTTTCATACCCATGCTGTGCATTTTCAAAACCAGTGTCACAGTAACTTTGTATCTCTCTTTTGAGATTTCAAACTAGGCTAGGGACTGGCTGAAAGTTATTACAGAAATATTTTCATTTGAGAGAAATGAATCTACATTTTTGATTAATGTAGAATTTTTATGAAGTTATCTAAGGAGAACTTTTTCTTGGGAAAAGAACCAAATAAAAGTAACAAATAAAAACATTTTTTGGGGGAAAAAGCTGTCTTTTAAATGGGAAATACTAAACTGCTACCGTGCCAGGTGTAAGTTGTAGTTTATTGATCCCCTCCTTGTATTTGTTGGATTCTCTGATTGTGCTTCATCTCCCATGATACCTTATAATGTAGTAATTCTTTGAATTGACAAAGTACTGTACAGATTTTTCAAAAAACCCTAAACCATCCAAAATGACAATGTCTGAGAAAACTGAAATAATTCCATATGCATTGGTTTGATACAGGTCTAAATATTTGTTTTCATGTCTTCTGAATGGGAAAGTATAAATTTGGACTATCTTTATCAAACATTAAAAAATTTCCACTAATTTTCTCCTTTCCAAAAAGTTTTACATTAGCTTCTTTTAGACAGACTGTATTTTGTAGTTGCACTGTGTGTTTGGGCTTCCTTCAGTTTTATTATGTTAGTGTACCTGAGACTAGCAGCAAAATACTGATTTTAATAGATTTTACCTGTGCTGTGCAGTTGTAAATAACATGTCCAAATTCACATCCTTCAACTAGGGGAAGAGCTCTGGTAGGGTGAAAATTCTCTCACTGTAAAACTCAGGCTGTTCTCTTTTCTTGAGCAACTCTGAAGTCAGAAGGCTCAAGTGCAGGACAACTCTAGAATGAGTATACATACCGTTTGGAAGAAATACATTATTTCCTGTCAGAAAATGCAAGTCTATGCACCTTTGAAGTGGTACAATATTACTCTTCCCATGCTCAAGTTTATTGTGTGTTCTGGCTAATCTTGTGTTCCTACTGCAGTGGACTTCTGAAACTCCCTTTCAACCCTGCGCTGCCATTTGACACCCCAGGAGAGCAGAGAGAATGACTTCACTAAATCATAACTAGCAAGGGAAGCAAAGACGTGGATAAAAGGAGAAATCAATCTTAAATGAGAAAAAAGAGGAGGAACACTACATGTTCTGCAAGCCAGCAGTTCTCAGGCTTAAATGGAAGTCTAGCAAGCATTACAGATTAAGATGTCTGTAAAAGTCAATGGGAAAGAAAAAAAATTCCTCTCTCTTCCTTGGCAAAGCCTATTGCCTAAACCAAGGTAAGCATTAAGCAAGATTAAAGTATGTCTCCAAAGTAAAAAGGCAGTTCAGATGCCACTCAGAATATATTCTGCTAATCCATTCATTACTCGTGTTAGCACACTAGCATGCCCAACTCAATTTCTACGCTTATCTGGAATTTGCTATTAAAAATTTATATTAATTTAATGAAACACTTTGTAGCTTATTATTTTACCTTGTTTATATATACCTTGTTTCTTTAATGGGGAAATATTTGAGGGGTGATACAATAGACCATAGAAATGCTTTCATGGTAATTCCTCCCTCAAGAATCTGAAAATGATATTATTTGTCCATGAGGCTTCCTTTAAGTGGTAGTAAAATGCATGTAGTAAAAACCCTACTTAGGCACTTGCTGGCATTCCCTTGTTGCTAAATTGCACTTTAAAATAATAATTTTCATGGGAAGGTTTTAATTTTCAGTATTTTAAACTATGTTATATAGATATTATTCTTAAAAAGTTCTGCCATTGGATGACCCTGGTGATAGTCTGGAAAGCTCAGTTCATGTTACTCTCATGAGTTTTGTTGCAATGTAAAATACGTGTCTTGTTTTAATTTGTTACCACCACAAATGATATCTGAAGTGCTATTCTATGCCAAGTTTTGACAAAGACTGAAGTCCTGCTCCTTTCAGTGATACTACAGATGTGGAACTACAATTGAATTTTGCATGTAATGCTTTCCTAAAACAGAAGGCTTTAAGTAGCAGAACTACGCAAGTCCTTGAGTTGCATAAGCCCACAAACAGATACTGGCATGCAAGAAAGCTTCATTATTTTCACCTGTCTATATGACTTGTTGGTAATGTGAATTTATGTCTTTTAATGACAGTGGTATCTAAAATTAGAAGTAAAGTATGTCAGAAGACCAAGAGCAGTATATGCTGCCCAAAGTGTAGACTAAAGTTATACTAACTGGGGAGGTGATTGGGATGGGTGGAGTGGATCTTTATTTTCATTTGTTGTTTGTCTAAACTAGACTTTTGGAATACATTAGCAGTTTAAATGATACTATAAAATATTTAAGTTAGTATAAAAGTTGACAGAAGCCAAAGACTAGCACTAGAAACCTATACATTAGAAAATGACGAACAGTATTGCTTGCACAGTCTAAATTAATATATGTAGTCTAAAGTAACATATGTGCATATATTGTCAGTGGAAATTTTGAAGATCTATTAGAATTTAAATAAAGGGAATATTTATAAGTACCTCATACAATATAATAGAGATAACTTTATCTAATAGTTTACAACATCAGAAATGCAAAGAATAGTATGTACTACTTGAGGACTAATTTTTTACTAGACTGTGATCTTCAGACCTGTTCCTACAGAAATATCATATGGGTTATGTCTTGATGCAGTACTAAGGAGGTGGGGAAATGAAGGTAGGAATACAATACTTTGCTAAAGGGTGTTTGTACTCTTTCTATTTCACTAATCCTATCCTTTCACCTGGAACAAAAGTTGTAAGTTATATTTTTTTCTGTTTTGTTGTTGCCTATATTTCCCACCCATGTGAAGAGTAAATATCACTGTTTTATCAGTTATAAATAAAGTGTTACTGTCAGAGCTCCAGTCCAGTCCAGTGTATGGGCTCTGCTGCAGTTTCAGCTAGGATGCTTTGGACTTGTATCATCCAATGTGTATTTCTTTTCACATGGCAGAGGCAGAATTCTTCCTAGTTTCTTAGAATGCTGTGGGTGTGAAGTCAAAATGTATCCTTCAAATGGCTTAGGCTGGTACCTAATTTTATGAGCTGACATGGTATTTAATGCAGAGAAGGACAAATTTATATTTTTATAGTAAACATTCAATTATGTCTTATTCCTTCTAGTTCTGAACTCTTCATCCTTTTGTGCCTGCATTGGAGCACAATACTACATATCTGCAATTGTCATGCAGTAAGATACAAAATGTGAATAACTGTCTGCATTCTTTTTCTGAATCACACAGGGTTGTTTTAAGCTGTCCAGCACTATTTAATACATCATTATTTATAATTTTCCCATTCCAACTTCATCTGCCAGAAATATTCAGCTTTATTCACACCCTCAGGAAACACCAGGAGAATCTTCTGCACAGTCAAGATATATTGAAATTTTGCCTCTATTACAGACAGAATGTTCCCTAAGGGGCAGCATAACATCTGTGCATTCTGCCAATGTGAGAAAACTAGTCATGCTACTGAAAAGCAATGGTGGTGGCACATGCAATGTACCTTGTCCTCCAATCTTTTCCTTTCCACTGAAAAAAGAAATGAAAATTATCTTGCAAATCAGTTACACTAATAAATTTTCTCATCTGTTTGATGAGATGGAGTCAGAAATAATTTCCTTGACAGTTTTCCAGGTGCCAGACTAAGTCCTAAACTTTGGCTGAAAGAAGAATCTTAGAACAAAAGTATATATTGGTCCTTCTCCTAGAAAAGTTGGAGACATGTTAGGAAATAAAATATTAATATTAATAACAGTACTTTTCCTCTCAAATCCAATACATGCTGGTACAAATTATAAGGTACTAGCTAAAACTTTAAAATGACTTCCCTGTTAGCTGTATAGATAATTTTAAAAGTTAAAAATTAGTACCTCAGAGGAAAGGACTCAGAGTAAAATCCCTAAAACTTAGATGTTATTTGAAGTGGTATTTTCATGAGTGATATAGATAGCTAAGAGTTTGCCTGAACATGTCATTACCATTAAATAGTGACAGTTCAGTGAATGGTGGTTAACTGGTAAATTCACCCGTCTGCTCTTGTATCCTTCTGTTGTCTCAAATTCCTAAAAATACTGTGAATTATTTTCTCCTTATCTGTTATACAGCTTGGTCCTCTTCTAACAGGTTGATCTTGAACAGTCATTATCCTGCCCCCAAGAACTTCTGCTATGATGCAATATCATATTTACTAACTTGCACATATGAACAGCAGATGGTTTGAGCTGAATGCACATAAACATGTGTGACTGTATGTTTCCATCCTTTAGTTCTGTGTAACCCTTCAGCAGTTCTTTGCCTTTGTCATTTAACAGTCTTGTTTTGAAATGGGAAGGAATTCAGACTGCGAAAACATTAATATTTTTCCTGCTTATACTAGTGGTTGAGGGTTTTTTTTATATTATTGTGATAGCTGAGAATACTTTGTCCAACTGTTCAGTAGATATGAAAGTATTTTGGTTCCAGTTGCATACATCTTGCCTGTGTTTAACATCACACAGATGGGAAAGCATGGTTTGGGAAGTCACAAAACATAGTTTGTGAGACAGTGCTTCCAGACACTACTACCAACAGTAATTTTATTAAATTTTAGGATTCTGCTCCACTTTACTTTGTTATTATTTTCTCCTTCTGCTTTATGCAATAACAGAAAAGCCTACTGCTCTGGTTGTTGATAAACTAGCAATTTTTTTTTCTTTTTGTGCTGAGTCATTTGACATAGAAATATAGAAATGCTCTACCTTCTTATCAAAATACTTATGTTGGATTATTTTGACATTGCTTCATGTGTCAGGTGATTATTTAAAATGTCAGAATAAAACAGTCATGACTTATATGAGTATGAGCTATGCTGAGTGCTTAGCAACAGAAATATGAGTTTATATGCAGAAGATACTGGCATGGCTAAAAGGAGTTGCCTGCCAGTCTAGTGGTGGTTGGGATGCCAACAGCAGCCCTTCCCATGGAATGTGGGACATGGTGCAGCCTCACCACAACTTAGCATCTCTGTAACTACAGTGTAAACTGGAATGTGCAATTTGGCTTCTCCCTTTGAACTCCATGCATTTAAGCCACAGCAGAACTTGGCTTGAAAACATTTCTAAAATTTATTTGCTATTACTACTGACTTTCTAGGCAGATACTTATCTTGACTGAAACATTTTCCTGTATTTTGGGATGAGACACAGCTATGCAGTAGTATGTTCTACTTCTGTACCTGTGCTTTGGCTTCCACAGATCAAAAAGAGACCACATTGCTTTTGGCCCCTGGCTGGTAGTGCCCTGACTGACTGCCTCAATTAGAGCCTAAATTTAAATAGCTTCTAGTATAGTAGGAATAAAAGAAAAATGTGGTTCTATGTGGAAAACGTTCCACTGTTAGTTTTTCTGTCTACACACAACAGCTCAGACTTGCAGTAACTCTGGAAGAGTTGCATGACACGATGACTTCATATGGCATACGTAACAATCTTTTCTGTTCAGTTTTGTACATATAGGAATTGCCTTCCAATGTATGTTTTCCTGTAACTATAT
Organism: Coloeus monedula; assembly: GCF_965178545.1. NCBI lineage: Eukaryota > Metazoa > Chordata > Aves > Passeriformes > Corvidae > Coloeus > Coloeus monedula. The sequence continues at coordinate 23,200,799 of NC_138787.1, read as the reverse complement.
CTTTGCATTACCTTGTTATGATTACAATATTTGAGAAAGTAATAAGTATGGGCTAAATATTTGTTTTGTAATATGGTTAAAATATACAAATAGCTTTTACCAAAGCAGTCACCTTTAGTCCCTGAAGTACAGATCATGGATGAAGTCTAGCCAGACAGCTATTTTTTTTCAGCAGGAAAGATTTTTAATTCCATCATCATTAGCTGCTTGCATCTGGTAGCTGCTGCTTCTAAATAATACTTTGCAGGTTTTATGGACTATATCTGACTCAGTTTACATATTCATTATCTTTAAATGCTTATGAAGAAAGAGAACAACACTGTAAGATTTAAAAAAAATCCATTCTAGTGGAGTTAGTAAATTAAATGGCATTTATAATCCTTTTAGGCTGTCCATATATTTACTCAGAAACCATTGGTGCTGAACGATGGAAGAAAATCTCATTTTGCATCTACCTGTCACTGTCAACCTTCAAACCTACCCTGATATCTAAATACAACTCCAAAAGCATATTGGAGGAGAAATTAAATTACTAAAATGGAAATTAGGTGTCTGAACCTCAATTATTTTGCTACAGAAGATGAAGAAAATTAGACACCAAACTACTATGTATTTATAAATTTTCTTGCTGATTAGTATACTCCTTCAGTAAAAACACATAGTCAATCATGATAACAAATTAAATGCCACATTTGGACTAGACTTCTTTTAATATATACTGGTGTTAAAAGAACTATTGTAAAAAGGTCTTGTTAACCAAAAGATTACTTAATCCTATATACAGACTATTCGTTATAACATCTTCAAATAAAGCTAAAAATATTTTCAACAGAAAGCAATTAGAGACATGCTTGGGGGAAGGTTTACAAAATCCAGCACAATACTGAATAAAAGAATGAAATTCTTGCCACAAGAAAATTAATGTAAGTGGACTTTATTATATTTCAGTGTTGTACAAAAACATGGTAAGAGCAATTATTTTCTTGTCAAATGAAGGATAATGAAAAATAACTACCCTATTCAAATATATTAATTTTTATTTCAAAATAAACAGCAGATATTGTGTGAGAAAGAATAAAGTTATTGAAAGTAGTTGTTCTGATATGAAGTAAAGTAATTTATCTGGAATGGAAATGAGTTATTTTTCTGCCTAAACCTAAAAATAAGCCAATCACAAAGCTGGGAGAAACATATTTCTTTAACAGTTTTTTTCTAACTGTTTAACCTTTGCTCTAATGCTGGAGCATCTCCATCAATGAGATGCTACTGAAGAGCAGCAGCCTGCATCTTATCACTGTGATTTATCTCAGTGCTCAGAACTACCCTGTATAGCAAATTGAGAAACCCCATGGCTACAATTGCTAGACCAGCTAAAGCTGACAAGGTGCTAGGTTGGTGGGAATTTTCAGAGAAAAAATGATGATTGAGGGAGCCACTGATGAAGCTGATGCTGCAGGGCTAAGAGGGAGAGACGTGTCTGTAAGACAGATGTGCAGACATACACAAAAGGAGACTGTAAGCATTTTTTTAATCAAGAGTTTTGTTCCCTAGTTAACACTTTTATTTCATGCTGTTGCCTCCACACCTTAGCCTAGATTTGCATTTTTTCAACCCAGTGTTATTTTTGCTTTCTTTAAAATAGGTTTTCATGTCAGTTTTGTACTACAAGATGCCAAGGCCACTCTTAGATATTCTGTTTGTCTCTACTACATTTGAAAGTGGAGGAAGGATTCTAGATACAGATGAATGAAACCAGTACACAGCATCAGCCAGTACAGATTGCAGGCATTCAGGAGTAGGCAGACTGGTAACAGTGAAAGAAGGATGAGAGAAGCTTCAGGTTGCCTCTATACATGAGCTATTATTCATATATACTGACAAAGCATAGGAATACCCAGTGGTCAAATTTACTCACAAATGCATACAATCATTATACATGAGTATGTGTTTAGAAATTGCTAGTAGGTAGTAATTTCTCATCTTTAGAAGTATCTTATTTATTAACCATAAATATTTTTTGGTATATATTTACAGTGTTAACAATTTCAAATATCAGTTGCTATCTATGTGAAGTTTTGGGCAGTGAAGCTAAAGGCTAAATTTTGCAGAAGCTTTATATCAACATGAGCCAAAGTTTCTGCTAACAGAAACAGTCCTGGCTAGTCTTGGGTTGCTCATTTCCACTTCATTCAACTCCTTTCTTTATGCAAATACAGATGATTATGTGACTGTGAAACCAGAGTGAATAAAATTAAACTGGTTTTTGGCTGTCTAATATTAACTCAATTCTCCTCCCTTTTCCAGATCACTAGAGAGACGCGTATGCCATTGTGTAAGTGGGAAACCTGGCGTCAAGAATAAGCACTTGAAGCAGACTGAGTACAAAGCTCTTTGTCTCAGTATCACTGACAAGCTGTTTATGGTTACAGATACATTTTCAGAAACAGCTAGTCCTAATCACCTTATTAAATAGATTATACAGGGTCAATTTCTTTTGCCAGTGCTGAGCATTTCTTTGGCAATATCCAAAAGTCCAGCTTAAGTTTTGCCTCAGCTGTGTATCGTTTGTTCCTACAATGTGATTACCTTTTGTTTGTGAAGGCAGTGTGGATTATTCCTTAAATGATAATATTAACAGTTGTCAGAACTCAACTGTATTCTAGGCAAATGTAAAACTTTCATTTTATAACACAGTTGTTGACATCAGTCATATTCCACTAACAGCAGAAAAGTGTAAATTTTGAATTAGTCTTTGATTGCTTTCATTTATACCCACAGGGTTTATGCAGACCTGGTTATAAAACAATGCTACCTACTGTAATACAACACATTTTTGAAACAGAACACTTATTATAGACTTAAAAGCAGCTCACACTATGACACTGTTTCAAGATGATTGACTGTAATAGTTACAGATTAGTTGAAATGCATTACAGGATATGCATTATATATCAAGACATAAGTTATGAGAAACTACTGTCAAAGAAGCAATTATGATAGCTCATCTTGCAATGCTAATTACAAAATGTCTGGAAAATATGTTATCTACATTTATGAAGCTTCCTGCATTGATCAATGAAGTAGATATGACAGTGTAAAGAGGAGTACTATGATTACTAAAACCCTAGTTAAGTAGGTGTCTAAATGGCTCTGGGGAACTATTCACAAATGTATACTGGTGCAATACTAATCTATAGAATAAGTGGAGTTTGGAAATTATTTTGTAACCTTGAAAGAACTTCTAGTTCCATAAAGTGGTTTTGCTCAAGTTGTCTAGGATACCTTCCAACATAACTAAAAATGGTGATACTCAAATCTAGCAGTGAACTAGGAAACAAGCTGTATAAAAGACAAATGAGATCCTAAAATGTATTTCACTTGCAAGACACTGTTGACACTTGATCTGAAATTTTAAATACCATTCTGGACTTCCTAGTTCAAGAAAATTAAACAGAAATTGGCATAGATGCAGAGAAATGTAGGCAAGAGAATGAGAGGCTTATCTTGCTAAGAAAAGGTGTTATATGGCCTTAGCCTTAGGTTAAGAAAGCAGACAAGTCCTATATGGAAGCACAATGGTCATGAGATAAGAAATATTTGAGCCAAAGTCAACATCAGCAGCAGAAGGAATGGTTATTAATAACTCAGGTACACACCTCACCAGAAAATTAAATAAATGTACATAATCATAGCAATAATCAAATTCTGAAATAGCCTTTCAAGCAGTTGATCCAAAACCCCTAATCTTGTTCAAGTTGAAATTATGAAAGTTTAGTAAACAGTTTATTTGGTGTGATTCTTTTCAATAGAAGCCGGTTGGACTTCATAGAATCATAGAATCAGAGAATATGCTGAGTTGGAACAGAGCCATCAGGATCATCGAGTTCAACTCCTGGCCCTGTACAGGACACCCCAAGAGTCACACCATGTGCCCAAAAGTATTGTCCAAATGCTTCCTGAACTCTGTCAGGGGTGGTCCTGTAACCACTTCCTTGGGAAGTCTGTTCCAGTGCCCAGCCACCCTCTGGGTGAGAAACCTTCTCCTGATATCCAACCTAAACCTCTCCTGACTCAGCTTCCTGCCATTTCCTTGAGTCCTGTCACTGGTCGCATTGAAGTACTTTCAGCCTTAACATTCCTGTTGCAACTGAAATACCTTCTTAAATCTGCTTTTCAGTTAGCTTTCCAATCCCTTCAAATACTTTTTATAAACTCATAGGATTATTTCTATCCTTTGCAATGGTATTAATAGCAAGTCAATGGTTATTTCCATCTACCTCTTCATCAGTGTCTTAATGATGATTAAATATACCTGCATTACATTATGCACTGTCATTACTGTTCAGACTAGAGTTTTCTTTCCTGCTGCAACAATTTGACTAAAAAAATGAAAATAATTGAAAAATTGAGAAGTAAGTTCTTTCCATGTCTACCATTTTTGGGAGTACCATGGAAAATCTGCTGTTATTTAGAAGCTTCAGTTTATATATGAATAGAAGGACAGCCTCTCAAAGTCCACAGATTTCCTTTATACAAATAAAGGCATAAGAGTAGCTAAAACCATGGCACCATTTAGAAGGGAATAAATAGATGTGAGCTGCTGCTGACACACAATAGTTATCAATTAGTTCCTCTGACACACAGAAAGGAATTGTACATTTTTTTTCTTGAAGTCCAGAGTGAACTCTCCATCTGTGGACTGTGAGATAATATTGTATGAAGGTTCTGATTTGTAAACTTATTTTATCTTTTTTAGATCTGTTTTTCCTCAGAATAGTATATTTTGAATTGCTAGTCACATCTTTACAATTTTTGAAGTGCCATTTTTATTTAAGAAATGGTTTCTTAGTCACCAAACCATACCTATGGAATATGGAGATAATTTTATAAAACAATCTTTGAATAAGTGGATAATACAGTACTTGAGAACTTCTGCAGTCAAATTTATTAACAAATCTTTCACAAATAGTACTGCCATTGAAAAAATGATGTTTCTGTAGATTTTTGCATTATACATTAAGAATATTTGCTGGCAGAAGTTGCTAGTGGGCAAGGGATAGACAGTCATTAACCGTTAGCTATGCCCTCTACTGAAAACTTGTCAAGAACTGTAACAGTACCTATGTGTCATTAAGAGTCATTATGTCATATCCTAAATTACCTGTAATGTTAAGTGAGGCTAGGAAGGTCATTCTGCAGAGAAATAGACTCATGCTCCTGTATGTGTGTTATCTTGATGCTAGTTTGAATGTATCTGTTTGACACTTTTAGCTAAACATTCGAACACAACTGTTTTCCAGTAAACACACCTTTTGTTCTCTCCTGTTAAGATACTAAATAAAGATTTATTGATTTGAAGAAAATATCACAGGCTCAGAAGACATAAATGAGTATCATGATTGAAAATCTATTCTGTCACTTGGGGTTGCTTGTATTTTTAGCTTTGGGAGGACAGCCAGAAGGTAGTGCAAAGCCTGACCTTTACTCCTCAATAATCAGACCTATATATAGTATTTAACTGGACATGCCTTCATAAAAGAGCTTCAGGTCCTTGGTCTCCTTGTTCTTATTAAACAAAAAAGTTGCAGATGTGGAAAAGCTTACTTTGCTCGCAAGTAGATCTAAAAGGAATCCACTCCTCATCTTATATTCCATACATTTCTTGGATTTAGGAAGAAGTCATCTTCCTTAAGTGCCTATTTTTCTGCTTCTCCCCAAATGGTATATGCCTGCTTGGGTGTATACTTTTTTGCATATTCTCTACAGTAAGTGAATACCACTCTCCTTCAGCTATGCAGCATTGTTCTAATTGAGAAAGGCAAGAAGCATTAATCATCAAAAAGGCTCCAAACATATTTGCTTTCATAGATTTAGTACATCATAAGCAGCAACATATACTTGCCTCTAGGGCTGACTTGACCTATGTGCCAAGCTTGCTTGCTGTAAATGTGCCATACCTCCATAACTGTTTAAAAGCTTAGAAGGAAGAGAAACAAAGCTCTATGGTAAGAGTTAAGTACAAATTTTCACTTTCCTATCAGTAGCTTCATCACCTGGTTATAATTTTGTGACAGTCTTTAAAACTTTTAACAGTGAATCAGCACAGAATGTATTTGCTTTAAAAGTATTGCAAAATTTTCTGGATAAAATCACCTATCTTAAATCATTGCTCTTTCATCCAGTATTTTGACTGTAATTTGACAGAGAAGAAGCTGAAGATAGTCCTGAGCCAGGTTTTGGATCCAGAGTTATAAATTTAGACAAAATAAATTATAAGATTATTTAATTAATTACAAATTAGGAATAAACTCTTGTTATCTTTCAAAGGCTCAAAAAAAATTACAAATCTGAATTTTGTTGTGATTGGATATTTTACAAGAATAAAGCCATATTTACAGTACACAGAGCAGCTGCAGTTGCTCACGTATATTTACCTGTGAAAAATATAAGGAAGTGGAAAATACAGACTTGCCTACTAAAACGACTTCCTCTGTCTTCTGAAAATGCTTCTCTTGTCAAAGCAAAATATCTTTTATTAGAAAAGACGTTACTTGAAAATAAGATAGGCAGACACTACACTTTCCTGACCCTGTACACAAAAGAATTTTGCATTTCCATTAAAAATATATGGCTTGTGGGACTCAGCTGACAAGCATGGCTGTCTTCAAAGCCTGAGGATTTGCCTCTATGGCCAAGGTGGTTTATGTGTTCTTTGGCAGCTCCTTGCTTTGTTAATAATTTATTGTAGTTCTCAAGTGGTTTCAGTCAGCTTCAGTACAGACTTCCAATTATACCTTAAGGAGAATCATGTAACAATTATGGCCAGATTCTAGCCCAGTTTGAATTGAAAACACTTACAGGTGATTAAACATTCTCATGATCTAATCACATGCAGATTTGTTTTCAAAGAAATTTCTGTCCAATCATCTTGAAATTTCCACGGCAAATTAATATTAGTATATATGAAAACATTATTTAAACAATTGGACTAACATAAAACATGGTTTATGGCAAGATCCAGACCCCAGCTCCTCCAAGAGACAGTGATACCTTAATCAAAAATGTCTGTTTCCTGAAGATCAGTAGAGATGTGTCTGACTACTCTGATAACAGGAATATTCAGTTACACACTTCCCTAAAGAATCTTATTTTTAAAATGAAATTTGCTTTAAGGTTTTCCCAAGATTCCTAAAGGACATATCAAGGACTTAACAGGATTCTTTGTTTTAGTTACAGATTGTCCAGCAATGCTGTAGACAAGCTTGGGCAAATAATTCTAACCAAATTTTTCATAATTCTGACTTTATTTAAAACCAGTCCAAATTGCTAAGGAAATATTTATCCCAGAAAGCTTCAGTAGGTCTTGTTCATGAAGGAATCAGGTGTCTAAGTTTTCTGGAGTTTAAAATCTATTTGTACTATCTGTTGTATTCCCATTTATACCTTGAAAAGACATTAATAGAGATCCAGTTATGCTTTCTATGTATTTGACCAATAAGGTCAAAAATAGACTATGCAGGATAGAAAATACAAAATTCTGGCTTCATTTGGGTAAGGAGACATTTTGATGCTTCTATCAGTGGGACCAGATTTCTCTTTGCAATACTGCTAGCCTTTTAAAATATTTTTTTAAATTTCATCTTGGTTTCTCATGTCATTCTCTTCTTTATGGCTAAAGTGGGAGAATTAAAAAAGACCCAGTACTAAATGCCTTCTGGTAGTCTTTGAAAAGTTGATGAGTATGTAAAAACAAATATCTGGTGGTTTAGTAATGTAAAACATAATGAAATGTGAGTAAAATTAAACGAAAAGTAGAATGTTGAATTAAGGTTTTCTTCAATAATAAATTTTCATGAAAACAGTTATTAGGAAATATCTGAGTTCAAAAGAAAGTCTTGTGTCTGCTTTCTATGAAATCCAGCTGCAGTGAAGTGATTCAAAATGAACAAGTCAGAAATTCAGAATTACTACAAAAATTCAGTCAAGTGTATATGCATCAGCAACATCGCAGCACAAAAGACACATTCAGAATTAAATGTCTGCTTTAAACTTCAAAACATAGTTTCTCATCTGGATTCAGTTGATCATATCTGTAATAGGCAACACAGACCTAAGTAGTATATGAAGCCCCCATGCACTAAGTAGTATGGAAAACCAGCTGTGTGTTCAAAGTCAAATGTGCAATCAGTTATATTTGCTCTTGGAATGGTGTATTCATGTGTTTTATTTTGAATTAATGGAGGTTGAGTACTCACCTGGCTTTTATGATACTCAAAAATTTCTTGTACAAGAGGAAAGCTATAGTTTCCCTTCTAATCTGATTTATTTCCTGCCAGCTACAAGAGCTTAAAAAATTTTGTGGCTGAGGACTGCCCTCAAGAACTCATGATGTAATACTATACCAGGATGCATACAAGAGAGATGCAGAAATAGAGACCATGAGGAAAATAGTCTGAAATAGTAATAAAACAACAGTCAACAGTTCCGTCTGTCCCACTGTATGCATAGCAAGAGTCATAGTCTTCAGGAATATAATAGTTTATATCATTTTTTTATCATATTGGGGCAGAGCAAGCAGACCCCTTGAGTTCTGGGGACTGACACTAAGATATCAGAGGTACAATTTCTCCTGGAGGGTCTCTTTAGGAATGTAGCCTCAGTATGTTCTTGATTGATCAAGAGTATGCTCAAGATTATTTTAATGTCTGTTTATAAATACATTCCTACTCTGGCCATTATGCAATGGTCATATGCAAGTCAGTCTTGAGTTAAATTTTCTACTTTTTCCATTAAAAAAATAGCATTACATCCTCAGAGACTCTGATCCCCTATAGACTTCTAATTTTTTTGGAAGTATTATACAAAATGTAGAATTTTTTCCTGCTATGTGATGTATTAATATTCTTGTTTCACTGTTTATATGCAGTAAACAGTCTAAATTCTTCATCATAGAAAGAAATAATTTGCAATTGGATGTGCTTTTATAGTTCCAGAAAAGAAAAAAAAAAAAAGTTATAGCTCTTCCAACTGCATTCTATCTTGGTGGTAGAAAAGACACCATTACACAGTAGTGACCTTTCTGACTACAAAAGAGAATGAAAAGGATTAGTCAAACATGACAAATGCACATTCTGAAAATAGTCATAGAACATTATTCATAATTGTGAATTAAGACTAGATGTAAAAGACAAGGCATTCAGACACTGTTAATGTATCTTGTCACCTTAAAAAGACAACACTATGAGCAAGGAAATGTTAAATAACAAAGATGATGCCCTCAGTTTCCAAGTTAGCTCTGTGAACTACAATTTTAATTCACTTTAGTCTTCTTAAATGGGGAAATTTGTGACTGAAGAAAAAGAGATGATACTTTTAAATCCCAGCATCCTGATTTTATTTTTGAAGATATTTTTATAATTGCTGTTTATATTATATTTGGTTGTGACAGTCTGGCAGAGAATCAGCCTAATACAAAGATCTATTTAGATATGTATGCAGCATTTTAGCACATCAAGCACAGCTCATGTTTTTTAACTTTATTTGTCATAGTTCAATACCTCTTTGACATGCATTAAAGACATCATCATAGATTTAAAAATGTTTTGACAAATCTTGTCTGTATGCACTTTATGGTAACTTGAATGCAAAGCCATTTTGGCATTGTTTCCCAATTGACTATAGTGCAAATTCTTCAAAATTTTACTCTGGAACATGAAAAACCTACTCCACCAAAGGCAATTGCAGTAATAAATACCAGATTTTATTAGTTAATTTCTATTCAGCTCTACTGCCTCAAATCTGACAACCTGCTTTGTCCTTCAGGAAAACAAACCCATTATGCCACTTTACTGTATGTGTGATAAATTAGATAATATTAAAAAGCTGCTCAAAATTAATGCTTACAATGGACTTACCTATTTTTTTTGTGTTAATAGTTAGCATTGGATGTGTTTTTCAATCATAGCTCATCTGAGTTAGCTTAATCTGATGGAATATGATTAATCAATATTCAGACTGATAAATCTGGTGTTCTCTGTGCTGTAATCTAGGACGATCTTTAGCTTTTGTGTAGTTGTCTGCAATATTTTCCCTTTTTTGCAATGTGTTCTTGGATGAATGATGGCATTTAAATTATCTCTGGCCTCTGTGTCAATACTTGCTGAAGTAATTTGGATTAGTTTACTCTCCTGGCTATTACTTTATACTTCTGTGGATTTAGGAATCACATAATCACATAATTTACAGTCAGGATGCATTGTAAAAGAAAAAAAAGTCTTATGAGCCTAGGAAGCAGAGGCTCAACCATTCTTTTCAATCCTACTCAACTGTATAGATCTCTGTTCTTCAAACTTTGGAAATTACATTGGACAGGAAAAAGTTTTCAAAATTTTCTTATAGATAAATTAGCTTCAAAGGGCTCATATAAAAATAAATAATATTTCTAATTATTAAATCCCATGAATGCTTTGTAAATAAGGGATCCATTCAACTGGGGTTATATCAGGTACCTTGTCAGAGTTCAGCTAAAGGTGGGTTTGTATTGAAAGTTAGGCAAAAGCAACTGATACAGATACGTGAGTGCATGTGCTGGCTTTGAATTCTAACAGAGACCTTCTGTCATTAGGTTCTGTTTTACCTAAGTCATAATGATAATCCATAGTACCTATCCTGTCTGGAACTGGAGATGATTAAATACAAATGTTGGAATAGATTTAGTTCATAGGCATAATAGAAATTCAGTGTGATAATATTTTGCAATAGGCTTGTATAACTTACCAAGCCTCTCTGTTGACTCTGTACCACTGGCACCAGCTCTTTGTACTTAAAGGGTGAACATACCACATTCAAAGACAATAAAAGAAGCTTCCATTTTCTTTAACTAGTGTGAAACTGAGGCAACAAGATAAAGTATTTCATGTTTTGTATGTAAATACACTGATGTAGATAACTACTCACTATTTCCTATTTTGAATGAAATAGAGGCAGTTTTATGTAATTAAGATGCTTAAGTTAGCATAAATAAATTTAAGACAGATTTGGAAGGGCCTCTTGCATCACCATTGCAACTTGCTGGCCCTGCAGGAAGTCATGCGCTATTCTTCTTTTTATTGCTTATGTTCATCTTTGCAAGTTGGGTTCCAGACTTCATTGACAAAAGTGCGTTGCAGTTTTATTTCTGCAACAAAAAATATACATGGAGAATATTACGCTTTATGCCTGCTCCCCCTTAAATTAAGGAAAAAAGAATACAAAAAGTATAAATTAATTAACACAATTAACTGTGTCCTTGGCCAAAGTTTTCTATATACAGTTCCTTTGTGTCCATTATTTGAAAGATTTAATGCAATGCTGATTGCAGGAATGTGCTGTGTATTCAGGTATTTCATCACAATGGAAGTTTGGATGATCATGAGAAATCCAGGAAAAGCATTTAATTCAATAGCATTTCAAAGCTTGCACTGCTTCAGAGCCAAGTCTGAGATGCTAAACCTTTTTATCGACAAGAATATTACTATGAATCACAAGTGATGATCATTAATTAGAAAATAATCCGAGAGTAACTGTATTTATATTCCCTTGATACACATTTAAAATCTGAATAAAATGTTTTCTTACGAGTACTGGTTTTTTTTTTTAAATTCAACTTCAAGTCACCTTTCACTCACGCATTTAATCACCAAATCCTTTAGATAAAGATTAGCTTATGTAGCTGGTTGATCAATGTTAGTTGCCTGAATCACTGAGGTTACTGCTCTGCTAAAATTCTTGGCTAAACCCCAGGATATTTTATTTCAAGCTTAACAAGTTGTATTTTAATAACCACCTTGTTCAGCCTTGCAGTCTATGTGCAGATGAAATATTGATAATGAGAAAGGAGTAATTTTATGAAACATTTTTTTAAGGCATATGGACTGCAGAGTCGTAGGTTTATGGACTAGTGAATCACAGGGCCAGGACCTGTTGCATACTTAAAACAGAATCAGTTTCATTTTCTAAACGATTTTGTGCACAAAAGACTTTTCTTTTTCCAGCTACAGTAGTTGTTCTAATACATGGTATTTCCTTTCCATGCTTTCCAAGCAAACCGTGATTTGCTTGTATCTTTAGGTGAAGTTTCTGTGACAAAAATTGTATTAGTCATTCCTGAAACATGTTTTTTTAGCCAGCCCCTTTGCAAAAATTCCTAGCACCTTACTCTCTGCTCTATTTATTCAGGGAGTCAACTGAACCAACACCAATTTCTGGCAGGTAGAAAATAGTTTTGAAATAATCTCTCAACTAGACTAAGTGGGAGAAGTGTTTGCAGTAATTGCTTGAATTTCCTTCAGACTTAGGGACATTCCACTGATTGGAGGGGCTTTTTAAGCCACCCCTAAGGTTTACTTGACTTCCTGTAAGTAGTGGTACAGCTTCCTGAAATATTCTTTTACTCCAGGCATATGTTCAGGATTAGTAACTGAAAGGTTGTTGTCATGGGAACCACTAAGAAGACTTTTTGTTGTCCAGAGTTATCCCAAATAAAGGAAAATAACATGGATAAATTCTGAAATGTAGTTCTCATTAGAATTCAGGAAGATCCTTGCTCCAGTGGGGAAATACATGTGAAAGAAAAGATGTGCTGCAGTGTAAAACTCCCTCCAGTCATGCTGAAATGCTGAAGAAAAGAGTTTTTGCTAAGGATCTAAAGCTCATAGAAAAAACATAATAAAGTTCAACAATGGGAGATTGTGTTTGTACAGCAGAAGCTTAAGAGCTGATGCATATGGTGTCTGGGCAAGTGTCCTACAGAGCCAGCTGAGTGTTCTGCTTTTACCTACCACTGCGGGCTTCCCATTTGTTTCTTAAAGTTACAGCACTTTTGCTGGTGGAAATTGCCTTTTGCTTTTGGCTAAATAAACAGACCTGAACAGATGGAGCATGACAAAAGCAAAGCAATGTCATTGTCTAATTTATCTCTGCTTATGGAACTCTTATGTACAGTCAGTCATGGCTCCACACAGGGGGTCTCTTTGCTATTAATTCATAAGCAAAAGACCCATGGAAGCCAATCAGCACTGGCTGAGTAACTAATGAATACCAGGGAAAGTAAGGTAGAAATATTTAGTAACAGTGGAGGGAGTAGCAGGGGTCAGAGAGGTTCTGAGTACATGATTTATTTTTTGTGTTTCTTCTGGCTTACATTTTGGTTAGCTGAAAAGGATCTGGTATAGACAAACATATGCATAAACTATAAAAGGATTGTTGAACGGGTAAAGCATTTAAAAATGTAACTATTTAAAACACTTAAATGCTACTTTCTGACCAATATCTGGACATGAAGCTATCAAATTAAATAACCCACCTTTTTTTTTTCCTTTTTTAACTTTTTTTTTTTTTTAAACCCATGTGGAATGTTTATTCAAAAAAATTTAAAAAGTTATGGAACTTCCTACTTTTATTTCTGCCTCAAAAATGTTCCCTTTTTTTTTAAACACTTCCTCTTTATACTTCTACTATCTAGATTTTGGAATTGGAATAGAAATCTGTTTCTCAGCTTGTCATCTCAGTTGATATCACAGTAAATCTAGCAAGAAACATCAATTCCCTTTTTTTTTTTAGTATGTGAACTTCTGATTTTATCTTTCTTTTAGTTTTATGTTTTGGAAGATGCACGTTTAACTCTTTAATATTGACAAGTAAATTATCTCTAAATTAACAGATGATGAACTACTTGTTTAGCCTATTGAATAATTCTTATTTCTCATGAGTGAATGATGTTGTATAGTATTACTTTCTTCCCTTCCTGCTTAAATGAAATTAATCATTAGCTTTAGAAAATAATGAATTACAAACAGCAAATAGAGATTAATGAACAATGAATAATATTGTGTTCTTATCTGAAACCAAATATCAGTACTGGCTTATACTAATGCAACTATTTGTAGAAAACAAAAATTTTCCAAATGTTAGTTGGGAATAAAGCAAGTTTGCTTATTATAATAGCAATATATAATAAAAAGCCCACTCTTATGATTCCATGTATGTTTGAGTGGTACTTCTGGTTAATCACTCCCTTTGAAGAATGATTATGATCATCCTTAAAGGATTATAATAAATAAATAAATAAATAATAAACACAGCACTGTTTCAGGTGCTTAGCTACTCAGCCAGATATCACTTCTGTGCAAATAGCAATCTTTTCTGAATCACATAGTATGATAAATATATTCACTCTGCCATACTATTTAGATGGATAAGGGGAATAAATGGACAAATGACTATAAAAATAATTTTCACATTGCAAAAAATGTCAGTTTTGGTTTTATTCTGTCACAGTTTCCATTCTGTGAACTTTAAATATACCTTTAAAATTCCTTTTAGATACAAGACTGGAATTTTGCACTTTACATATTAACATTAAAAACCCCCTCTTTGTTCTTTCTGAAATATATAGTAAAGTACCTATCATTTCAGATGCAGATATTAACACAGAGCATTTTTTTTTTTCAGTGATATTTCTTATCCTACAAATTTGAGCCCTGTTTTAACTCACTGCAAACACTTTTCCCACTTCTGATAAAATGCTCTGCCATGGACACTTTGGATGCAATAACTCAAATAATGTGATAATAGGGGTGAGTTTGTATTTTGTTATTAAGTATGGGTAAATAATATTATTTCACTGTATTTTGACTTACTCATAAAGCATAAATACTAACTCTTGCAGGAAACCTAAAATGGTTCCCTTCTTACTGTCTAACACTGACCTACAACCATGATTTTTACCCAGTGTTGGGAAAACTTATAATTAAAAAGGGATTGTTTTAACCATCTGCTTTACTGTGTGTGGATGGGGACACTGAGGCGAAAGTGCTGGTTCAGGTTGCATTATTCCTTCTGAAATTATGAAGGAAAATACTGAAAGATTACTGAATGTTAAATAGGAGAAATGTGTACCTTAATCATAACAGATGCCCATGTGTTTTATACAGCACAAGCAAGAGTCCAGGACTATAGGAACTGATACATATTGTACTGGTGTTTCCCCATGGAACTACCACTACTAAAAGTGCCTTACGTACTATGGAAAAAGCCATTAAAATCAGCCATTAAAAAATGAAATGTTTCTTTATAAATTGAAATTTATAAAGAAACATTTCATTCCTTGCTCTGTTACAAACCACATTACCATCTTTTAGTGAAAATTGGAGATTTCTAAGTGCAGATATGGTCAGTAATGACTGTGTATTCAAAAGATGATTGGGTGTTAGCAGCTAAACTAACAAAAGACTTTGAGTGTAAATCTATATTAAGAGTCACATTGCTAACAAACCAGATGTTAAAAACAGTGTTTACAAAGGGCTACCCATGTTTGTTCTAGTACAGTTCTCTGTAAGAAGTGCTAGGAAATTCTTGGTTTTGGTGGTGAAATTAGTGTTTATTCAACATAATACCAGACCAGGAAATTATCCATGCCCAGGATATAAACAGAGAATTAGGATTAGGAATGTATGCTTGATCTGAATGTTATATAGTAAAAATTATTGCATTTAATTTAAACTCTTAGTAGTTTTTTATCTATGTAAATTTTTAAAAATTTTTGGCTAAATATAAAAAAATATGTTTTTGACAATTTGATTACATGATGTTATAGTAAGATTAAATATCCATTGTTACACCTTCTATAAGAACCACATAAAACAGTAGATTGTTTATTATTTCTTTTAAGTTTTCTACAAGCATTAACTGCTTAATCTTCATGCTGCTTTAACTAGCATTTTTAGCTGAAATTCCTGCCCTGGATAACCCCAAATCGCTGCAGATTCTATTGTAATTTTTAGACTTTAATTCAGCCCCGAACACTTAGTTTGGAAAGTGTTAATTCCAATTTCTACCAGCCCGTTCAAGCATCTGAATGTGATTTACACTTTCTTGGATATAAAGATACATCTATATTGATCTGATACTTAATTTTTAGCATCACCTTTCCTGATCTAATGAGTGCAACCAAATAGCTCCTGAATGGGTTCCTGGCTCTGCCTTTTTCTTTGTCATGATATCATCAGTGGGAGCTGTGAGTTAAGCCTAGGGGTTTTTTGTTTGTTTTTATTTGAGTAAAATGCATCTACTCTCTTTTCCTTCTTTTTGGGGATACATCCTCTCTGGCCTTTTAGCTGCTACTATATATTGACAAACATATTCTGCTTTGCTATGTTTGGCCAAAAGACTATATCTGGTTTTATCAGCTGCTGAACATTTGGTCCATTCTAGTTCTATTGCAGGTTCTGCCTTGTTTCTGAGTCTGCAGATCCTGTCCTGCGCCTATGTATTTCAGAAATGTATGGACTTTCGTGACTTTACCAACAAATTGAAAGTATTTGCAATGGTTCCCTTATGCTCAGTAACACTCAAAGCTTGGCTGTCAGGCTATGAGACAAAATCCAGCTACACAGAGGCAGTCAATGCCAAGTGGAAAGCCCTGGCTGGCAAAATCCAGAGCATGCCTTGCAGAGTGTTCAGAAACTTAATCCTATTTCCATAAGAGCATGTCACAGTGTTCACCACTCTCTGTATGTATTCTTGACAGATAGCTGGCTTGTCAGCTGATTTGGTTATGATTTGAAGAGAGAAAGAAATACAGTCCTTAAAGTGGATATGCACCAACCAGAGGTATGTAACCACAGCCTCTGTGTTCTTCACTGTTTAATTCCTCACTCCAGTTACACTGCACAGGGACTCTCAGAGTATCTGCAGACATGTAGACAGTTTCACATGTGGGATCTGGAAGTGCTGGAACCACTAAGTCATGCATATGTCTAGGGAAACATTATTTTTCTAGCATTTTTAAATATTCAATGCATCAATTTCTTGATAAGTAAATCATAATAATGGCATTATTATCAATGGTGGTAGTCTGACTTATACTAGCAGAGCTCCTGATTAAATAAAGATTTCCATTTAGGAATGACAATAAGGGATAGAACTTTGTCTGTGCCTGAAGTCCTCTTTCTCTTAGTGAAGATTCAGTGACTCCAAAATGTATTTGCCTCGTGTCAAAATAAAATGTTTATGCTGCACATACTGAACTTGATTTACCATTGGCTACAGAAAAATTCTAAAATATTCACTGCAAATAAGTTTGTTATCACTTCTATTTGTGCTTAAATTTCCTGTATTTTATTTCTTTTCTGATTTTCTTCTGCTGTTTTGCTGAGAGCATTGACTGAATTAAATGCTCCAATGAAGTGTGGAAAATTTCACCTGGATCATACTGTCAGCTCATAAGATATCTGTTGCATCTGCTGCTTGGTGTCTGTCACTTGCAAATCCACTTGTATATTGAAGGCTGCTGTCTCCTCTGTCACTCAAACATTCTGTTTGCTCAGCCTTCAGTTAATTTTCCTGATCTTCATGATACCATACATCACTAAGTCTTGCATTCCACCTTCATAATACCTAGCTCATCCATGTTTGCTTTGTGTACATCTTTACCTTTCAGTATCATATCTAAATTATACATCTTTTAAAGACTATTAAAGTGCTTCAGAGCTGTTGCATATATGACAAAAGTTGGCAATAATTTTGGTATCTAGGATACTACAACGTTGAAGAGAAGTAGACAAAAATTTCTATAGGGCAAGGTTTCTGTTTTCTTTACAGAAAAAGCATAATTATATTAGCTGAGCACTAGCTTTTTCATGTCCTCTCCCACTTTTACTCTGTGCAGTCAGTGGTAATAGATTTTATAATTTTTTCCTTGTAGATCAGAGCTACTGTTCTTATCACATTTTATTTGAAATTATTTAAAATTGGTATGTACAAGGAAAAAATGAGGTATTTCTGTTTTCAGTCTGTAACATTTTTTAATAATTAAAGCTTTCCTTAAAGGCTTTAAAAGGAAGACAACCAGATCAACATACATTTGTTTGACTATATGGAGGCTATTAAATTCTTTTTGGTTTTGCTGTATTTCTATTTCTTTAATGCATTACTAAGGTTTTTTCTTTTGTCTCATAATACTCACATTTTCAATTTGCTCACTTTGCTTCTGACCTCAAGGTGCTTGCTATGAACCTGACCTATTGCAGTAGATGCAAAGTGTATTTTTCGCATGAAATGCTCCTCTAGGGTTTCTAATTACAGTTTAAGAATTTTGGATATTCCTCAGGACCTTCTGATCTTAGGAAGTCTTAAAAGTGCTTCCAAAGCATTATTTAAATAGACTGAATGACTAGAGATTACAAAAAGTATCATTTTTTGAGTTTTTACATGCACATGTACATGTTGTTGACATACAGGTAATACAAAAGCTACAATAATGAGCTGAGGTATTTGACAGTATAAATATTAGAGCAGACTATTGACTACTGAGTGTAACAGGTGAAAACATATTTTAATAGCAACCTTGTGTAGTCAGCCATGGAAGAGCTTAGCTGTCATGGAAAATTAAGCTAAGCCCTGAAATCTCTCTGACTAAGGAGGTGTATAAAGCTTGTATTGAACACCTGCTGGCAGAGATTTAAATATTCACCATAAATTTGGTATCTGTAGTCACAGATAGATCTTTGATTACTTATTGTATGACAAAGCTGATACAAGTTTATAGTTAGACTGTCTTTTGTAGGTATTTGATATGACTGCTTTAAAAGACCTGGTTCTGCAGACACCTGCAGAAGATTAGTCCTACTGAAATCAAAGAGGAAATCTGTATGAGCAGTAAGAAGATGACATGTTTGAGGCCTGAACCTAGATGAAAAATACTCTGTGAGAAAACAACAGACTCATTTTTCTACTTTGTACATTTTAGTTAAACTATTTATAGTAAGATGGGACACTAGTGGAATGCTGAGATAAGAAATATTTGATTAAAAGAAAAAATAGTGGTAATAATATTTTTTTTTATTTTAGTGAAGTATTGTCTTTTGTATAGTTTTCATCTCTTTCAATCATGGAAAGAGTGGAAGTCTTAGAATTTTAAACGTTATCAAATAGGAAATTTAAGACCAGTGATTCCTGTAAAATATATTTCATTAGGCAGCCATTAAGTCTCAGGTAGTATCACTGTCTCCAAATACTTTGGCTCTTTACAGTTGGAAGCATGTATTTTTCATCCTTCTCATGGCATATACACAATACATGCACTTTTATTCACAGGAAGTTATATAAATATTAAAGCTTTATGCAAATACAGCATTTAATACCTACACAGTGCCTGCTGGTGTCTTAAGAAGTCACAGCAGCTACAGACTTTCCACCTGATACAAAAAGATAAAGGATGGGTGCTATGGAGAAAATTAGTTTGTCATATTTTGGGAGTTTCTGTTTCAATATATCCACTTTCCAGCCCACAAATTTTCCATGTGTAAATAATAGGGATTAAGAGGACTTGGAATCTGGACTGGAAAAAGGACTGGGTTCAGTGTTTGTCTGGAAGGTCATCTGTTAGCTCCACCCCCTAAAGGATTTACAAAGAAAAAGATAAATACACTTTGAAACATTCAGGTTCATCTCTATAATGTGGCTTCCCTCGCAGATCTGTGCTGCTGTGGAGGTGCACAGCCTCTATGGATACAGCCCTAACAGTTCTCTGGTTCCCTTGAGATTTGAAGAGCTTTATCATCAGAGGACTGGACTGGCTGTTAGTATCCAAGTAGGGAATTCAAGAAAGCTGCCAAGTGAGCTATTAGCTGACAAATGAATGACAGTATATATGAAGTAGAGTTCATGTTTCTGGATGATGGAAATTTCATTAGAGTCTATTTCCACTATCAATTATTAAATAAATTCACTGGAGTCTTTTCCTTTCTTGCCTTACTGAAGACAAATATACTCTGAGGAAGTGTATGCTAACCCTGGTTATGCATGAGCAGATTTGGAAATAAGAGGTATTATATCCCTTTTGTGCCAAGGGTATTTCCTGGAGTACCTCACTAAAATTATGTGTCAGATGCTTATGCTTTTCAGGAATGAACTGATTTCAAAGGAGTGCAGAACTGTATTAAACATACAAAGAAGAGTTGGAAAATGGATAGCAGGGAGTAGTGAATTTTTAAACCCTCAGGCAGACATCTGGAAAAATTGCAACTGAGTAAAGAGTGTAAAATTGGGGATTTAAAAAATGTATCAGTCTCTGATAGTAGGTGTTCCAACAATTTATCTGCATAATTTGAAAGGAGAATATTAACACTAACATAAACTTTCAGATACTTTCTGTGTAATACTTAGAACCTATGTCCTTTATGTTCTATCTTCCTTTAGCTTGATCCATACACAGACTTCAAAACAGCCTTGTTCTGAATGAAAATGTATCCTCAACTGAAATACGCAAACCTACACATTTTTTAGTTGGAATAAGTCACTATTTTCAAAGATAGCTCACATTTTTATTTTCTCATTGAGGCTGGTCATTCTGTTTCTTATTTTTCTGGGGTTTTTTTGGGGGTTTTTTGAGGTTTTTTGTTTTTTGGGGGTTTTTTTGAGGGTTTTTTTGCAGTACACTTGTTTGAATATGGAGAGAACTGTATAGCTGATGTAACTGTAAAAAAAAAAACAGCTGTGAAAGAAAGAAAAGTTGCCCTAGGATTGAGCCCATTGCTTGCTGTGATGGCAAGAATCTAATCTCAAAGTTGTGATTTGTGCATGACCCATGCTGTTCTTTACAACACTGTAAAGCTAAACAGAACGTTTTCTCATAAATAGTCTACAAAACAGCCTTGGTTTCCTCTAACAGAATAATAATAAGAGAACCTTCAAACAGTACTTGGGGAATAATATTCTCTTGGGAAGCATCAGTGTGGGTCTTTGGAAGGAGATAGAACCAGTCAGTTTTAGACCAACTTAATTTGTAATTACTGAGTAATAGTGTTGAGTAGGATTAAAATAAACTAGGCTGGATAGCTGCAGACTGTCCTCCACAAGATGTAGCTCAAAGCAATGAATTTCAAGTGTTTAGTAAGTTGGTACATTGCACAGAGTTTTAAATAGGAATACTGGCTAATTTCACTATGAGAATAAATCCATATAAGGATTCCAAACATTTACTGCTGACAGAATTTTTGTATTCTACAGGGAGATGGCATATGCATTAACCTTTACTAAAAAAACCCTGAAAAATATAGAGGATGTACAAGTCCCATTGTCTATAAAAGAAATCCCTAGGAATGTTTCAATAATTACAAGAAAAGACGAGAAGTTGAGAGGTTTCTCGTAATTTCTGTGCTCTTATGTGTTAATATATTAATACACTATACAAGCACGTAAGCCTTTACTCACTTGGGAGTTTTGCAAACTGAAGCTAAAGCCTTTGAGGCCTAGACACACTCTGGAAGACCAGCAAGCCAAGTACTGTGTGTGGCTAACAAACTAATCTTGAGACAAATCAGCCAATGCTACATCCACCAAACACGGCTGTCAGTCCACTAGAGCTGCCTCAATCGAGAGTACTATCAAGGCTTTTTCACTGCAGCCTGTGCCAGCTCATGTTCTAATTTGTTGTACTAAAAAAATCTCTCAAACTCCCTTGCTGCTAGTGATACTGCCCACTTTGTAGATCTGGGTCAATAAGATGCCAAATTGCTCTATGGGAGCCAGAGGAAAAAAAGATCAATCTAATCCCAAAAGACAGAAAGGCTGTTGCCAAAGGTCACTAATGCTACCAAGACTGTTGCTATTTGGGAATAGAGTTTTAAGAAACAATCTAGAAAAAAAGCCATAGATGGGAAATGTCCAGTTTGCTGTTCCTTCTCTGACATACTGAACATATGCTTATGTCAATAGATAACTTTCCTTGGTGACCTTTCCTTCCTCTCCCTCTCTCCTTAACATAACAATTGACTGAAACTTCTAGAAACCAGTGGAACTGGCTACATCAACTAGAACTAGGCATAGATTGATTTGGGATGAGGAGCTGAACACAGTTCTGCTCATACATTTGCTCTTGTGCTGGACTCCACTTTGTTCTGACATTCTGGACTGAAGGGTTAAAAGTTTGTATAACAGAGTGGGAAATCCTGTGACTGTAAAACCTTTTGAGCTGTCTGTGAAGTTGCAAAAAAATGTGTAGGTGATAGATGGAGATCTACATTTGCAAAAGCTCACCAGTCACACTGAGGATCTTTTCAGCAGGAAGAAACAGGGATGGGACTAGCATCTTAGGACTGCCCTCTATTGTAACATTCATCAAATATGTCAGTCTGAACTGTCTCAGCTTTTCTCCATAGTAGCTAGTGTAGGGCTCTGTTTTGGATTTGTGCTGGAAACTGTGTTAACAATGCAGGGATGTTTTTGTTCTTGCTGAGCACTGTTTACAGAGCATCCAGGCCTTTTCTGCTCCTCAGGTGGCCCCACCAGCAAGGAAGCTGGGGGTGCTCAGGGAGTTGGCAGGGGACCTATCTGGTACAGCTGATCCCAACTGACCATAAGGTTATTCAAGACCATGTGGCAGCAGGCTCAGCAATAAAACTAGGGGGCAGTTTAGCCAGGGGGCAACTGCTCAGGAACAGGCTGGGTATCAGTTGGATGGTGGTGAGAAATTGTTTTCATGTGCATGACTTGCCTTTCCTGGGTCTGTTTTCTCTCTTTCCTTCTCCTTTCAATTTATTATTATTGTTACTATTAATTATTTTTTTTTAATTTCAATTATTTAACTATTCATATCCTAACCCAATAGTTTTCTCATTTTTACCCTTCTAATTCTCTTCTCTCTATCCTGCTGCTGGGGAGAGAGAGTGAGCAGCTGTATGGTTCATAGTTGCCAGCTGGGTTTAAACCATGACACTTTGTCTTTTTGAAGAATTCCAGTGTAATCTTCAGGTAGTTTTCAATTTTATCATGAAATGAGCTGGGACCATGTTGAAGTTTTTTGATATATGGTGCTATAATGAATTGCTAAGATGATTTTAAGTTGTGATTAATAAATGTGGCAGAGATCTCTGGTCTTATATCTTTAACTGCAAAAATCAAATCCCTGTTTTCCAAGTGGGTAAAGGCTTATATTTAGTAATAAAATCCTGTCTACCATTAATCAGTTTACAGTCTCATTATACATCCACTATTCAATTTTCTCAATAACACTACCCATTGAAAGATTATTTTGGGGTGCTAGAAATTTGTCTTTATCTCACATCTCTTTTATTGGCTGGAAAATGACAAGGATCAGACATTTCGTGACTGTAATCACATCTGAAGTCAATGGGAACATTTTAGCTGATTTGGCTGGATGTTAATTATCCTGCTTCTTCTCCCATTTCATCATTATATATTACACATTGTTAGTATGTTGATGTGACTTAGCAGAGCAAGATTGTCATCCATCACATCTGTTCTGTTCTGGATTTATCCTCTATCCATGCTTCTCTGAGTAAAGTGTCTGTATTGGAAGAAATGTGCATTGGTTATTTTCTATGGTTTTACATAAGGAAATTGAGGAAAATCATGTTCTCAAGCCACTCTAGGAGAAAGATACTATCACTGCCAAGTGAACAGAGCACTCAGATGAAGGAAAATGGAGTAACTGCTCAAGGAAAATGACTTATAATTGAGCTAGTCTGTATACTCTTTTTGGAACTTAGTATTTTTTTTTAAAAATAATCATTGTTACTTTCAGACCCTTGGTTAACCGTAACTGCTTATGAAAAAGCTGAATTCTGAGCTTGTCTTAACAGGCTATTACCCATTCAAGAAAATAAGGTGATACAGACCAAAATAATGTTAACTGTACTTTTGATACAATTGGGTTCAGTTTATAATGAAGGTGACTGCAGGAATGGTCTGCTCTGTTACATCAAACCATGTATGCACCAAGTGAAAACAGGAGAGTGTTCACTTAGCCACTTACCAAAGTAGTTGGTGTTTTCTATAACCAAGCAACATACTCAGTTTCTACTTTCATTTTTACTTCTCCAATCACTTATGGATTAGAAAATTGTGAATGACTTATATTCCCTTTGTAAAATGAGAAGTGTTCAAAAGAACTAGAAAATTAGACTATAAGACTTTTGTCTCCTTTTAAACAGCATGTCAGATGAAAAGTCTGGCAAAGTTATGTTTTGACAGGGAGGATTGCTGATTATTTGGGAAAGATGTATTGTTTCTAAATGATTCATTAAGCTGGAATTTAACTCTCATTTTATTCTGCAATTCTTTATCCTCATGTCTCTGAATGCATATCACAACTTTAGTTTCTAATAACTGAAAGGCAGTTTTGACTAGCAAAAATGATTCCTCTACAGGAGAATGATGAAAGATCAGTTGCTGCACTTCCACTGTTAAGTGGCAAATTATTGGCACAGCTTGGAAAATCTTGAAGGCTATTAAAAGACCAATTTCCAGAATATAAATGGAAGAAAATTAAAAGAACATTATGATACATATTTGTCAGAGAACCTACTGAACAAAGGAAGACATCTAGAAACAGAAATATTTTCTGTGTTGAAGAAAATAAAAATAGATGATAGGGACCAGAAAATGATATCAAATGAATGCTCAAGCAAATTAAAAAGGAAAAAAAAAAAATCCAAGCAATTTTCTGTTCTGCATTTAAACCTATGAAACAATTGACAATTTCCCTATAATTATGCAAACATATGTAGGAAGAAAAGACCAGAGAAACTGAAAGACCTGAAAAAAATCTCTGAGAGTTGTCCAGCTGCTAAAGCCAAGTTAAATTAAAAAAAATCCTAAATCATCTCAATACTTTCCTGTGTTATTTGAGATTTAGAATTCCTGATTCTCTATATTCTTAAAGATTTTTAATAACCACTGGATAGTGATTTGTATATGCATAAAAAACCCCTTATGATTTGAGAAGAAAAAAATGAGCATTCATATCCAAACATCTGATCTTTACTGGGGAATGTTCTATAATTTAACACTTAACATTTATAGACAACTAATTCTTATAAGCACATGCAATTATGAGTATCTCTGTGAAGGATTTTAATGAGATAAGTACTTACTACTGTGGGATTTAATGAGCCCATAAGTTTCTAAAACTGAACATTGAAAAAATGGAAGATCCCAAGCTGCCAGTTCCTTTAGAAAACATTTTAAACCAGTAAGTTCTTGGCCTTGAGTTTGTAAATATGTGAAGAAGAGGGTTCTCCTTTCAACACTTCCTACATAAGCTCATAGAGGTTTACTATTTTATGTAATTTTCCTGGTAAACCACTGATTGAATGGTGAATTCTCTTAAAATGCACTGATTACCTATGAAAGCTACTTCTTACCCAAAGGAAAGGTGGAATTTTTTAGACTTCAAGTCTATGTGAAATTTTGCTGAGGTAAATAAAACCAGTTTATTATAATGAAGTTTAGCAAACAATGCTTGAATTCTACTGTCTGCTCTGTTTATCTTTTTTGTTTGTACACATCCAAAAATATCAGGTCTGTTGGATGTAACGTGACTAAACATCATACATTAAAAAAAAAGACTCAGAGCTGGTAATTAAATCAGAAGCTCACTGTAAAGCAAGAAAGTACATGTAAGGGTTGTAGAAAGAAATTAACAATAGGTCCAGATTTTTTTTTGTATACACCATAATGCTACTTACTTCTCAATCGTACATTTTTTGAAGTTTCCCAATGAAATGCAATATATAAATATTTCCCTTTTTAACATCCAGCTTTTCTATTTTTAGTGCAATCTTTTTCTTTACAAGACTACCAAAGTTCAGTTATCCAAAATTTGCCTCATAATTTAAAGAAAAAAGTTAATTAGATAAGTCTGTGCTGATAAGATTGAAAATTACAGATACTTTGTTGTGGTTTGTTTTGCTTTATTTTTAAAGAAGACTTTGATGCCACTGTATTCATGCCAGGAAATCAGCTATAGCTTCTGCTTTAGTTTAAATTACATTTTATTTTGATGGGAATTGTCAATTTATTGCTTTGCATGATGTCTAAATTTTGCTATACTCTATTAAATTATTCAGATAGGAATCATTGTGTCATACAGAAGACAGATCCCCTATGTGCATGTGCTTCCTTAAAACACTGATTAGACATAATACTCAGTAAATGTTTTCCATGCATAGTGAGAACAATTAAGCTCACCTCTTCATGGCTAGGAAGTACATGTTAAATTGAAAGTCAACATCACTGACCATAGACAGTCATATTTCACTGACAAGGTGTAGCTTGGTTTTTTTGATATGGGGTTCTCTGGCTGAATGTATGGTGGCAACAATAAACATCTTGCGCAAATGCAAAGTTATTTTTCAACCCAGAAGAGAGTATTTATGTTTTGGAAATATTTAATATGGTTAGCTACATATATGTTTTCAAAACTAAACCCAAAAGGTAGGTGTGTGCAAACAGCAAACCAAATAGCTTTTTAGAACATTTGCCTTTTAGGATTTTATGGCTAAATTCTGAATCTTTTGTAGAAATTTTGGGAAAAAGGAGCATCCAATCACTACAAATTTCAAAGAGTCAGAAACAGAAAGAAAGATTGTCTTAATATTGAACCATATATTGTTATTGAATCTAAGAAAATATTTGGGGGTTATTTCATGTGTTAAAACTATGTGAAATATGAAATTAAATGCTGTTGCAAACTGGAGGAACCAAATATTTGACTTCAAAGATGAAACTCAAACTTTCAGATTTGGAGGAATATGGAAGGATGTTTCTCTTTCCTCAAATGAACAGAATTTCTTCAAATTGATGTATCAATCCTTCATAGCTGATTTCAAAATATACTGCTGACAAAACATTTTTTGTGAAAAATTAGCTACACTCATGAAGCATCTTTTAAGGCTGAAAAGGATCACATCAGGCTACTTATTTCCTGATTTATTAAACTGAAGTGTCAAAATCTCAGAAAACAAGGCCTTAATAGAAAATGGAGGTCAGAGTAGACATGTTTGGTTTTTTCTTATGTTCTGTCTCTAATTTTGGTGGAAAAAAGGAAAATACTTCTTTTAGGCTTATATGCTATTTTCTGCCTTGGGTGCAATGAGACAAAGGTTTCTATAACCACATTAAAATAGGCCTTATAAAAGAAATATAAGTTCAATGGTAAGGGTAGAGTTTCAAATCAAACACAATAATCATCAAATTGTCATCACTTCAGGACATATCATACCCTTCATCTGCATCCTTTGTAATTGAATAGAGCTGCCCACATACTCTGAGGGAATAATACAGCTATGAAATACTGAAAAACTTGCATATTATTCTCTGGAGATTTATGGGCAATTCAAGAATTGATTGTTCCTTAGTGAAAGTAATGGTTATATTATTAGATTTTTAAAAAAAGTTTCTCTGCTCATTTGTCTTAGTCCTTCTTTGGATCTAACACCAAACAGGACACCATTACTGAACTTGTTTACTCAGGAAGGTACCTACTTGCTCCCTGTTTTCACCAGCTGTACCAGTGCACATGGAATAAGTTAAGCAGGTGATCTGCAATATCTTGAAACTGATGTTCTCCTGTTGCTTTAGTGCTAGAGAGAAAAAAAGGCTACCTGAGGAAACCAAGTGAATGGAGCTGCTTGGAAAAGAGTGGCATCAGCATAATCCACTGTGAGAAATAATGAAGATATAGCCAGCTGTTACGTGTAATAATAGTATGATTTCCAGAGGCTGGGCAAAAAATTCTTCAAATAGTAATTATGGGCACTGAAACTAAGTAAGTGAACAAGAGCTCTTACTCTCCATATCAATTTTACCTAAATGAATGAAATCAAGATGGATAGTGGCACTATATGGGAATGATTGTTATGGCTAGGCAGGTTGGAAGGCACACTGTCCTTACACTCTTCTTTCACTGTAGATATACAGTTGAAGCTGCACAATTCATTTGTATTTTGGATGGCCTTGAAGATTAGCTCTGTTCAGCATCCAGGCTGTACCTTGAAACTGCGGACAGAGAAGCCAAAAAATCTTTTTGAAACCATCAGGAATAATGTCAGTCTGAGGTCCTACCTGCACAGTACAAATATTAGGCCATGAATACTATCTATAATGCTTTGAAATTTTAGATTCTAGTTTAAAAATTCGCATTTAAAAAATATACATTTTATGATGTATTGTGAAATCAGCAGCTTGAATATTAAGAGTTAAGGAGAACCACAGTGCAGTGATACAGTATTTCACTTACAGACCTTCTCAAAATTTATCTTGATCCAAAGGGCTAGGAAATCTCACTTTCACCAACATTACAAGATTTTTAGTTTATAATTTCTTTCTGCTGATATAATTTCCAAATAAATAATAATGCTTTTGTGATGTAAGCAACTGTTTTTCTAGATTAATTTTGGATCCAATTCTTTTCAAGGTTGAATGGAAATAAAGCATTTAAAGGAAAATCATTCTCAGCAATAATTAGTGCTGCATTTTTTTTCTGTGGGAGGTTGACTTCTCTGGCTAAGACTTCTTGTGGTATTGATTAGGATTGTTTGCACAGTGGCAAGTCCAGGACAGGAAATAGCTTTAACCAAGAGGAGAATTGATATTAGGCAGGATTACACTCACTGTCAAGAAGATTTTATTCTGAATTACATCCTTATGGTTAATTGATGTATACTCATGAGATAATACAGACACTTTAGTGAGAAGAAATAAGAACGGTAAAGTCTTCATTAACATTAAAAGCCATACAGATTTAGCTAAGGTATTAATTTGTCAAATTTTTGCAGCTGATGCTTCAGCTGCAAAAATAACAATGTAAGTGTTCCAGACAAGGTTATGTAGGTTATGTTCATCTGAGTCATCGCTATGTTCTTATTTAATCAGATTGATTTAAACTAGGTTGTAAACAAATGCAAATTTGCTAGAGTGGGAAAAAAAAAGCATTAGTTTTGAGTGTTCTACCCTGCCACTTTACAGATTTATATTCAATTTCTACTTTGTAGAAACTCAGCTTCCCTGCTGAAAAGTCTTGAGTTGTGAGATACAGGCAGAGCAGGAGTCCAGAAACTGATTTGCCTTATGAAACAGGCAAATCCATCACAACCAAAAAAAAAAAAAAAAAAAAAATTCCTGCCCTTCAAAGGCATTCTAGCAGCAAAAAAAGCAAGGTTGTTGTGAAAAAAAATTTGAGAAGGAATGGGAGGTGGCTTTGTAGTTTTCTGCTTTGATACGGTTTTCTCAGAAAGAGAATTTCTCTTTCCTGCCTTTTAAATCAGTGCTGTTTTCCTCCTACAGGAGTCTTAAATTAAAAATTGGAGACCTGAGCTGTTAAGATTGGGTAATTTTTTTTTTTTTATGGAGATAGGTAAACCAATAGACCAATCTTTTATCAGACAATCTTGGTTACAACTAGTTTCACATGCTGAAGGTGGCACATGTTATCTGTGTGGTCACTCTTATTGTTTACATCATGAATCAGAATTTCTTCTTAAATTGATGCTATTTTTTTTTCTTTTCACTTTGAAGATAAACATATCCACAGTTCCTCAAACTTACTAAATTTCCCATACAAACCCTTTTTTCCCTAGCACATTTATTTTCAGAGTTTGGGTGAACTAAACTGGAAAGAATATTGCTTGATTGTCAAGTGGATTGTTGAACTTGTCTTTTGCCATTTTCAAAGCGGAGCCGTAGAAATATCCAAACTTCTTACTAGTAATATTGTACCACTATAAGTATATAACTGCTCACCATATAAGAGGACATTAATACATTTCTCTCACAGAAACTTTGGTAGCACTAAATATATACTTCAGTTTAGGATTATTGCTATATATGAAACCATGAAGACAACTTTATTCTTCCAATAATACAAAAATAAAATGTGTTTGCATTTTGTCTTCTTGCTCCCAGGAAAGTGACACATAACTGATGGTGTGGAAGTTTTCAGCAGAACTTACCCTTTCTCTTAGCAATATAAATGAGATCAAAATCAGGCATATTATTTATATTGGAGAGGGAACAGGTCACCCCTTTTACTCACTTTCCACTACAAATTGACTCAGTGCTCTGAGATGAATGTAGTTCTTTCTGATTATTTCTTGTGGTTTGAGCAATTTAGCATTTCACTTTGCTGGAAAAAGGCAGTCTTCAAAAATAAAGAACCTGACTCAGTAATGGCAGTGAATGAACGAAAGAGGAAACTGCTGTGCCTGCTCTTTTCCTCTTTTCCTTACTTGTTAATCTGTATTTTCTAAACCAAGAAAAGGTTACAAAGTGTATAATGACTGTGCTTTTACCTACGCACTGCCATTGTGTATGTTGCAGTGTTGTGGGAGTATAAGCATAATTCTGATCATGATTTTGCAATTTATCTTTAAAGAGCTTAAAAGTATTTTCCTTAGGTCTGTGTTAATCAGATTATTCAGCATTTAAAAAACAAAAAACAACAACAAAAAAAAGAAGAAAAAAACAGGGAAAAAAAAAAGGAAGAGTCATATTGTAAACCTGTTGTATTTGAAACTAAATTGATGCACTGGACAAAAGGATTAAAATATGATTTTCATTCTGACTGAGAATTCTGTTTGCATCATTGGCAAAATACAATCATATAATTAATTCAACAAAAATCAGATACTTAAGTACATATACCCTATACCTTGCTTCTGAATTTGTTGCCCAAGCTGACTGTAGAAACAAATGTAGAGCTGGAGGGAAAAGTAAACTGCATATGTGATTTGAGGACAACAGATGGTCCAGAATGGGGAAGTCAGTACAAAGATTTTTTTAGATCTTAAAACTATTGATATGTTAACACATACCACACAGGATAACACCAGGAAGCTAGAGAGAACTCACTGGAATAGAGGTCTGCAATCCTGGAGTTATGTGGAGTCCTGGATTCGTTTCAGAAGTAACTCCATTAAATTGATATCCTATGGCCAAGGTTATCAATTAAAAAGTAAAACAGATCAATTCACTACATTTGATGTCCTCCTCCCAGCAATGCTACAATATAAAGAATGTTTATGTAATCTATGAAATTTCATGTACTAAATTTATATTATATTAATATTATTTATGCATAAAATTTATATTAGGCTAATGTCAATACAAACTAAATTTTTTTTAGTTATGCAGAAGTTTCCTTGTCTTTTATATCATGCTGTGAAATTAGAAGACATTTAACTATGGTCACTGGAAAGAAAATGTCAGCAAAAAATCAAAATAGAAGTTCATTACATTGTCTGAAAAAAGCGTAAGAGAAATCCTGGAACAGACATGTATTCATGGAAATGTAAGAAAAACTTTTACATTTGGCATGAAAAGGCCACATGTTATGAATGGCTACTATTATCAAAATACTGGAATTAGAAGCTGTGAGTCAGGTGAGGCCAATGTGTTTTCCTGCAAGGAAATCTTGCCATAAACACACATTCATACTCAATCAAACGTACATCAGCTTGACTTTCCAATGGACATGTTGTGTGTTCCTGCAGTGGTGCAATGTATTTGAAACCAGTGAAACACAATCTAGAGCCTTCCCACCAGATCACACACTTACTGTGTAATTTCACTTGCATGACTGGTAAAATGATCCAAGTGATGATTCCTTCTAACCTATTTGCCATAATGCTCAGAGGGGTAAAAGGAGCAGGTATGTTCTACGTCCTTTCTAGAAAAGCCTTAAATTCCATTGTTATCACAGTAGAAAGGATGAGAGAGTCTGCACTTACTCATTTAAACACCGTTCAATTGAAATATTCTAGTTTTCAGAATCCATTGAGCTTTTGGCTGATCATCATATGCCTCAGCTCACATATAGCATAAATAAACCCACTCTTTGCTCTGACAGCCTCTCCTGGTTGGATACATACAATTTGCAATGTCATCGTGTATAAAACAGGGAGGCACGAATATCCTTTTCTTCCCTTTGTCAGAGAGAAATAAAAAGTCTAGATTTTCTGTTTTATTAAAATGCTCAAATCTTGACTTTCTCAAGAGAATTTTCCAGATCTATACAGTCACTTAAAAAACCCAGAAGCACTTTTAACACTGCAGTAAATGTCCAAAAGCTTTATCAAACACACTCATGTATCTAAAATGTATCTAAAAAATCTGCTTCATTTAAAAATGTAAATGAAGACAGTGGCTTGCTAAATGCTGTAGAGATGTTATGATAACTTGGAAATAATTGCTAATAACATGACACTTTGCCATTGGCAAATCTATCAGACAGCTGTAGGGAAACCAGTTTGCTTTACTCTGCTAAAGTACTTCTGTAAAATATCTGATTACCCTGCCAAGCAAACAAAGCATTTCAGTGGTGTTAAGCAGTAAGAAAATACATGCCCAAGTACACATTTGAAAGAGCTGCATATAAGAGTAACAAGAAATTCATCTCCTTGACTATAAATTTTGGAGATGAGATTTTCAAATATTCTTCATAGACTCTGCTACCCAAGTCCCCAAAGGATTGCTATGGGCTAGCCAATGAAAATAGAGGTGAATCCTATCAAACATCCTTAAGAAAGCATCAGAGAAAGTAAAAAATAAAGTATCTAATTACGCATTACAAATATCTTTAAAAGGACAATTTTTTCTCTTTAATTCTAGACACAGTGTAAATTTCTTTAGTTATCTGGTGGGGCTGCAGTACAGATTCTCAAAACTCTACCTGCTTCCAGCAGACACATGCTTATTTTAGTGTTTTAGAAGCTCGTGCAGAGTGTAATTTGGTTCTTCAATTCTAAGAGAGGATTCAAGATGTCATCCTCTTTTTTATTATTCCAACTTACTACCATTCTGGATCAATAGATTAATTTCAGCATTTCTATGTAATTGTCCACCTTTTCTATAATTGTAATATGTTCTGGTGGAAGGACACATTTCTTTGAACATTATTATTTGAACTTAAAGACTTTATTTGAACATAAATACTATCAGTTCTTTAGATATAATTTTCCACATGCTCTCATTTTTCTTTTTCTGGTTTAATCATTAATAAGTAGGTTTAATCACTAATCATTTATCAATACAACTCTGTTCAACTCACTTTTAGCACCAGATTAAGCAATCAGACTTCAAAAGTATTCAGCTCCCAGAAAGAGTGAGCATTTTTGAAAACCTGAACCAGTTTTCAAGTATGAAGACTTGAAACTGACTCTGAAGTTTGAGTAGTTAATTGTTTGACTCTTTATTTTGTCACGAAATGTACTAAAATACAGCATGACCACACAGATCAAAGGGTCACTGAATCCTAGACAGTCAAGGTATATTGAATCATCTCTCTGGTATTATTAAACACATAGAAAATGTGAATATGGCCTCTCCTGTTGCTGAACTTTTGGCAATCTCAAATAGTATTATTTCCTCTTTGCTTATTCTCACAGTACATTCCGTGTAATTTAGGATCATTGCAGTAGGCATCTAAGCTACTTAGGACAATTTAAGAACTATATGTCTACTGGACAGAGGTTTCTCTGCTAGATTTGTACTTCTGGCTTTCATGACTATCCATGCAAATGTTTTATAAGCACCATTCACTGGGGTCTATATGTAGCCCATTTAGATCCTCACACAGGGAATGAGAGCTAAAAATAGCTTTTCATGCTTTCAGCCCGAGCCTCCTGGTTCAAGTCAGCATTTGGAGAACAGAATAAGATTTATCAAAGCATAGATGGAACTTCTGTACCTACATACCAGAATTTATTAGGCAGCCTCAGTGTTTCTGAGCTCTAATTATCAGTTTCAGAGCAGCTAACCTTTATTTTATTAAGGATTAAACATTTCCAGGTTGTAAATATCCTCAGCCAAAATATTTTTCTTACCCAGAAACTGTCCATCTTTTACAGCTATTTTGGGCTTTGGGGAACTCACAAATGGAATTGAATGTGATCTATTATGAAACATGCTGTTAAAAATAAAACGTTAGAAATAGCACGTTTCTCTCTAGCAGGGAATGATTGATTATTGCAGCACATAAAAATCAGGATGTTAGCAAAATACAGTGAAGAACCATGTTAGAGTTGCTGCATATAAATCCAGAATATTTTGTTGCTTAAAACAGTGTAGACTTTCCAAAACAAGGAGGTAGCTGCCTAGAAAATATTTTAAGATTCAAGGACAGAAATGATGATATTTCTTGTGTCATATTGGATTCACTTGTCTTTTCTTAGAATATTTACAGCCATCAGTTTAAAATAATTATGCTGAAGAATATCTATTTTGTTGCTTATCATCTGCTGTTGTGAAACCTTTTACCATCTTAGAAATGTCTAATGGCAAAATGTTCAGAAAATGATTTTTAAAAAGAAGATTTCTTACCCTGAGATTATATTAACCTTTCTGTTTTCCTTTACTGAACACAAAAGAGAAATAGTACTAAAAATGAGGCAACACGTTTTATTTTAGCTGGTTTAGGTAGTACCTACCTTTGAATTTATGGGGGTAATTTTGCTCTTGATTCCAACTTTTTTGCTCTAACTCTATTCTTGACATCAATACCACATTCTTAGAGCAAAAAAATCAATTTAAAATTGGATCACACACCTAGTCAATCCCAGTATCACTGAAAGTTGAGTTAGGTATCCTGCTCTGCTGCTCTTGCAGTGGCATTACAAAGAACTAGAGAAATGTAAACAAGATTCATCATGAAACTGGAAAACACATCACCAGACTTGAAAGCATGTTACAATTTCTGCCATAAGGCCATCCTTTCTTGACAATGGAGCTTTGTTGCCTAGTTAAATATACTGTTGTTAAACATACATCTCATAAACATCTGTGGGGTATTGGAAGAACAACACAAAACCTGCAGAAACTACAAACCTTGAGTTTTAGAATATCTGTGTCTTTTCTGTTATGTGGAAGTGCAGGAAATGGGAGTTTAGTTTTACCACTACAATAGGTGATCATAATCTACTGATCTCAGTTAAGTTTTTCCTCCAGTGTCACAGATGAATTTGACCTTGCATTCAGTGTGTGACCTTGTGCAGCCAAACAAATAATCATGAAATGCATGTAGACAGCCATGTTGAGTTTTTGTTACACAGCTTTCAGAGGTTGGTTTTTTTAATGGAAGTTGTTTTATTTGTATGTTTTTTTACTCAAATTTTTAAAGTTGCCTAACACAGAAAGGGATGCTTATGGGGAAATACTCACCCATACTATGGGATTAACATGACATCTGATTCTGTGAAGTGAAATTCTTCATATTCCTGCATTTGCAGACATATTTTGAAGGTGATATTTCTTTCCAGTGTCTCATAGTCTTTGTGGTATATTGTACCTCTGTTTGAAGCTGAAAAGCAGGCATACGAACCTATACAGTCTCAATGTTTTAGTTCAGGGGCTTTATGAAAGAATTTGAGTTCAAAATACTGAAGATTCAGATGTTGCTATTTCTAAACCCAAATCTACACCATGTTGGGAGCATATAAATTCATGACTGACTTCTGTGAGCAAGCATATGAATTTAAAGGGAAAAGAAAATTAAAACTCTATGAGTTTAATGTTTTCAAGAAATGTAGATGCTCTTCACCAATATATTTATTTAACCTTCTGAGTAATTATTAATGACCAAAATTTTAAGGACAATGTTTTTACCAATTCCTTTCTCCGACAGTGTGTTTTCTACCATATATGTATCTTCTGAATACTTTTTCCAAATTTGATCACTTTTCACCCCAAACTTTTAGTAGTTTCTAGTCAGCCAAATTCTTTCTACTGATTTCCACTGATTTCCAATTTGCAGATTTTGTGAATATTTTGGCTTTTAGTCCCAATTTATAGTGGAAAGAAGTTTCTTTTCTTAATTTCAAAAGTGTTCCCATATTGGGAAAATTATTTCCCACCTGGTTCTAATAATAGCATGTTTGAGTGGGTTTTGCTTTCAAACCTACTCTGTCTGAGTGCTTTGCCAACAGTAAAATCAGGGTAACCTACCTTAAGTTCCTAAAATGCCTGGCTCTTGTATAAGTGCACCAGAAAACGATATGAATAAGAATAAATTCACAGCCAGTGAACCCCATTGGCCAGAGAGGACTGAAGTGTCCTTTGTTCCTTGGATTGAGTTGGGTGCTTTCTGAAATGATTGTTAAACAAAGCAGATCCCTGGCCTAGCTCCTCTCTGAAGCTTTTGGAATTAACTTCACACAGTGGGAAGAAAGATACAGGTACAGAGTCACTTCACTGGTGAATTGAAGAAATTGCTGAGTATCTTCAGTCAGGGTTGTAGGATTGGGACACAATGGGGCTCTTATATTAGAGCAGCTGTTCTGGGTTTTGTGGCTGTAGTTGTGAGTACTAAGAGGTTAAAAACCAGCTTGTATGAAATAGATAATACTACTGTACCTCCATCAATCCAGTTGGATTCAGTGTCACTTTCTGCTTCAGAAAGCCAGTGAGTATTTACTTGTGGCAGAGTTAAGACAGAAAAATTTGGTTAAGGAATGTAAAATACTAAACACAAACTCTGGCTCTTTTGATTGTTAGTTTGTCTTTGTGTATCTGAGTGACAGAGCAAGCAAATCTTTCCAGCTTCTCTTTTTAAGCTAGAGAAATCTGTTTCCTGGTTGTATCTGAAATATTTAAGCATAAAAAAAGATAACTGTTGCTCTCAATTTTTTTTCCTAACATTTGAAAGTCTGTTTCTTTTTTAACTCTGTCAAAGACTTTGGGGAAGAAAATAAATTAGACTCCTGCTCATCTAAGTAGGTTTCATTTTTTTATGGGT
Organism: Coloeus monedula; assembly: GCF_965178545.1. Lineage (NCBI taxonomy): Eukaryota > Metazoa > Chordata > Aves > Passeriformes > Corvidae > Coloeus > Coloeus monedula. The sequence continues at coordinate 23,164,231 of NC_138787.1, read as the reverse complement.
TGTATAAATTCAAACAAATCTGTTCCTCTCTTTCATAATGGTGGGTTTCCTTGTCAAAATGCTCAAAGATCTGTTGCTCTCTTTAAGCTCACTGAAAAAACTACTTAAGAGATTTAAAACTTTGTGTGATCATCTATTAGTACATATTTTTTCCTAATATACATGAACATTATCATTTGGGTTCTGAGGCATTACAAATTTCTTCATTGGACAAAATCACTGAAAAGAAATCTTTCAAAATATATGCATGTCTGATCATCACTCATGAACATTCAGAGTTTGAACAAAGTTAATTTTTGAAGTACAGATCACTCCGTGCATTTCTGTGATAATAATCCAGTGCAGTAGCTTTAATATAGAATTTGCTTTTAAGTGCCGTGAAATGATTTTTAACAGGATTTTGGGTTTCTGTTTAGTAAGCAGAAACCCCATCCATTTCATAAATACATTAAAGCCATCTATAAAAACACTCACTTTACTATCTAGTGCACATGGTAATATTTTGGGGGGGCTCAAAATTCCTCTCTTTGTAAAGAATAAAATGTTCAAAGTTACCAGTTGAATTTATCAACAAAACTTGTACTTCAGGAAAAACCTTGAAGATAGTTGGCAAATAAAACCATATACACCCATATGGAAACCATGTGAAAGGCTGGTTACCAAATTTATACATTTCATGTAAAAGCACTTTCTTTCTTCCAATATTTGTTTCTAATTTCTATTTTAAAATATGCTGACTTTCTCACATGTATAAGAAAGTGTGATACACCAGGGAAACCTAGACCTGATGACTAAACACTGTTCTTTCAGAATATGCTTGGTCAGGATTGTCTCACTTAGCTAAAGCTGATTATTGGCATTGGCAGAACAAGTTATACAAGAATCTTTGACTTCCAGGCAGGAAACTGGAAGAGTCTCTCTCCCATTTTTTACTGAGAGATAATCAAAGAGGGGCTCCAGGAGGCGGGCAGACCGTAGTGTACCAGCTAGTACCTTCTCACTGCCTGCCATGTCTGCTAACTGGAACAGTTTTCTCCTTATGAGAAACACTGATATAAAATGAAAAGTGGACTCAAGAAGAAGGATTTAGGAGCAACATTCCAGTGTCAGTCACACTGAAGTCTTTGAGAGTTTTGACACTGCTGTACTCTAGAAGTACACAGGAGACTGGATTTCAGTCTTAGTATTGCACTAGTCAGTTGTCAAAAATTTTTAAAGTTTGAAAAAATAAAAATTTTTACAAACACTCTAATAAATGGGCCTTTAGTCTTATTTAGATTTTTCATTTATTTTTGAGCAAGTCATTGTGGCATAAGACCATGACAGAGGAACTTCAAATATATGAAGACTCAGATAAGCACTTCTTAGGGCTGCCCAGTGACACTAAATCTTCAGTATCCTAGGTTACTGGCCTACTATGAGAAATACACCTTATTATTTTAAAATTTTAAAGTGAACTTTTATACTCTTCCCTCCCCCTCCACTTCCCCCAAGATGTGTCCCTGTCTGCCAATTATTGACTAAGAATTTAGTGTATGTTGGGGTTCGGTGTCATTTATTAAAATGAATTCAATTTGGTTTTGGAAGCTGATAATTTCTGATTTGTTCATCCACTGGCATGACAGTGACTTGCTTCAAACCATGAAAGCCCAGAGATTTCCCCTGTAATTATTTAAGACACATTGCTGAGAATCATACCCTATGAAATTAAAATTACTTATGCTACCCTTATAAGCAGTGCTAAGATCCTTTTAGGCTTAAGCTTCATGTTGGTAAGGATTAATGCTGGAAATTGAATTGCCCTCCCTCCATTGAAATGGAGTTAGTCTCTAGTAATCATATTTTTTAAGGTCTCGTGTCCAATAAATTAGCTCTGGATTTTCAGAAGATTCATTGCTCATGCCATATTCTACCAAATTCCAGCTGTTTATATGTTTCTAGTAGGAGAAAAAATATTTTTAAAAACTTGCCTTATTTGTATGTGGGCTTATATACTAAACCAGGAGATCTTACGTAAATATTTTTGTTTGTCCCTGTTTTCATATGTTATTCATAAAAGTACAGTCTAAGGGTATGTAAGAGCTTGTCTCGTCAAGCTCACTGCTGAGGGCAGATTCAGATGTATCAAATCATTCCTGACAATTGTTTGTATAATCTGTTTGGGAGATGCACCAGTGATAAGGGATTTACAGTCTCACAAGGAGTTTCTTTCACAGGGTATTTATCACTAATGGTGTTGTTAGGGGTTTGGGGGTTTTTTTTTCTCATGGATTGGTTTTTTGGGGTTTTATTTATGTCTAACCTAATTTTTTCTTACTACTATTGTACCTTCTACTATTACGTATTAGACTATTCCTGGTCTATATTTCTCTTTGTCACAGCCTTTTACATATTTAAAGAGTGAGATAATAGATTTTGAGTCAGAGAGAAGAATCAGCCCTCCTCTTCCTCACAGAGGGTGTAAATTTGTTATAATTTAATGGTTTTAATGTCTGTGTTTGTTTTTCTTGCTGATTTCATTTTTTGATTCATTGAAGTTTCACCACAGACATTTGCCCAAGCTCCTATAGCCTAGCATGAACCTAGGAAATGCTGAAAGAGCTTGAGGAAACACCAGGCATTTATTGTTGGGCCCATCCTGCCCCTCACAAGGGTTTTCTGCTCGGTGCAGTTTCACAATTCCAAGCAGGCTTTGCTGCATGCAGATATCACCGAGCAGAACACAGCTGATATCATCAGAGATGCTGAAATGTGTTGTCTGACTTTTAAATCAATCCTATTTGTGTTGAGTGTGTTTTCTTAGCATTCTAATTTTATCACATCATGAATGCTCCAGCTAGAAGCAATGTTTGACAGTTTATTTGAAGAAATCTTATTTCATTTTTAAACTCAGAACAGAATAATTGTAGACCTGCTCAGCCAAGGGTCTCATAAAAATTTTAAGGATAATGAGCATAGAGCATTTTGAGGCTTAAATAGTGCTGAATCTTGAGATTGTATTGTGGTGTTTCCTAGGAATGTTCTGTTTCCTTTGACAGTTACAAACATTTGCTGTGGGGTCCACCTATGTTGTGCAATCTACCCTGCAATTATAAAATAAAAAAGTATTAAAATGCTTTTAAATTATGGTATTTTTTATTTTTTAACCCCAAAAAATCATGCAAATGTCCAGGTGTAGAAAGACAGACTGATACATTTATGTGTGGGTCTGTGGTTCTGAGTACAGACAATTTCATTGGTAAGAAATCTTTAGACCAAAAGAAGATACTGAAGTTTGTCTTAGAATCTCTCAAAGCACCAAACAGTAGTTTTGGAGAGAGATTTCTGGAATAATGAATTATTTATGTGTCATTTGCCCAGGACTAGTTAAAAAAGATCACTTTGTTCTCTATTTGACTAGAACTGATGACAGTATGTTTCCATTTATTGTGGCTTATAGAGAAAAGATAGTTTTATCTATGGAATCTTATTTTTCAGGCCACTGTGTTGATTTCTGACTTGTAAATGTGAAAATAAAATATTAACACTGTTGTAATCAGTTAAAATACCCTGGTGTAAACACTGCAAGTAAATGGAGAATCAGTTCTGATTTGACATTTTCTTTGTTACATTTAGAATTTCTGTACCATAAGTCTAGGATGGTTTCTGAGACTGGGAATATTCTGGTTTGTATTTTGTTTTGAAGCTTGCACCACTACAGTCTGTGCAGGAAAGTTTTACCATTCCTGAGCAAGTATCCTGTCACCATACCAAAACCTTGGCTATAACCTCTGCCACAACTGAAAGAAAAAACATGATCCCATCTTGAAGACTCTTCTTTCCACTTAGCTTTTCATGCAACATTGTTTTTGTTCTTTGAACACATGGGGGTACATTTATGGAGGAACTAGGCTAAAGGAGCTCTTTAAAATTCATGAATTTACAGAGCTAGATGGAAACAAACTTGATGGATTGTGGTATAAATTGTAAGAAAAAAAAGTAGTTTAAGAAAGCATAGTATACAGTTCTAGCATAGTATGAGACCAATTTTTACAAAAAATATGACATAACACAAACAATAAATTAAAATTGAACCTTAATATTTTTATTTTAATTCTCCTTAATCTGTACAGTTAGACTTTCATAGTACTCAGGAAGTCTTATTTATGGGTTAGTGAGGGAGGACTGAAGAAAGAAGACAGAACACTAATTGCAAGCAGTTCCATCTCTGGCCTGTCCTTTTGAAGCTTCAAAAAGTTCAGCATCATTCTCTTTGTAGCTGTCACATAAAAACTCTTCTGAAAGCTACCAACAGTAGCTATATTTTAGTGTATAGTTTGTTTTATCCAACTGTATAGCCAGTTAGGAAAAATATCTTTCAGTTAAAGAAACACTGCAATTTATGAAGTTCAGAAATTAATTATTAATTAATAATCAAACCTAGATGAAAATTCTACTCCTTGTAGTAGAACCACCATTAGGAAAGATCCTTCCACATGGACACAGAACCTTGCTCTACACTTTGTGCTGTGCTAGCCAGTCTCATTTTCTTCTAGTTCTATGTGACTTCTACTGCCGCTACCTCCCTCTTGCAATGATGTTGTGCAGTGGCACAGGTAACACTTGCTTATCACATTTGCAATTTCTAAGCACATGCCAAGGAATGGTCACTCTGGTGTGGGGTTTCTTACACTTGCCACCACTTCTAGAATGCCTCCAAGCTCCCATCTAAAACTTCTTGAAACATCCACTGACACGTCTAACAAGAGCTATGTTATTATTGAGGGGGACGCCATTCCTTTCACAGAAGGAAGAGATTTACATTCTGAAGTACCAAACATGGGTTTGGAGCCAAATTATAAAACAGACAGAAACTGGATACAAATTTAAACATTGTGTTCTGCAATTTTGCATGAAGATTCAGGTTGCTACTCACAAAACCTAAATGAATCTGCATGGATTTGATGCTGTATCTAAAGCAAAGCTATTTCCTTAAAACAGACAAATGATACGGTAATGAACTTCAGTTAGAAAACTGTGATCTTGGTACCAAACATGGGTTTGGAGCCAAATTATAAAACAGACAGAAACTGGATACAAATTTAAACATTGTGTTCTGCAATTTTGCATGAAGATTCAGGTTGCTACTCACAAAACCTAAATGAATCTGCATGGATTTGATGCTGTATCTAAAGCAAAGCTATTTCCTTAAAACAGACAAATGATACGGTAATGAACTTCAGTTAGAAAACTGTGATCTTGGTACTCATAGATATTACACAATCCAGAAATCAAAAACTTCAAGGTAATAACAAAGCTGAGAGATGAATTATTCTACATGAATAAAGGTCATCAAACTGTAAACACACACACAAAGCAGAGATATGAGAAAAACATGTAGGAAAATCTAAAAGGAAACAATTATAAAGGTTTTAACTTCTGTTCTGAAATTCTTTTCTTTACCATTCTTGTGTCTCTTAATTTAGTCTTAATCTATATGCATCTGGTTTCCAAAAATTTTCTTTAATTGCATCTTTATTTACTTCAGAATGCATATTGTCTGCTTCGATATAAGCATTATTTCTTTAAATCTGTATCAGAAAATTGAACGACCAATGGAAAAACTTTAACAGCTATATAGAGAGCAAAAGAAAACTATTTCCATGTTCTAGTAAAGTTCACCTTTCAGTTTTTGAAGAAATTATTTTTGTTATTCTCTAGCACAGCATTTGTATAAAATTAAAACTAAATTCCTAAAATTTAAAATACTAAAAAGAGAATAAAATCATGTTTTCAGTGATACTTCAGTAAAGTAGGTATTTCTATTTAGACAACTGGACCCATAAATCAGATAGCAGTATTTTAGGTAAAGTCTTGGCTGATGAGTCTAACACTTGTCATAGCAACAGATGACAATTATGTTTTTAAAGAGGTCTTCATCCATCACCTATGGATGATGCTTAGCCTTCTTATCAAGTCTGGAGTCAAGCTGAAGTTAAGCAAAGCAGTACAGAACCAAAGCTGTCTCATGGAAGCTCCCCGGAGCTCGTGCTGCCTTTTGGATTCTGGTACAAGTAGAAGTATCCAGTGACAGGTGCCTTGAGGGAGACCCTCATGAGTTTTACTGAGTCACAGAATTGTTGAGGTTGGAAGGGACCTCATGAGGGCATTTAACCCAAGTCCTCTGCTCAAGCTGGGTCAGCTAAAGCAGGTTTCCAAGGACTGTGTCCAAGTCATTTTCAGTATCTCCATGGTTCTGAGTGTCTTGGGTGGCTGTTCTTTGCCGGCTCTTTAAGACACACCCAAGCCTTCTCTCTAGAGGGCTAGTCAACTTTCTCAGCCTCTCCTTGCATGTTAGTTACTGCAGTCCCTTATTTAGCTTTCTGGCCCATTTCATTCCAGTAAGCCCCTATCTTCCTTTTACTGGGGAGCCCAGAACTGAAGACAGTGCTCCAAACTTGTCTCAAGTGTGAATGCTGAGTGGAGGGGAAGGATCACCCACCTTGACCTTTCAGCAAATGCTTTTCCTAATGCAGTTGGACTTTTTTGCTGTGAAGATGCATTGCTGACTCATGCTCAGCTTGTTCTTCACCAAGAGCCCAGGGTGCTTCTCTACAGAGCCATTTTCAAGCTGGTCAGTCCCCAGCAGGTACTGGTGCCTAAGATTAGTCATCCCGAAGAGCTTCATGGCAAAGTCACTGTTTTGAGTACAAAGGCAAGAAAAGATCACATATTCCTAGCAGAATTGGACAGATGTTTTGACCAAAACTTTCCTAACATTTACAGAATATTGACACAGACAGAATGTCTTTCAATACAACATTCCCACAGATCAAATGAAACATTCTCCAAGTATGATGGCTTTTCTGTTGACTTTGGCACATGTTCAAACTTTTGAAAAACTAGATGAAAGGGAAGGAAGATTATTCTTTTGCCACTCTGTTCTCCCCTTGTAAATTTCCTTCATGTCTCCCACACTCTGAGTCCAGGTTTCTGCTGAATGATAGCAGTGTTGACTTACTGCACAGCTGCCTTTAAAAATGGAAAACAAGAGATTTTAAGATGACAATGGTATCTACCACTTGTAAGACAGTCATGTCTGGAAAAAATCAAATCCTACTTGCTAGTCTGCAAAATATTCCTTAGAGATACCATGAGTATTTTGAAATGTGTCAATCCAGCTTTTCTTGGCTGAGATTGCTAAGGACTTTGACAGCTGCCAAATAAGTACAGCTCAGCCAGAAAAAAGAGGGAAAGGCCAGAGCTGGGGCCTGGGCCCTAATGAAAAGTCTGCACCTACACACCAGGGAACTGGTTGCAGGGCTGATCTCTTTGGCATTGCATGAAACAAAATGAATATACAGAGATTAAGGGTTTAGTGGTAACACTGATATTGATGCAGCTACATGGATTCAGTCTTCTGTGAACGAGAAAAATACACAGAGGCAGAGTAATTATTGACTTAGTTTCTTATATTTGAGAGCAGGAAGAACATACTGAATTAGCCCAAATCTGTGATGCCCTATTAGTTAGCGGGTGATAGGTAGACAGGTTGGGTACGTGATTCACTTCACACCCTGGAAAAGACAGTTTTCAAATGCAAAATAAGTTCTCAATGTTATGTCCTTTTTCCACTGTTCTTCAACCTTTAAGACATGTGCTCAGCTCATGTTCTCAGATCTTATGATGAGTTTGGGATTTGCTTATTATTTCTCTTTTTCTAATTAATGCTACAAATTCACAATGTATCTAATAGCCCACTGACTCTTTCGGATATGACTCCCTGTAGGGAATTTTGTAGGATGCTTTTAAGAATTTGTATTATTTAAAAGTTGCTGTTGCTGAAGTCCACTTGTGCTGATTTAGCACCTTTGCTTTATCCTGCAGCTGAGAACTGCCCCTTCTTTTTACAAGTACACTGACAAAGGAAACACAGGCAACATGCCCCATGAGCCTCGTCTGAGTCTCGTTCAAGTTACGGAGTGCAGCACCATGAGTTTAACTTTCCTAGTGATCTTGGCAGCACCGAAGTAGATAGTACAGGAACATAGGGAAATGTCTTCTACACATCATGGTGACAGTGATTCACGTGCAACTGGTTTAATATCCAGGCAGACTCAGAAAGAACACTACAGAGACCATAGAAAGGTGAAGCCATTAGAACTGCTTCAGCCTTTTGTTCTCTTTGGTACAACCTTATAACTGGATAGCACATATTACCAGGAATAAATCCAGGCTGAAGAAAATAACCTGGGAGAAAGAATGGAAGAGATAAAAACTCCCAAGAAACTCTAAATGTAGGAGATCATATTTGAACTCTAGATATGAGAAACCAATGTAAAGAAATTTAGACAGCACTGTCATTCTCTATTTTCAGACAGAGTGTACCAGAAAAACTGAAGGTAGTCTTAGTTTATAATAGAGTTTAATGAGTTTCATGTTTTTCAGTTAGCCTTGGCAAGGAAGATGACTGTGAAGTTATATTGTTATAAAAACACAGTCTGCATAAAATGATAATACGAAAGAGACAGATAACTCATTATCCTAATTTCCTAAGTATACAAAGTGAAAATGAGTTTATACAAACACTCTAATGAAAAATCTAAGCAAGTCTGGTAAGATTTTAGTCTGGGGATGGAACTGGAGTGAGAAACTGGCAAGTTTACTGGAAGATTCTGACTTGAATCTTTATAAAAAACCAACAATTTTGAATTTTCAGTTTGAAATACTGAAAGTAGTAATAGCTACTGATGTCTTTATAATCTGAAAGATATTGTCAGAATAGATATATGCATAAATAGGAAACTAGCAAATATAGTAACTAGTAAAAAAAATTGCAGAAGAATGGAAAGAGGACTTGTAATTAGGGTAAGCATATATCCAGCTGTGATTTTATCAGGAGCATGCACTCATTTACTCATTCAGCAAGGTAAATAAGTGTGGGCAGAGAACCACACTAAAACAGTGACCCTGCTCCTAATTACAAAAGTGCCTCATTCAGTGATAATGTGTGCATCTTTGACAACTACTATACTGAGTGACTTGAGTGAACAGAGGAATAAGAAAGATGCTTACTAGAGAAAAAGATGACATAATTTTCAGGTATTTATGTAAAATAATTAAATAAGCATGCTACAAAAAATAGTATTTCCTGCTGCTTCAAAACAGAAGTTTTTAAGCCTAAAGGGTGGTGTATATTTGAAATACTTCTCTTTCCCTAAAGTCTATTCCAAAAGCAAAACTGACTGAAGTACAGTTTATTCAAAAAGCAAAGCAAACATTTTGATTGTGCCTTGACTGAACAAAGCAGTAATGTTGCCAGTTTAAAAAGAATGCTGTGTTCCTCCTGTATCTTCTATTTTCAAAGCAACAAACAGAGCAAGTTTCCAACCTTCATCTCTCACACTTTACACTGCTATTACCTTAAAAAACCCCAAATGCACAAAATGGTCCTTAATGACAAGTTACAGCTTCGGCTGTAAACCTGTATTTTAGGTACAGTATCATGAAAATATTTCTGTCTTATACTGCTCCTGTAATTTTAATGATTCTTGATATAAGAGACATAACTTCATCAATAACTGGTCATGTAAGAGCTTAGCCAGAAGCAAGATCTAGTTGAATTGAAACAGTAGCTTGACAAGTAGAATTTTTATTATAAAATTATGTAGAACAGAGCTCTCTCTTACCATGAGTCGTCAGTGTACACTGGCCATGCTAACAACAATATTAAGAATGTGCATGATGACCACTAACTTAAAGTTTTCTACTGCACTTCATTCTGTTTTGCAAAAGTAATATTTTATAGCATTACAGATTTATGTGTGTTATTGCTCTGTTTTCCTCCTAACAAGTTCTTTAGGTGGTGAGGAAAATAGCCAGTATTTTATTGTGTCAGCCATATCAACAGCAGAAAGTAGTCTTGTCTCTGCCTGGCAAGTTATTATAGAAAATTAGGCAGATTATCTTGTGGTTAAATTTCTGCAATCAGTGATGGGAGCTTCCTATCACTGCAGTAGGTCCCTTTTATGAGGTTGGATGAATTGCTTGAAATCAAGCCTCCCACAGTGTCCTGAACAGTGTCCAGAGAAAAGCCAGGCTTCTAATAAAACTCTTAGCTCATTTTATCACCTGACAAGAGCGCGATGTTCAGAGCAGTTCAAAAGCCAGAGAAACAGATTTTTATGAAAGAGCATAAAGGATGGTGGGGACAAAATCCAGTGCTAGTCCTTTTAATATATCAGGTCTTTAGAATAACTATGTGCATGTTCACCCTTTAGTCTCATTTCCTCACCTTTGAAATGGGGACAATATTGAATGCGTCTGCATAGAGGATGAAAGGAGTGAAGATGAAGCAATTTGATTTTAATGTAATTCTTAAGTGTTATGCTGGTAAAAAACTATTAAAATCCCATATGGAGAATAAATTGAAAAATAAAGAAAATATTTTTTCTGAATATCTCCTTATTCCTTACTTCTTTTTACAGTAAATTTTCATAGTCAACTGCCTTTACTGTTTGTCTTTTCTGGGAAAATGCAGCAGAAAGAGTTTTTGACTGCGTTTTGCCCCCACATTCTCACATTTTTGTACTATACCAATACTGGGGATGAATTTTACATGGTTTACTCTTGATTGCATTATATAATTCCATATTGCTATTTTAGTCTTCCCAAGCTTCAGGAATATAAATTAGATGTGTATCTTTCTTGTCCTAATTGCAAACTCCTGGGATCCCTTTGTGTACGCGATATTGTAATCTAAGACTGGTTTCAGAAAGCAAAATGTTAACCAAGGTATGAAACTCACTGTGGATACTGTGGAACCTTTTCTTGTTTCCTTGTAAAATCCTCAAATGAGGTGAATATGAGTATGCTTTCTTTCTGATTTATATGAAAGAATAAACTCTCCCTAATTTAGAGAACGTAGAATTGCAGTGAAGGTTTTTAAAATAAATCTTTCCTGACAATTATAGCTAAGCATACCCCTTAAAGAGACAAGCAGAATTGCCCAGAGGACAGCCATTAACCAAATGTTTGCAGGGTTTATTTTTAAATAGGAAACTGTGGGTTTTTTACTTAATAACAAAACATTAAGGCAGTCTGCTATTTTTAATTATTTGCTTATTTATAACTGAGCTTGGAGATACATCTTTCCTGAATTTGCTTTCAGTGCTTCCCCTCTATACCTGCTGCTGATAAATAATGTTGCCTTATGTGGTCTATTGCAAGGCCATTTATATAATTCTCTGAATTGGTGGATATTTTTAGTCATGTTTAAAATACTAAGAGCTGTTGGCTACTGCCAAGATAAGTAAGCAGAGAATACTCTCACTGTAGGGTTTGCTTTGTCTGCTGCTGCTTAGGAAACAGTCACAAGTTATGCACTGATTGACAGGGCCTCACTGCTGCTCTTGACAACTATCAGGAAGGTTGTAATGTAGTTTAAATTACTTGCATAAAAATGGGAAAAAAAAGAATGGAGATTCATTATTCATAGCACATTCACACTAATCATAACCCTTGGGCTTTTCAGAAAAACTGATATGTAAGCTATGAAATCTTTTCTGTGCTTATCCAAACATATCCAGAGGATAGCAAACTACAGAGCAGTGAACAGGTAACTACTCTAGAAAGAGTACTACTGATTTTAGGAAAGGGGATCAATAATGGTAGTAATAGGAGCATGATCATAGGCACTGGACCAAATAACTGAAAATATTATCCTGCCCAATTTTGCGCTTATCCCAATTTCCAACTTAAAATCATATCTAGCCTAGAGCAATTGAACCAATTGCTTACACAAGAGTTATGCCTGTATAGAGTATTTCCCTTTGTCTTGCAGGGGAGACACTCTTTAGTGTTCAAAAATAAAACCTAACACTCAGCAGCTTTCTTGGCCATGAGATCTATCCAATCCCACAACTGGCAGCACAAGCTTGCCAAAGGCATGTGCTGCTCACTTTTGGAGTGATAGAACAGCATATCCCATAATGTCTCCAGTGATTCCCTATGGAGCCCAGTTCAGTCTAACACAGTTTCTGTACAAGAAGAAAGTTTTCCTAGTCTTCATGGAAGAAAGTAATCTGAAATGAATGGTGTACAGGTGATTTCACTGATTTGAAGGCTGTTAGTACAGTTTATTGTAACAGGAGGCAGATTGTATACCAGCCAACAGAACATAAAGAAATAGACCCAGAGCTTAAATTTCAAACTCATAAATTGCAATGAAATGGTCAGATTTATTTATTGTTCTAGTTCGTAAGATGAGATTAGAGAGGTGAGCTGAAAACTGGTAATACTCTGTAATGCACAGAATTGCTGTATTGGAATGATAAACTGTGATAAACTGCTCAACAAAGTTGTCCCTATTTTACTTTCATAGACCAATAGACCCAAGAAAGACCTTAGAAAGAAATAACAAAGTAATTTAATCAAAAATTTGAATCATTTAAACCATTTCACTACTCTTGACATGCTGATAAAAGCTTTTCTTATGAGTACCTTAAAGCAGATATGTTCAGACAACCCTTTATTCCACATTGAGAATCTGTGGAAACCACGTGAAAGCAGCTGGCTTCCAGATCATCCTAGATACATAAAATGGCTGGCTGCAACTAGCTGACTTCAAATCAGTCAGCTAGTTAATTCTCATTCGCTAAGCTTGATTATATTCTGCAAAGTTAGAGAGATCTGAAAGCAAATGCCTTCTGATCTTTATCACAAAAAAAGCAGTTCTAGTACCAAAATAGAACTAAAGACATGGAATACAGAATATTATAAAGTACTGCCCTTCCAGTGTCCCAGGAATCACCTTTTAAAAAAAAAAAATTCTTAAAATATCTGAACATCAAACCTTTCAATTCTTCATGTATCTGTAAATTAATTTTCACTTCTAATTTTGGTCTATACACTGACAGGAAAATGCAAAGCAGTTCTGTCAAGAAAAAAAGTCTTTATAGTTCATTCTCTTATTGAAATCAGGAGTATCATGATTTTCTCACCATCTCTCACACATCTCATCATTCACAATACCCCATCTCATGAGATCCTTAAACCCACCTCAAATTACTTAATAGGCTTTGACAGTTGCAGTGAGTTTTAGGTTACTAAGTTAGTTAGGTTACATAATAAATTTAGTATCAAAACCAAGCATCCTTACATTACACAACTAGTAATATGCACTCTATTTATAGGCTTTATGTTTTTCCACTGGGCAATTTCTTTTAAGCCTTTTTTTTCCCATCTTCATGATTCTAGAGGTGGTGGAAATCAACAGGTTATGAGATCAGTAAGTTAATGTATGATTAAACTATTTCGGTGTCATAAAAAATGACAGAGTCTTAGGTCAATGGAAGATAGCGCATTGATCTTTTTAATGGTTATATTTTAGTTTTTCTTCTACCTCATGTACCTTACACTACCGATGTATTTATTTGAGAGCATTTTTATTAATTTTGTAATTATGTCTTATATATGTCACTGAGCGACCCTTGAAATAGAAGTAGTGCAATGATTACAAAGGTTGCTTTGCAGAGAGTTTGGAGAATTTCTAATTTCTCTTAGCACTTCCTCTGGCCACTTATGGTAGTAATTTGTACACTTTTAAAAGATATTTCTGAAAACACGTCCTGGAATCAAATCAAAAGAAATTATTTCAGTGGACTTTGGATCAGTGACTTTTTTATCAGACAGACTAGAGAAATTAAAAGTTTGGTTCAAAATGGATTACCTAAATGCCTTTGAATCCTTAGGACAACAAACAGGTGCTTTTGTTCTTGAAGCTGTATTTGAGTTGCATGTGAGATGCTTATATTTATTATATATTATCTTATGGACATGAATGTTGTTTTTGTTAGATGCAGTGTTTTAACTTAGATTTCACATAAGTGCATAGGTATAACAAGTAAAGAGAAGATAATGGAAAAAAATGCACTAACATGAATTTCCAATAGCTCACTGTTTTTCTCGTTGCCCTAGGCACAGCAGCCCACAAGCTTATCTCACACATGAGAGTCTCTGGTGCTCCAGTAGGTCATGACTTCAGTGGATCATTCAGCATGACTTGAAATGCCAGCAGAAATAGTCACTGTGAAGAGCTAGATAATAGCTAGATAATAGTGTATGTGTATAGTCACTGTGTGAAAAGTGTTTATATTTAGAGGAAAAGCTTGGAAGGGCTGTATCTACTTAAAAAGGTGGTGATTCTGGAGAAAACCCTCCACAGCCTCTCAGTGTTCAGTAGGACATGATCAGAGAGTGACAAAGCCACAGAATCACAGAACAGTTAAGGTTGGAAAGTAGCACATGGGATCATCTAATCCCACTCGTCTCCTTGAGCAGAGTCACTAAGAGCAGGTTACTCAGGACACTGCCCAGTTCTCCAAAGGAGAAGGAAACTCCACAGCCTCTGGGTTGCTGTGCTTGATGACCTTTACTCCACCTGTCAGGTACACATTGATATGTATGCACATTAACAGACATTAACATACGTTTTATGGAAATAAAATAATCGTCATGACATAATGGCCTAATAAAAAAAAAAGTTATGCCATGCACTGTGTGTAAACTGACAAGTTGAGGTATTATAGGAGATCACCAATTTTTACTACTTTATTTACTGCTTGATTCCTTTTGTAATTCTTTCCTGTCTCTCATTTTAGGGAGCCAATAGTGTTTCTAAATAGCAACTTCAGTATTAAGAGGAATAAATTTCTACTTATAACTGGAGAATACAAGAAACTAAAAGACTTAGTAAGTCTTGACAAGTGCACCTGGATCTCTGCCATTAAATCTGGTTATTGGGATGACCTGGAAAAGACACAGGATTTTGTTTAGAAGACCACAGAAGGGTCCTATTTAAGTTTTGGGCAGGCAGTAAAAGTTTTGATTACAGAGGAAGAGTATGTTTAGTGGGACCTTCCTGAAGAGGACAGCATGTGAGGGAGTAAGCTTTGCTGCTCTTGAAGAGTGTCAGCAAGTTTGGGAAATATTCAAGATGAAGATGAAAGCCATATATAGGCAAAAGGTTAAAATTTATTGAGTAAATAGAAATTTCTTTGGATGTGTAGCATTGGAAAATCCATTGGCAAGTGCTTTCAGGGAGAAGGCCCAGCAGATAATGGGAGATTTCAAGGGAAAAAGGAATCTAGAATAGGGGAAAAGTCTGTATTTAATGTTAGGGCTCAACAGTATTTACAATATTTGTTTGGTTTTCAGTTTTGCTGGGCAGAAGATCCTGAAGGCTGCACAATGCCTACTCATAAGGAAGCATTATGTCTACTGTGTTAAATTTCTAGAGCTACTTACTGCTAACCATACTTTACTGCAGTTGTTCATTTTATTGTCTAGAAATCAACTGAAATGTGAATTTCATTTCTGTGTTGTGTCTGTAGCCCACTAATGAAGTCTTAGAGTGGCAGTTTTTCATATGCTTTTGTAAATCTCCAGGAAATGTCTTTCTTAATGCTCTTGGCTCATACTTGTCTCTTTCAATCAAGATTGAAAGATTAAATGTTGAAAAAAAAGGGAAAGCTCAAACCATAAATACCGTGAGGGCCTTAGTTCCCTGACTCATCAATTGATTTTCATATGGAGAGTCTGAGATGTGAAGTGTGATGCTATTACATATTTGTCCCTGAAGAATTAAGCAGCTTACAGAAAAGCCTTCACCAAGGTGACCTCCCATTCTGAGCTGATCAGAAGCAAAAGCTCTTGCTTAATGTCACTAAACTCTCATTCTTTCTCTGTCTCCTCCATAGTGATTACAAACACTATGTAATAAGAATGTATAGTAGGTTCAGTGTGTGAAATATGCTTGTGTTGCAACATTTCAACAGAATTTTGATTATTGTGATGGTGACAATTCAAGGAAAATGATCTCAAATTAGTCATACAAGTAGAAATAAAGAATAATGCTAGTTTCCTTAACACTGTGATAATAACACTTCATGAATTCTTCATAATCAAACAATGCTTCATTACCTGACCTTGTGAACACCTCGCTGCATGATGGTCTCCTACATAACAAACATAATCAAACATCTGTATGCCCTAAATTAACCAGACCTGCAGCTGGCCAGCTATCTGCAGAGTGGTTGTCATGGAACTGTCTGCCTGTTCACTTAATACTTGTTTCTCTCCTAAACTCTAATATTTGTGATGGATTTTGCATGTCTAGCTCTTAGTGTATGTTCTGTTTAATCTTTCTTGGTGATGATATGTTTGGGCTTTCTATCAAAGTGGTAGTGGTGGGGATTGATAGTTAGATTTGATGATCTTAAAAGTCTCTTCTAACCTGGACAGTTCTATGGTACTATCTTGAAATCTTGAAATGAGGATGGGGAAGAATGATGAAATGAACGCCTTCAGGGTGAATTTTGTGATTCACAAATACTACAGGCAGCTTATGTTTTGTGCAAGTATTACCATCAGATTTATAGACAGATTTCTAATTGGAAAGTTAATGAAATACTGATGAATATTTGGACTCATATTGCCATTATCTTAAATATTACAGTAGTTAATCTTTATGTATAAATCTAATTTCCTTGTATCCTACCACATTTCTGACAGTTACAGAATATTGTAGGGCATGTTTCCATGCTTTCAGTTCTTGAAAGGAGGTGAACAGTTTTAAATATTTGTAGCCTGCATCACTGGCAATGGAATCAAATCAGATAGGGCCCCCCAGACAGCTATGCTTTGCAAATCATCAAAATCAATTCCAACATCCATGAACTGAGAGTTAACACTGCCGTTCATTTTACAGTTGGGTTCCATTCCAGTATATAAAGCATCATCTCAAGATAGTAACTGCTTGGGGTTTCTGTTGCTCTTGTCTGTAGACAAGAAACTTTGGAGTCAAAGAAAACCATCAGTGTACCTTTACAACAGGTTAGAAGAAAGATGTCACAGAGAACAGTGGTAGCATTACAGTTACAAACAGCTGCTTTCTCTAATATTTTCATGGGGGAAGTTTCTTGTTGTGCCAATTTTCCCATACTTTGTATTTAAACTCTTCCTAGGTCAGCAGTGCTCCCTTGTGAGTCATTTATTCTGAATTTCACATGTTAATTATCTTGTTTCTTTTGGAGACTCTTCCTTCTACACCTAAAATGCCTTTGGGTTTTAAGAGTTTTCACTCTTTTTCAACTCCCACTACAATTTTAATATTTACACATTATGTTGTAAGCACTGTGAACATAAGTCTTAAGACCTTCTTTTGAATAAACTCTGAATTATTTTTAGGTGCGTTCAACATAACTTCAGCGCATCTAAGATTTATTCTTAGTCTCAATTACTGTTGTTGGCTTTTTACATACATTTTTCTGCATTTCTTAATTCTGTAGTTCCCTTAGGGAAATGTATGCATTTTGCATTTTTTAAAAATTTCCTAATATACCAATACTGACCTGCATTTTTATCTTAATTTCTTGACAGATACACATTTCACATTTGGAGGCAGGAAGAAAAATGGTTTAGATCAACTTGCCATTCTAAAATCCTACACGTAGGACACATGAATGTTAATCTAAATAACTTGAAATAAATCTGAGATTTGTGTATGCTAATCTTATGTTGGTAATGTAGACTTTTCAAACTGTCATTCATAGACTAGCAGAGAGAAGCTGATAAAGCAGCCTTAGCTAACCCAGCATCAAAGTCAAGTTCCCAGCCAAGTGACAATTCTCAGCCTTGTGTTTCTGAGCCTGTATGGAAGGACTAAGGGTTAAATCTGTACTGTCTGGATTGTTGTGCAATTTCCTCAGTAACTGAATACCTAAAGACTCAGCTAGAAATAAGTGTCATCTGCCCATTTCTCCTCTGTATGCCAGGAACTGGCAACGGTGGTGGTGGAGGGAGTGAATGACAGCTTAGGTCTCCTGCATGCTTTCCCCAATTTGGACCACAGCTCAGTAGTCCAAGTTTGTGCTGATCAGTTTATTCATCTCATGCATGTTTGGAGGAATATACTGTAATATACCCTTCTAATGATATATGTGGTACATAAATAGCAGGGTTTGGGGAAGAATGTTTTTTCCTTGCTGGCCTTTGTGTACCACTTCTCCTTACTGAGATTCTGGGACTTCATTTATTGAAATTTTATCTTCCATTTTTTAGAAAATTTAAAGCATTGTGCCTTCTGTTCTTGAGAACAGAAACTTGATGTTTTTCTTAGGTCAAACCTGTGTTAGATTTTTTTGCTACAAGAATTATAGGTTAGGCTTTTGATTGCATAATTCCATGCTGGCAGAAGGCCTTGTATGGCTGTACTTATGGGGCTCAAAAGAGTTTTGCTGTGTTAACTTTTGTTTATTTGTGACACTGGCTAAAACTTCTTTATGGGAAACTGTCTTTGCCAGGAGAAAGGGTATCTACACTTCAGGATATAAAGCTACAGTTGTAGGTATCTTCTACTGTGTAGCAGGATTGTCTAGGATGGTAGCTGGACTAGAAAAGATATGCTGCACAAGCAGGTGTATTGAAAGCTGGAATACCTCTGTAAGTAGAGCGAGTACATCAAAAGTGAGTTCACTTGAGTAAATCCACAGTGACTTGCTGACTAAGAGATGCACACTGAGATAATTCACTTACCACTAGCTCTATTACTGATATGTCAGCATATACATGGTGATAAGAACCCAAAGGACTTGTAGACTGTATGTAATTCACGTAGGCAAAACTTGACTTTTACCAATGCTATAACTCCTCAAATTCTGTTTTTCCCTGTTTTGTGCAGCCTTATGGTTTGATTATATGTTTTCAAATGCTGATACTTTTTAGAGTTACATGGAAATTTGAAAAAAAAAACTTTCTAGTAAGCTTTCTTCTCCTACAAATGCTGATTGTAAAAATATCTTTTGTACACTGTGTGATTTAGTATTAAGAACCAATGGTTCAGACTGACCTTCTGCAACTTTTAATAAAGCCAGTGAAAAGCCTTGTAAGTAAGGAAGATGTTGAAAAGCCAAGTGATTTATTACAAAAACAGTTGGACCCAGTAAGCTGGAAAGGTCAAGCTGACAAAAATCTAGACTCAGAAATGCTGCTACAATGTAAGAAGGCATTATCAGGAGGAAAGCAAAAACCAAATGAGAGTATCCCTGAGAAAAACATAGACCTCTTAGCTAAGAAAACAATATATTTGTCCTGCAATGTTTTCACTTCAAAAAGCTCCCTGTGGAGGGGCATTTCTATAGAGTAGGAACTTGAATGCACTGATGCTTCTGAAAGAAAAATGTGGGGGAAGGATTGAAGCAAGGGAAATCCACTGCAGAAAAACTAATTACAGTAGTAGTGAAGGTATTCAGTACCATAGAATACCATATTCAAGATTTTCTTCTAGGCTAGGCATGGCAGACATTAGGAACCTTCTATACCCATCTATAAGGTGAGCATTTTTGCTAAGGGGGAAAGAGGGAACTGGGAGGGCAGGAAACTTGTAAATAACCCCAGTTAGATCCTTTAATGATCTAATGATCAAAAATTTGCCTGGTCAGATGATTCTCAAATACTTCAGTCAACATTTTGATATTTCTAATGATTTTTTGTCTGTTTGTTTGCTTGTTTTACTCATGTAAACCAGGAATTCATCCTGGAGGAATTGGTGGGATTATGCAAATCAAGAAGAAAAGGACCATCAGAGCATGTTGTAGTTTTATGGAGATTGTAGAGAGAGCAAGAAGCTAGATGGTATAAGTGGTTACTGAACCTGTTTCCATTTTGGTAACTTTACAAGCAGAGGATTTGAGAATTTCCATATAAAACTCTTCTTTGTGAATGGGTTTTCTGGTTTTAAATTTAATATACTTTGACTAAAGATAAACTCTTTCTTTTGCATTTCAGTCAAAGTTTACCACATATAACTTTCAGTTTGGTTTAAAAAAAGCCATATATCTCCTGATCTTTACAGGAGTTACCAAGTGAAGATGGGACTTGGAAGTCATCATCCTTAAGAGTTAAGTTTTTTACAATATACAATGGATTGTTGTTTGACAAATGTGTGCAGCATCATGGCAATTCTCTTAAGAGGGATGTACCCTGGCTTGGGGAACTGAAGTGTATCATATGACAGACCAAGTTCAATATGATATTACACATTACTGCAAGAGTGATCAAAATATTCCTTTTTATGATGGAAGAAATGATTGTCAAAATAGACTAAAAAACTGTGTTTATGTCACTAGTTGTACTCAAAGCCCACGGTGGAAGACTTCAGCCTTCTGTAATACAGCTGTCAATAGATTTGCCTTTCACATTTCTTTTCTGGCTTTTGCTGGTATTTTCTGCTTGATTTAAAAATTTTGTTATTTCATATTGCTATCTGGGCTGTAGTTTAAAAACCATACGTTGAATAGGGTGGAAAATCACTCAAGTCTTTAAGCATATAAGGATTCAAGAACATACGGTTTCACTAGAACAATATCATTGCCTTATTATCATGTAAGGAAATGTATTATGTGCTCAAGTGCTTAGAGTATGTGCTTAGATTTGAGATCTGAACAGGTTACTTGAGAAAATGCACCAGAAAGTCTGGGGTAATTGTATAAATCAGGAAAATATATGAGGAACTAGGCTGTGCATCTTCCTTGGTTATTTAAATACAAAGACTTGTCCTTGCATTTGCACTAATGCTAATGAGCCAGTCAAATATTTGAGTCAAACACACCAAATCTTGCTGAAACAAACTACACTTTGTGGATTGTACTCTAACCACATCTGACCTTTCTAGGCTGGCTGGGTACTCATTCATGTGAGCATCTGAACATCATTTCATTGTTTTAAGCTGTCTTACAGGTAGTTACTTTTCTACCTAGGAAATACATTCATGTTAGTATTCAGTTTTAACTTAAAAAAATACTCCAAGTGGATAAATAGTATGATGTGTTTTAACCACAAAATGCTGTGCTTTATTTGAATGAAAATGTTCATTCAGGCCTTTACAGCTAAGTATGAGTTTGAATATGTACTACAAACTTGGACGTGCAATTGCAGTGTATTATTTAACTAGCAGTAGTTTTCAGTGCCTTCTGTGTCTCACTAACAATATTTTGCTCCTTTCAAGATCAGTGGGAACTGTGCTAAGGATATAATTAATTATTGTAGCTCATTGTGAGAAAACGTGAAAGTGAAAATATTCTCTCATTTCAATATATGGATAGAATTTAATTTTAAAAATAAGCTAAGTTTGTGTTGATAGTTGGAGAAAGGGCAAGGGAACATAAAAGAAGAAAAGTATCTCTTATTTTGAAAAAAAGTCCAGTGTTATCTTTTGATATTCTAGATTTTTACTTCCCTTTCTCTGAGGAAAATAATGATCCTCCACCAACAACTGATAAAGATTTGGAATTAGACCTGTTCAGGGACCAACAGAGTCACTCTAGGTTAAAAAGATTAAGTG
Source organism: Coloeus monedula (assembly GCF_965178545.1). NCBI lineage: Eukaryota > Metazoa > Chordata > Aves > Passeriformes > Corvidae > Coloeus > Coloeus monedula. The sequence continues at coordinate 23,142,852 of NC_138787.1, read as the reverse complement.
ATGCATGAGTGTTATGTACCCAAGAGTATCAAATCACCTCTTTAATTTTGTCATATAATTTTAAGGATGTGGGGAGGTTCATAATCCTCATTGATCTTTTGTCCTTGTGGAGAGACAAGCTACAAATTATTAATACAGACAGTAATATAATATTTTTTTCTTGAAGATTGCAGTCCATTGGATAATTATGTCACATTAAGAAGCTGAATAATCCAGACTGTTAGACAAACACAGCCTTTTCATCACCAGATACTAAAAGCCATTTGAACTAATGACTAATCTTTGAGCCAACCTTCCTTCTGCCCCATGACACTCTCATAATCCCACTTGAAACTCATTTCTGGTCCATTCCCAGAAGTATCTAATATTACACTGGCACAGCTGTCTTCTAGGGTTTTTGGGGTTTTTTTTGTTATTTGTTTTGTTGCTGTTATTGTTATTGTTCCATTCAGAATGTCATGTACCTTGATCTAAATACCTTGGCTTTCTTTTTACAAATCCAGTTCTCTAACAGAGCCCTGTTAAAATGGATTAGGGATGCCTTTATAGCTCTGTAATAACTAAAGACTGTGAAATGAAAGCAGCATTTCAGAATATATTACTAAAATAATTAAATATATTATCCCCAAAAATGTATTCCTTAAGCTGAGAAATATATTATCCATGAAAGTGTATTACTTAAACCAAATCCATCCATTCTTTTTGCGTTTCAATTAACATAGTTGCATCTCGCTCTGCTGCCTTTTACAGACACTGTATTTTTAGATCTGTTTTCAATGGAACAAACATACCATAAAAATAACGTGCAGGCAGAGAGTTGAATTCTTGCTATATTTGATGAGAAAATGTAGTCATGAAGCCTGTTTTGTATTTTAAACATTATTTCATACGTTACTAAAACTTAAAATTAAAAAAACCCCCAAAGTATCAGTTTGCACTGAATATCAAGAAGCACCCAACTGTGGAGACAGCTTCTTTTGTTTAGCAGAAGTTTTAAAGACTCCACTTCTCAGATAATCAGCCTCATGATAAGAAATCCCAAAGTATTATTTGCTGGCAAATAGCAATTGCTTTCTGCTTTGTATTGGATCATCTCTTCTGAATTTGTCAAGGACTGAAATTAAACAACAGAAAGGACAATGGTAACTCTTCATACCTGGAACAAAGAGAAATCAGAGAAACTCTGACATTATTTTTTTTCACTCCACCCTGACTGTATTGCCTGGAGCTTGCTATAAATTCTCTGTCTAAATAGACAGACAATGTTGTAGGAAATTATATGCTTTGGTATTCATGAATGCCTGGAATTCTCTATTGAATTTTATCTTTAACAAAGATTTCATAAGATAAGAACAGCTTTCTTGTTTCCCATGGGTAAGTTCTCCCTTATGGGATTTTACAGTTTATGCAGACTGTTTGTTTATGGGAATATTTCATTAATTTTCATTCTTCCTGGTATGTGTTTCTATTTCTAACATCCAGTATATTTTATCACTTTTTCACTCAAATCTGCTTTTCTCTACTCTCATGCTCTGGGATGTTCTTTTTCCATCACTTTATTCCAACAGTGGATACATCTAGAAATGTTCTTTGACATCTTCTAGACCACAGAATAACAGTTTTCTAAAACAATTCAAAGCAAACAACCAGTCTATATGCAGCAACACCTGTATCAACAAGGTCTGGACCTGACAACTTTTAAAATCCTTTTGAACCCTGACCTCATTTGGCTAAGTTTTGAATGACTGACTTACGCCCTGGAGCAGGTAAGGAAGAGCAAAGAGAGGAAGATTTAACTTTTTTGTTACATCTCCCTACTTTGACTGTTTGTATGTTGGGTTTTTTTCTGGATATAAAACTAGAAGGTAAGCCTAACTACTTTTCAAAATAGCTTTGAGGTTTTACTCATTACACTTCTGTCCTTAGATGTGTCTTATTGTCTGTCTGCCACCAAAGATTAAAATCCAAAAAATGTTTAGTTCCCCTGTATTGTACAAGGTATGAAATAAAGAAGCTTTTCATGAGACAAAAATTACAACTTAAACCCAAGCCAACAATCATTTGCTCTGATACTTATTTAATAGATTCCTTAGAGTACTCTGAGAGTGGTGAGTTTTGTGGGATTTGTAGTGGCTTTTTTTTTCTTTTTTCTCTAGTTGGTCTGAGTGACATTTGCAAAAAAGTGGGTCTGTTCCTGTACCTGTAAAACTTGACAAGAGTTTTGTCACCCTCACTAAAGTGAGTAGATGCAAGCTAAGGTGGAGAGAAAAAAAATATGTGAAATCCATTATTATACTTGTCTGGAATGCTAGAATATTCATTTTAACCTTATCTCCTATGAGTAATGGGAAAAGCATACTTAGAATTTAGGTCTTCTTACTGGAACACTACCTTTATTGTTTTTTCATACTGGCCCCTTATTCCCAATAAAGCATGATTTGCATAGCTAAGTAGTAAATGTTTGTTACAGTGGGGATACTGCAACACGTGTATCAGACAACGAGGCCCGTGGAAAGAAATATCTATGGACGGATTCTTGACAGATGTTTCAGAGATGTTCATTTCTCAGCCACATGGCCGGGATCTGCCGAGGAACTGAGGCAATCACGGACCCGAGGGTCCTTCTGCCCGTGCAGGGGAACACAAAACATCCAATGGGGAACGAGGCTGAGCAGGGGCAGGGAAACCCCGTGTCTGTCCCCCCAGGGCCCCTCTCTCAGGACCACATGGCAGGGGGAGGGCCCCAACAAATGTTCATGCTAATCTTTGAGTTGTTCAAACTTAAAAGAACCAGGTTTTGATTGTGATAGCTAGAGTGGTATTTGAACTTCCATCAATAACTCAAGGCTGGGAGTAGTATGCTTCAGATTAATGATGCTTTCATGATGAATCTTTCTGAATTTTTATTTTTTTAATTAACTAACTACTTGTTCACTTACTAAAGCAGCTACAATACTTTCTAGAACCTTACGTTTTTTAATATTGATAGTCCAGGTGTTAGGTTTTAGAGCTAGGGGAAGCTGGTTGAAGCTTACTACTTGCAAGTATGAATTCAAAATCCAACTAGCTGGATGGCTCAGTCATGATGTTTTACCTCTGGGCTTGTATATTTTCACTTACTTACCAAAAGATATTTGTAGCAATACTTCAAAAATAGCTAGGCCTTAGGAATTCCCGTATTTGTTTCAAATGCAGTATATTTATGCAATAATTCAGCAGGTCCTCATTCATCAGCATTCCCTACCGGTTATTCATGACTTGCCTGTTTTCGAAGTTGTGGCCATTAAGATGTGCAGCTAAGAGCTATGCCATGTGACTGATGGGACCAATTACTGGCATCAAGACTAGATAACAAATAAACAATGAAAATTAACTAAAATACACAAATAGTCAAGGAACTTTTACAGAAAATAGAATGCATATAGAAAGTACTTTAAATGTGTCAAATTCTTCAGCTGTCATTTGGAGAATTGTCATTTCATTAATATTACATTACTGCCTTATAGAGGCAAGCATATGTATATATCATAAGGGAACTCAAAAGTGAGTATGTAAGTGTTTAAATATAGAGGAAAATTACCCAATCCCACAAACTTTGAAACCCAGCTAAGCTGTCATTTGATCCTAAACTTATACTGTCATTCAAGGGCTGAAAAGGGGGAAAAAAAGATCTCATTATGGTAGAAGTTTTTCACATGAAGCTTTTTAAACTGCAACAGAATATTAGGATTTGCACAACTTCAAGGTCATCAAAAATGACAAAAATTTTCAAATAAATTACAGAGGAAAATTTTGGTTATATGCAAAATGATCTCTTATCTAGTCAGATGAGAAGTTAACATGCCTTATTATTAATAATATATGAATAATCTATCTAACTTAGTTCATTAATGGTTTGAAAAGTCCACTTCAATTTGTAGATGATAGCAGGCTGGTAAGGGCTGCAGAACACCCGATGTGGATGAACTGAAGATAGTTGAGATGAGACAGGTTAAAGATAATTAGAGGTACAGAAGCATGACTTCTGAAGATACAGCAAACTGAGTTTGTTAATCTGGAGCACTAAAAGGAACCAATTGCTTACACATGTGACATGCGATGGAATAAAGGACATTAATAAACCCGTCGCTATGTCCAAAAATACAAGATCTGTGGCTTGAAAGATTTAGCTTAGCTGTGCTGGGAAAAGTTTTTGAAGATGAGGATAATTATATAGTGGAAGGACTGCACAGGGAACACATGTAATCACTATTTTTCATTTGAATCACACTCTGCTGTATTTGTTCACTTTTAAAAGGCAAGTGGAGATGATAATGAGAATAAAACATAAATGTAGAAAACTAACATCTATTTGGAATCAAAATATTGGACTACTGAAATGATTCAAAGAAAAGTAAATAAGATTATTCTGAGAAAAGTCAGCCACATCCTTGGAAGTGCTGCCTGAGGCTGCTCTAACTTCTCAGGATTGTCTGTACTCTGTAGATACAAAACTGAACCCTAGAATGAAGGCAACTGACTGGAAGGCAGTTCAGATAGCATCTGCTGTAACTGGTAAGATTTAAATTGAACTCAGTGATACTTGTGGGTTGAGAAACAGAACAAACAGAAACCTGTCAATGGCCAAGGAATGCAATCTGAAGCAAATTCTTAAGATGCTTTGACTATGATTGGGTCCAGGTAATAATAGACAGAATATCATTCCTACATATTTGAGTGTCAGCATAAAGAGAAACTTGTATTTTCTTAGAGTTAGGTGGGTGCTACTTGACTTATATACTATGAGGATTTTGTATTATATAAAATATTCTGTATTAATTATTTAAATTCCCCCCTATGTACATTGAGAGTTTGAGTTGGTAAATTTAATGGTCTCTTGCTAGGCTGAGACACAATACAGTCAAGAGTTAAGATTCCCTTGAGACAGCATTTTAAAAGATGATACTCTTTTTCAATACGATGGAAAAAAAATCAGTTGTGTAAAAGAAAATATTCGAGATGAAAACACGTATGGATCATGACTCATAGTAAGGAAAGCACTTGTTTTCCTTTTACTTTGAAGTTTTTCCCAAAGTAACAGTAACTTCAATATTACCTGAGTACTCAGATAATAAACATAAATGAAACAGGGAAAAAGACAGTAAAAAAGTGCATTTATCACCCAGCTTAACTACTAGCAATTTAACAAGAGAATAGTTCTTCTTTCTCTTCTGATGTCTTAAAAGAAAACAAAAATCCCAAACTGGTGAGCAGTACACACTGACTGTAAGTGTGTACACTCTTTAGCTGTGTGGGATCTGCACAGTTGCAGAGGAACAGTTTCAGAGAAAAGAATAAAGTCAGTCTCTGCAGTATGGACTAATACATATTTCTTCCAAGGTAGCACAAGTCCTCTGTAGAATATTTCAGCTAAGAAGATGGTTCTTTTAGTGCCAGAATGGTTTATCTGCTGCTCCCTTGGAAAAAAAGAAGAGTAAGAGCATACTATATTGGCCTGAAAACAGCATCTGATACTGAAGTATACGGTAACAAATTATCCATTCAAAATGGAGTGTGTTGGTGTGAACCTATAATGAACCAAAGGCTCCTTTCCATAGAGATGGCATTAAATAAGTTTTTAAGGAATTTTCACTGGCAATCTAGCAAATACCTTCATTTTGTTGTTTACAAAGGTAAAGTACTGTTAATATTTGAACTGGCCAGAAATATTTTGTTTAGTTAGAGGCAGCTTTATTTTTTATGATAGACCCTACAAATTAATAACCTGAGGCGTTGATAGATATAGAGTTTTGGGGGAGGACAAAAATGCAAGCATATAAACATCTAAGAAGGGAGCATCCACTGCCTCAAGTAAGGATGAGTTTGTAATGCTCTTTATAGGCATCACTCCATAGACAACTAGAGTTTGGCTTTAAGATCTAAAACAGTGTCCTGTAGAGTTTGACTATGTCTTCTCCCAGCTCTTCTGTGCATTTTGTTCCAAGAATGTCATGTCCTAGTATTCTTTCAGGAACAAGTTGTGGAATGGTGGCCAGTTGGCTAAAGTCTACTCTTTTATATTCCTGTGCAGGCTCGCAGAACTGAAGGGTCGTGTAAGAAACGTATCTTGATGAAACTGGAAAGAACAATTTAATTCTCTTTAGTACAGCCATATATTTTTCCCATGGAGTAATGATGCTTCACACTTTTTCTATATAAAAATTGTATGTTAAACGCACTGTCCAGCTTTAAATTATGGAATACAGCTCCCTCATCTGTCCAACTCAGTGCATGAAAGTATGTCAAAAGCCAACTAAGTTTATGCTCAGTAGTGTATCTTTCCTTTTTTAACCAAAGGTTTTGTCTCCTTTTCGATCTGTTTTTAAAGTACACTGGTAGAATAATTTAATTTCTGTGATTCTTATTGGTTATTCTCAATTTTTCTGCAAGATATTAATAACAATAGGGTTAAAGGTGATCATCAGAGAAATCAGACTGAAGTGAAAGTTTCTTTGATGTGTTTCACAGTTTAAAAAACCAAGAAACTTGGCACACTTTTCCTCTATTTCCTCTGATTACACCTTGTTTACTTTATTTTCTTATTTGCTTCTGAGTACTACCTGCTGAACTGATAGAGCTTGGCAGCCTTGAATCTCTGTAGAGGAGTTTCAATGTAAATAACTGAATTACAAACTTATATGTCAATGTCATATAGCTTGGTCCTTGTCCTTCATGATTCATCCACAGTACCGATTTCATTGTTTGGCATGTAATTAAAAAGGGTCAACAATTGTCCTAAAAGGTATCTCCTGTGAAGATGTCCTGGTCTGAGCATTGCTGACTTGAATACACACCATCAAAATCATCTAACGGGCCAAAAAAAGTCATTTTGCTGTCATCTATGTTACTACTCTAATATTTAGGATTTTTTATTAGAAACCAAAATGACTTTAATATGACTCTTTTACTAGAATATAAATACCGAGAATGTCTATTTCCAGCCATTATTCTTTCACTTTAGTACATTTGTTAAACATAGCACATATATTTTATATATTAAGTATGTTATTTTCTTATCTTCCTGACTGTCAAATTTAACAATATAATCTCAGCTTTTGCCAGTGCTGCCCCTGAACAGATAGTCCTGTGAAAAATTTTAGCTATATGCCACTCAACAGAACTAAACCATCAGGTGGCATCATGCTAAAGCATGGAAACTTAATTTACTTACACAGCACTGACATTTAAAGAGAGAAAATTAATCTTGTGTTTTATGATGCACCACAGCAATATCACAAGTGACTTCCATTCTGAAAAGCCCGTAAGAAGTTTTGGTAGAGGAGTTGAGACTTTCTTAAATAATGAATAGCAGGACCATGATCCAAACTGTTTGCATTGTTCATGCAATAAAACTATGTGTTCTATAGTTGTCTTCATGTCGAGTTGAAGTAGTACATGAGAGGTAATGAGATGTATTGATATGCCAAATAATGACTTTTGGATGACCCAGTGTTCCCAAAACTGTTTACTCAGTTATCATCAGTTCTGTGATTTTTGAGTGCTGGCAGTCCTTGCTGCTGTAAACACTCTTGCAATATAACTATGACTTAAATGTTGAGTGTCAGTTTGGCCCTTTGTACTTCACCTGTGGGCAAATCAAAAGCAGAAACACCAGATTTTTCTCTTTGCTTAGATTAGTAAAAAATAAAGCATCAACTGCCTACACAGCTAGGGTGTGATGAATGATGACAGAATAATAAAAACAATCTTTCCCTCTATCTCACCGATGAAGAAAAGGCCTTTCAAAAGTCCAGAAACAGGGATAGGAAGTTAAGAGCAGGTGCTCTGACCTAAATATGAGCTGTATGGTTCTATATGGTTTACAGTGATCAATCTAGTATGTTGATTGGTGTTAATGTTTAACAGTTTTTCTCCATGGGGTAAACATGAAACTCACTCTGAGCTAGTAGTGGTTGTGTGGGTCTTTCTGTCTCAGGTCTTGTGTATTCAGAGAATCCTGCATTTTATTTTCACTTTTCCTTTCACTGAAGTGAAACCTGTGCAGCCACAACTCTGAAAAATCTTGCTGATCTTGTCCAGGGGGTTTGTTCTGTGGCAAACACTTCTTTTCACCTTGTTTTTTCTTCATTCTTCCCTCACCCCAAAATAATCTCAACAAGATCACAGAAGATCTTGGAACTTGGGTATAAACATGCTGTGACAGGCCATCTGGATGCTCCCAATCACAAATGTAAGAAAGCTGGGTTTGTTGGTTGGTTGGTGGGTTGGTTGGTTGGTAGTGTGCTGGGGTTTTTTGTTATTGTTGTTTGGGGAATTCTGTTTCTTTGTTTTTGTTTGTTTGGTTGTTGTTGGTTGTTTGTTTTTTTGGTGGGTTTTTTTTTAATGCTAGCCATTACTAATAGATGTGTCCAGAATATCTGCAAAATGACTGATTTCTGAAATTCAGAAGTTTACCCTTTTATGTTAAACTCTTAACAAGGAATTCAATTTCTTTTCCAGGCTTTGGAGTCTAATGGGTCATTGCTGTTTCCAAGAGTGAAGGTTCCAAAAGTCTGTCATGCAATATGGGGTATAACATTAGATTATCTGAGCACATTAGTGACATGTTAGCATTTTATGTTTTATTCATGTGTACCTTAAGTTCCAACAGCAGAGTCCCCACTGCCCTGCAAGCCATGCTAGCTGAATGAATATGATTGATTATTCTAGTTATGCTGGACAAAGTACAGTTTAATGACATTTAATATAGGTGGAGTGTTGGTGTGTGCCATAGAATAATAAGTTTAAATATAGTTTGCTGAACCAGCTTTTGGAGTAGCTTCTAAAACCTGTCATTGACCAGCAAGAATAAAATGTCAATTGCTACATTCTTAATGCTTTCATAATGTAGCACAGGAGTGTAAAGAGGCATTCAAATTTTATCCTCTTATTTTTTCATTCTGTTCCTTTAAATCCTACTTACATGATAAATGTTCACGCTCTAGTTTGCAGAAAACAGCTCAGTTTCAATCTTTTAGCCAATTGCAACATCTGCCCTACAAGGTTTTTCCATTTTATATACAGGCTTCCCTGAAGATATAAATATGGTCTTCCTAATAAACACATTTGAAATGTCTCCAGAGAGAGAAGCTTCCATAGAGGGATTAGGATTAGGCATTACAAGACTCATTAAAAATGTTCAATTTACCTTAGCATGAGAGATGGAGCTCACCATGACTTTGATACCAACCTAGCACCAAAAGGAGTGTAAACAAGAGCAGAATGTGGTCCCTGATCTTTTCATAGTTATAGTGCCTTAAAACTAGAAATGCAAGAGATTCTCCTCAATGTAATGAGGCATACTTGTGAGCAATGCTCCCATGAGCCCAGGGAGTGGGTGCACAGACAAGCCGTTCTGTCTCTTGGTATATCAAGGGGACATCCCGTCTTTTCAGCTGAAGTGATCCTTTATGATACTTATCATGGAAGTAAAATATGTGAAAGTAAACTGTAAAAAGTACTAGTACTTTTGATTTTTAAAAATAAATGCTTCCTTGGTAGTGCAGTCTGCTATAGTGTGACAGGACAAGTGTTAGGAAGCTCTTCAGAAGCTCAGTTAATCCATCTAAGACTCCTTACTACCTTTAATTTGGATAATAGTAATGTCTTAGTGGTTTGGGTCTGTTTTATACTTGACTTCAAGTGAGGACTTGGCCACAGTCAAACTTCCTGATCCAGCCACAGCACTGTCAAAGCATCTGTGACCTGTTTGGTTGGCCAGTTACAGGGTGTGAATGGGAGGGTGACTCTGGTCTCCTACACATTGTAGGTTTTGCTGCAGGAAGCTGTTGTATATTTTTTAAGTCTGGACAAGAAGGTATTAGAACAATAAATAAGAATAAATTACATAATGGTCTTTTTTGGGGGAAAGTACAGTTTTGGGGCCACAAGACACCTACATCTGGTACAGTTTACAGCAGCAGAAGTACTGATGCAAGGCTTAAGATTTTTCCTTTATGATTATGCTACTTTTCTATATGCACTTTACACTTCTTTATTCATACTCTGTGTGTTTGAAATATGTCATATTTTTAGAGAACTTGCTGATATAGAGTCTAAAGTTAGAAATGTATCTCACTGAAAAGCAAGCTTTGATACCTAGCTAGAGATGCCATCGCTGATGTCATGCTCAAAAAGGGTGACTGGTGCTTGTGTATTCACAGATCCCAAAGCTGAGGCCACACATTGAATCTTGGAACTGTTTTTTGAGGTGTGGTGCCCAGGAGGCTTCATAACCTTAGTGTTCTCTAAAATTACATTTCTGTAATTTAGAACAGACTCAGATCTGTTCTAAATTCAAGATGATGACAGAGAAGGTAATACTCTCTATTTAATAGGGTCATTAAAATCACGGTCTCTCTATTGTATTTTCCATGTAGGTACATATGTTATTTACGTATCAGTCGTAGTTAAGTGCAAAGTCAATGTTTATCACTATTTCTAGGTGAAGCTACTGTTTGATAGTATTTGACCTGAATGCAAACACTAGCTCTGATTCCACTTTGCCATTGAATCCTACTCTAACTGAAAGTTTAGAAGAGTTTTTCAGCCTACAAAGATTTCTCTGAAAAGCAACTATTGGAAAGCCTGAGCATGAAATTAATTTCATCAGATCCCTCAAAGTTTTATACATTAACAGTGTGGTCACTTAGCTCAGGAGAATAGTAATGGAAAATTGGTGCATTCACTTCTAGTTCATTGGTTTACATCTGGTCAGGATGGTAATAGTGCTTTTTCCGTATAATTTAATGACTATTTGCTAATCTATGTTAAATAAGTTAAAGATTTCTTTGTTCCTGCAGATCTGTTTCATCCAGGTCTTCAAATGCACTGAAAGGATTTGAACTCAGTGTCACTTTCCATAAGCACTGTAAAATGCTTTTAAAGGAAACAGGTCAATGACCCCCTTATATTAAATGTACTGATGCATACTAATACTAACACCAATTCTAATAATAATGAAGCTTTTATGGAGTCTCATAATTTTTGGGGGTAGCCAGGCTGTGTGTTATATATCTTGATTTTAAGAACAAACTCTTCTCTTCGATGTAAGGCATTAGTAGAGCTGGATGCTTTCTAGTGATGCAGAGAGACAGGCTAGGATATTGTTTGTTACACAACTGAGAACATTTTGGTTACAGGAGCTCAAATTGCTGAAACTGATCCTGATGGTAAGGATACTCAATTATCTAAATTTTATCTTACTGTTTGTTGAGAAGAAATGTCAGGGGGTTGAAGGAAATTTTGATGAGCAATTCATGTTAAAAATTTAACGGTGGAAGCATTTGCTGTTGAACTGAGTACTGTTTAAATAAATTGGAACTAATTACATTTGAGGATGTATTTTATAAGTCCCAGCAAAGGCCGGTACTTAAAAGTAAGACATCCATCTACTGTTGCCTTTCATTAGAGGTTAGGCATCTAATTTCTAGCTCAAGATATCAGACACAATGAATGTCTAAAAAAATCATGACTGAATACAGGAGAACTTTTTGAACAATGTTGGTACAGAGAAGGTCTCACCAATACTCAGTTGAAAATATCAATTTTTATTTTGGTCCCTCCTGATATGCAGATCCAGCTATCAAAGAGCTAGTCCAAATAAGCATAATGAAAATATGTATGTTGCCCAGACTATCAGTTTTCCTATATGCCAAGTTTTGATGTTTTATTAGCATTCTTCCTGCCAATAGCTCTCTCATGACAGGCTGGACACTTTCAGATATCAGTGAAAGTGTTACTATATATATATATATATATATATTTTTTTTTTTTTTTAGCCAGTGCAGTGTTTCTATCCTGATCTGTTGTGAAAAAAATGTTCAGTAAAAGCTACAATTCCTCCCATGTGCTAACAATATTATAATGAAGTAACATACGGTGAACTTGGATTCTGAATATTTTTACATGAGTTTGTCACTGATAGGAGCCATCAATTGAAAGGAGACAATGAATTAAAATACTCCTTGTCAGAGACATGAAAAGATTAACTGTTCACAATGAACTGAAAGTACAGTGTGGGATTTCCACATAGCTGTGAGTATCCAATTGAGCACATGAAATCTCTCTCGATCATCTTGCTCAAAGCATTATGTTCCAAGCTCATCAAGGGAGGGACATTCTTCTGGTTTTTAGCATGATTAATGCAAACATACATTTAATGTTTGAAATACCTAATGCTAATTATAATAACAATCTAAATAATGTCATTATAATGAGTCTAATGATTTTTTTTTAAGTTTGGTCTGTTATTTAGGTCCTATATATTTGTCAAAGAGAAAAAAAAAATTGTGTGTTTCTTTATTCTGGCTTCTTGCCAGTAAAAGCTGACACAAATATTAGGTATTGTGGATCCAGGAATGCTGTCTTGATAATTGAGGAATGAAACAAGCTTGGTGACAGAACCTAATTCGCAGATGCTGAATTTTAAAAAGAAAGCATTAGAATTCACAGCATGCTGTTGTATACAGTCCATCTCCCTTTTCAGAGGCTATGTATTTTTTAAAATTCAGTTTCACCAAATAGATTACCATTTACGTTACCAATGCACACACGCAATATATGTATTTAAGCACGTCCTACTGGTAGGTATTTTATGACGGCTCTTGCAGAGCTGGGGCCGTGACAAGCCCGCAGAGCCGCACACATCTATCATCTGCCGGAGCTGAAGCGCGTCCGACGCCGTTCACCTTGGAGGGCTGTTCAGCGCAGATCCCGAAGCGTGTTGTCCAAAAGGGGATGAAGCGTGCGAGAAGCCCCGCGGGCGGCGCGGGGGAGGATGCCGGGCCGTGCCGTGCCGGGGAGCTCGCTCAGGGCTGCCGGGTTGCTACAGCAACCGGGGCTTTGTTTGTACATAGCGGGAGCAGCTGCCTCCCTCCCTCCCGCCCCGCTCGGCTGCGGCAGGGCCGGGCCGGCCGCTCCCTCCGCCGCGGGGCGTTCCTTGGCAGGGCACTGCGCAGCGGGACATTAGACCGCAAGGATGTGTCCGGTGCTTGGAGAGATCAAGTCCTACTGAAAGAAAAAGGCTGCCATCTGAAACAGTAGCACTCCTTCTGGTATTGTGCTATCTGTGTATTTGTTTTTTGTATTTGTAATTTGTTTGGGTATTTGTGTACCAGAAGGTTTGGGTTAGTGGCCCATCCCATTTCAAGGCAGAGAATGTAACTAAAACTTATGCCTGAGGACCAGCAGTATTACAGGCTAACAGCAGAATGTAATAGGGAATTTCCTCATTCTGCAAGCATCTTTGAAGATACTGTCTTTAATCCAGTCCTTTTTACCTTACCATTCACATAATTTAAGAACAGATCAATAGAAAGCAAAACCCACTAATATTTGTTCATGAAAGATGAAAATTCATCACATTTTTATTGGTGTAGGCCTTGGAGAGCTGATTTTCAAAACAGATTTGAAGATGGTCATCACAAAGTTGAGTGCCCTTTCAATAACATGCAAACCTGTATCAGTGGCCAGAACATTCTTTTCGAAAATGTGACTGGATAAACATATATTTGAAGGAGCAAAGAAGCTCACAGCAAATTAGTTCTCAGACAACACTGTCTTTTTCATGTAACAATTGTTGTAAGTCAGAGACAGTAGGGTTAGTTCAGCAGCCCTCAGAGGGCTGACAATAATTGAATAACCAGATTGAAAATTTGTTGACTATTTGCATGCACATTTGCATGCACAGTATTTGCACACCTTTAACAAGAGTTCCCTGGAGACATAACCTTCATGTGACCTTCACATATTTTTACCTTTTCTTCACTGCATGAAGCACCAAAAAAAGAAGAAGGTTTGTTGATTTTACTCAGTTTTAAGAGCTGGAGACAACTGGGGGAAATTCTGAGGATGTGATACTAAAAGAAATACAGATTATGAGTGTTTCTTTAAATAAAAGGCTTTCAAAGCCATGGTAATTTAGCAGTAAATGAAAAGCCTAATGATAACTTCTGGGATTCTTGTAATTTTCAAAAACAAAACCAAACCAAATTAAAATTACATTGAATGTTCCTGATTATGATTTTATTACAATCATGTATGGAGAGGAGGATAGTGTACCACTCTACTGAAGTGATACTGTTCCAGCTGTAACAATGCTTGTGACCTCACAGATGTGAAGGTAACAGCATAGCGAAGGATTATAATTTGGCTGAGGTTTCACTTGAAAATCCCAACTTTTATGAGTAACACATTACTCAGATACCTAGTCTAGTCACCAATGAGATCATTTGAGCCTTAAACTCTAGCCAGCTGAGACTGGCTGAGAGAGATGCTTAAAATGTATTGAGGATCTCATAGCGAACCCTGTCTCAAGAGAAGGAACTGAGACTGTGAAAGTCAAAACTAGTAAGCTACCACTCAGATGTATCTGGCTCCTGTCTTGCTCTCAGTTCTTTGATGGTGCTTGCTGCCACTTTGAGATTACTGGTTTCCCTGAACATGACTGACCAATTTTTTTTTTTTTTTTGCGTAGAGGATGCAGACTTCAGCAGTACAAGATTTATATCTATTTACCCTCACAAGAGGCAAGTAAAATATTATATATTTTTAAAATAAAAGTGTTGAAAATTGTCTGATTATACTCACTTCACTTGTTTTATCAACCTGTTCTTACCATATTTGTGATATCCTACAGTGATTTTCTGTATCTTTCTAAAGATATGAGTGAATAGCTGATGACAATATAGCTAAAGGTGACATTATCACAAATTTTTATTTGTTTCTGTGGAAAATCCTTAAAGTGTAAGCAGGGGTTTTGTGTCAATAGTGGTGCTTTGTCTATGAGAATGGAAACCCTAGTCAACTAATCTGGGCAGAAAGTGGATAGAATCAACAGGCCTGTAATTTTTCTTGCACAAGAATTTGCTCCTAAAAGACAATCTTTTCCTATGAACATTTATAGTGAAATATTAATGATATTTTTAGTACTATCACGGCCATGGCTAAAGAAAGAAACAGTGAACAGTCAATCAGGAGAAGATAGGTTTGAGGAGTAAAGGCTGTCTTTTCCTGCAGATATTCTATGGGGTTTAAATTATTTTCCTGTATTACTTCTTTTATTTTAATTATTACTATACTTGGCTTCATTTTTTAGAAATTGACATTTAAAATTTGTTGACTGCATCCTTGATGTTGAAAACCAGTTAGGGAGAAAAAAAGAGCATTTCATTTAAAACTGGAGAAAATGCATTCTTCATTAGAAATTCAGCCTTTAGCAGCTCACTTCATGTTTTGGCAAGGACAGCAGAGAATTCTCCAGGCAAATCTACTGGCCCCATCCTAACAAAGAGAAATTAGCCCAGGACATAAATTACAATGAGGTTTCACATTATTATTACCTCATTATTTTTTAGCAAAGGTATCATAGAATAGCTCCATCTATGATCTGCAATATTTTAAATTATTAAAACCCAACAACAAGTACTATGGTAAATGAACTAAGTTCACATCATCATCCATTATTCTTTGGTTTTAATCACACAGGTGAAACTCACTACCCTGTGAAGGGAAACACAAAGCTCGCTTCAGTGGTGTACAACTGAAACGGAACTTAATCTGTGCATTAGTGGTGGTTTCTTTGGGCCATCAACCTACATCAAAGTGAACTTGAAATAATTTGTTAGTTTATGGTATTCTGTAATTCCTGGGCGTGTGGGGAGACAGGTTATTTTAGTCAGTTCTAGTGAGAATAACTAAATTCTTATATTAGAAGCTGTAGTTTGTGTGTGCTTTAGACTGGAGGAGAAGCCTCTTTAATGAAATATGGATTCTGGTGCTCAGCCTTGTTTTTAAACCCCATTCCCTGTATTAATTATTAAGTAGCCATACTGAAGTGGATGCAGTTATATTTAGATTGCAGCTGCCAGTAACCAAATTTCAAGTGGTTTTCTGGTTTCATATTTTTGTAGGATAAAATGTTGCACTCAGAGGGGTGGAAAAAAAGTAAAACACCCCCACCCCACATAAAAGTAATTCCTGTACTGAAATATTAAAGCAGAAAACTGGTACAGTGAGTGTCTGAATCCCTCTTCACCTCTGAGAGAGAAATGAAGGGAACGCTGGGAGTTCTCAACCCTCTTATCGGGAAAGGGGAAACAAAGAAAAAAAACCCAAACCACCCATTGCTTTTAGGAAGAGAAAAGAATCGTCATCATGAGTAAGAATAGCAAAGGGATTCCCTCCCTGCTCAGAGAGAAGACAGAAGGGGAAGGGAATTCCCTCTCTCCATTGGGAAAGAACAGAAGGGAAGGGAATTCCCTTTGTTGCATTTATACTTTGAGCTCTAATTAATCTTGAATGTTTTTTACTCCTGCTAACATCAAAGCAGTTCTGTACATCAGGCAAAACTTGCTTTCTGTGAGCTGAAGAAAGTCAGTCTTGAAATACTCATGGAATGTATGGATTTATGTCATTGCTGTCATGTGGCCAGATTCAGTCCATAACTTTTAAATACAATCTAAAACGGGTCTTGGTTGCTTTAGCCTCAGGCTTGGAGAGATTTCTGTTACAGCTTAAGATTTGTTTTTCTATGATTTAATTGTCACTTCAGTTAAAGGGCAAGCAGCAGAGGTGCCAGTAGAGCAGCAAAAAGCGCCAGGAGCAACATATGGGACTGAAATTCCTTATAAAGTAAGGATCCCATGAACACAGTTGCCTGCAGGGGGAAGGTTGCATAAACAAATATTTAACAAGGAAAAATAGTGAGGTCTTTGCAGTAATCATACAAATATCTGAAAATAGATAATGAAGACATATAAAGCACAGAGTTTCCCTGGCGTGCTGCAGCCCATGCGCACATGCTTGAAATAGCCTTGATAATGCCTCTGTTGTAAAGAGGTTTTGAGCTTTATAGTTCTAGTTTAGGATGAGGAGGGGGCAGTGCTGGGTACTGTGACCTTCTAGAAATCCACTTGGCATCCCCACTCCTAAGCAAGGCTAGCTCTGACTAATTTTCTGAATGGTTTGATGACTGGAAAAAGTAGCAACTGATCAGATGCCATTGTGATCACGTCACAAGGAAAGGTTACAATGTTCAAAGACTGTTTTATACATATTTCATTGGTTAAAAGGTTGAATTTCTTATCCTGAAGGAACATCAGGACTTTCTTATTTCTCTTGCCTTTATCTCCTTACTTTATGTGCAAAGGTAATGCTAATTAATGCCTTGATGGAAAAATCAGATAGTGTATCACCACAGAGAAAAGAAAACGTGCACTGGCAATTTCTCAATTTTCTGCCCAATTTTGACTTTAAATATGTGGATGCCACAATCACCAATCAATTTGGGACTTGTTACAGTGAGCTGGGGACCCAGGCAATTTCAGATGTACATAATTTGCTGTACAATTCCCAGGAGACACAGGCGTTATCTCCACCCACAATGGACAATATCTTAAATAACACTTAGCATAGGCAGAAGAGTTTGTTTTACACAGCTGGCTGTAACTAGGCTGTTGTCCTAGCAATCCTTATAAAAGGACAGTAGGGGATGGAGACTAAGTGTTTGCTTGGAAAAAAAAAAAAAACCTTCTAGTGTAGATGTGCATAGTGTAAGTGTTTTGACCTATTTTAATTTGTTTCACCTGTGTTTGAAGTAGTATGGGGAAACCACCTGCTCACATTGCCTTTCCTCAAAGTGAAGACTTCAGATAAGAATGCCAAATATATCACCCTTCTATAATTCGTCAAAATGCTTTTTTTTTTTTTTTTCCTGATTCTGCCTGCAGAGCAACCTCTGTCTGAAAAGCTGTTGCCAGGGTAAATAAGGAAATGCATGAAAAAAATCTGGGGGAGTTACCAAGTCTGATCTTATCTTTTGTGTCACTATCTTTTAAGGCACTGAAGTTGTAGAGAAGAAAACACTTGAAAACCAAATTGTAACATTGTTTTTCTCCCCTTGACATATAACAGACATAGATGTGTTCGGGGTTTTTCACATGACAATTTGCTGGTTGTTTATACCCAATCCTACTTGTAGAGTATGACAAGATCACTGAAAGAACTCTCTCTTTTTTTTATTTTGTCAAGCACAAACTCAAATACATAAGAAAGAGCTTTCAGGAGTTTCATGAAATATTTATAAGTGCTACAGCAATTGTCTGAATTAAATTTATTTTTACACAGGGAAGTATATTTCACTGCAGTATTTGTAAAATAAATTAGTGGCCCATTGAAAAGATCATATCTTACATATTTTAAACAGTACTACTCCTACTCTTCTAATTTCCACTTGGCTCAAAACAAATGCACTGAAAATTGAGCTAAAACAGGGAAATGGCTGACACTATTACTGAAGGTTCAGGGAAGAATAGATGGGTGAGGGAAGGAGAAAATAACCTCTGTGACCAAAAATAACATCCACTAATGCTGAAGTTGGGGATAAGTAAGCATGCAAAACTTTTCTAAATGCCACCCAAGTGAGCCTTGCTAGTTAGTTTAACCATTGATATGATCAGTCAAGAATTTAAGTTTTGCAATTAAGGCAAGATAATATTGAGACTATGGGAGGAATAACTATAATCCTGCTAGGGAAAAATGGGTGATAGGGAAAAACGAAGAGTAATGCTGGAGCAACAAACACATAGAAATTTTAGGAAGAGCAGCACAGTTTCAAAATGCACCTTCCACAGGAAAGCAATGACAAGCAGTGGACCATAGGAATAGCTCTTCTGCCACTTAATTTATGGAAAGCCACTTGCTGTGAAGTAGTTGGGATCTGAGAGGTGAAGTTTGCTACACGTAGATACCAAAAAGCTGTTTGCAAGGAAACAGTATGGCACAGCAGCCTGGAACCAATCTTCTCACGCCCACCCTAAAGTGCTATTTACAAGCAATTCACCCACTGCAATATGGTTATTTGAATGCAACAGAGGACATGGGAAGTGTGTATTTTGCTAGAGAAAACTAGCAGACATTGCCAGGTCGCATTAAAAATCTGTTAATAGTAGAGAAGGTAGGTCAGAGCAGCCTTTTGAACTGAGTGAAAATACTCTAAACTCAGAACAATCCAGCCTGCTGGCCCAACATTGTTCCAAGAAGTCATAGTAACCATTGGTGCTGGCACAGCTCAAATCTTTCATTAACACCTGTTGGTATCTCAGTTGACTGTATCATAGACCAAGTTCTTGGGAAGGTGGACTGTGGCACAAGACAGCTGCTACTCAGGATGAAGGTGGTAGATGGGCTGGATTCATCAGTGTTAAACTATATATTACGGGAAAAGGCAAATTATCTCATGGAACTATACACAGATGAGAGGGGAAAGCACTGCAGACACAGTATATGATTACCAAAATTCATCAGCTGTTACTGAGAAAATGCATTTGGTTAACTTACTGTCCAGTAACTTTTGGTAATAAAGTTAGATTTTGCATTCCTGAGTTTCCTTGTTTTTATACAACCACAAATTGTGGCTTACCTCCCAGGTTCTCTGTCTTGAGCTTATTATTATTATTGACGCTGGTGTTGAAAAAGAAAATTGTCATGCCTGTTCATTAAAAATGTTCTCAGTGACTGTAGCAAAGACCACTGGCTGTTATGTCAGTTGTTAAATGTAGAACTCTTCACCCATTTTTCAATCATTTATTAAAGCTCCATAATCAAGAGAAGAGAGAGGAAAAAAAGAGGGAGAAAATTTTTGAAAGCACATAGATTTAAGGAAAGATCTTTACTTCACATTGCTGGAAAGAGAAGTTTTATGCGTGCAAAGCTACTGCTGGATAATCAGGAAATATCATTAATAGGGTTATATATAGGTTATACATATATAGGTTAAGGGAGAAAACTGTTTCAAGAGTAAGAATACATTGGTTATATTTTTCCATCTGGTTAAGAGGAGTCAGATAAATCAGGCTAATATACAAAAGTTAACCAAGATTCTTGGATGGCAGGTATCAAGCAAAGTTCAATACACATGCTGCAGTTACTACTCTTTATGCTTCTGGATTCTTTTACAGAGTTTGTCCTGAGGCCCTTTCCACATGAGTTCAAATGTGCTAAAATCTGTCAGACTTTTCCTTCCAATTTTGTATATATAACTTCACCATTACATAGAGGGCTGATGAGCTGAATGATGTACTACTGTGATACAGTCCTACAATTTTGACATTGTTCTTTGATTTTAAGAGTCAACCTCCCAAAAGATCAGGAAAATACAGATGTGCTTTATTTCTAATTTCTCCTCAGCTTATCCTTGTGCTTGGGTATGCCCAACCATACCCTGAAGCAAAAGCTGAGAAAAGAATTCCTGTACTAAAGAAACCATGTTCCTTGACACAGACAGAAATGGCTTCTAAGAATCATTTAGATACCTCTTAAATACCCAGGCACAGAAATATTGGCAACACTGCCATATTATGAAACATACAGTTAGGTAGTAATCTGCTTTTTACATAATTTTTTATGTGGCACAGAAGCAGTAATCCTCTGGCTGTAATAGAGTACTTGGTGCCTGTTGTGCTTGGTGTTGCATAATGTGAAAGTGAAAATATAAAAGATCTGAATATAGCCAAGATTAAGGTATGCGAGAATAATGTTTCAGAGCCTAGACCTCAAAAAGAGAGTGAAAATAAACTGGTGTATCTAAGTTGGCAAATGAGGAAAACATAGTTAAAAGTAAGTCTTATGTATAAGTTGACTGAATTAAATACTGCTTGAGAGTTAGAGGAATAATTTTTAAAAAAAATTAAAGAATATTCTCTTTATTCCCTGACTTAAGTGTTTTCAGTCCTTTCCAAATGGATTAAGGAAGACTGCCAGGGAGAAACAAAAATTGTCATTGAAGTCTAACAGGGAAGGTTCACTCCCTTTATTCAGTCCACTTCAAGGGGCCTCATGGTAAACAGTAAAAAATTATAATAATTAATATAATTCTAGAGGGACAGTTTATAGATAACTTGATACTGCAGTTCACGGCAAGATTTTAGCCAAAAGTAAATTTCATGGTTATGGAAATGTCTTTCAAATGTAGCTTGCAATTAAAAAAAAAAATTAGGAGTACTGAAACGAAAAAACCAAAATATATTATCCAAGTTATAGTTTGAAAAATATAAATAGAATCTATATATATCAACATGGTTTTTAGTCAAAGACCTAAGAAAAAACGTTCATTATAGTCCCTTCCTGTTAATGCTATTGCTGATGATAGTGGCACAGATGAGAAGTTTTTTGGCAATATCTTTGTGAGACGACAGAGAACCCTCTAAACATGCCTGTTGTGATAAATCACTAATTAGGTAACATCAAATTTCTAACTTGCCACTTTTCCAGACATGATGTTTTATTTCAAATCAGTTTGCTTTTTTGTTTTGGTTTTTGGTTTTGATGTTGTTAGGTTTTGTTGGTTTGTTGTTTTTCTTTTGGTTGGGTTTTTTTCCTTTCCAGGTATCTGACATTTTGACTAAGTTATAGAAAAAAAGTCAACATCCTAAGTAACCTCTGGATGGGGATGATCTGGCACTGCAGTCCACAAGGAGAAGCAAAAAAGTGACTAAGCAAATAATGGCTCTTTTAATCTTGTGTGTGCCCTGCTGTTCATGGCTGAGAGGTTCTACCCCATTTCCCCATGTCATTATAATTCACTGTCAGCCGTCTCTAACTTATCCTGTGCTGCAAGCCAGTAATGGCAGCTGAGAGCAGCTCTGTCTGGGACTCTGGTTGTGTGCAATTGTTTGCTGCATTTTGTTCTACTGATAGATTTCCTTCCTGCTAAATTTGCCCGTGGCTTTAAATGTGAAAGTTCCACAGAAACTGTGTATTGAAAAGGCTTTTATTGTGGTTTGTGCTTGCTAGTCAGTAATCCATGCATTCCCTGTAACAGATCCTCACCAATGCCTCCCTGTCTGGGTTTTTTTTTCAGACAGACTCAATTTCATATCTGAGTTTCCTCACTGCATTTATTTTAGTTTTGGTACTTAAAATGATCTAAAGTTAAACAGAACACAACTTAGGAAAAGAGAATCACATTTGAAGTCAAAACAGAGTGGAAAACTGTGTTCTGCTTGCACATTCCCATTAAAGTCAAGGACACTGCATAAGCATCCCAGAAGAAGACAGTTCAGAACAAGCTTTGGTCCATAACTACTGCTATTGTGCAAGGGGATTTACAACTCTTTTAGCTGCTTGGTGTAAGGACACATGACACTTGCTTCAGTGGGAGATATCTGGTTCATTAAACTTAACAATTAGCCTCAAGAAAATCTATACATTGGATTAGTTAAATCATCTTTTGCAGATACAGAAGTGCTCCTTAATTAGTAGCAGGAATAATTTGAGCTTTACTGCAATATCAATCAGGATTAAACGTGTTACATAATTTATTCATTAGGCAACACAATTACGCTGCAGTTTAAAAAAAAAAAAATTCTGTAACTGAGCAACATAAAGGAAAATATACAGCTATTCTTTTTACAACAGCAGAATAAATTATTACAGATGATACAGCTAGAAACTTATGCCATTAAAAGGGAAGGTGAATTAGGGCTTTCTTGCTACAATTTCATTGAATTGAAGCTGTCTTGAATATTTGAGTATCTCCATCAATGTGTTTCTTTTCTTTCATAGTTGCAGGTGCTAAAAGTTTACTGTAGCAATTTATTTTCATTGCCCCCAAATCCTTCACTGCAATGTAAAGCACAATTCTTGTTAAAACCAGAAAATATTTCAACAGTGCACTATACTGCAAACTTACACAAGGATACAAGTAAGGACTAACCTAGTTAAAGATCATCCAGCAACATCAGCAAAGTAAAGCAGCTTTGATACCATAAGAGGGTGAGGTACATTTTGATCTTCACCTCACTAATAAGCAAAAGCAAATAGGCCAATTCCAAAGCTAAGCATCTCTTTCATTTTTCTAATGCCAAAGTTAAAAGCAAGGAAGAAACGCATCAGTGTCAGTTCTGACAAGCCCTCTCCTGGCCTGTCTTTTTGATTTTTAAATACCAATCCAAGTTAGCTTAATATGTACTTGCATGCAGTTTTTAAGCCCAGTTCTAAATCCAGTTAAACCGATGCACACATCTGAGACAATTTTAGTTAAGTGGAGTTTCTGCAAAGATACATTCAAATCAGAGAAATGCTGACTGAAAAAGGCCAAATGAAATTTGGATATCTTTAGTTTTGGGGTTAGATTGCAGAATAATATTTTAAAATACATTCTACTATTGCATTAAAGGGATCAGAACTTTGCAGGCTTTGATTGGAACTTGTAGAAAGTGCTTTTGAGCTCTTGCCTAACAGCTTGAATGGCATTAAGTTTTATTCTCAGTTTATCCTGTCACAGTAAAAGGCCTAAGTGACTTCAATCTGCGTTGTATGAGACTAATCCTTTCATTAGGCCTCAGTTGCACATTTCTGCACCTAACAAAGTCTGTTATGAAACAGTTTTTCTAGGAAATTTGAAAGAAGAAATGTGAATAGATTTGTTCAAGACAAGTAATTTCAATCACAGTTGTAGTTAATTAGTAAGGAACCAAACTTTTCTGTGGATGTGGGTTTTGCTGTTTGTTATTCCTCTGATCTTCCTGACTGCCTGCTGGCATAGCATCCCGAACATTTTGTGTTTATAATCCTCATATCTAAAGACCTACTTAAAAAGTATTGATATGGATTAGCAAGAAAACAAAGACAGTTAAGTCAGGAATTGAACTACTTGTTTTTGTGCATGTGTACAAATGTGTTATACCTACAGACCTTTGAAGCACAGCTTTAATCTTGTATCAGGGCTATATCAGAGACTGCTCTGACACTCAAGAGCTGCCAGAAACCTGGCATCCAGCTGTACAAACTCTTTCCACCTCCTCTTTTGGCCAGCACTTTCTACAAGCATAATACAAGGTGCTTACAGAGAATCTAGGCAGCTTTGTTGTCCTAAGGGATCCTGTCAATTATAACAGCATTATAAATGGCTTTATAATTTTATTTTTACCAAATACATTGGAGGAGAAGGCAATTGCCTTAATTCTTTGTTGCACAGAGACCTTCAAAATCAGGAATACTATTAGGCTCTTTGTTTTGGTATTATTGTGTGTACATACATATATAAATATATATGTATTATTACTAAGAATGATAATATATATCACTTAAGCCAAAAATGTTTCTAAAGTTCAATGTAAGAAGCTTTTAAATTTAATTTGTGACATTTATTATTTTAAACAAAAATGAATAGTAAATGCAGAACAAACCCAGAAACTATTTATGACTTTGCATTGATTTGGGGAAATTTTCAGCCAAAGAAAGTGGATGTGAATTTTAGAAGGTGAGTACATTTTCTTGAGACAGCTTCATGGTATGCAATTGTAAATCGCACCATTGATGAAACCTTTTGTGGCTAAAAAGGTTCTTTTTGACAACTTTTCCACCTTGTAGCAGAAGTTCTGGATCTTTTTTGTCTCACTGACTTTACCTTTCCTTGTCACTCACTATCTTTCTCCCAGCCCAACTCTGCTCTTTCGTTTGACTCAGCTTTTTTTTCTCTCCAGTTTTCAGTTCACCAAATAAAAGAACCACCAAATAGTGGTTCACATCACTCTCATACTCATTCATAATATGAGTAGCTCACACTCATCCATTCCCAACCTGAGTGGTTAACATTTTACTGGGATCCAGAGGTACTAGGGTGTCTCTCTCTGAGTAATGCTGTATATATCAGGGAATTTTTGTCTGTGGCTTCTACTTCTGGGGCAGCTTTCAGAAAAGAATGATGATGAGAGTTGCCAGTGGTAGCTTTTGATAGAAACAACACTAATTATGGCTGCTCCCTGTATGTTCTAACACTGTCGTGAAATAAGCCATTATGGTATCTGTACCCTTAGTCAAAATTTCATTCCTCAGTTGTCTTCTCTTATTTGCATTTGTGTGCTGGGATGCAGAGCTAAATTGTACCTCTGGATTTAGGTAGCTGTTAGCAGTCATAACAATCTCAGTAGAATTTAAAACTAGTCACCTTTACTGCAAATAGAGTACTACAAATAAGCCACATGCTACAAGTGAAGTCCTAAGATAACATATTAGTTGTGCCATCCACATGAATATTTAGCTCTTGAAGGAGCTAAATTTTAAAAGAAGCATTAAATTAAATATTAGTAATGCAATTTCAGTAAGATGATTAGCTTAATGGGTCTAGTCCTATTTCTGCAATAGGCTGGAAGAAATTTCTTAAGTGATGTAACAACACTGTGCACTGTAATTTAGCATCTATTTATCCTATTGCAGCAATACAGCAAATATTTCTAAGAGAAACAATAATACTCAGTGCAGTACATCTTAGTCTTTAAATTGCCTTTCTGTAATATTTAGGCCCTTGTTTACTTTTATTTTTTATTACTATTTTTATAAAATTTCAATTATTTGTATCAGATTCCTACTATTTGTGCTACAACAGTAAGTATTTTGCTGCATAATTCAAAGTAGGGTGAACGCCTTTATGGTTGAGCTCACAGTAGGTTTTTTAACCTGGCCAGAAAACCATGAGTTCAAGTCCCACATCAAGACTTGGACAGAAACCCAGAAGTGATACCGCAATGCAGTATTAGAGACAATACTGCATTTGATGTTCGTTCTTTAGGATGAAAGCTAAGTTTGTGTTTGCTTCATTAACCTTGAGCAGTGGTTTTGTGGAAATGTTTCAAAATGATGCTTTTGAAAAAGAACATATAATAACCCTATTTCCTGGTCAACTGTCATTTCTCCTCCTACTCAGTATTCAAAAATTCTCTTACAAGCTGTTAGTGAGCACACAGTAGTTGTTCTTTTACACATCTGATAGGTATGTCCCTATTTTGGGAAGTACTCTGAGATGAGGATAAATGTATCAGGTCACATTCTGGTTTTGCACTTCCAACACTTTCTCTGGGCTGTAGTGTTTTTAAGAAAAATTGTGCACTGAAGTGACTGAAGAGTTCTGGTGATCTGGGGCATGGCAGTAAAAGTCCTGCCATCTTTGAAATTGGTAAAAATGTAGCACTGTGTTGATAAATAGGCAAGCTTGTATTACCATCCACCAACTCTTGCATAAGGATACAAAGGATAAAGATTCTTGAATTTTCCATCTACTCATTTTACATGAGTGGAAGACTGGAAAATCAATTAACATATATATGGGTACCTAGTTAGATTTCGTCCTTGTCCCTAAAGTATCTGAATGCTTCATGCAGATCTTGTTCTTAATCTGTTGTCTGCTCAACTTCCACCACCTGCTTATTTGCCTAAGTATGGCATGGAATAATTTTAGTCAGTGAAATAATTTAAGACATAATGGATAGATTATTTCTAAGGAAATTTATATTTGGAACTACAATTTACCTTGTTTTAGTTAGTGAAAAATTGTGTCTGAAATTTTGTAATAGGAAGAATATGTAAAAACAGTGGCTATTTTATGTTTTCCAAAAAGTGACTGTTCTTGTAAGTTCTGATGAAAAGCTTCCCCATAAGAATATGTGCTCAATCTTTGGTTTCTGTATATAACCTTGAAATAAGTACTACAGCTGATCATGACTTAATTTTTGGTCTTGACCTGTTCTGTTTCTGCAGCTCACTCATAAAAGCTCTGCAATGACCAATTGATGTCTTCAGTATCTATTAAAAGGTCAGAGATTTGTCCTGAGATGATGTTTCCCTTATAGACTAATGTATACTGCACCTGGGAGCATAGAGTTCAGGGGCAGTGGCAGAAATAGTGCTTTAAGTAATAAAACCTAATTTTTAAATGGGAATTGTAATCCAGTTTTCCATGAAACGATCAAATATCTATTTGCCTGTATGGCTCTACAATTAGGAAAATCTTGTTTTTTCTGGCTGGATTAAATTGAAGGGCAACTAAACAAATTACAGGAATACGTGATAGGTTGGAGAGGAGAGCATTAAACAGAGAGAGGGAACTAGGAAAGGTAGTTGGAAATTGGTCTCCTGTTTGCAGCACAAACAATATCTTTAGATATATTAGGTATCAGTACCTTCACTTAGATAAACAGAAATTTAAAGTATGGCCTAGACATTGAGGTAATACAAAACCAGAATGGTGTCTCTGGTAAACAAGGCAGACATTTAAGTTTTCTGAAATTTTCAAAAAGTAGTTATAAATTTTTTAGAATTATATCATAAAATAATGATGGATAGCTAAATAATAATTTTTTAATTTTTCTGCCCACTTTATAAATATATGTATTAAAAAAAAACCACCATAGACTGTTTCTTCTTGATTTCTATGTAATACAAAGGATACTACAGGATCTTACAATAAGTATGTCATAGACCTATTTTTGTAAGTATTTTTAATATTCCCTGTAAGATATATTAAAAATCATATGAAGATACTACATTGTGTGTAAAAAATAAAGATCAAAAATGCAAATTTTATCTCTAATTATATATCAGCCATTATAATTTACTGAATTTCAGATAATCTGAAGCTAAACATTTTAGGTCAAAAGCTTTTTTTACCAGTTTTCATCAGTCACTCACAAAAATGCTTCAATTGCTTTAGAGTGAACATTTTAAGAATATAACATAGATCTTAAGGAGAACTCACTTTCAACAACATTTCAGATTTCAAAGCTATTGTAAGTTTGAAACTTGAGATTTTTTAAGAATGTTTTGTTTAAGAAACTCAA
The DNA here is from genome assembly GCF_965178545.1 of Coloeus monedula. NCBI lineage: Eukaryota > Metazoa > Chordata > Aves > Passeriformes > Corvidae > Coloeus > Coloeus monedula. The sequence continues at coordinate 23,115,199 of NC_138787.1, read as the reverse complement.
TGCCCATTTTTTTTTGATTACAGGATGTTTGGGATCAGTGTTTGAGTTATTTACACTCCTCTTTGAACATTTCATAAAGCCTTATTAATTGTTGATATTAATGAGACATACAATGGGACTAGTCACATTTTTTCATTAATAGTTAATGAAATTAAAGTAATATTTTAATAATATATATGTCCGTCTTTCTCCATTGTTTGTTTGATTGGTTTTTTTCCTGCCCAGAAGATCAAAGTTTAAGTAAAAGCTTTCATCCTAAGTTTTTTAAATTTCAGTCATACTCAATTTTGTTTTGGCAGTTTGAAGCCAAGCTTTTTGGCTTAGTAGATATCGCAACATTCTCTGTGCCTTGAAATAATGCTCACTTTTTCCCAAGCTTTCACAGAGAAATTCAGCATTTGCAAAAATGATTGAGTTGAATCATGACCTGAAAAGTTAGTAGGGTAGAGCTTGATAAAAATTAGTTCTATTGTGTTTATTCCCCAGTTTGGCCAAGAACCAAAATATTTCATGCTGTCTTGTACAGTCATTTATGCACAAGTTTTCTTATTGTGCTTATATGTTTCTTACAGAACCTAGATTTGCTTTCTTTCCTTTTGGAGTGGCCTGTAATATACAGCTTCTCCAGAGGATCCTCATTCCTGAAGTCTGAACAGGACTCCACTTCAAGGAGTACATCAAGCTTTCTGTTTGACTTTTTCACTTTAATACAGAGCAAAGCCAATTTAATATGTAATATTGACTATATCTCTGATAAACAGTGTTAGGCATCCAATTATATAATTACAAGTGATTACAACCACCATAGTAAATATATCTGAAGCTATTTACTGTATTTCCCATAAACTGTATTGAAGCTAAAAATCAACATTGGTACCAAAACCAATGAATATTCACTGCTGGATTTTGCTAGTTTCTCTGAAGGAAAAAGGTGTGTAATAGTAGTGAATTTGTAATTTGTCCCTTCTGTGTCCCATACTCTGATATTTATTTTAGAAGATAGATCCTCTATGATATAATAAGAAAACCATCCGTGAGCTATTAAACAAATCGGAGTTATCACTTTCCTAAATCTGTAGCTCAGACTAGATTTTCAGAAAGGTTCTTATTTAGGGATAGAACGCAGGCCATAATGTCACACCCAATAAATAATCAAAATCCTCACAAATAACTGAATCAGTACACTTTTCTTGAAAATCTGAAGGAAAGGTGAAGATATCTTATAATTTGAAAAAAAAATTAGAGGGTTAAATGTATGGGCACCTTTGTAAAGAAAGACTGGGATTCTTGCTAACTGGCAAACCACAGAACTGAGTAAACAGCTACTTGTTAGGTGTACTCATCTGATTCATGTTCAGCATGTGACCGTACCAGATGCTTTACTTGAGTTGAAGGATAATTTCAATAGAAGAAAAAATGTAATTCTAGGTACTCTTGAGAATTCACATTTCCCTTCTTCTCCCCACTGAAAATTACAGTAATATTAAAGGTGAAATGAGCTTTATGCATGGAGCTAATGGGACACCTCTTCAGCAGGTTTTTGCATGCTTGTCTCTCACTTGCTTAAACTCAGACTTCTCAGAGACCCTAGGACTGTAGCCCTGAGAGTCTAAAATTTCTCAAAATAGTTTTGATTTGACCATCACTGATTGAAGACTGATACACTTGGCACAACTAAAACAGATTTTAACTTGATTCAATCCTAGCAAAGTTTTCCTTTGTACACTGCTGTTGCATAAGAATATTATCAGTTTGCTCAAAGTATTGGTAGTACAGGACAGACTCCAAAACCTTTCATTTTGTTTTTGGGTTTTGGTTTTTTGCTTGTTTGATTGTTTGGCTTTTCTTTAGTAATTTTTTTTTTCTTTTACAATATATAGATGATATGTCCACAACAGGTAATAATGAGCTTTCTTTACAATTCTTCAATTCCTTTCGGAAAGTTTCCTTTTACAGATAATATCTCAGAGATAGAATGTTAACTTTGTTTGCTGATCTCAGTTCAGCATCACATACATTTCTGGTATTTTATTCCTGTAAAATGTAAAACGCTATCAAACTCCAACAAAGATATGCATGAAGGCCTCTATACTGCCTAAAATATTGAAAGGAAAGCTGAATTTACCATTGCAGGCTTTAGAAAAAGCAGTTTGAGGTGATGCAAGGTACCTCTTTAGACAGAGGTTCTGCTTACCTTTTTTGTTGCACTTCAGAAAGGCTGCTTAGGTAGACTTAATGGAATTGTCAATCCTGTACTCAAAAAAGGCTTCTATTTAGCTTTAACACTTTAAAAGTGTTTAGCTTTAACACTTTTTTAAAATAAGACCCTTTTTTTTCCCCAGCCAATAGATCTGGGCAGTTCGGTGGTTGAACTCACTGCCCTGATCTCTAAAGTTTCCTATGACTATTTTGGGTACCAGAATTAAAAATGTAATTTCAAAGAATAAATATGCCATAACCCTATATATTAGGGCTGAAGTTAGTATGAAAATACTTCAGTTTTAAAATACCTGCATGCTATTTTGCTCTCATAATTGATAGCAAACTGTACATTATAATATATTGTGTATCTAAAAAACAATGCCTTGCTGATCATTAAAAAGGTGATCTGTTCAAAAGAGTTGCAAAAAAGCATATATTTGTAAAGCCTTTATCAAATATGTAACTACTGAATATTTTCAAGCATTTCAAATCCAGATAAAAAAATAAAATCTTTTCAGTTATTCAAAAACCTTAGAAATGAAACTCAATTTCTTTGGAAGGTTTGGTTTACATTTCTTTTGTTTCTAGATAAAGGTCATAAATAAATGGGATGTAAACAGAGTTTTGAAAGTTATGTTATTCACAAAGTAAAGTTGTTTTGTAATACCTGTGTGTAAAGATAACTGTGTTTCTCTGAAAAACACAATATCAGAAACAAGGATAGAAAAGCCATCCTTTTGGCTCTTGCTCACATTCTGACTTTAGTCGAGCCTTGTAGGGCCAAGTATCTTTAACCGTTCTTGACAAAAACAAGTCAACATTTGCAATTGGCTTGTCATGGGCAATCTGACAAGGAGTATTTGGTCCAGTCCAAGAATGAGAAATTATTTGTATAATCTCATTCCTTTAAATTAAAAATAAGGCACACGTCCCAGTACTATGCACACTAAATTAACGCTGTGCAGAAATAAAGCACGTACAAGTAGCTACCCTGAACACTACACTGTATTGTTTACATGCAGAAATGGGTGCAAATAAAACATCAGTCTGTAAATCCCTCACCGACTGCCTTAGATATAGGAATGGCTTTGCATCTGAGCTGAAATAAAAACACACTTAAATAAAAAGTTACAAATTGAAAAACCCTTGCATAATACTATATTTTAATGCATATTTTAGATGTGTTCTCTCCTGCATCAACAAATTAACTGATGTAGGGGCAACCAGCCAGCATTTCAAATGTAATGCCAGGAACTGCTGCTGTATACCCTCAAGATGCTTTTATCTGTCGCATGGGAAGAGAGTAAAAGACAGTTCCTACCAGGCAGTTAGTAAAGCAGGTTTGATGAACTTTTAAACATCGCATTAGTATGATTAAAAATAAAATCCAGCGTGAAACAGAGAGATCTGCAAGTGTTAAATATGTATGCAATATGGAGAAAAATTATTTTAGTAATAAAATTAAAAATATTGTCAGTGCTGGTTTAGTCAGTGGAAGTGTATTTGATGAAGCTTATCAGCACCTTCAAGCAGCAATTGAATTCATCATTAATAATATTCATTAAATATGCTTTGTCACATTGTGCTTGTTTAACAGTCCTTGTCTATAGATAAAGATAATATGAAATGAGTTACAAATCGCAATAGGCTGTCAGGCTCCCCAGCTGGGGTGACTTAAACAAGTAGGATTATGTCTCAGTTATCTTTTTTAATATGCTCAGATGGAATCGCATCCCTAAATGATGGGTATTTGAAGAGGTACTGCTTAAACCCATGGGTCTGACATCCCTGCAGTGGCACACAAAGTGTAGGATTCCCAATGTTCTGCTGCTGTGCTCTGTGTTAGGGGCCAGCTCCAGCAGGACACTGGGTGCCATCAGTGCCAGCAGGCAGATGTGCTGAGCTCCTGAGGAGGTAACACACTTCCATACTGATTGTGGTGTCCCACAGGGTAGGAGAAGGGTAGCTGGCATTGTCCTAAAGGAAAAAGCCAGTATTAACCCTTGAAGAAAACAGCAGACTTCTATCTCCCTTAGTCACTAACCTGGAAGAAAGAGTATAGGACAAATCTATCATTTTTTGAAGAAAATGTGAAATTAAAAGTCACAGAAGAGAAATGGAGAAGAAAATGTCTTTTGCAGGACCTAGATAAGGAAATGTTAGCAACAAACTTTTTCTTCTGAGATAAGACAGTTTTTCAATAATGCTACCTCACTACTTAAAGTCTCTGAAATTAGACAGTGTGAAAAATATTTCTCTCTCAGAAGATCTGACTTTTCATATCTTTAATGATGAGCATGAAGTGCTCAATAATGTGTCCCAGGGACACTGGATAGTTGCCAGTGCAGTTGCATTTATCTCCTAGAGTAAGACAATTGATCAGCTGCTTCTAAAACTTAGAAGTACTCCATCGCAACTTTCTTTAGCATTAAGCTGGTTTGGATGACTGTACTCCACAGCAAAATAAGCATCAGGATGTTTGTTCTCTTCTAAACTCAAACACTTTTCTGTAAAAAATCTGCCAAAGAAAACCAGGCAACTGCCTAACAGCCAGGTGAACTGGCCTCTGTTACAGGAAAATACTGAGTTCTTCGTAACAAAATGTGTACCAACATGGAATTTATACAATGTAGCACATCAGTTATGATATTTCAAAAGGTCTTCCATCAAAAAATACCTAGGTAGCAATTTCAACCATCTTTAATGTGTAATGTAAAATGATTTCCTAATGCATCAATAAGTGTATCTAAGTTACGTAAAATTTAATGTCTGAAACTTCACATGATACTGAACCATTGAAGAAAAAGTAAGAGTAATGTATAAAAGTAGCACAGATGGCACTTAGTATAATAAAATATATGTAAAATATCCACATATGGGTTACTGAATTGAGAGGAAAAATGAAAGAAGTATGTTGTCTAATTCATCAGTTCTTCAAGCATCACAGAGGGTATAGCTCGAATGCTTTCTCAAGCATAATAGCAGTCCATTCAAATACTCTGAAAAATTAGTAAATGTATTCAAATACATTTGGCTCAGCATTAAACTCATGACTGAGCTCCAGTGGAAAAAAAAAACAAAACCAAGCACCCCCAACAAAAATTATACTTCAAAGAGGTGGGAGCAAGGGCAGGCTACAGGAGAGGAACACTGAAACACTGCCCAGGTGTGCTGGGATCGTTTCGGAAAAGGAAAGGCCGAGCTAGATTTGAAACTCCTGGGATATCAAGGGCAACAAGAAGAGCTTGTGTTTCTAGTATGTTAGCAGTAAAAGAATGAACAAGTATAACTTGAGTCTGCTGATGAGTGGGGAGGGTGACTTAGAGGCAGTGGATGCAGATAAGCTGATGTACCTTAAACATTAACCACCTCAGTCTGGGAAAGGTTTGAATCTTGAGGTAGTGGAAGAGGACTGAGACAGTGATCTGTTGAGAAATTTGAGTCCAGCTGTGTCCAGGATAAAGCATACCAGGTTGTACCATCAGGAGCTTTGCCAGTAGATTGAGGAAAGTGATACTTCCCCTTTACTCAGTACTCAGTTGATCACACCTGGAATAATTAATCCAGCTTTGGAACCCTACTACAAGAGAAATGCTGATAAATGAGGCCAGCAGAGGCCACCAAGATGTATGTGGACTTAGTGCACATGTTCTTTGAGGAGTGGTTGAGAAAATTGGCCTTGGCTGTGACCCTAGAGTAGTGACAGCTCTGAGGGACTTAATAATAGTCTTTCAATAGATGTGAGGAAATTACCAGGAGATGGAGGCAGGTTTTTATTGAGGTACATAGCAAAAGAATGATAGACAATGCTTTAAATTGGTATAAAGAAAAAACAGTTTCAATATGAGGGTACTGGGACAGGTTGCCCAGAGAGACTCCTTCCTGGCATCCAATCGGACAAGTCCTAAGCAATCTACTCTGAATTCTGGGTTGCTCCTGCTTTCAGCAGGAGACTGGACGACTTCCCAGGTTTCCTCCTGACCTAAATGCTTCAGGATTCTATGAAAATATGATGGTTATAAAAGACCAATCTAAGAAAAGGATTCTCTGCTATACTGGAGTGGTAAAATGCTACATATTAGAGTATGTGCCATGCCAACAGAATGCCTTCAGAAAGCAAATACATCTGAGTGATTGCTATTTAATGATTCCCATGTGAAACAAAGCATTACTTGTCATACAGATTGTGCCACTTTCTAAAAAACAAGATACAAACAAAGACTGAAGTCCAGGAGAGGAAAAAGTTACAATCTAAACTAGGTTATGAGGATATCCCTGGTCAATAATAAATTTTAGAGATGTTAGTTGAATCTAAACAGATGTATTATATCCTGCAGAAATGTAATTTTTTCCATTGGTAACTTTACGTAGATCTCACAAGTATTCAGGATCATGAAGATCAGAATCCATTATAGACACCTAAAAAGCTGAATCAAGCTAGAGTCTGATAAAATTTCAATCCTTTGATTGTTTGAAAAGTGGAAGTTTTTTGTTTTGAGGAGGAAATAAAGCCCTGTTTGTTGCATAATACATGCAGCAACAGTTAAAAACAAATAATACTTAGGTAAATTTTGCTTTTTTTGAAATAATAATGTACAGTCTCTGTATGACTGATTTGTTGTAGCACCTGAATAAGTGCTATGATTATCACAACAAAGTTCAATGTGAGACAGGGAAATGATAATTTTTTTCTGTTTGAAAAAAGCATGAGCTTAGCAGCCACTGGACTTTCTTAACCATGCCCCCTGAATTTTTTCTTTGTCATTTATTTGGCAGCTCTGTTTTCTGTATCAGATTTGGAAAAATTGAGGGCTGAAGCTGACAGAGGACTTGATTCCACCTTTGTGTTCTTTTAACCCTATGTCAAGAGAAGGACACCGTTTGGACACTTTTGCCATTCAGTACAACCCCCAGCTGTCTCTAACCCCATTCTGGCACTTCAGGGTCATGTGTGTCCTCTCTACAAGAAGAAGTCATTTCTCTGGAAATTATTGTTTATTATGACAGGACAGACATGTACCCAACTGCACTACCTAGGGTGTTGTCTTGGACCTGACCTGTAGTCTGAGAGGCTCATATAAGAATAATCCCTATTAAATGCAATTCCTATTAAAGGTAGTTTTACAGAACTATCTTATCCCCTGTTGAATATATTTTATACTTTCACTCTGTTATCCATTTTTAGACTTGATCATTTTGGGGCTTTTCTGTGGCATTTTTATATATATGTACACTGGGAAATGCTACAATGCAACTTTGGTGTACTGTATTGGAAAAGAGAAGAGGTTAGTGCAAAAATGCAGTAGAGAAGGATGGTTTGGAACTGTGAGCTTTCCCAGAATAATACATCTTTGGAGGTAAAAGACTACATTAGTCAGTCAGCTCATTAGGAGCCACTTTAATTCGCTGTTCAGTTCAAACTTCCTGTGATTGAATGTATTTAAGAAGAAAATGCTTTATTAGCAAAACTGTTGTGAACTATAGAATATCAGTTTGTATTCTATGATGGGGTAGGAGGTCATTTTGGCAGCTCCTCAAAGTGATTTTCAAACCTTTTGAGAAGAAGAAATGCACTTCTATAGCATATATTATAATATATACAAATAATTGAAAATCTAGTCCTAAATTTGATTTTCCATGTAAAACTTCAGGTCAGTGATTTCTCTTGCAGCAACTGAACCTCAGTGTGCTCTTCATAGCTACAATAACTTAGCTATATCTGATATTTTAGTGCCTGTGAGATCTAAGGGGCAATTGGCCACACCCCTCCCCAACATTTAGATCATCTACTTTCCAGTAACAGTTGAGATTAAATGTGTAGAATTTTTTTCTCCATAATTTCAAAAATGAGTTGACATCTTTTCTTCAGATACTCCTCAGAAAGTGAAAATAAAATCCTATTTTTTTGTTTTTTATTTACAGGAAAATGATCCCAAGGTGAAAAAGGATAAGAATTAAATATTATTTAAAAAGGAAGCAATTCAATCTATTCCCACAAAGCAGGGACAAATGCTCTTGCACATTCAGATGTTAAAGAGATTATGTTTGAAATGCAAGCAGCCACACAATGTATTTGTTGGGCTAATAATTATGTTTTGCAAATGTCGAGTTCTGCAGAGACAGTGATGCTACTGGTAATTCTGCTACTGCAGGATCTGGCTTTTTACAAATGAGGTCAAAAGACAACCAGAAATGCATGTAAAGAGATCTGCACGGTCTATGGAATAGCTCCCTTAGCTGTAATGTTCTTAGTTTGTGTAGCTGTTTCTATAAAATAGCCTTGCATACCCATCAGCTAGGAAGAAGAGTTGTCTGTGAAACATGCATTCCTTCCTCTTTTCCCCTCTTTAAGTTACCGTGAACATAGGAGGGGGAAGCCACGTGCACCCAGCTCCTGATCTACAAACATCACACAAATCAGACACTAATTCTGCTTGCAGCTGCAGTAGCAGTGAGTAGTTTTTAATTAACTTTTTAGGCATTTGGGAGCACTGTTAGATCCTACTTCTAATACTGACATGAGAAGTGATTTGTAAGTTTCAGGATAAAGAGGAACACGGTTTTATTACGTTTTGTGGTTATCCACAAACAGTACTCAAACTCTTCTTTATCCCTCTACAAAACTTTTCTTTAAAACTCTGTGAGTAAAACACTAAAGATGCTTCTGTGCATTATGTACCCACATTTTTGTTGCCATAAACAGTGTAACTTACAGAAAGACTAAGGATGCTCTGCAAAGGATGCTCTGAATGGTGAACCAGCATGGCCAGGCTCAGGACTGACATTATACACAGGCTTTCATACAAGTTTGTGACCTGCTCCATTAATCCACACAGAAGGCTCAGATGTTGATTTATAAATAGTTTTGTACTTCAAGGCTGCTACTACTCTCTCACATAATATGGTTATGCTGTCCATGACTCTGGAAATAGTCCTTCTGGGAAGTGTTGTTTTTCCTGTTGGATAGACTTTGGTGTTAAATTGATTCCTGGTATATTTTATCAAGCAAAAATAACACTGGGCACTTAAAATGAAAAAAATTGAACACATTTTCCTTTTTTTTATTTTCACTATTTAAAATGGCATGGACTTTAGGTTTTCTTTCTTTCTTTCTGAATTGGAAGACATTTTTAAAGCAAGTAGACAGAATTGCAACAGTATTTTACCTTAAATACCATGACAATAGGATTTATGGACTACCGAGTTTCATGTTCTTTTGAAAGTATAAAAAGAAATGCCATAAACACAAAATACTAATGAGATTATCTGGCATTTTTTCCCAGAGAGGAAGGAGTAAAGCAGATTGGCATAAATGAGTTTTGAAAGGAGGAAATTTGCAAGCTATTTTCAGAGATACACTTGCATTGATTTGAATGAAAATCAGCAAATAATGCTCTAAGAAATAATCTCAAAAGGGCACAGACGCCAAAGTCTGAGAACAGCTGGGAGTAAGTGCTTTAGCACATGCATGTTAGTGATGAAACACATTTATGTGATGATTAACAGCTTTTCAAGCAGCCTAGGTATAAGACCTTGTTCTGAAGTTCTCTCTGCCTGTCTATCGTGTGGATAAAAATGGAGGAAAGTTTTGTCTGTGTTTTGCATGTCTTCTTCATAATTTGTTGTCTTTTTATGCAGCAACAGAGATCCAGCTAAAACTAATTAGCAAAGATCTACTCTGTGTCTGTACGAGCAGTGTTCCAATGCCTAAAGATCAGGATTCCTTAGTGTTACAAAACTTAAACTTTGCAATTTAATTCTATGAAAGCTGTTGGTGTACAAGCTAAGTCCTGTGTCAGTAGGTATTGATATCTTGCTGTCAGACCTTTAGGAGGAGTGTTTCTGGCCACAGAAACAATCAGTTGCCATATAGTCCTGTGCATTTGCTCAAAAAAAGGCCAAGATTTCATAAGCTGTCAAGGATCAGTATTCAGATTTTGTGATAGAAATAATTTCCTAGTATTTGAGGAAAACTGGTTGTTGTGCTTCTCTGAACTGACCATTTAGGCAAGACCTTCTGGTTTCCACTGCGGTCTAATTTGACAAATCAGAGATTTAAATGAGGTAATGGCAAAATGTAAGTGAAAATATTTTTATTGACTGTGCTATTATGGAGGAACAAGGACAGGAAAACAAGAAATTTCAGCAGGTAGGCAAGTACTGAATGCAGCTGTGATTTCTGGCCTATGCTTTCTTCTGGTCATTTCCACTCACTATCAGTAATGAAATAGTTAATAATGTTGACACTTAAATACCATCTTTAGGTTTTCATGATATGATGGCTCTTTGCTAACAGATAAGCCGGACTATACTCTTTGTGTGGATAACATTTCAATGCTATAATTGAAGGCAGTATCAAAACTAGGTATAGTAAGATCTATAACTGGAATCCAGTTAATGAAACAGAAAAAGACAAGACCTTCCCTTTACACTGTTTACTCTGACATTTTTTCAGATTGAATTTTGGAATCCTTTGTGGTGATCTTTCCTGATAAGATTTCACTGTGGTTTTAGTATTAAAGAATTAAGGAAATTAGAAATGAAAAGGCTATATTGAGAAAGTTGGTGAGGAAGCTTAAAACTGAGTATCTGTGGAAATTCTGGAGGTCAAAAAGCATTTTTAACTAGTTATGGCTATAATTCTGCTTTCAAAATGAAATTTCAGTTTAATATCCAAGAAATTATTCAAATATGTATGTTACTTCCTTTAAAAAACCCCCAGTATACCAGACTAAAAAGTTCAGGCTGTACAAAATCATAAGACAAATAGTTCCCGCCTCAGAGATGTGAACTTTCAGAGTTGCAGACAATGTGAAACAAGCTAGTAACTATAGAGCCACAATACCCCACTGTCATTGTCATTTATCCGCTCTGCCGGGACTGAGGTTCACAGCTACAGTTCTGATTGCTTTTGAGATATGCGGTTTCCAGAGTCAATTAGCAATTTCCATAGTCAGCTTTGTCTTCCTACTCTGAATCCTATATTGCCTGATTAAGCTTTTTCCATACTAGGGAAGAGTTACCTAGCACATAGACTGAGTCATACGCTAAGTCACATATGTAGGAAACACTTTAAAACTGGACTTGAAACCACTAACATAAAACCTAACCCACACCACTGTCCTCTTTCCACTGCTTGGAACCAGAGGGAACAGCACTGATGTCAACATTGGTGTTACTCGAAGTGCCAAGTTTGGAAATTTGTTTCATATCAAATATGCAAAAGGCTGCTATTAGAAAAGCAGTGGCTCTTCCCCCATGTCTATTGTAAGGTATGATGTCTGATTTTCTCTCTGCATCTCTTTTTGATATATGGGCCAATTCAGTGGCAAAGGGAAAGAACCAATCAATAACATGAATTAGGAGTATGCAATAACTCTCTTCTCATAATGTAACATTAGAAAGGATGCACTATGAAGATGGAAAGAGGACACAATAAATCATGTGAAACCACACCAAAAATAGACTGACAGCATCTGTTCTTTTTGTCTCATAACCCAAAACCAAAATAGCTTTCACTACAACTAAAAGGAGCATATTCAAATCAGATAAAAAATTTTGTCGGGAATGCCTAATTAAAAAATGAAACTCTTTTGAGTATGTGTATCATATCATAACCTTATAGTACCATTTCACTCTAGAATGTGTCACCTTTCTTACCTCTACAGCACACTTTTTGAAAGTCAGCAATCATTTTTTTCTTTTTAGATCAGACTAGGGAAATTTGGGCCCCTTGACTGGTATAGGTTGGCCCTGTGACATTCTGAATCCTGACATTAAATTGTGCTATGGAAGTCCAGTGGAAGAAGAGTTCTGTCTTAACACTGTACTGAAATGAAAGACTCCTGATCCACTAGCCTGCAGGTTTTTTATTTGTGCCATGGAGGAACTCAAAACTGTCAGAATGTATTTTTCCAAATTAAGATTTTTTTTCTGTTAAAGATGCAGTACCTATAATAATAGCAATTGTATTCTTCATTACTTATTAAAATTATATGTATCTGCTCATACCTTTTTGACCCTAAACACTGACAAAGAGAATAATTTAGAAGTCAATTTAATTGCCCTATTTATTCAGATACTATCTCTCATTATAAAAGTCCCCTCCTTGTTTAAAATCAATTCATCTTTACCTGGGAAGAAAAAGGAATATATTGGAAAGTCAAAGAGTTGAAAAATAGGAGTGAAATTGACCCATAAATAAGCTTTCTTAGGATATCTAAGAGGTTCTTTATCATAATCTTTAGGTATCCTACATGAAATGTGAATAAGAAGTGACCCACAGTTCTGGGCAGACATAGGAGCCGTATCAGAATGGGGATGGGTAAATGAGATTGCTGAGGTATTATCTCACTGCTGACAGTTCTCCTTGCTGCAAAATCAGCACTACTGAATGGGGCAAGGGATGGTGTTTTCTCAACAAGTACTAAAGCCTAAGGTAGAAACACTGCACTACAGACATAAGAATGGATGTCCTCATTCATTTCCAATAGTTCAACACCTTCAGTAACATTCTGGATTTCCTTCAAGGGCTATTTTAAGAATGCCTGGAAAAAACCCCTGCTTTAAGGAAGGGGTTTTTGACAGGATTTTGTGGGGGGTAACACTTTCTTTATCAAAATGCAGTCAGACAGTATTTCTTGTATCAAGGAGTCCTACACCAGTAGGGTATCAGAGAGATTTGATTCATTGACCTTTCTTAACAGCTCTAGATAAGGCATTGAAATTATGGTCAAGGCTGCAGTTGCTGACCGTCATGCTAGAGCAAACCTAAGGGGACTTGACACACATGTAAGCAGCTTTCTTTTCAGCTGTATTTCTTATTGACTGGTAGGTTCACACAAACAGGTGGTAAAACGCCTGTGCTGACTGAAGTCTAAATGAACTCCTGATCTTTCTATTTAAGAACACTTAATACCTTTTTCACTTTATTTTGTCAGTATGTTTGCGCAATTTTTATTTTCTTATCCTCAAAAAAGAGCAGAAAAGGCCTTAAAATATTTGTTTGGACATGTGCTTTGAAAATGCAAATATGTTTAATTTGCAGTCAGTCATAGCAAATTATTTTTTTGAAACTGGGTAAACGGCAAGTAGTTTGTGAGGTTTGTACACACTCTGCAAATAAATGCTTGATTTTATCTCTGCTCAAAGCTGTACTCCACCACAGTTCTTCTCAGCCCTAGAATATCTGATGCATATAGGCTAAGCTTAAATGATCCTACTTTCCTTTAACAGGTATCATCTGCAAGCTTAGCCATATCCCATCATTGCCCACAAAGCATACAGTAAGAACTAAAAATGTGTGCTGTATAGTACAATACTTTCTGATTATTATATATCCATTCTCAATCCCAAAATAATTATACTTTTTATCTCAAAAGTTTTACAGCTTTACCACCTCAAGCAATATTTTACATCTGTCAAGAATGATTTATGCAATAATGGCTTAAACTGCAAAATGGAGTCCTCAAAGGAAGAGCTGTCAAATATTTTCACCATAAATAACTTTATTAAAATAAGAACTGATATCCTGTATAAACAATATCTTGCCTTCAAGTATCATTCAGATCATATAGCTATAAGATTAGTGAAAAAGAATTGTGAGATAGTAAGGAATATATGCTATTACTGCTTTGATATTAGAGTATAATTTTTTAATTAAGCAGATGCTAATGCCTAATGGGCAATCCTCAGTAAAAAATCTGTTAAAAAATAATAGTTCTTGTGACTTGTGTGTGTTTATCTACTCCTCTTTTTTAAAAGGGATATTTACATAAAAAAGAAATTTACTGTGTCTTTAGTCCCTGAGTACATCCATTGTGGAGCTACTTGTGCTATAAGAACCTGTAAACTTGGACCTTTAGTTTTGGCACCATCTGTTCCCATTAACCATTTTTCTCAGTAATTAATTCTTTTGGTAGCTATGTAATTGCCTATTGTGGCACTATTTGAACAGGACAGAGAACTAGAACTTTGCTTGGATTGCACAGATACCCTTCTAGAATGAAAAAGAGTAAGAAGAAATTTAAACCAAAAGTAAGCTATATTAAGAGTCTAATTCTGATAGAAATACTCCAAGAGTAGCTAGTAAGGCTTTTAGCTGCAGATATTAAAAACTGCTGTGGAGACAGCACTGGTGTCGTTGGGACAGGGCCTACTGGGTGCCCAAGTGCAGGACATCTACACAGTTACACAAAGCTATCACAGGCATTCAACGCTGCTCTGCACCCTCCCCACACTGCACAGTGAAAAGGGCAACAGGCTCCATCCTGCTTACTCCTTTATAAAACCACGATGCAGAGCATTTTTTTCTCCTTTGACCACTCTGTCTTCTGTCTGTCATATTTAAGGCAGTGTAAATTCAAACAGTTGCCGTTTTCTGAATATCAACTTGCTACAAAATTTTTTCCCATCCTTCTGTCCCATCTTCTTTGAGTGTGTAATTTGGCCAAAAGATTAAAGCAGTGAACAAACAGCAGCTTTCAGTCTTGCATCATCAAGATGTTTAAAACTCAAGATCTTGCACTTTCATGGAGAAAAGTAGACTACAGAGCAGTAAAGAACATCAGAATCCTAATTCCCATGTATGTGTGCAACACCATTTTTCTATAGCAAGAATTTTCTTTTAAGCTGAACTTCAAAGCTGTGACATTTTAAAATTATATGAGGTGGTATTTAGAATCAAAAAGAAAAAGCATTATTTATAGAGTGATTCCCTTTCTGATATCTGCATTGCTGGAATTCTGATGACAGGTTAGCTTTATAAGTGATCCCACTGACCTTTGCTTTACTTCAAAATAGTAAAATAATTTTTAATATAATCAGTGGCTTATGTAGAGTAAATGATAGTGTGATGTGGGGTAAGGTTTTATTTGCAATTCACTGGCCATTTAGTCAGGAGTGTGTAATATGGTCTTCAGAACCTCTTATCAGTGGAACCTCAAGAAATTCACACCTTCTTGAGGTGTCTTCCTCCTCCATATGCTTATTATTACGTTAAATATTATACAATGGCTTGCTATGAAATAAAGTGTCAAATCAAACTTTTAAGCAGTGGATAGTTCATTGGAGTAACTTGGGTTACTCACATGGAGAAAGTTACATTTCTGACTGTGCTAGAATTCACCTCTAAAATTGAAAATTGCTGAAATTTACCTCAAGTCTCATACTTAGTCACAGAACACATGCAAAATAAGCCACTAACCAGGCACTAGACTCTCACATTTTTAGAAAACTGTTGATATTTACTTTGTTCCACAACTTGGAGGAAGTTCTTGTTAGGTATCACTATTCTGTATATTATTATAATACACAGACTATGTTATATATAGCTATATGTGTATATGCTATGTATTGAAAAATCAAATTTGAAAATTTGCAAAAGTGAAGATGAAAAGTGAGGTATATAATTTTGAGTTATTTAGAATAACTATAGAATATGTTTACTAACATTCATTACATTCATCATAGGGGTAGTTTCAACTTCATGACACCAAACAGACTTCAGATTTTCTATCACATATTGAAAATAAATTGAACATTAGGTGGAGCAAACCAAAAAAAATCTATATATACAAACAATCAAGTTGATAGCCATGCATTTGAGTGTCAGACCTATCTTTTATTTTGACAATTTTTTCCTGATTCACCTGTGTTTGTTTAAATTTAGCAGATCATATAGTGCACATGGCAAATCCTGTTCACATTTAGACAAGTAAAATATTGAGGCAAATAAAGAAACTACTCACAGAAGTGAAGTTACTGAAAACTCTTATGTATAAGATTGTTTACATTGAATAATCTGTAACTCAGCATTCTAAACTATGAAAGATACAGCAATTTTTATGGACAGTATTACTTTGGTTTGTATTGCATGATGCCAGAATTCAGCATTTTAGAAAAGGATCTCTCTCTCTCTCTGGTAATTGACAGATAAGCAGTTTTTTTAAGTGCCATTCCCTCCCTCCTAATGTTTTGGGAGACTTTAGGACTTTTAAACTACCACATCTCAAAACAGTGCTCCAGGCCGATGGCTGTGAAAGTTAGCAATGACATTCTCCTTTTGCAGTATTATTTTTAACACATGCCAAGTTAATACAAACACAGGATAGATGTGTAAAAGACACACAGTGTCCTGAGAAATCTACGTCCAAGGCACAGCTACAACAACAAACCTTGACCAAAATCTGCTCCAGACCACCAAACCAGATCTAAGAATAAAGGACTCTACTGAGAATCTGCTACAAAGAGTATGCTTAAATATTGGTAGCGTGGGTAGAATGGTTGGCCTGAGTCCTATCTGAATTATACCAGCCTAAGCTAAAAATAATATTACTTAAGTCGCTCCAAGATAACAACAGAATTATTGAGAACAGGATTTAACTCTGTGACTTTAAAATGAGAGAGCACATTGCATGTGATTCTAAAATTGATGTAAACAACACACTGGCACTTCTCCAGAACTAATTTAAGCTCAGCATTTGAATATGAATTTCCTTTTCCTTCTCCCAAGAGTGTACACAGCAAGAGACAAAACAAGGTACACCACAATTATCAATTACTTGAATTCATTTGAAAGATGGGTGTTTCTGTAAATATCTCTGGGCAATTAAAAAAAACAACAAACCAACCAACAACAAAACACTACATATCACTATTATGTATCATAATTACTTCTCATGCGTATGCATCTTTAAATCTACAAATACATTTATTCATTCTGTGGTCTGAACAGGAAAAAAAGTGTCAGCAGATTCAGCCATTCTGCATGTACTGAGTCTTTACTGAATAACAGGGAAACTGTTCATAGTCTAGGCAACCCTGAATTTTGACTCTGGCAATACTAGGACAATACTGGTAGTTCAATTGCAAGTACTTCACAATATATCAGCTTTGAAAAAGACTTGTCCCTTTCTTTATAAGCGAATGCTTTCTTTATGATAGGCTGGTTTTTTCTACTTTTAACTTTGTGGTAAAATACTGCATTTAAAGCAAGTTAGGCTTTCTCTATGCTGATTACTTTACATGATTTACATCTTTAAACCAACCAAGAGGAGAACTTCTATTCCAGAGTTGCAAACACTGTGCTGGCTTCATTCAGCTGGTAGAGTGAGCGTACAGTGATATACTCCATACACCCACTACTCTCAGGGCAGATTCCCTTACTGATACACACAAATGTATTTCACTGGACTTCAGAGAAATTACAACACCTCCAGCAAAGGGGCTGGCCAGCACAACATACACACTTCTTTTACCAATCAACTGCTAACCAAACACACAAAAAGTTTTGAAAATAAAACCAGACATTACCATCTTTGTGATAATAGGTGACTTCTACTTTCCTCTCCTCTGACCCCAGCAGGGCTTGAGCAATTTGGGCAATATGATGTCTTTTGGTCTCTGGCCCATGAAGAAAATCACAGGTGCAAGGTTTCTGCATGACATCTGGCCTGGAGAACCCGGTCATCTCACAGAACCCATCATTGCAGTAGATGATAGCACAATTCTGCACTCTAGCATTAGCAATGATGAATTTTTTATCTGCAATAAAAGAAAGTGATGCATTTTTTAGTACTCTTTCAACATTTCTTATAGGGTCGATTGAAGGGATGAATGCTGAACAACCCTTCTTTTCATGAGAATGCCTGAAATACAGAGATTTTCAGTAATTTCATGAAGATAAGTTGATCCATAGCTTTTAAGGAAACTTGAATTAATTTAGAATACATTAAAGATGAATATAGATTTTTTTTTAGGAAATAAAACCACATTCAGCAAGTCTCTGTAAATCTCTTTTTGACTTCAAAATTTTGTCTGTTTCAGGCTTCACTGAAGCCCAAGTGATGAGCACCATCCTGTCAGCCGCAACTCCAGGAAAGTCCTTGAAAAGTTAGTAGCTTCTTTTGGGGAGAAGAAGAGCCTCAGGGAAGGGGGGTTCTACTCAAGTGAAGGACTTCCTGGTGTAAGGTTCAATCATCTCAATCTACTCTGTATGGATTTTTGTTGAGGTGAATGACAGGAAATTTATAGTCAGTATTTTAAAACTTCTATCTAGAAAATAACAGAAGAAAAAGAAGTTCCTAGAAACAAAAAAAGGGGGCACAGGAAATTATAGTTATGTTGGAAACATTTTACACATTTCACTGAACTTCTGTGCTTTCATCCATCCTCCTTTCCCAAACTCTCATCTCAAAAAGTTTCAAAAGTTTTCAACTCTTATTGGTTTGTTTCTGTTTACCTTTACAACACACTATTCTCATTGTAATTATAAATGTGCAATTTTGATACACTTACTGCTAATAACATTAATTTTTACTTACTTAGATGTACTAGGAGGTTGCTTGCTTTATAAAAGATTTCTTACATGACACCAAGTAAACAGTCCAAGTCTTCAAAATTTTAAATATGGTTTTTGAACACAGTGACATATTTGGAGATTTCATTCTTACTTTTTCTGCTGTCTTTCAATCATGCTGAACTTTCACTATCACTTGCCTTTTTAGTACCTGGTGTTTTATTACCGTCAAAAAATATACACGTCACTAGATAAAAACTATGAGTAGCAATACTGACTTAGCATATAGAGCAGCACTATCTTTATTTTTTTCTCAAATAATATAAATATTATAAATGCTAATATGGGTTTAAGTATAAGGAAGTATATGAACTGGAATTAGCTGTAAGTATTCATACCAGGCTGATACTAAAATTATGCTAAATATTTAAATCAATGTACATATATCAAACTACTGCTTCTAAATGAAATTCATTTTAAGCATCAAGTGTTCCTTCTTACAGCTAATAGGAAACTAGAATTCTGGCCAGGAAAAAACACTTCAGCTTCAGCCTCCTCGACAGGTAGTAAACTGCTGCATTGGAAAAGATCTCACAGACTCTCCCTGAGGATGCATTTGCACTGGTTTGATAGATATTTTAGACTTACATAAACAAAAGAGAGAAATTTGACAGCTATATTAAAATGCAGTCATGACAACAAGGTAAGAGAGTATTTCCTCTTTAATAACTCTTCTGCATATTTTCTGTTTCCTCTAAATCAAAGTCTGAAATTCTGCTTTAATTTGAAAAGGCAATTATAATTAACAGCATTAACAATCATCATCATAATAAATCTAGCTTATTTTTTAGATATTGCACAGACAGCAAGATCCTACATTCTGCTTTTAGAGCCATCTCACTGGTTCAGAAGAAGGTAAGAGATGTAACTTCTACAGCTATATAATACGGATACAGTCAATGATAAAAACTTGAAATAGTGTGGGAAAATAGCCCCAACCCCTCCCGTCCCCCTCCCAAGTCTCCCCCGGCCCCAAGCCCACAAGCCAATAATTCAAGTTGGTAATCTGTATTCGAGATCAAAAACATTGCTACTTCTGCCAGGGATCCCCTCCTTACCTCCGGGGTTTTCTTTACAAGCTACAAACTTAAAAATAGTCTGGAGCTGCTGTCCATTTAGTCACAAGCAGAATAAAACTACTATAGCAAAATAGATAGAAAGCGAGAACTTACTTTGCCCTTCAAATTTTCGTATGATTGTACCCAAAAATGTATTTTGTGGTGCCACATGACCTCTGCGAACAGGCATGTTTGTACAAGTCTTCGGTTTTCTGTGCACAATGACTTCTCCAAGGATCTCCTACACGGCTCCAGCCCAAAGCACCGAGCCAGCTACCCTTTGTGACAAATCATCGTCCTCTGGAGCTCGGAAATCTCTTCCCATTAGCACCACTTCTAGAGACACGCTTTTCCTATTGGAGTCAGATTCATCCCCCAGTTTCTTTCTTTCTCTCCTTGCTTTCTTTTCTATTTTTTTTTTCCTGGAGGAGCTCGGACGCTATTGTCTGGGGCGGGTAGGGGTGGGGTAAGCAGGAGGAGGTGGCGGGTGGGGAAAGATTACAAGGGTAATCAATCTCTAGCACCAAACATCGCCAATTTTCCAAAGCAAATGGCTGTGACCCGGCAGTTTCCGACGCTGTAGTGGTGGTTTGAGGGCTGGAAGACTAATGTTGCTCCGCTGCCAGAGGGAGTGACGTTCCCCCCCTCCGGGCTTCACCACGGCGCGCAGCAGCTCGGATTACTCAAGCGTGGTTTAGCAAGAGCCAGCCAATAAATCTCTTCAAAACTCAGCGACAAACAGCGACATCAGGAATGAGCTACACCCCAGCAGCACCGCGACGTGCCACGTCCCCCGCCGCGGCGGCTGCAGGGGTCAGCGGGGACCGAGGGCGCTGGCGGCGGGGGGGCCCCGCCACCTCCGGTAGCCCCGGCGTCCCCGCCCTCCCTGCACCGCCAGCCCTTTCGCGGCCCCTGAGCGTGGCCCGCCGGGGAGCCCCAGGCGCTGGCAGGGCCGGGGGAGGGAGGGAAGTTGGTACACGCCCCGTCTGGGGCGGGGGGCGGCGCGAGTAGGGGTCGATGTTGAGCGATGGGGAAGCGGGGGAAGGGACCACCAGAGCCCTCGGCATCTTTCCTCTCCCCGGTGGAAGGGATAGCCCCCTCCTACCGCAGTGTGACCAAGGCGAGGGCTTTCCCTCGCAGCACGACCCCCTCCTGGGAGGAAGCGGGATTCCCCCGGCGCCGAAGGCTGCCCCCCGCTTGCCGAGCAGGTGCAAGCCTCCGCTCGGGGCCGAGCGAGCAGCGCGGAGGGCGCGCCGGGTCCCGCGGGTGCGGGGGCTGAACGCGGCAGGGAGCGCTCGCCCGGGCCGCGGCGGCACCGAGCGGGTGCCGAGGCCGCCCCGTCGCTGAGCCGCTGCCCGGCACCGCGCTCCGCCCCGGGGCCGGGGCCGGGGCCGGGGCCGGGGCCGGGGCGCGCCGCCCGCTCGGAGCTGGCCGTGGTGCTGGGGCCGCCTCGCCGGCTCGCACGGAGGCGCCGCTGCCCGCGCTCGGGCCCCGGGAGCGCCAGCCTTCCCCCACCTGGATCCTCTCGGCTTCTCCCATCCCACAGGAATAGCTGGGGAGGCTCCCGGGGGGAGCGGGTATTATTTTCAGGCTGTAATTAAGGCTTCCTGCGCTACCCAGCAGGCAGAACGGTGTGCGTTCAGCACAGCTCGGCGAGGTGACATGGGGAAGGAGCTGGGGGGCAGCCATGCGATGCTGGAAAGGCATCTCTAGGGTAGTGCAAAGCACCGCCGGCTTCTTAATAAACTCATAGGGCCAAGAAAGAGAGGCACCTGAGCACCGGTCTTTGTAATGACAAGCACAGGATATTGAGCCGGCAAGCCACCGCTTCCCACCTGTTCTTCCACGGCATGAACAGGTGTTTCCTTATTCCCGTGAGCTTTTCTCAGGTGTGGCCTTTGTTTCACTGTTACCGTGTGTCATTCTCTACATTTATCAGAGGTGGGGCACAGTCTATTGAGTATGAAGGTGCATTTCTGCACTAGTTTAATTTAATCTCAGTGGAATCATCCTGGATCACAACTGTGAATGATGTCTGAAAATATAATTTATATATACATAAACTGTATTTATGCTTCATACACTAATGACTCTATACTAATTACAAAGCCTCAGCTACATTAAGTGATATGTAATGAGATACATAACCAATCTTAGGAAGTGAACATTGCTTATTTCCAGAAGCAAATGTTTAAATCTCTATATTCAGAGGTATGAATCAAAGGAAAAACAGCCATGTACTTTTTTGCAATAATATTTGGAAGCCATTTTTTTGATTCTGATAAACACTAGAGAAAAAAAATCTCTTAAAATATTTTTAAATACTTTTCCTGTGGACAGTGGATGAGTCTTCAAGTTGACTTTTTCTCGTATTGCTCTTTGTCTTGATGAAGAACATATATTTATCTGAAAATGTACTCAAGTTCCCAAAGACAGTAGTAGAAAGAGTGAAGAGGACCATATTTATTTTAACTTTCTATAGCACCTAGCATCTAGTCAAGTCATAATGGCCAGCAGTGATGCCATTCTCATTTTTACAGTAAAAATGTCACTTTGATACTTCTATAACAGCAATAGAAATAATCACAATAAAACGGTGACCTTTACTGAACAATCAGTGTTTGTTTCTAGTATTTAACAGTTAGTAGCAAACTAGATCAAGCAGAGGCCAGTAGAGTCCAGAGTCCAGTGGGTTAGATGCCTGTCTGGAAAAAAACCAAGAAATAAAAAATATAAAATACTTTTAAGAATTCAAATTTCACTGAAGCCCCATCTTTTCATGTTAAATTTGAGAGGCACACTATGCTTGCCTGAAAACTGAAGGCACCAGAACTCCATGATTCTGGAGAACCCTTTTTGTTCTGTCTCCCTATGTAGCTTGAACTTTGGTGTTGATTATGTGAATGCATATTAGAGTCTTCTTTTTTTCCCCTTTTTATCCACCTTGGTTGGTTGGTTGTTTTGGAGCTGATCAAGATAACCCCAGTCAAAGCAAGATAACTGCTGCTGAAAGACAAGATCTGAGATGTGGTTTTTAGCAGGGAATGAATTCACAAGAATGATGGGTTGTAATAACTACAGGAGCAATAGGTGACATCAGAAAATCTTTCGTTGTGGTGATTTACACTCCTGCAGTCTTGTAGATGATCTATTGCCCTTGGAGTGCTTAATACTCCTAGTGCATATTGCTTGATAATTTTATGCAGCAAGCCAATAGTGAGAAAAGTGTGAGAGGAAAATATATTAAAATTGGACAGCTAACAACAAACACAGAGAAAGTAATGTGGAAGAATTTGCATTTGATTGGGAAAATATGCAGGCAAGTGGGGAAGTTTGAATTCATTATAAAAATGCGTCTCCAGTGTGATTAAAGAAATGGAGAATGCCATAGAGATATATGTTTTATCTGTAAAGTTGTACAGTTGCTAACTTTGCAAGAGACCAAAATACCGAGGGAGAGTGTCTGCGGAGCTCAAGTCCATCCGGCGTGGCCGATCCCGTGTCCTCTGCCCCCTTGTGGCATTGGCCCTTGTGGCACCACCCTCGCCACAGCCCAAGGATAGCTCCGCAGAGAGCGCTGCTGCTCCTCAGCAGAACTATATATGGCATTTCCTGGCCTCAAGGAGAGCAGCTGATTTTGAAATAGTGGTTACAAGGTTTTCACTTTTAACTGCTTCCTTCTCAAGTTCCTTAAGAGAATTTAGACGAGTATATGCCTAAAGACATGTTACTGATCTGTTTCAACATCTTGGCAGTTAGCAATTAAACCTGGTATAGTCAGGAAAAGATATCTTTGGGCAAATGGTCTAATCATATTTCCCCTCATATTTTTGGTGGGAAAAAAAGGACACAGATTTAGTCCAGCATTCTTATCATATTCGACTTTTCAAAATCCTGTGTTTGCTCTCCTGTACACAGTTTATAAGTGCATTCCTAGTTGAGTAAACACTTTTTGTACTGGAGCAAAATACAGTTAATCCTTCCTTCCTTCCTTCCTTCCTTCCTTCCTTCCTTCCTTCCTTCCTTCCTTCCTTCCTTCCTTCCTTCCTTCCTTCCTTCCTTCCTTCCGAATTCCTTCCTTCCTTCCGAATTCCTTCCTTCCTTCCGAATTCCTTCCGAATTCCTTCCGAATTCCTTCCTTCCTTCCGAATTCCTTCCTTCCTTCCTTCCTTCCTTCCTTCCTTCCTAATTCCTTCCTTCCTTCCTTCCTTCCGCCCTACCCTGCCATTGTTCCAGATAGCATAGGATATTTGTGTTGCTTTTACCATGTATATCCTGCATGCCCCTGTAATTTATTCATCCATCTATGTTACATATACTCAGAATTTTAAATAAGGCTGGAATTGTCTTCAGAGCTGTCAAGAGAAATACCAAAACTTTATTTTTAATCCCATTTTGTGCTAAGATGGCCTTTGTGACTCCCTGACAGGTTGATGTCTCTTATCATCTCCTTTAGTTTTTATCAGTCTTGCTTTCTCATCTCTTTAATGTCTCTCCAGAATTTCAAGTTATAGCACTAGATTTTGTTTTAATCCTTCACAATAATAATGACCATCATTTAGATTATGACTGTCTGCACTTTATGCACAGGAAAAGTATGCAGTTGCCTGGGACAACAGACTGCCAAACTACTTCTGTTGGAGAAGATAGAAATCAGCTTCTTGAACATCATGAACATCCAAACAGCAAATCTCTGTTGATGCTGCTTAGAAAGGCACAGGGTGAGTGTGGTGGCAATTGCTGCTGCCAGAGCTGGCTCCTTCAAGCAGTACTTTGTCTTCGCTTGCGCTGTGCTGATGCCCCAGGACACCAGGTCATTCTTAATTCTAAAGCCACATGATCTACACAGCTACCTACATAGGAAAATGGGAATGCTTTATTATTGGTGTTACAAAATTCACCTCGAATTAGGTCTGATTATGGTTATTTTGTGTTTCACTTTTTCTATCTAAGAAAAAAAGGCTCCTATTCCTGGCAAGACCCCTAATGTCAATGAGATTGCACAGAGGCAATTATTGTATTTGGCCTTAAGGCATACGTCATCATTGCATCTGCATATGGGTCTTATTAGTATTCAGGACATCAGATATATACATGGGAGAAAGATTGTCAGGTTTTTAGGATGACAAAAGAAGTGTCTGCACAAAATTACAGTCTAAAAAGTGAATAAAAATTTCTATTTAATCTTACAGCTAGTTTAATCAGTAATAAAAAAAAAGTTATTTTTTGGATTTCATTCAATGTATATTTTACATGTAATTCACTGTGAGAGACAGGAATTTAATGACAAGAATATGAATTATAAATGCAAAATCCATAAGAGCAGAACTTCTGTAAGCTGAATTTCCTAGTCTATTAAAGATAACATCACATGTGAAAACAGTAGGACAGCAAGCAACTTAACTTTCTTCTGTAAGGATTCACAAGAAGTTGTTAGTTATTCTACAGTATCCATTGCTATTATTATGTGCTATATGAGAATGCCTAGGCATTCAGAACTTCATGACTTAGGATCATTTTGGATTTAGCAGGTACGGGTATGAAAAGAGAATTACAAAAACCATCAATATATCCATCTACTCAATACCCTGCCAGTGGATCGTTCCCTTTAGTATATTTGCATTTGTATTATTCATTTAGGATTTGAATTATTAAAGCAATGAGGTTTGCACTTCTTCCTCTGAGAGACTCTTTCAGTATCTCTCTGTCTCACCACAGGGCTTTGTTCCCTCATATTAAGCCACAATTTTGGTGTGGGCTCTTGCCTTGGGGGTTTACAGCATTTAGATGCACACTGTGTTTCCCTGGGTTCTTGGCCTGCAATGGGTGCTTCGGTCTACTCTGTGCTGACCTTCTCTGGCCAGTTTAGAGCATCAGGAATGACCCTAGCATGTGCTGATCCTCTTCAAGAGTTTCTAGTTGGATTACAGTGCTATGACTCTATGATTCTGACAGCTGTCAGTCCAGAAAGAACGTTGATTGTAATTAGGCTAGACATGAAACATACTTCTATTAATTTATTTGTTTCCTCCTACTATATATAGAAGAATTTTAATGGTATACAAAGCCAGTATGCTGCTCCATATATTTGTGAGTAATTCTGTACCACAGGAAATGTACGTGAAGATAAATATATGCATTCTCCATAATCTGTCTTCCATCATAACATAAATTCAGGTATGATATTTTATAGTAATACTTCATGCAAACTCATGTAAGAACTATCATGCTTATTATTATTATATCACAAATCTTAAGTTTTAATCTCTTCAGAAGTGTATGCCTGGAAAATACCAAATGAGCTGGGAGAGGGAAAAAATTAATTGCTAAAGCATAAAAAAATTAAGTTATTATCTGTAAGTTACTAATTGAGCTAGATCCATTTCTAAAATTAATTATCTTTGTACTCAAATTCCCATTGCCTTCTCCACAGTGTATTCAAATATTAAGTGTTAGGACTGCCATCTGTCAGGTGAGGCACATTCCTTTTCTTAGCTTCTCACTTGAATAAACTGCGGTTAGAATTCCTTCTTCTACATCTGCATGTTCTGAATGTGTTTTTATCAATAATAATAAAAGACTGCACCTTGCATTTGGAGCAGATTTGTGGTGATTTCTGGCTCTCACCCTGATGCCAATGAAAAGTACAGCAATGGCCTAGACCTTCCTGAGGTTACAAGGTTTCTGGTTTTGCCTGAAGTTCCTCCCAGCTCAGTTGCAGCAGGGTTCTGGCGTGTGTGTCCTCAGGGAAAAGTAGCCTGAACCAGGTCTGCTAAAGTGAGTAGCCCCAGCACATTCTGTGCTGGCCCAATTTCCTTTCACAAATTTCAAACAGTTTAGTTTCTAAGCAATAATAAATAAAAATGGGCTGTATCAAAATCTTTCACAAAATGAAATTACTGTTCCCAAGCGGTTTTGTAGATGCCCCTCTCTACTGGCAAGGTTAGCTTCAAGAGAGGTCACAAGATGAAGAAGATTATTTCTGCTCTTCAGCCTTTTTCCTCAGATCAGCATATAGGAGCTGAATTCCTCCTTGGATAATGTTTCCATATGCTGCTGGTTTAGCAAGCAGTAGATAGCCAGAACTCCAGTTTTCCCTTCCTCTGCCCTGAAGCAATTGGCAGTGAGGCATTGCTGAGCAGCTGTAGGGGCGAAAAAGGACAGCAGCTGCTCTGAACTTGGTTCATGGTAACACTCTTCCTGAGAGTGACCAAGAGGCAGTGAGACCTTTTATCTCGTTTGGACAATATCAAATTGGATGTACTTTCAATCAGTAATCGTGTACAAATTTCTTTCCAGCAAAGATAAACTTTAAGGTCAATAAAATACAGATTTGAAGCATGTAAGTGGTTCCTTTTGGACACTGGTGTCCTGGTAGTACAAATAATCTAAGCAGATTGAGAAAAAATTATTTTAATAGATAAATATGGGGTTCTTTTGTTCCCTTTTCTTGGGCTGATCTGCTATGATACGGTTTTGCATAAATTTTGTTCCTTTTTGCCTTTTGTGTCATGTTTGCCCTTGGTTTCAGATTTCTGTCTTCACTGCTTGACTACTATCAATACTACTACTCTACCTACTAGTTATAGTCAGTTATTTGTGTTTTTCAGCCTCGAAGGCAGAGGAATAGAGGGAACAGAGAGATGGAAGTATAGATGGACCAGAAACTAATCAGAAACTGACCTGAAACTGGTCTGAAATTATAACATGCACTGAAATTTAGTAGTCAAAATTTAATATAAATTCAAACAGTTCAGGGGGAAAAAAATAACTTCCATCAACTCTAAATACAGTTTCAGATGTTTATTCCAGCTTGAGAATGTTTTTGCTATTTGTAAGGATGTTTGTTATATATCCCCAAAGACCCTGTAGACCTCAGTCAAAGTGCAGTAAGCTTGAGAAATTTGGATATGTGTCCCAGAACACAGCATAGCAAATTCCTATTTCACTCATAAGAAATAAACTGCACCCAAATAGTACAAGGCTTTAGTGTCAATGGTTCCATACAGTCTTGATGAAGGCGAATTTATTTTTCCTAAATATCTCAGTAGTAGTGTATTGTGTTTCTATGTTAATTAGAAAGCCCCTGCAATCAGAGTTTGGTGTTTCATTTTTAGTATTCCATACCTTCTTTGCTCTTTCTGCATTCTGTTAACATACTTTACACAGTCACTTCATCTAAATAAGGTAACTGCAGTTTCTACACTGTGCTCACTTAGTCATTAACGATTTTATTATTAGCATATTCTAACACTCAGTCCTGTAGGCGAAGCTTTCTCCACCTGGCATGTATATTTTCTCCCTACAACTGTATTTTTCCACATTTATTTTTTCAGTGTTATTCTCACAGTAATAATATTTTTCTGAAACTGTGTAGAGTCCAGAATCATGTAGACTAATTCTTCCTGACACTGTACTTACCAGTGCTTTTGTTCAAATTGCTGTCAAAAATAATCTGCAAATATCCAGTTCCCATATTTCTTTTTCAATATTTCCACTCTTCTTTCATAATATCATAGCATGAGATCATGTCTAATTATATGAAAAAAATCAGCATTTGTCTAATTCATTTGAAGAGATACCCATATCCTGAAACAGCATTTTCCTCTGCAAAGGTAGTCAGCTGATCTGCTGTCGGTGCAGCTAAAATACATGTAATATGGGCCACATTTCCAAACCCAGGTGCCTGTTTGGAGCTAACGTCTCCAGAGTTGTATTGATACAGCTGCAATTGAATCTGGAGATTTTTCATCAGTGCTAAATACTGTATTTAATAACCCTACTGAAGCCAATATGAATGGCAGTTCTTTGGCAAGTGAGCGTTTTGCTCCTGATCTGTGATGAGAGAGAGAGATAATCGATGATGTATGTTGTTTTGTGAAAGTCTTCTGCTGCCTAACACAGAATTTATTTAAATAATCTCTCCTGTATTTCCCATCTCTGCCATTATGTCTATTTGATTGCAATACAAGTCAGATGTATATTTTCAGTCTAGTTTTTCTAGCTCTTGTCTTCCATCCAGTTCAATTTATTCATCAGCATGAATAATAGTTTCAGATGAAAGTCAACTTTTCTGCTGGTAAAGAGTAATAAAAGCACTGCTATACTGAAATATATATTCAGAAATAGCAAGATTATCTCATTATTACACATCCATTTATTTTTAATTTTTCTTTTTATTGTTCTTTGTTAAGTTATTTAAGATAGATGTATCACAGTAGAGACATTAATTCTGTTGATGATTATGATAATTTTAACTATTTTTACACTTTATACTAATTTTCACAGCCTAACTATCCAGATATGCTTTTTGAAAGAGGAGTTCCTCTGTACATGCTGTAGCACCTGAAGCAATCACTCAGAATCTGTCCTTTAGCTCAGTAATCAGGCTACTCACAGGTGATTTTGAAAGTCTGGTTTCACAACTCTTGAAAAAAAATCGATATAGGCAGACATTAATTTTTATGTGATTTGAGCTAGATAAATATTCATTTACTGATTTACTCATATGCTGTGTCAATAGCGGGAAAGAAAGCACATCCAGGATTTTAGAAACCACCACGTTTTTGTGTCAGGTTAGGACAATAATGCACAATTCAGATGACTTCCTGTTCAAACTTGCCTCCAGACTTCCACATCCTGACAGATCCATGGGCAGATTCAGACACAGAACTGTACTGCTGAAAACATAGGCCTTGTTTTTAATCCAATTCATCATGAAAAAAATAAATTCATGAAGTCATATTGAATATTGAGAGAAAATATTTCCTAAAGGCATTTTTACTTTTTCTCAGGAAAAGATGATTTTTATCCCCAGCAAATACTGACATTATGGGAAGTGAACTTTCCAAATCAGAGGACTGTTCTGAGGGAGAATTTGTGATAATCTCAAATAGTGATTTCATTGTACTGGCACCTGAAAAGTCAAGACTGCTGTGGTTCACCTGAAAGTGAATATCAGTTTTCAGACCTTGTAAAGTATCCCAGTCTAGGGCTATACATCCTTTGAGGCTAAGGGGTACCAAATACATCTTCAGTTTAGGACAAAAATTTAATCCCATTTAGTGCTTCAATAGTCCTTTCTCTGCTAATCTCAC
The DNA here is from genome assembly GCF_965178545.1 of Coloeus monedula. Lineage (NCBI taxonomy): Eukaryota > Metazoa > Chordata > Aves > Passeriformes > Corvidae > Coloeus > Coloeus monedula. Next base: position 23,085,485 of record NC_138787.1, on the reverse strand, counting down.
ATAGTCATGATGATTGCCCAAAGAAGCCATGCATTCTCCTTCCTTGGACATTCTCAAGACTGAGCTGGATAAACTCCTAAACCACCAGGTCTCACAGTTTCCCTGACACTGTTTTGGGCAGGAAATTGAACCTTCTGAGGTTTTTCACAACTGTATTGTCATATGATTCCATGATGGTATGTTTGATATTTTCAGATATACTGAGATTTGGTTTCTGGTTATCCAGAATGTGCAGATGAGGTTTTAATTATGCCACTTCTTTCTCTCTCTAATATCTATGTGCTGGCCTCATATGGCTCCCTGAAGTACGTGGTTCCATTTCTACCATTAGCTGAAATCATCAATGGTATGAATAGCATTCCCTAGGCTTGAGATGTTCCATAAGTGATACATAATTGATTTACATTTTAAAAGGCTGTCATACACATGTATGCTAGCGGGATACTTGTCGGTGATACCTGAAACCTTTTCAGACTAAACATTAAATATAAATCCAGAGTACTTGCTTGTACCCTTTATTCTTCTTTCTTAACTATCTAGACAAAAGTGACATTTCTCCCAACTCTCACAGCTCCTTTGCGTTAGTACTGCTTTTCTCTCATGAGAGTTAGATGTCTTTTAGTAATATTTGTTAATCTACCATAAAGTACTTCCAGTTCTATAATTCTTTCTTTACGTTCAGGGATAAGACATTTATTTCTTCCACTTCTCCCTGTGCTGACATAGCACAGGAACTTTGCTGATCCTTCTCACAGATGGAAGCTCATGACTACATTGCTTGGTTACCAGATTTCCCTCTATTGTGTCTCTCTATCCTCAGCACTGACATGTTTGCCTTTTCAGTAGTCAAGTGAGCAGGGTAATTTGAATAACTGCTGTAGAGGTAAAGACACAAGGGGTCTGATTTAATTTTGTTTAAATGTTAGTAAATGAAATGTAATCTGATAGGGAGTAGTAGAATCACTGTGCAGATGACAAGTGTTAGGTAGATCTTATTACCTGGAATAATTGAAAACTGTCTGCTTTCTATAGCTTTACTTGGCCTTCTCCATCTTAGAGTTAAAAAAAATACGTGCTGCTCTTGATGAATTCTGAAAAAGGATCATAAACTCACTTAGTTCTAGTTCAGTTTCCATGAGAAGTAGCGAAGGCGGGTGCACCAGCCAGCGCTCAAAGGAGATGGGTGTATGGACAAGCAATAGCCAAAGTGTGCACGTCAGAATAATTTGGATTGGAATAGTCATGTTCAAAAGACTAAATAGTCATAAGAGAATGATTTATTCATCTCAGTTCTCATAAACTAACTTGTGAACCATGTTTTGTCACCCAGAAGATTCCAAGATGGGTGTCCCATTTGTGTAATTTACTTTAGGTATGAATAACCTCAGGACTCTGTTTCATATGTTCTAATCTTTCCTGTTGATCTTCTAAGTGAATATTTTACTGCCAGAAAGAATTCTGAAAGTGAAAAAGGAAAAGAAATTATCAATATTCTGTTTTATATCAATAGAATTACATCTCCTGCTGCTTGAACACACACACGTTCATGGGTGAATTTCAGACAAGCCAGTAGGTATCAGTAGGTAGAACATACCTGATCAGCCAAAAATATTGCATGTATTTTTAATCCACAAGGACGTGAACAGCGGTGGATCTTGGAACACTTTATCAATTTATGAATCTAAGAATCTATACAGCATTGAAATTCTTCCAAAATAGTTCACACTTGAGACAGATCATGGCATATGATAATATGGTAGTGGAACCCTGGCTATAATGCCATCTGCTTTTCCTGTGTGAAAATACCTCAGGAAAGATGGCAACATTATAGTGATATGTGACAATCACTGCTTAACAGCACATCTCGTTCAAGCCAAATTAGCTTATTTGAGAACATGAAAGGAAGTTAGATTAAGGGGGAAAATAATAATTATTTTTGCCTAAAAATATATAGAATTAAAAATGTCTAGCATTATATATAATCAGTTATGTCAATAATTGTATTTTACACCTTATTTAGTTTTAAAACTTTTACTATTTCTGGATAAATAACAAATTGTCAATCACTTGTGTGTTTAGTGATTACAAGACGTTTTAGCATCTTCTGTCTTATAACTACTAGCCAATTTATTTTACCTTAGTTTTGCTCTCTATGCTATATAATGTCTCTGTACTGTTGCTATTTTTCCAATGTTTGATTGGATAGCTGAGATTCAGATATAAATATTTAGGATATTCTTCAATAGTAAGAAATTTCTGAAAGGTAGCAAGGGATTCAACCTTTAAAGATGAATTTTTTTCCTTTGTTTCTGTTAGGCAAATCACTTCAAGGGTGATTCAGTAAAACAAAAGGAAATTATAGGGCTTGGATTTTTATAAAGGAAGAGGAAAGATGTACTTTTTTTCAGGGGGTCCTAACCTATTATAAATGTCTCCAGAACTCTTAGCTTTTCACAGACAAATATCCCTCCTCTCCCCCTCTTCCCACAGGTTGATGCATCAGTCAGATTCTAATAGGCACTTTTCCAGCTTGTGTTCATGAAACATTTTGCAGTCTGTGTTTATTTTTAGATGGGAGGTATTTACATGATTTTCTTGATATAAATTTTTTCTCATTCTTTTTATTAAACGCTATCCTGTTTTTTATATATGTATTAGTAACTTATACTTCCCTAGTAACAAAATCCCCAGCAAGTATGCATTTTAAGCAGAATAATGCCAAAAACAGGCAGCACATGACAATAGACTTCCCTGCAACCTACTGCTACTAAAACATTTCAATATAGAAAAACAGCTCTTTAGGGCTCGTATTACTCTCCCACTTCTAATAATTTTAAGGGATCTAATTATACTGTTTCTCTCCAGAGAGTTCTGTAAATTAAGAGTTATTCCACTGAAGTCAGTACTGCCATATAGGACAGAACTAGAGTCATAAAGGGGACCAGTTGTTTCCTGATCCTCCGGTGAAAAGAAAAGGTGCCATGGGATTAGAAATTAACTGGTTTATACATACCCAAGTTAATAAAAAGATACCAAAAACGTTTTGTTTTAGTCTACAGCTGTAATTAGGCAACTGAGTTTACAAAAAGTGAGTTTTTCTGATATCTGTTAGACCAGTTTCTAAAACTTTGCCCTTTAAAGGTAAAGCACCAGACAGTTTTGTACAGGGTCTTGATAGCTGAGTTTAGATACCTCTTAAGTGTTGAGCAAAGGAAGCAAAATCAATTTGAATACTATTTCTATCTTTAAAATTAGAATTTCCAAGGGAATTCTATTTCTTTAAAATGAGATGGAGGAAACAGTGAAAGAATCCAGTAAGAGGCTCATTAAAATGCCTAATTCTGTTTTCATTTTTTCTTATAAATTAGGTACTGTTCCACTTGCTGCTATTGTGATATTTTCTTTTACAAATACTTAAAACAAATAAGTAGGTTATTAAGAGCAGGGGTGGTCCTCTACCTTCACAGCCCAAACATTTAACCTTATAATTAGATACAGATGTCTGCCTCAAGGACAGTATTTTTTTTGTGAAAATTCTGCCTACTTTTGGACATAGAAACACATGGCTCTTCAATGTCCCTGTGATCACAATGTCACTATTATATTTGTATTTTCTTCCAAGCTAACTATATTATAAAAGCAAAAAACCTGCAAGTTACACTGTAATTAATCCTTGAAAGACAGTGTGCCTATAATTATGATCACAGGAACAAGCAATCTACAAGAGTGTATTTACTCTGGGCTGTGTTCATCAGAAATCATCCATGAAGGCCCGTGGCAGGTACTGAAGGTCACGGATCATGGCTGGCCAGGCTATTTGTTTGAGCTTAATCTCTTAAAATAGTGTGAAGGCTGCATTGCTTAAATCAATCAGTCAAGAATGTCAGGAAGCAGAATATGAACTTTTATCAGAGAAATTAAATTGCACTCCAGCATGTTTTATGATAGTAATTGCACTTTATATGTATTTTATGGTAAGTCTCCATTTCACAACTTAATAACTGTAGCAGGTTTCTGTATTCTCACGCTGAGAAGCAGCAGCAAACTGCATGATAGCATTAGCCAGGTGTGATGGTAGCATTTTGGGATTCATATATTCTTTCTTTAGTTTCATTGTATGAAAATTTACTTTCTTATAAGAAGAGAAAATTTCCTTCACTTTCTGGTTTTGATACCAGCTCATGCTTGACTAATTTGTTGTAATACTGTTATCTATGTGGCCATACCTGTTAAACAGTTTAACTGAGCTCTTTTTTTTTTAACAGAGAACACAAGGACAAAGTGGGAGAATAAGAAAATGGGAAAGAGAAGAGAGGCAAAAGAAGTTTGATAGCAACAATACCAGAATGCCTTCCAGGAATATCTAGGGCTCAGGCGAACTCAATGGATGCAGAAGCTTTATGTGAGTCCTTCTTTTTTTGTCTACTTTTGTTAGATTTTTGATGACTCAAGCTCAACAATGTCATGGAAGATCCTTGTATTCTCAAGGTATGGTGGGGATGACCGTCTTCTTGGATACTGGTTAAACCAGCAGTGGTGGTGCCAACAGCATTCCTGTAGACAAGTAATATGGTCAGAGAGTAAAGCTGGCTTTAAGTGAAGATATGAACTCACACCTGCAGAGCAACAGACATTTAAATGAAAAGACTTAGTGCCAGGTCTTCCTTGAATTTTAAACTTGTCCTTACTAAACTAACAGAAGAGGTGAATTATGTACAGGTACACTGACTCCCCTTAGGAGAGAGAGCATGTATCTTCAATACTGATTTTGAATCCTCATCTTTAAATAGAAATACTATTGATGGAGGGAAAAGCTGCTGTCAGATTGCTATGCTCTGTCTATAGTCTATTTGCTGTAAAATGGAAAATGACCCAGGGAAATAAATGTGCTATGCAAGTCTGAGTAAGAAAGCTCTGATAGAAAATATTTATTTAAAGAGAAACATAGTTTACCTGCATATGTGTTACATATTTTAAAAGATCTAAACACCTGGAGCTGGTAGCTGTCTGTGCTGTCCTTGCTAATGTGAGAGGAATCTCAAACAGTGTGTTGACTAAAATCCTTACATGTTTACATCGTGTCTGCAGGGTGTTTACATTCTTAAATGGCATGTACCCAGGAATCTGAAAAGAAACCAAGCAGTGATAATTTAGCACTTTGGAAGTACATAAGATCTACACTTTAAAGCAAGGCTATTGCCAGTCAAGTCAGTCACCAACCAAAGGCATTAGAAATAAACAAGAATTTTAATTTTAAATTAATTTTAAAATCATAGAATCATTTAGTTTGGAAAAAACCTTTAAGGTCACAGAGTCCAGCTGTTAACCTATCAAGTTCACGACTAAATCATGTCCCCAAGTGCTACAACCACATGTCCTTTAAATGACTCCTGGGATGGTGACTCAACCACTTCCCTGGGCAGCCAATTTCAATGCCTGACAGCCCATCAGTGAAGAGATTTTTCCCAATATCCAACCTTAACCTCTTCTGGAGCAACTTGTGTCCATTTACTCTCATCCTATCATTGGTTACCTGGAGAAAAGGCTGACCCCCACCTCGCTACAACCTCCTTTCAGGGAGTTGCAGAGAGCAACGAAGCCCCCTGAACCTGTATTTTTTTTCCAGGCTAAACAACTCCAGCTCCCTCAGCTGTACCTCATGAGACTTGTGCTCCAGTCACTTCACCAGCTTTGTTGCCTTTTTCTGGATAAGTTCCAGCATCTCAGTGTCTTTCTAGGAGAGAGGGGCATAAAACTGGCGCAGGATTTGAGGTGTGGCCTCACCAGTTCTGAGTACAGAGGGACAGCCATAGTCCTTTAGGCTACACTGTTTCTGATACCTTGCTTGGAACAGACTCAGGTTCTTCACCCAGAGGGTGGCTGGGCACTGGAACAGGCTCCCTAGGAAGTTGTCACAGCACCAAGCCTGAGAGAGTTCAGGAAGCATCTGGACAATGCTCTCAGGCACATGGTGTTACTCTTGGGAATGACCCTGTGCAGGGCAGGGAGTTGGACTGGATGATGCTTGTGGGTCCCTTCCAAATCAGCATATTCTGTGATTCTGTGAAATGGCAGCAAAAAAAAGGGTGTGGCTTTGTAGGATGTGTACAGTTTAAATTTCATGTCATAATTTTCATTATGTAAACTGCCAACAGAAAAAAACCAGCAAGCTGATAGGGATAGCCAGGTTATTTCTACTATTTACTTGGATGAACATAAATTAAATTTTTCAGATACTTGTTGCCATATGTTTATGTATGACCCAGATTTCTTCTCTTTATGTTAGTACTGCTTTTGTTCTTGATTCACATTATCATAGAGCAAACTAGAAAATAATTCTTCTCCTTTTTTAAAATTTATTTCTGAATAAACAAATAATTTGGTATTTAAATAGGCAAGAACTTGGAAATTATTTCTGAGGTATGGTTACACATTGCTAGGTAGAGTACCATTACATCTGTGAAAGTGATGTTCTGTGACATTGATCATGCTTTATTTTTAAAGAAATGGATCAATTTCAGTTAGATAACTAAGAGTTCACAGAGCTGCCAGTTAAATCATGCCAAGCACTATGAAAATACTATGGCAAATAGCAAAGTAGAATATAAATATGACACTCCTTATAAATGCCTATTCCCTAATTATCATCTGAACTTTGTCACAGTGAGACAGCATTAAACAGGAAAGTTTTACCTGACCTGTAGAGTTAAATATTAGCTAGCTTTAGATTAAAAATATAGGCAAGATAAATAGACTTCAACTTTGATCACAAAATGGGGCAATTGAATAAGTGAAATCAAAACTGTGCAATTAGAGCATTTCACACAGAGGAAGCATAGAAACAATGGATAACAACAGACAAAATGATAATTCCCTGGATACGTGAAAAGAATATGGGGGAAAAAAGAATAAAAATTGCCAGAAGAAACGTCATGTACATGGGCAGGTAAGAAAATTAATGAATTTTTGTATCAGCTTGGCATAACTTCTGAGCAATTCAGTGTTATTCAGTGGTGTCAGATATCGCTGAAACATCCAAGAATATAACATCAATTGAAAACTGTGACCAGTTAGGGATATGAAGGGATTATAAACATTATTCATGCTTTTTTTTCTTCAGTGGCCACCAATATGATGGAAAATCTATTTCCTTCTACATTAAATCCCTAAATGTCACAAGATAATTAAAGAATATTTTTACAAAGTGCATCCTTCTCTGGAATAAATGACCACGGATGTGCTGATTTCATCAGAGCTGTGCCATTTTATGTTACTCAGATACCTGGCCGAATTCTTTAATGTTTATTGAAAAATAAAACTTTGGAAATATGACCACATGAAAGCTCATGTTGACCTTCAGAAAGACACTAAAAAAAGTCCGTGGACTAAGATACCCCTCATATAAAGCATCAGAAGATAGAAATCTATGACTCTGTATTAACACTGAAACACAACAGTTTCAGTGTTGGTTGGGCTCAATGAACTCAGCAGTTTTTTCCAACCTTAATGATTATGATTCTATAAGTGATTCCACACAGATCATTAGAACAGTGACTTTATAATATCCAGCTTTGGATTAAGGCAAAACAATTTTAGATTTTTTGCATGGCCATCAGATTTTGGAATTATCTAACAGGACTTAAGTGCCTTGTCCTTCATAAATCAACATAAATATTACTTTGTCGTGATAGCTAAACAAATCTCGGTTATTGAGTTTGTTGACATCTTACCTAGTAGCTCTAAGAGAGATGATTCCAGGGCACCGCTGTCTTGGGGTGCTGACTTTAACATCATGGCTTCAGAAGCTGGCACTAATTATGTATGTTTCCAAAAAATCTATCCTTTCCCATCTCTGTCTTCTTGTTTTGCTCCTGTGCCGCCTACTCCCGTATGCCAGAACAAGTGTTCATGTACTCACAGTTCAGGTTGAAATCAACCTAGAAAAAAAATTGGTGGAGGACAAAACTTTCTCTTTTAGCAGGAACCCCAAGTAATGTATGCTTAAACCAGTGATGCTACTTAAGAAATCTGAGTAAGGCACTGGGGGAACTCTGCTATTACCAGCCCAACAGAGGGTCCTCTCTGCTGAATTTCAAGAACAGGAACTGTCTCATCACCTGTCCTCCTGTTTCTCTGAGCCCCTGAGCTGCTGTAGCTGCTTAGGCTAAGTGTTGGAACTAGAAACACTCATTTCTTCTCCCAGTTACTTAAAAAAGAAGGTTTCATATTCTTTTAGAAGCAATAAAAATACCTGTGTATTTGTGGGAAACGATGAAGTCTTTCTGCCTTTATCACTTCAATAGGGCAAAGAGATGCTGCCAAGGCTAGGAGTTGGAAATATCCTGAGCTAACTCGACCCAGCCCTGATTGTCTTAGACTTGAAAATAGATTTTAGGATATTCTCTTTAAAGACCAGCATATAAGATAACCATACTGCTGGTTGGAAAACACATTTAAACACTTTTGAGCAGAGAAAGTGAATAACCCATCAGACAGAAGGTAATTAAACAGATCAGGTTTCTGGCCTTTTTGTTTGCCTTGCAAGGTATTTATACAACAGTATTTTTAATCCAAATGAAGCTGGAAGAGTGCTAAGGAAAGAACAAAAAGTGTTCTTTGGTCATGGTTGGAGAAACTTTATTTGGATGGCCATAAAGACCTGTGACTGGATGTCATTTACTCTGAACTGATACCTCACCACAGGTAAGAAAGTGACGTTAAAATCATGTTGCTGTGGCACACAGGAAAAAAGGTCTGTAACCAGATATTCATTAACTTAGGAAAGGAGTCAGGGAAATACTTAACATCTGCTTGGAGACATGACAAGTGATAAGGTTGGTTAATTAAACAAATATTTATGGATAATTTATCTGAGATTTTCAGAAGAAGATTCTATTTTTGTTTGGTGACTATTATGTACAGAAAATTTGTGGAACAGGGACAAAAGTTGAATAGTTCGCTTGGTGATTGATGTGGGATATAATTATTGATTATATTAATGGACATTTTTATTTGACTAGTTCTGAGAGATAATGAATAATCATTCAGTGGTCTTGGTTATCACTAACATAGAATTAACCGCTTGTAGCCTTGAAAACAAAAACGTATTCAGGTGTAAACCTCAAATGTTGGGTTTTAATGTAAAGAAGCCTGTGACTGCCTCTTTCTCCACAGGGCAGTAGTTCAAATAATGTATATTTTAGGAGGAATATTATATCTGTCATGAGATGTGTGATAATACAGTAAATAGAAAGCCCTAAGATTTCCCAGAGTTCATGTCAATGTATGTAATATATTCAAAACTGTTTAGGAATTACATTTATTCAGCAGTAAAGAGCATGAACAAGTCATGTGCTTTTGATTACAACAGTCCTCTAGAAGACATAAATTGTTCTCCTGGTGGAATTTTATGTTTTCATTGCCTGGGACTTTTCTAATTCCAGCTCCCTTGGGCCTCTGAGCACAGAAGCACCTGAGCAGAGGTTCTGCAGCCATACATGTTCTGCCAGCTCATAACGAGCTTGCTCTATTTTATTGTGTTTTAAGAATGAAGAAGGGATAATGTAAATTTATCTATACCAGCCATTTGCCATCTAATATTTTGTTGGGAAATTGTTGTTTCAGAATAGCATGGCAGATCAGAAAACAACACTGTAGGCACAGTGCTCCTCTCAGTCCTTCTCCTGTTATTACTGAAAAAGAACTGTTATGAAGACAAGAAACAGGCTGAGTTAATTCCTTTATATATAACTCGTGTATTTACTGTGAGGTCTGCCTGTCACCTTTGTGTCAAATGCTCTTCTGCCTCTACAGAGCAGGAGACTGCTTAGGATAGCCACTGCCTTCAGAAGGAGAAAGGTGGTGTGGCATGGGTGAAGAAGATGCAGCCCTCATACCTAAAATTTTCCAACAGAGCTCACAACATGGAATGTGGGGAGAGAGGCTGTGCTGCTGTGCATCCTCCACTTGCATTGCAGCTTTGTCCTGGCCTTTTAGGATGTGGCTTGGATTTGACCGAGTGTACTTGGCAGTCTGCAGCCAATGCAGCCAAAGGCCAGTTATGTTTCTGTGAGTCTCTATTTCCTATTAGTAAAATAAATATATTTAAAAAGTAAGGAGTCATCCAGATATCCTTGTTAAAAAGGCTGTGCAAATCCTGGAGATTGTTTGAATTTTTTTCTTAAAAGCTTGGTGATTACTTGGAAAATTAATGAAGTATCTTTAAAGGGGAATATTCCCTGTCTGAAAATGAATGTGTATTGCCTTCAGGAAGTTATTCTGATGACTTACAGTGGGCTATACAAAGAAAATACCTTCCTTTATACTGCTTAGTAAACCATTAATATAATAAATATAGAAGGACAGAGAATCAACATTTTTGACTCTTATTATTCAATGTTTTTAAAAGCCTTTGCTGTGAATAAATAGAGACTTTAAAATGCTCCTGAGTAGGCTTATATTCACAGATTCCTAAGATCTCCTGGAAATGGAAGTAATTTTCATTTAAATAATTTATTATCAGACTCACAGTGCACTCTACATCTTAAATGCAAACTGATTACAGCTTGCCCATCTCCAAGCATTTAAAACTACTAAGTCAGGATGCAAGAAAAGGTAAGCTTGGCTTAAAAAAAGAGAAATTAGGAGGAAAAAAGGTTATTGTTTCTTTTGTTTATTTATCTTTTCGGAAGCCTATAGAGTGAACTTTTCACTATTGATATGGTTAACTACATTTACCTGTCAAAATGCATCTGGTGTTCTGACGTTTTAAAGCTCTTCCCATTCAATAGAGTTCAAGACTGACCTATTTCCCATTTTTCTTTCCAGTTTATATTTTAGCAATATGAATTTCACATTTTTAATTTTCATTTTATGAAAATCCATGTATTTCAGTAAAAAGATAAGACTTTAATAAATAAAAATTTTAAATATATGTAGAAAAAATGTGAAGTGGAAAAGTGTTAATAATACGAATAACTTCTAATTTTTTTTTTTAATAAAAATTTTATTTGTTAGGAAATATATTTTCAGTGAAATAAGTTAACCAAGTTTGTATATAATGCCTGCCAATTATGTGTTTGCTTAAATTCTTGTTAATATTTGTATTGAAATATATGAATATATTTTTCTAAAAGTTTTTTGCTTTGCTGGACAAACTGGCCAATGGATAACTCCCTTAACCAAAGAAGTTACCCTGAAGAAAAGACTTTGTATCTCCAGAGGTCAGTGACTTTCTCTAATTGCATGATAGTTTTTCTGTCCTGTGTTTCACAGAACCATCGAAGCATAGAATGTTTTGGGTTGGAAGGGACCTTAAAAATCATCCAGTTCCAACCCTCTTCCATGGACAGGGACATCTGCTAGGCCAGGTTACTCAGAGCCCAATCCAACCTGGCCTTGAACACTTCCAGGGATGGGGCATCCACAGCTGCTCTGGGCAACCTCTTTCAGTGACTCATCACCCTCTGAATAAAGAATTCCTTCCTAATATATGACCTAAACCTACCTTCCTTCAGCTTGAACTCATCCTCCTTCATCCTATTTTCACATGCCCTTGAAAAAGTCACACTCCATCTTTCTGGTTGGTTCCCTTCAGGTACTGGAAGGTGCAATAAGGTCTGCCCAGACCCTTGTCTTCTCCAGGCTGAAAAATCCCAATTTTCTCAGCCTGTCTTCACAGGAGAGGTGTTCTAGAGCCCTGCTCATCTTCATGGCCTCCTGTGGACTTGCTCCCATACTTCCATGTCCTTCTTATGTTGGGGACCCAAGAGCTGTATGCTGTGCTCCAGGTGGGGTCTCACCAGAGCAGGTTAGAGGGGCAGAATCACCTCCCTTGAGTTACAGCCCATGCTGCTTTAGATGCAGCCCAGGATATGGTTGGCTTTTGGGACCAACCCAATCATCTTACAAAGAAGTAAGGAAAATGAGATTCCATAGTGGCCCAGACTTGGGTGATTTTCTTTTCATGAGGTGTGGCTCTGATCCTGACCTTCTGAGCAAAGATGAGTTCTCAGAGTTTAGTGCTTGTTGGTCAACCTTCTGTACTGTAAAATGTTCCCAAAGTATGGAGAAATGTATCTGGAGAACAATGGAGTTCAACATTTCCTCTCCCTTGGATCTTAAGACAGGATAATGGATGTTCCCTTTTTAAAGCATTATGCTATTGATTGTGTAATAGGCTTTATCACTTTTACAAAAAGCGTTACCTCACCTAGTTCTATGTTCATTACTTTATTTACTTCTGAGAAAAATATGATCTTCAGAAGGTCCCAGGCATGGATTTACTGTCCTGGATCAAATGAGTAAAACCTGATAATTCAGAAGTCGTTGGCAAGAGAACAGCAGCCAGGTCATGTTCCCACAGGTTTCTCTGATAATCACTAATTGCTTCAAAATCACATATTCAAAATGGAAAAGACAGCTGATTCTATCGAGTCACATCATTAAGAAGAAGAGATGACACACAACATCAGCTGCCTGGCAATACCATGTTCCTTCTACTTATCAGTGATATGTTTATTCTCTTTTTAAATAGTAGAAATGCTGAAGTTTCTGCTATTTTTTAAAGTTTATAGTAGTTCCTCATCTGAATACAGTTAATTCTCAGTAATTCCTACACACATGAATTTTCTTCTGATTTTCATACTCTTGTACTAAACTAAATAATTGTTTTTCTCTCCTTGGTAAAGCCCTTCAATATCTTTAAGCGTTTATAATGTGTCCAATTAGTTGTATAATGGCAAGCTATACAAATGCTGGGGGAGGATCTTCGAAATGAAAGTATGGTAGTTCAGCATTGATTTTCCGTAAAAGCAGAGCACTTAACAGCACAGTGCTCTGCTCTCTCCTGGTCCAGTTCCAGGAAAGGATTTAGGCACCTAAGACAACAGCTGAGTAGATACAAATTATCTAAATCTATTCAGCCACTATTTAACCTTTGTGGAGCCTAAATTCAATAAGGAACTCCCTGTTCCATCTTAAAATCCCTAAGCACATAGGCTTGTGCTTCTGTAGATGCCCAGAGCAGATGATATCTATGTAGCCATCTTATTACTTATTTTCCTTCTAAATGTGACTGGAACCCCAGAAGCAGACATTCCTTCACTTTAACTGACTCTGAGACTTAACCTAAGAAGTTTCTTTGCAGAGTGCCAAAAGCATATCTGCAAAAACAGGCTGCATTTTTCTGCAGTCTCCCTTTCTTTAAGTTAATGAAGAAAATGACGGTGCTGTTCACCTTTTCTGTCAGATTCTAGAGTTCATCAGTTCACAAATTAGGATGTGAGTTCAGTTTCTTCCTCAGAAAGCAGTAAACACGCAGATTCTGTCTCAAAGGAAAGTGCCTTCACCACTAATCATGATTTCAGCTGCATTTTTGAAAAAGAGAGGAGAAAACCTTTACACCTTTGGTTGCATCTGTGCTGCCCTGTGGCAGGGAGTGCCAGGGTCTCTGGCCACAGAGGTCCTGCCACGCTGCAGCCTGCAGTGTTCCAGATAAAGCATCTACAAATCATCCTGACCTGATAAGTGCAGAAGTCAAGGGATGCAATATGTGGATTTGGGGGTTCATTATTAGTTTTGGATGCTCAAAATGTATATTTGATACCCATGTGGTCAGTCTCTGCACTCACATTAGTCTATTTCCTTACCCATACTTACTTTACTTCTGCTCTGGAAATATCTCAGATTTCAAGAAGGTATTTTTAAGTCTGGGGGAAATTCATATGAGAAACATTCTTGTTCTTTTCTTTTTAATTCTTTGCTGCATTTATTTTTTTTCCCTGAACATTGCAGTTAGCATTACACGTTGGTTATTTCTTTTTGAGCCTTTGATCATGGTAGGGATCTTTTTCTGGGCCATTTCTTGTTTGTACATCTATCTGGTATTGCGTTTTTACATTGCTTGAAAAATGGAGCAACATGCACCTGTTTAATTTGTCCTTATATTACACTGAATACTTACATTTTAATTGTTGCTCACTTTTGTCACAGATGTCTGTCCTCACAGATTTTTTCCTTTTCTTACTTATATGTATATATGAAATAGTTTTCTTGAAGCTATGATCTTTAATTTTTTTTATTTCATCATACTTGTTTTCTTATTAATGATTTCTCTTTCTGGCTAGGCTCTTACACTATTCTGATGCATTTACACATATTGATATCCCTCATTTATGACTTTAATCTATCAAAATAATTTCATGCAAGCTCTTTAAAGTTTAATTTTGAAATTTAAACATAAATACATCATAATTTTTAATATATTAAATCTACTGTCTCACTTTCCCCTATTGATTTTGTAGTTCTATCAAGAAAATAATCAATGTCGATAAAAGCTGTTGTTTGCAAACACATGATTAATATGGCTTATAACATAGATCCTTGTTAAGCTAATATGTGTTTTGAAAGAAATGTATTGAATATCTGATATTAGACCTATGCACTGGAGCTCTGCTGGATAGAGCAGAATATTAGCTAACTTACAAGGCTTAATTCTGATTTTACAATACTGCTTTTTTTCCAGAAAACGGTGTTATTCATTTTTCAGGGCTAGTAAAAATATATATTTGGAATAAAATAGAGTGTCTGGGTTATTTCCAAAAATAAGTTTGACTACCTGTCAATTCATGATTGTGTCTATCAACTCACATTGTAACTTTATATATACTCATTTATATAAAGCGGAAGGCATTTTTTTTTTCCTTGTGTAGAAAATTTCAGAAGTTAAGCTCAATACCAGCAGATACCACCATTATACTATAATTTCTATTTCCTTAGGATTACCTTTATGCACTATATTCTAGGAAGGATATTTTGCGGGCACTTCCGAAGGAGCTGAGAATCAGCTGTGTGATTTCAGACCCCAGACAGTATGCTGAGGATTAAGAAATGTTATTATTGTGACAATGAGTTGTTGAATGTTTTGTTCTTTATGGCAAAAAAAACCCTGTGGTGACTGCTTGCTAAATTATTATTTTTCAGTAGATAGCAGCAAATTGACATCTCCATTCCAACATAGGCAGAAATTAAGCTTGTAATGGGGGAGGATTTAGTATTTATTGGATTTTTTTCACACTGAATGCATTCACTACTTGTGCTGCTTTTTGTCCTTTTTCAGCCATTTTTGTTTCCATCTTAAGAATCATGACCCTGCTCCAGCAGGGGTCAATGAAATCTCGCCATTAACCATGAAGAAAATGAAAAACTATCCCCTCAGAAATCATTGCAGCCTATTCTTTTTTTCTCCTGCTGCTTCAGTCTATGGCTTTTATCTTTCATAACTCTTTTGTTTATTGTTTCAGTTTGCAACTGTTCCCTCATGTTTTGGCTCATTGATTTTGTTTCCTTGGTTCTCACAGTAGCTTTACTACTCAAACAGTTTTCCCTTCTACAAAGGAAATAGGTTATTTGCTATACAAACAGATTGGCTGTTGGATTTGATGCCACAGCAATAGTCAGCTCTCCATTCAGAAAGGTTAATGTCCTGTGAACCCCAGCTTTAGTCTGCTGTCATTCTCTCTCATGTTCGTGGCTTATGAGGGGATCACATTTTATTTGCTGGACTTATCACTGTTTTTTTCTTCTTGTGGTAATTGCCTGACCTGTTATGATTGTCGTTTGCAGTATTTACTGACTCACAGATCTTTCCGTCCACTTTATCTCTGCTTGTTCTTATCAGTAGAGGCTCATTGACATTTTGTTTGGTCAGTGCCCATACACAGACTGCTCAGTAAAAGTTCCCATATTCTAATGATGTGCGCTTTGAGATCTGAAATATCTATGTAGCATTCAGGGATATAAACCCTCTAAAATTAATGGTATGTTTTATGTGATAGTGTACTAGTTTTTATTATGTATTTGAAAGAGAAAACATTTACTTTCTTTTATAACCCATGACAATCATATGTTTTTGCTACCAAAAAAACCCGAACCAACCAAACAAAATTCCCCCAACCCCTCCAGCTGAACTAATTTTAAAACATAAAAAAATTTAAAAATGTGCTTGGGAAGACCTCTCCCCCCAAATTGCAATTTTGTTTCAGAATATATTTTTGTTTATCCTTGTCCTGCAAAATGCAAAGCAAATGCCATTAGTGCCTTTACACACTGTGCTCTGTGCAATTTATGCTGAGCAGCAACAGACTCCAGCAGTAAGTGGCCACATAGTGAGATGAACAGTTACATAACCACAGACAGTAATTGGATGCTATTAATGAGGATTTGGGATAACACCATTTTTTAGCCCCAGATGCCGTTAGCTTTTTATAATCTCGATTAATGTCATATACACTCTTTTTTTACAGTGAATAATTATTTTCCTAATCTCCAGTTGTGCTCTGCAGAGTCACTGAAACAAGGAACCCTGGGTTAACCTGATTTGTCCAGGTGCCTCAGATTATGTAGCACAAGGATGGATTTGTAGAAGGTCCCTCTGCATATGGAGAGGTGGAAAGTTGTGTCACCTTGTAGGTATCTCTAAGAAATTGCATTTTCCAGAGTCCTATTTCTTTTACCTTTTTCATCACAGTTCTCTTGTTCCTGTGAATAAATATCTACCTTTAGAAAGCAGCAGCTGCTTGTATTACACCTTTTCAGATAGTCTGGCCAGAATCCAGAGCAGGGCAGAAGCAGGTGTCTGTTCATAATTTATTTTTCCTTGCTATTGGCATACAGAATGGAATAAATGGGGAGCTGGGGCTAGGTCCTGCACCAGACCCCTATTTTTAAGGTACTTTCCAGCATGACAACCCTCACTCTTTAAATAGACACGCTTGGAAACAGATCTGGGATGTTGGCAGCTCAAATGGACGGGGCTCCAGCATCTGCTGTGGAAAAATAGACACTTCTTAGTAGAAGGTGTAGCAAAATAAAAAAATGCCTTAGTCTTCAAAATGTATAGTTTTCCACTGAAACCTGGGGCCTTGCCACGTGAGTACAAGTGTGCTCTGACCTGATTTCCTGGGTTACTGTGGTTACTGTGAAAGTGAAGCCACTGGGAGCTGCAGGTGCTCAGCATTTTGGAAAATCAGGTATCAAGTAATAAAGCTGAACTTGCAAAGAACAGTTTTTAAGAAGAGTACCAGTTGATTAATAATCAGTTAAACACCTCAAATTGTGCTGTATGGGATATTTAAAGGAAGTCCTACCTAAAGCAGTCTAATAGAGCACTGAAATTGAAAGAATTAAAGTCAAGGTATTATTTTTTACTGTTTTTTTCTCATTTTCTGCTTAGAGTCACTGAGTTCTATCCAATTGACTGACTTTTTATTTTTAACCACATTCTGTGGTCATAGAAATTAGTTTTTGCAGGTATGTTATTACTAGGTTGAAAAGCCTAGAATTTTGGATAAAATGCTTTGAATTAGGACCCTGTGGAAAGTGATGATGGTGATCCTATGAGGACTCTGAAAGAATCTTGTTTTACCTAGTTTAATATTATCAAGCTTTGTAGCCCAGGACACCTTCTCTAAGTAAGCATCCTCACTTTTCTTGTGATTCAGCACATTTCAAAAAGGTTGGCAAGTTCACTAGCACACCACCTCCATGAGCATTTTAAATGAAGTGCGAATTTGAACAAAACAATTAAAAATGTGGCTAAAAGCCTGCTTCTTTGCAGATGGTTTTGTGCAGTTGCCATCCTTAGAGGGTGTCAAAATCAGACTGCATAAAGCCCTGAGCAAGATTCTTGCTTTTAAAAATCCTTGTGCATTTGGAATGACAGCAGGATTTGGTGGGAAGTGCTTCTCTTGCTGGGTTCTTCCTCATGTGCCAAAGAGGTCTGGATTCAGAAGTTCCAGTTTTACAAGAGGCAGGATTCCCTCAGTTTTGAATTTATTAAGCCAGGCAAGATGCTGGGCAAGATGCAAGACCTAAAGTATAAGAAGTTACATAAGACTTTCAGTACTATTAGTCTACTAACCCTAGAATTTCTTCTTATTTCAGGTGTCTGTAACATATGTCAACACTCCGTGTTAACACTAAATTTATTTTTCAAGAAAAATATATCATACTATCACTTTTGAAATCAGAACTAACTGAAAAGTGTGTAACAGCTTGTGGAGGAGTGGGATTGAAGAAGAAAATACAAGAACATTACATTAAATTTTTTAAACCACTGGTCATTTTTTGAACTAAGACTCTCAGAATTAAGATGGCTAAATGCTTCTCTACATTAAAAGTTACCATGAAGAAAAAAATGGAAGTGTGAATTTAAGCTCATAAACTACTCCACACTAACTCCTTTTGCAAATTCTCTTAGCTAGCAATGTGTGAAGTAATTTACTCCACTTCCGAAAAGCATCAGTAAGTTCACACCTTATCTTTGAGAAGGAGGAGGTTATCTCATATTCACTGTGCATTTCATGCCTTACATGAGTTCCTTGTGCATTGCAAATCCAAAACCTCTGATCAGAGTTGCTGCATGAAAACCCCTCGTACATTTTTGAATATTCAGACATGATCAAGGCCAAGGTAAAGGAATGACCAGATGTCTCAAATATATTCCAGTGGTTGTTCCTGAGTCATGAAGAAAGTCCTCCTGACATTCATTATTGCTCCTGTTTCAAGACACCAGTGACCCCAAACAAACTTGTGCAGAGAAACAACAGGAAATTGGGATATTTTAGTCATTTGGCATCTAACCCTAGTCCTTCATGGCTTCTAGTATGTGTTTTTCCATCCCATGGCTCTGTTAAAGGAACTGTTCTGGTATTACAGATTGCTTCTTTGCAACCTGCCACAGAATGTGTGGTAAATGCAGCCCCCTAGGTCCTAGGCTATGGCTGGCAGAGTGCAGCCTGACCACTCTGGCAGCCTCTGCCTCCTCAAGAGCTGCAGAAAGAGTCTAGAGCTCCTGCCCTGCGTGGGAAACATCTTGAATTGTTGACACTCTCCCGTGTCATTCTAGGAGCTTCTTAATAAGATAAACAATGAAGAGCTAACAAAAACGGCAGTGGTGGGGTTCAGTCATCAACATACATATTTTCTGTGTTTTCATATTTACCCAATAGCAATGGTCACCAGGGGCAGGTTTAGGCTGTAGGCTCTCTCTTTCTGAATATATATGAAGCGCCCCCCTGAATATTAAAAGCAATCCCACATGAGACAATATTCAATCAATTTACCAAATTAATCAGCAAAATTCTGATTATTTATGGAATCAGTTGTGTTTGAAAATCTTCCCCAAACCTCCAGTGCTTAATCAGCCTTTTTGATCTAAAAGCTGAGTGGTAATTCTCACTGTGGCTTCTCTTCTTACACTATTTCCAGCACTTTCTGTCCCTCACTTAGGTGAAAGTATTGAGGAAATAATCTTTTTTTGTGGCATTTTGGCACTTGTAGTCCCTATTGGAACTGCAGTGTGCATAAAGCATAAAAACTCTAGCAAAAAGCTAGCTATGCTTTATGAATTTCTAAAAATAAAGTCTTTTTTCAGGTGAAGTGGTGATTGTCTTCATAAAACGACTTGTCCTTTCCAATTTCAAAATCATGTGGTGGCTTGGCTAGAAGAAAGAGATGCTATACATTTCTTGAGAATTTAATGTTGATACTCTTTTTAAATTTATGCATATGTCAGAATGTGTGAAAAAGCATGATCTTTGTAATGAGCTTACAAACGAAAACTTCAGTCTGGTTCAAGTCAATGAAGTATTTTAGTAGAGTTAATTCCAATTGTAAATCATCTAGAACAGAATATGCGAAAATCATTAGAATGGCTGAAAAGTCAGGAAAAAATTAAAAACAAGAAAAAGTGATTTTTCTCTCTATGAATTCAGATTTTTGAATATTCTTTAAATTTTAAAGAGTTTCTCTTCAAATGAATACTGGAACTCTCACATAATCACACAACTTCAGGATTAAGAGCTTTCAAAGACATGGGCATAGTAAAATTAGAAGAGATAAAACGTTGCATATCCTTTATAGCCAGGTAAATGCATACCTAAGATTTTACAGGATGGAGACCTGCCTCTGACTAACTATGACTCAGTCTGTACTGCACCAGTGAAGGAGTGGAGACAACAAATTTGTTGTGAGTGGTTGGTCTGGAATGGGAAGCAATCTGTCCGAGCTCATATGAAGCTGAGGCATAGGATTTATTAGCTGAGATGTAGCAGATGGTGGGACTCCATCTGCAAAAGCACTGTATTATTTGAGCTTTCTAAATCTGTTATCAAGACAACTCTATGTGCCACATTGTGGTCATGTATACATGTTCTGTATGACTCAAATATAGATGCTTCCCCAATACTGGACACCTTTCGCAACACTGGGCACTTCTAACATGCAGCTGAACAGAGTGCAGAGCCCATCTTGTCTTGACTAAGCTTTTGCCAAGAAAGGTTAGACCAGTTTATCCTTAAGGTCCCTTCCAACCTGGTTCTTAATGAGTCTGTGACAGTCAAATTTCAGATGTAGTGCCTGAAATGTTTTCAGTGTTTAATTCTGAAATATCTTGGTTTTGAATATAATTTTTCTGTTTCATTTCATTTAACAAAGAGAGCTTCCTGCAAAACAACATCAGAGGAGGTAGAGAGCAGTTTCAGGTCTGAGAATTCCCATAAAAGGAAGACATGAAGATGAGAATGGAAGAAGGGTAAGTGAGGAAGGTACTCTAAATATAGAAATGGAGATAAAGGTGCTAAAACCTGAGTGCCAATATAGGTTTAAAAGTCCAGAACACAGATGAGGGGAAATTTAAAAAGTGTCTATTCAATTATGTCAACAACTATTGAAAAAAAAATCGATTAATCTATTTAACAAAAGCTGTGACACAGATCAGAAATGGTGAGCTAACTATAGTAGTGACATAAATGATCATCAAGAGTCTTACTATTAAATACATTGGTTAACATCACTGCTATTTATTGTGCTTACTGTATTACAACTATACCAAAGAATTTAATATCTATGTGTGAAGATAAAGAGACATTCAGTCAACAGATGGGAAGGGCACAAGCAAACAGTACATGCTGGTCAGTATGGCAGGCACCACTCAAGTCATGGGCTGTTTCACCTTTGTGACTAACATTTTATAGGTGTCACAGAGGAAAATTTTGCAGGTGATTAACCAGTGAATTTTGCAGGTATTTATGGATTGGTTACAGGGCAAGTGAGAACAGGATGCTTGGCTGTGCTAGATGGGCAGGCTCTATGAGGGGATGACTGCATGTGCAGTAGGAAGGGGACATCTGTGCACTATGCAGCTTGAGAGGAGAGTGCCAGACAGGTTTTCACTGTCACTTTTGAAAACTTACAACCCCCAGTCAATGCAGCCAACGCATCTCAAATGTACAACAGCACCAGGAGAACTTCTCAGGTTGCCCATGTGACTAGTGCTCAGCCTGAACACCCCTGTTAACCACATCGACAGCTTCTTGCTGATAAACAGCACTTACATCAACACAACACCATTAATTTTGCAGTCACACAGGGTTACCTCTGTGAACATAATTTTATTTTTTTATTGCATTGGTGTTCCCTGCCCCTCTCCATGAGCTGCACTTGCAGAAGAGTTGCTGTGTCCTTGTGGGAGTGTAAGGAGCCAGAGGTTTCATAGGAATCACTAGAGCAGATGGATTCATTTCTTCCATTCAGGTGGATTGCAATTTCTTCCAATAGCAACGTAAATATATAATGAAAACTTTTGTGTGGGGTCTATCAAAAGACTTGGGCTAAAACCAAGAGAAGAGCCTGACTTAACTGAGAAGTATCCTTAGAGGTAAAAGGTATTTTCTCTTTCCTTGTACTCCCCTGCTGGTCTGTTGCCCTTTTGCATATTTCCCTATTCTTTCAAGCTAAATATTTTCTTTCTTGATGTTCCTTTCAGGGTTTTTTCTCCCCAGGAAACCACTAGGTCTTCCTATTCCCTCCATCAAGGTACCAGCTTCAAGTTCCCTACTGCCACCTCTGCTGACAGTGTCCCCTCCCTGTCCCTCTATGCCGCCTGCTCTGGGGGGTGTCTGGCTGTTAACCTCTTACCATAACCTACATTCCCATGGGCTCTCACCCTGCAGGGCAGCTTAGGAACCTGTAAGCACCAGCTAGTGATATTTGGACAGGCTGGGAAGATGTCGAGTGTGAAGAATGTTAAGTACAGTGCAGGAGTGTATGCACAGTATGGATGCACAGCCCTCAAAAAAAGAAGTCTCCCAACAGATTTTTGTAAATTTACCTTCAACATTTAAAAAAAAAAAATCGCAGTGTCAAGGGTGAAAATAGTTGACAGTGAAGATATAATAACTGTCCTTATTGTTTGATTCTAAAGCTATTGAACTTCTAATGAAATCAGAAAATACTTTCAGCTGAAAGCTCCCTTTATCTGTGATTTTAGTAGGGACACATTGTACACTTCAGTTTTTTTCCATTCATTTGCTCCCAGATAAGCAGTATGCTATGACTCTCTAGTGGTGCTGTCTTCAGGGACTATTTCTGTCCAGCACTTGGGAGAATGCATTATGAGATGTCAGCATGTGTGAGCAGAGATAGTATGGCTTGTCATGTACCGATAGGCCATATTCTGCTATAAAATGATGGCTTTGTCTTTTATCACTGTCACAGTCTTACTTAACAAGCTGTGACTCTGTGGTTCATCACAAAGAAAACTGTCATCCCTAGATACGTGCCTTGAATGTCCTTTCATCTTCCATGCAGGTAGGATCTGCCGTGTGACATCAAGCAGAACAGTAACTCCAGATGGACTCTGGTAGCGCAGCAGTATATTAACAAAGGGGTTCACTGGCACAAATCCAGGTTTTGCACCTTAGATTAGATTACAGGGATAAGGAAAACATATGCAAGCTTTTAAATGAAGCAAGACCTGGTAATATGTCATAAGTATAATTAGAAAAGGAAATGTTAGTAATCCATCGTGTTTAAGTGATAATTTATTTATCACGGTGTTATTCCAAGTAACAGATAAATCAATTAGAGTTCCTTTAGAAAGCAAATAAATAGGGTTGGTTCAATGGGGTGATGACAGATTAAGTGTTTTGAGGAACCCATAAGTTCTGTAGATAGATTTCTCCACATAATTATGTTTAGGATGAAATTTGGAAATCACTGGCCTTCACTAAAGACTGTGATGCTGCTAGCAATTTATCTGGCTCTTAGCAGTTCTGTTCATAAGGTCACTGAACAAAGAAACAGTGTCTGTTGCTAGGATCAGAGGCAGACACCTAAGGAGAAAAGCCTTCAGCATTTCCAGAGGGCACATATATTAAATAGTTATACAGGGTATTTAGTGAGTGCTTTGCACCAGAGCCTGCAGGTCAGAATTTTTCTGGCAGAGGAAAACGGATGTATTCCGCTCACTTCAGCATTTTGTATGGCCATGGGACATATTATACTGCCTGTTGTGATTCTGCAGATCAGATTAAACTACTTTGTCGACATTAAAGTATGAATATTTCATGTGAGCTTTTACAGGGCCGACTTTAAACTAAGATGCTGAAGTACTTCTCCATATTTCTCTTTCCTGGGATTTTGTATTTTAAAACCAGTCCTCCCTTGCACAAAGTTGTTCTTCCGTGTTACTGCATTTTAATTATGTAAGTGGGAAAGCCAGGTATAGTAACTCTTATGAGGAACAGGCTTCCAATCCCAGTGCAGCAAAAGGAAGGAGGAAGAGATATGTGTCAGTCAACAAAAGTGTCTTCTGAGGGTGTAAAATTACAGGGAGTGGAAACAGAGTAGTTTCTCCATTGATGGAAAATTGCAGCATTCACATGTAATAGTGCTGTGAGGATTTGAGGGATGCCAAGGAAACCTGTGTGGATGTGTTACCAGCAAAATGCCTGTCTGCCTAGTGCTTAAAAATAGAAAACAGGGTGTTGAGTACAGAGAAATTGATGTTGAAGAATTTCTGACCTCTTTATTTTGAAAAAGTGTCATCTCACTCTGCTTGACTCTGGGTGTTCTCACCCCTATCAGTGCTCAAAGACTTGAAACAAATTATAACTCCCTGGAAATGAGGTTATGGATAGTCTCTACTTGGATAGTGTTTCTCCATTGATTCTGGGTGCAAGCTTTCTGCCAGTGGTAACTTTTAGCTGTACTGAAACTTGGTACCACTTAGGCACAAGTATGGGTCATGCAGATCATTTGGACTTCTTATCTGGGAGGAAGAGAAATCAAACCACTGGTTTTGTTTCACTTTCAAATCTACGCTTAGGTGTGTATTAATCTTTCCTGCTGCTGCTATTTTGCCAGAGGGATAACCAGTTCCAAGAGTCCCATTAAAATTGCTTTGTGCTTAAATTAAACCCCACTGTAAATTCTGGGCTTCTCTGCCTCTCCCTATCCCAAAAGCCCGTGTTATGTGTGTGCAGTGACAGATTCTGAGACTGAGCCCAAAATCATCTCTAGCAAAAACACTTATATCCTGAGATTAGGTAGCATGAAGAATAAGTTTTTTCAGCTGCCTCATGGTAAGATTAATTTATCATGGCAGATTCATCCTCTTGGACCTTTCTACTTACTAAGGGTTCTAGCCCTTGGACTTACCTCTTATCAAAAATAGATTTGGTTTTCATTCTGAATGTAATATGTCTCCCATGGACATTACAGTAATGAAAGTATATAGTGGCGCAAGTCCCATTGCAATGGGGACTAAAGGCTGAAATCTCTTGTGTCTTCCCAATAAAAGGCTCAGTTAATGCCCACTGAAGATTTTGTTTTCATCTTTTATGGTTTGACCACTGTGGAAGTTGAACAATTTATGTTGTGAGTGAGTTGTGTAGCCAAAACTTTCTGATATGAAAATCTGCTACTATGTGCTGGTTATATATGCCTGGGATAGAGTTAATTTTCTTCACAGTATGTAGCATGGGGCTATGTTTTGGATGTTTTTGGAAACAATATTGGTAATTCTGGACTATTTTCATTATTGCTGAGTCTTTTCTGCTCCTCACACGTCCCACCACTGAGGAGAATGGGAATGCACAAGGAGTTAGAAGGGGACACAGCTGGGAGAGCTGCCCCTAGCTGACAACAGGGATATCCCCACACCATATGGTGTCATACTCAGCATACAAACCTGGGGGAAGAAGGAGGAAGGGGGGATGTTTGGAGTGACAGTGTTTGTCTTCCCAAGTCGCTGTTATGTGTGGTGGAGCCCTGGCTGTCCTGCAGATGGCTGAACAGCTGCCTGCCCATGGGAACTGGTGGATGAGTGCCTTGTTTGGCTTTGCTTGTGTGAGTGGCTTTTCCTTTACCTACTGAACTGCCTTTTCCTCAACCCACAAGTTTTCTCATTTTTACCCTTCTGATTGTCTCCCATCCTGGTGTGGTGGAAATGAGTGAGTTCCTGTGTGGGGCTTAATTACCAGCTGGAGTTAAACCATGACAGACCTCATGAGGTTGGGCCACTAGCGAATTTTGCAACACAGAAGTTAGATCATGGAATCATGGAGTCATTAAGGCTGGAAAACACCTTTAAGATCGTTAAGTCTAACCGTCAAAGTTAGATGCTCCTCTTCCCTTTCCACTGCAAAGACATGGGATCCACAGAATCCAGCATAGCATGGAGGAGACCATTTGATGTAGTTCATGGAAAGGAGAGGTAAGACTTTTTCCCAGAAGATTAATGGGATTACTGATGCACCCTTATCCCCAGGTTTTCTCCTGGAAGGAGACATTCAGTCCTTTTCCTAATCAGCAGCAAAGCTTTTCAAAACTGCAGCCCATTTCTGTAATAACTCAGTGAGATTCTAATCATTGGGGCACTTGCCATGCCTTCTAATTGTTGTGTTTCCTTTTTCCACCTCAGAGTAGATTGCATTCTGTGTGCACAAGTATACAATGGACAAAATGTTAGTGCTGTTGCAATAAATCTTGTGTGTGTGCATTCACACTCATTTAATTTATCTGATTCAATATTGCACACACTTTGTATCATTCACTGGGTATTTTTGGAGTAAAAAATGGTGTGCAATATATCAGTTATCATTTTTCTCCCCTCCTTTTCATGTGTTGCAGTAAGTCAGTGTACATAATGGCTTTAGACTATGATAATTCAGGCAGAAGAATGTTCATTTCGATCTATCATAAGTTATGACTCTTAAATGATGAAAATATGTCTTCATATTATAAGAATACTTCCTGAAAGTGTTGGTCTGTAATGTCATTTGCCATACCTTTCTTTGCTTTTGATTTGATCTAAATGTCTGCTTTATTCTGTGAATATGAACTAAAATTATAAACTGCTTTGTCTCTAGAAAACAAACCTTTATACCTTTATATGCAAATTTTTCATCTCAACACATTATGTAATAGCTCAAATGAGAGCACAAAAGAACACAAAAACAGCTGGTGGGAAACTTTATTCAACATTAGGCACTTTCAAGCCTGAACCACTGTTCAGTGTAATGTGCATGGCTTAATGCATCATATGTCTTTACTAATTTAAGCTGATTGTGCAAAAAGGTCTTTGTAGGGACACCAGTGGACAGCTTCTGTTATGGAGTCATGCTGAAGCTAAAGGTTTGCCTACATTTGCTGCATAATGTAGCCAAGGTTATTTTTACTTTCCATTTTGTTTTTAAAAAGTGATGCTAAAAACATAGAGGTGGAAAAATGGAGAACTGGTTTATATTCACAAAATGTCTGTGCAAGTAAAAGCATAGGAGGAGAGTATTATTCTCTTCGTTAGCATTCTGAATATAGACACTAGTATCAGTTTTTGAGTTTTGGGACTTTTAGAGTTTGAATGAACAAGCATCAAGAAATTTGGAGTTGCACTTAGATTTTTTTTCTGTAGTGTGCCCTTTTTGAGACCATTTATGTCTCTGCTAATGCTGCTTTTACCATTATTTTGCAATTTAAAGGTTACTGAATAGAGAGTTGCTAAAAATTTTGGCAAAGCTACCTTGAAATATTGTTTCAATGACCAAGAAAACACCTTGATGTTTGTTCTTAATAACATTAATTTCATGTTGCATTTAATAGAATTCCAGGACAACTAGAACTAAGCATGAATACAACAATGTGTAAACTATGGTTTAGAAAGGAAAAAACGTATTTTATTAAAAAGATGAAGCCTTGAATGGAATTATATGTAACAAATGTAATTAAAAGTACTGGTTAGGTATATAAAATGATATGTATTTATTTGAGATGAGAAAGGTCATTTCTGGAAAATAAAGTCATCTGAGTCACTTACTTTCTCCAAAAGCCTGCAGGATAACTATTGATGTATTTTAAATTACATCAGTAACCATGACTTCCATGAGAAATTCTGTCTCCATTTAATTATTACAGCATCCTCCACACTTTGTTCTGGCCATAGATCCAACTGGGTCCCAGCAACAGGTCCTGAACAAGGGACATGGGACAGATCTGCAGAAGTGTTGCAGTTATAATCGTTCGCTCTCCTGGTTGCTACAAGTTTTTGTTGGGCAGGTGTCTTGCAGAAATGTACCCCATGCTACACTGGATGTGTTCTGGGGGTTTGCACTGCTTTTCAGCTGAATTTCTAGCTACTCTTCATATGCTGGAAAGGCCTGAGAGTGCACTAGGCACCTCTGCTCTGCACTTGATGTGTTTTCTCAGATTGTAACGTCCCTGAGAGACCATCTTTTCCTGTGTTTATTCATTCCCTAGGGTAATAAAAACCCCATGACTCAGCTGGGGTTTGTAGACACAAGTACACAAGTAAATAAAACCTGTCATATACAAATGCTGAACACAAAATAACGATGTTCTCAGAATACTGATCCATTTAGTTGAGTGAATATTAATGATTAAAATTCATTTATAATTTATCTGTTTACTGCCATTTTGGCTTTATATAACTATTATATAAATATCTATTAAAATATCATTCTTTTTAAACAGAAGACAGTTTGGGGTCAGTACAAACAAAATAAAACTGTGCTGCACATTTCTTAAAACAACAGGTAAAGGTAAGCAGTAAAGTTCTTGCTTCCAAAAATAACTTTTTGTTACAGCACAGCAGTGAAAATTCATTTCAAGTAAAGGTAAGGAGTAAAATTCTGTCTTCCAAAAATAACTTTTTGTTACAGCTCAATAGTGAAAAACCAATTCAAAGTGCTGATGGACCAGTGCTCTTCTGGTTGCTCTACTCTTTAGCAGGCTGCCCATTATCTGAATAATAGATAAGACTGCTGCTTCCAGACTGGGAGCAGCTCCTGCAGAGCAATCTCAGCCCTGTTTCCCTACTCATCCCAGCACAGGGGGATCTACCAGCAGTGGGGTGAGTCACAGAGCCCGCTTGGGAGAGCCAGGGTTACTCACCAGACTCCAAGCTCTGGGAAGCCCACGCTGCCTGGCCTGCCCATCTCTGCACCCACTGCCTACTTTTCCGGCATCCAAGTCATCCTCCTCTACTCATCCCTGATCATGGAGAACTAAGGAACTTATTTGGTATTGATTGGACTGATTTATTTGGTTTCCAGAAAGTTATTCCATAGCACTTGTGAAAGCTTGGCAAAACTTATGGCTTTTATAAATTATGTGGAAATTAACCTGCTTTGCACATAATGAGAACAAAGTAATTGCTGAGGCATGACTTTGGTGTGTTTTGTTTTCCATTTTTATTTAAACACTCAGGGATATTGGTTTATTTACTTGTTTACTTTCTATGACCATAAGGAATTTATTCTACGAAAGAAAATAACTTCCTTCAACCTCCAAACCTGCATCTTATTAGTAAAACCATATAAATAATTTTAGTATTTCCCCTTCCTGTACATGAAACTCGTTATTGTAAAGCCTACATGAGCTATACCTTTCCCCCTGTTCTTCACACGATTTTCAAACAAGCTGAGCTGCCCTGGAAAATAGGTCAAGGCTGTGCTCAGTGCTGTGCCTCTGCTCAGGTGTTAGTCTTTGCAGGGTGCTGATCTGCAGAGCCAGCCTGGTTTAAACAGGAGGTGAAGGATGTGGGCCTTATTAGCTGTAACCCCAGTGCCAAAATATTTGTGTGTGTGTCTTGGGCAGAAGCAAGGCAACCTCCAGAGAAAGCGTGGGCAAAGATTTCTGTTTTGTCGTGTAAGTAATCAGTAAATGGGCCAGCCCTCCTGCATAGCTAGACCTCTTGTGGATGAGGATCTACATCTGCAGATCTTCTCCTGTGAGTCTTTAATGTACAAATTAAGTTTTTGGCAAATAATTTCTTAATGAAGTTTCTATTGAATATTTTGAGAAGTTAAAAATTCTTTTCCCATTTTTCCTTCCTGTTCCTTATTTAAGCTCCTGAACATAGATTTGTATAAAATTTTGTACCTTGCTTGGACTGAAATGCTTTAATACTTCTACAAGTGGCAAAACTGTACTGTTTTTCCTTTCAAGGCATTCTAATATACTCATGGTTTCTGTAAAAGAAAGTGATGAAATCTCTTGAAATTAAAAAAAAAAAAAAAAAAAAGTTTCATTTTCAAAACACTGAAGCCATCTCTCTCCTTTTGGAGAGATAGGATTTTTATTTTTCCTTTTATGGTTGCAATTTTGTTGTTTTGCTCTAAGGAAAGGCTGAAGTGGTGCTGGAGAGCAGCTGCTGTATGGCCAAGAGCGGCCTGGGGCTGAGGGCTCCCTTTGCAGGCAGTTCATGGGAAAGATGAAGCCAGAGTCCCAGGTGTGGTGGAGAGGAATCCACCTGGAGCCATGGCAAGACTTGCTTAGATCCCAACAGTCACTGGAGCTGGATGAAACATGGTTGAGGGGTGAGGAGTGTCAGACAGGTGTTTGTTGTTATTTTGTCATTGCTCAATAGTTCCTTTTTCTAGTGATGAAGTCATCATTAGAGCTCCTGCACTGAAGAACCTGATTCCTTGGTTTCTTTAATTGATTTTAAGCCTCTTGGTCTTATTGGGGAGCTCCTTATAAAGTAGATCAAGACAGATACTTTGCAACCACTGATAAACTTGTGATCCTCTCATCTGTCTGTAAAAACTGTATAGGAGTAAATTTGGTTTTTTACATATTTGTAGCTGTAAATAAGTATTATGTATTTTGTTTTAAAAAGTGGGAACATTTCAAAATCATGTCTTACTGGGGATATTTTACAGGTGAAAAAATCTGATGAATACAACAGAGTACTGCCTGACAGACCTGCATGAGGTAAGAGTCAAGGATTATATCTATGCTTGAGACAAACTATCTTGATTTCTGTCTCATATCATGATAACTTTGTGGCTTGAGCAAAAGAGAAACAGTGTGTGTGTCTTGTTACTGCAATCAACTTAATAATAAATACTCTATATGATCTGTAGAAAGTTCTTCCAGGTTTTTTGCAATTTCTGCAACTGTAGAGAGTGCATAAGGAATACTTCAAATGCTGAGTGCAAATTTGTTGATGCTATTTTAACTTCAGATTGTTGCTTTAGCAGAGTTCTGTGGGTTTATAGAATAAGAAGAAAATTGGCTCAGGGAAGTAAAAAATAGGAAAGAAAGTAAGGGAAAAACAAAAATCACAGATGGATGATACTATAAATGAATGAAACTGTAAGTAATGAAGAACACAATTGCCAGCTATTTACAGACTTACTTAAAATCAATAGAGGACAATGACACTTCAGTACAGACAAATATAGACCAAGGATGGTTTTACAGAGATAGGCACTTGGCAGTGATTGAAATGGGGAGGGGAAGAAATAAAAGGTATAAGTGTGCTAGAACAGATACAGGACTGGAGTAGGTGAGCAAGGTACAGCTTTTCCTGGTTATTTGGCTTCCTCACAGTAAACAAACTTCAAAAACAACATGTTCAGACTCAGCTACCTGCTATAAGCCACCAAGCATCTATTAAAGGAAGGAAGAATTAAAAAAACCACTGTGTGGAAAAGCAGCAGTTGAACTTATTTAAATTAGAACCCTTATTTCTGCTTGGATTTTCTGATGGAGGCAGTTTGCCCTGCAGTGTGAACTGTTGCTTACACTTGTCTAAATCTGGTCTAATCTCAGCCTTAGACTGTGGGTCTCTGAATTTAGTGGAGGAAAATAGAGGCTGAAAGTCTGGTTCACTGACCTTGTTATGGATTTTGGCAATAGGAATTATCCTGATGGTTCAGGCTTTCAGAGATACATTGCAGAGACAACAAAGTGTCACATATAATACCGCTCCTACCTGACAGCCTAAAGGCTCTGGCTTTCCTTATAAACTCGTGGCATGCTGGGGTAACAGGAGTTTTACTGTCTTTTCAGTTTTGTATCTTTCTGTGTTCCTGCTTTAAAAACATGACAAAAATCTTAATTTGTCCCTCTCTTTTCTCTGGTACCCAGCAATAAGGGCTGAAAAATAATGCCAATTTCATGGAATAGTGTTTTATACTCACTCTATACAAGTGAGAAAGATCGCACAAGATCATGGTTGCTGGAGGGAAGGTCAATATCTGAAAGGATTATTAAAGGAAAAATTGAAAGAGCAACAAGTAATGCATTTAGGAGACAGAAACAATAAATTATGAGTACACACTCTGTCTAGAACAACTTTCTGCTGTTGCAGCAGCTGAGCTCAGCAGGATGAAAGCTGCTTTCTGTCTCCAAGTCCAAACTCACAGAGCAGGGAGACTGCTTTCCCCTTCCTCCCCATCAACACACTGCAGTAGGACACAGATAGTCCCTGCATTTTTCTGGGCCTCATTTTTAGGAGACAACCAAGTGATTAATTTAAAAAATATATTTTACAGTGTGTTGACATTTATGGATGGGAATACCTATGGTCATCTTGTTTCTATTTCATCTGACATCATGATTTAGTGGGGTTTTGGCAATGAACAGTCTTTTGTTTTGTCCTGTTATCTCTACTTCGTAGTCAGGTCCAGCTATTTCATGACTGGAGAGACTGGGTTTGGAGAAAAGGAGCCCATGAGCTGTGCAGAGCTCTGTTTGCTTGAATTCTCATTCTTGAAGGAAAGGGTGATCAGCCATTCACTGGAGATTTTATTATTATTATTATTATTATTACTCTCAGAAGCCTTCAAACATTAAGAATATGTTGCTGCCAATATACTAAGATAATTTTTGAAAACTCTGACTTTCCAGTAGATTCAGGGTATTCATTAGCATTAACTGTACAGCACTGTGGAGCCCAACTCCTAAAGCATTGCTGAGTGTCTTCTAAACTGCCACTGAAATTCCATCCTGCAAAAGTATGGAACAATTTCTAGCATTGCCTGGTGGATTTGAAAGGCAAACCTATACAGGAAATATTTGTTTAAAATTATCACAAGTATATGTCAGACTTTGTTCTTATAAGGGATCAGCAAATCTGTCCACATGGGTCAGTTGTATCTTTATAATACTAAGATCAAAGGACTTTATAGTGGTCTTTATAATACCAAGATCATTTAAAGTCCCCATGGTATAAACTTGAGTATATGTGGATACTAAAATATATCAAGGGCATCTGACAATTGAGTATCTCTGCAGAAAAACCCACGTTTGTACAGATAAAAATATCTCTCCAGGAGAGCACCTGGAAAAGAACTCAGGGATCAGTTAGATCACATATACTCCCTTGAGAAGTCTAAACAACTGTAGAAGGAATTTGGATTCAGTGATCCGTCCTTGAGGTTTCTCTGGTGATTTCTCCCAAAGCACTGGTGTTGTGTGGCCCCTATGCCAGAAATAATGTATCAGGATGTAAGAGAGCTTGTCTCATGATGGTCATCAGGACAAACTCTTTTAGAGAAGAGGGGGACAAAACCTATTGTAACTGGCAGCCCAAGAAAGCAGCGAGGGATGACTTACAAGAGGCAAGCAAAAGAGTGCCACAAGACCCAGAGGCTGTCCAATTCAGCATCTGGGTCTAGTACCTAAAAACAAATCACAGGCTTGGTTGAGGGTAATCAACAAATAGTAAAAAGAAAACTTGTTTCAGCTGACTGAAATTTCTGCCGGTCTTCAGTGTCCATTAGCAGTATAAATAGTGCACAGACTCAGAGGAGCCATCACAAATATATATTCTCTCCCACTGGGAGGTTTAATAAGTATTGGTAGCTCCTAAAAATGGCTATAATGTTTATTGATTTAAGACTTTGAGATTCTACTGAGGAATAATCTGAGGGTTTCATAATGTAAACTATATGTTTGGCTATATAAAGCTTTAAAACACAAAGTTACTGCTGTAAATCTAGATGCATTATTTGTGTGTATATCTTTGAGGTAGATTTTAATTCCAGTAGTTAGGATTGTGTAGGTTTTGTGTATTCTTCTGTGGGATAAAACTACTGTTCACTCTTAAGTTTATTTTCTTTCAAGTTTGTGTATAACCCACCACCCACATTTAAAAAAAATGGATGAGTCCCAGGTTTGAAATTTAAGACTATCTTTGTACCGTGATCTTCAACCACACAAAGTGGTAGTACTAGTTTTTTTGGGGCTTTTTTGTGTTTTTTTTTGGATTTTGAGAGTAAGCATAGAAATGCAATTTTTTTCTGATCTGTTTTCTTCTCTCAGGGGAATATGTTCCCTGTGGAAAACCAGGGGAAACTCCCAAATTCTGTAGCCAAACCGGCATTTGGATAGTATGCAATGAGTAGCACAGCCCACAGTGGAACAGAAAGAAATGGTCAGCAGTGATGACCTGAATAAAGTACTTTGTACTGTAAAAACTGTTGTAAAACCGTTCACTCAGAGACTGTATCATAAAGAGAAGCACAAGAATTAAGGTTATGTTGGTAATTTCAGGTTTACCAATCTCTCCTTTGGGGCACTGTGGCTCAATATACCTCAGCCTTAATATTCTTTGTTCTGTGTTTGAATAAATGAATGTGTAGCTATAAATTCACCTATATTTTATATGGAAATCTACGGTAAGGTTAATATAGTGTATAATTATTATTACAATGAAATTGTTGGGAGTTTTTTTAGTATGTAAAAGGCTGTCACTTGAAAAATGAACGAGTTACTGTTCCCATAGCTGCCAGGGAAAATTCAGTTCCAGTGTGAACAAATGAGCTGTACTACTGTGTCACTAGATGTGGCCACACATGCTGGGTAGCTGATGAGAGGACTGGTGGAGAGCTCAGCTCTCTACTCTCATGTCTTAGCAAATCTGCACAAGGTAATCTTAGCCCTTTCCTGGTGTTCATATGACATGCTTTTATCTTCAGCTACACCCAGCAGCCCTCACTAAAATCCATTATAGCACTGCAGATCTGTCTGAGCACAGACTGTATGGGCTGAAAGACCTATTAGTCACCTAAGGATGCATTCTCTTTGTTACCCCACGAAAATGAAATAGATGGAAAACATCTGGAGCCTCAAAATAGGAATAATATCAGGGTTTTTAGAATAAAATAATGGTAATTCTAAAATAAGGAAAAATATGTGTTGCAATAAGTTGCACAAAATACCCTAACTTACCATAATGGGAGAAATTCCTCAGAGCTGCATCTGTGTGTTTATGGCAGTTCTTATCCAGGGGGTGGAATGATCTGTCTTCACCAGAACTTTAAAAACTTCTCTCAAATGCTTCTGTGCTTTTCTGTCTCACCAGTGTTGTGAGGTGGCAAACACCAAGGCAGTGCTGTTCATAGCTGCTCGATTGCAAACCTCCTACAAACTTGTAGCAGTGTACTAAGTCTCTAGAGCTTCAGGGTTTTTTCTTTCTTTTCCTCATAAGAGTTTAAATGAGTTACAGAGTCCTGGTGCACACATGGCCCTTTGCTGTAGCTCGGAGCAGGGATGTGGCTGTCTCTCCCAACTCACAGAAAAGTCCAAATTGCAGCTCAGGCTGACTGCAAAGGGAGGGCATAGAGGAGACCATTACAGTTAATAACACAAAGGCTATTTTTCCCCCCTCTCATAAATGTATCAGCTAAATGCTGTGACTGGGTGAGAGTGATGCTAGAGTGGATTCAATTTGAATTACAAATGCTTTTACTGCTTCTAGACCTACTTGGATCTGCTTCATTTTCTCAGTTGTGTGACTTGCAAAAATGTTTGCTCAGCTGCATTATATATCTCTTCTCAGGACACACATCCTTTCAGAGAATTCTGGCCCTAATCCTAGTTACAGACATTCAAGTGCTTGCCATTATACTGGAGCTAGTTCATGTTTAGGCAGAATTAAATTACGTTTTCTTTCTGAGTTGACAAACCCTTTAAGCACTTTGTCTTTTAAAATGCTTAAACATGGTAAACTTGTTGAATATTAACACTGCAATGATTGCAAAAATCACACAATATCTCGACAAATGGAACAGTAAGTAGCAGAAATACTGTTGAATCGTAATAATCAGTAGCTAATGGAAGTGTGTGTCTGATTATAGAACAATTGAATAATTGCACCTCTTAGCTTTACCAAGGAGTTGCCATCTGGGGTAGGAGTAGTGATGTGCTGGAAGATGGTCTTCACATGAAGAAACAACCTGCTTTTCATCAATAGCCTGACTGCACTGCTAATTAGAGAAGAGTGAAGAAGGCATAACTCAAGGAGGAATTTCCAAATCTAGCTTAGGTTTAAGAGATCCATTAAAATAATTTCAGGATCAGGGTTTGAAATCATATTTGTTAAAGATGAAAACATAAGTACTTTTTAATAACTTCATAGTCTGAAAAGGACATAGGCCCTTAAAACAAGATACAAATGGAGTTTAGGTGCCTAATTAAAAATTATGAGAACTCTTGACTCGTGTTGTCTTCCACATGCTGGAATCTCTCTAAATTCATGATTTTCAGATCCCCATCCCACCCTCACATAACTCAAAATTCTAGAAATGCTGCCTGGAAAGAGACTGGGTGCCTCTCTGCTAGACAAATGCTAATATTCCCAAAACACTGCTAGTAAAGAGGATGCCTGCAGACAACTGGACCTATTGATCACAAAATTCAGCCCTGTCTCAACTCTATTCCTTTTTGCCTCAAAAGGGAGGAGAGGAAAAAATAACTCACCTAAAACCCCAAACCCAGCCAACCAAGCAAAAAAAAGCACCGTGAGAGAAATAAGGGAAGGATTTGCTTACTGAATAGTCATATATGCCTAGTTCTGCAAGTCTCCTCCTGAGTGAAGATATTTTGGTGGATTGTCTTCCTGGCTGGTTGTCAATCTAATTGAGTTGTCGTTCCACCAGAAGCTTTCTCCAAGCAGAAAATAGAGGACTTGGTCAGTTTATTTGGTACCTCCAGAAATTTGGAGTGCCAGTGCAAATGGCTGCTTCACACGTGAGTGGTTTGTGCTGGCTGGTGTGGATTCACTGTCCTTGTGTAATACAGTGTACTGAGTTACCCTTCTAATGCAGGTGGCTGTCTCAGAAATCTTGAACAGAAATACATTGCTCTCTCCATGAACTCTAGAAGGCAAGAAGTTGAAAGCAAAGATTTCAATACTTGATGAGCATACCTCTCTCACTAATTTTTTTTGGTTGGTTGGTTGACTTCTTGTTTGTTTTTTTCTAAGCTTTATTATATGGCAGACCCTTCAAGATTTTAGGGAAAATAATGAAGAACTAGACATCTTTCCAACTGAAGTCCTCAAACACATCATCCTTGAAATCTCAAAGATGCAGACAAGAATATTCATTTAAGGCCTGAAAGACATTGGATTTTTCAGAGTGGAGATTTATGGTCCAGACAAGATGATATTCTTCTCATATATGTGTCTTATCTTTTTACAGATCTTTAGGGAAAGAAAAAAACTAAATAGCACTTTACCTCTCCAAAACTGGACTGGCAGTTATCTGATAACTTCCTTCTGACAAAGTTTCACTGGTTTTATAATTTAACTTTGTGTCAGTCACTCTCACAGAGTTAACTTGAAATAGTTCCTTTTATTTTTCTTCTGACATTAGGAACCAGTCTCTATCTTAAAAAAATAAGGGTTGGTATCCTTTATGAATCTTTAATTTGTCTATGA
The DNA here is from genome assembly GCF_965178545.1 of Coloeus monedula. Lineage (NCBI taxonomy): Eukaryota > Metazoa > Chordata > Aves > Passeriformes > Corvidae > Coloeus > Coloeus monedula. The sequence continues at coordinate 23,048,671 of NC_138787.1, read as the reverse complement.
ACTATAAATTCCTTGCTTATTTCAGCACCTCTCCATTGTTTGATTCTAAAACCTCATAGTTTATGAGATTCTTTGGAAATTAACTCCATGTATTTGCTTTATTTATTGATAAATAATGTAATGTTCCGAATGTGATAGATACCAATTTTCTGCAACGTTAATTAACAGCAGTGCTGATGTTCAACATAAGAAAACTAAACCTTAGTGCTCTATTCTGTTATTTAATGTAAATGCTATTGCTATTTTATGCAAGTGTACTTTTCCTAAATGGAAGTAGTGGTCAAACCTCATAAGCTCCAGAACAAGTTTAATGATTCTCACCCTTATCCTCCTGCACCTGGAACAGAAAGTCAAAGGAAAAAGTCAAGGATAAAATACCAAATGTGGAATGTGACCTCAGCTAAGAAACGAGAAGCAAAATGCTGGCAAAACTAAGGGTTTTCTTTTTATTCAGTTTTGGTTATACAGAAACTAGTAGAATATAAATCCCTGTCCATGTATACTCATTTGCAGAATTGATGCAGTATGGGTAATCTGTACAGAGCCTCTAAGAGTAACCTCTGATTTGTTTAAACATGTCAGTCTTGTTCATTTACTTTGACACGGCAGTCTGAGAGTTTAATGTATGATGGGCTATGGATAACAGTAATACTCCTCAGGAAAAAAAAGTGTGTGTTTTCATTTTTTGTATCAGAGTAGACAGAGAATGGAAAATAATAAAATACAAATTTAGAATTTCTCTTCTCTTTTGCCATGTCTCACTCAGTAATGGAACAGCTTTGAAAGTGGAGATGCTTTTAACCCATTGTCAAAGCCAATAGTGACTTCATCAGTGGTATTTACTCATCTGCTCTATAGCTAGGGTCTATATAGCCTGGGACATGAATTGATCTCTTTCTGTCTCAATGTTCTTGACCAAGCCTCAGTAGAGGTTGCACAGGAAAGTAATCTCAGATATTTTCCATCTTTGTGTTCTGAAAGTGAGTGGGATTGATTTAATGGGTTGGGAAGGGTTCTTGAATCAGCAACATGGATGGAAAGTTTTGCGAGATTGATTTGGTATATTTTTTTGTTTCTGATGCTTCCAGTGAGGTTTCAAGGATGCTGGGGAGGAAAATACCTTTCTATCAGAAAGATGAATATTATGGGGTTTGTTTTACTCCCTTTTTAAGAGAGAAAAAAACTATTCTTAAGTGTGTGCACTTAACAACATACAGACATGTGCACTCACATAAGTTTTAATCAAAGAACAATCCGAAGAATGCAAAACTGATCTCTGGAAGCATCCTGTGCTGTTTTGATCTGGCCTCTAATTTTATGGGTGTCTGACACCAGCCAGGCCACAGGCAGGATGGTGCCTGTGAAGGCAGCTGTTAAATGGTATTCTGTTTCCTCCCACGCTGTCCACCCTGTGCCGGCATTCTTTGTGAACTCAAACCCTGCTCTGGTGACTGGGTTATTCAATACATTTTAAATACTAGGTCCAAATCCCAGCTGATTCCTCAGTTAAACTTAAATTTGCCTAAGGAACCTCCTGCAGCCTCTGGAACTCTGGCCCTTTCTCTGGTACCTTTTTTTTTGCCCCAATAACTTTCAGTTCTTTTGCACACAAGTGTCTTATCTGATATATCTCTTCTCATGCCTCCTGCTTTTTGCATTCTTGGTCTTTTCCTACTTTTTTCCCAAGGGCTAGCCTCAGTCTGTGTGCAGCACATCAATCTCAATTTTCCTTTTAATGGATTCCAATCCCATTTCTCTGTAGTCTCATCTTCTTTCCCCTTTCTCTTGTCTTTTCTGTATCTGATTATAGCAATGGCTCACTGAGATCCATGGAGACACAGGGCATGTGCTCTTAAATTTCTACATCTGGCCTTAGTGTTGCAGGAGACATCTTCCATGGACAACTTCTACCAAAACCGAAGAAATCTCTACTGAATAGGAGCAGAATTTATGAAGCTTTTTCTTATGAAATTTCAAGTCACTCTTCAAAATCTTGGAGACACCAGAACATTTCTTAGACAAGTACATCAAGCTGGGGGCTGGTGAGTTAGTTTTTTAAACATGGACAGAAGAGTTTACCTTGCTTTTTGAGGCAGGGAAATTATTTTGATATTTCTGCATTTGATATTTCTTCTACTTAGGATGGAAAATTCCAGTTCAGTCTACAGAAAAGCTTCCAAAGTTATAAGCAACTAAAACAAAGACAGGATCTTAAAATAGGAACGGTTAAGCAATCTTGCTAATAGCTGGTATTACCAGCCCCACCTATATAAAATATAAGTATTGCTGTTCTAATAGCCTAAATGCACGAAATACCACTAATATAATCTTAGTAATTGCTACCAGAAAGATGTGGCTGCTGTTTTCTTGACTTTATTGATCTGCCAAAATTATAAAGTGGCAGTACTTTATGTAAGCTTTATTTAAAAGCATAAAAGGAGAGTGATGACAGAATAGTTTTATATACTAATGTGGTAAATATAGCTAGAACTCTGTTCAACATGCCAAGGACGGAACAAGCCCCTGAAAATGCTATTTATTTGCTAGAATTAAAGAATTAAAGTGTGAGGATTTAGATAGGATTTTGTTCTGGTTTTAGATGGTGTCCCTTAAAGAAGAAATCTATATTTTAGATATAATAAAGTAGCAATAAAATAGTTTACTGACTGATCCATAGTGAGTTTTGAACATATTCAGATTAGCCTGTGGCACAGGAAAAGCAGGCCAAGAAATAAGGCTTCCTTTTATTTTCTTGAGGGACACAAGCAGGCACATTAACATCTTCTCATTTTAATAACTTGCTATCCTTAGTAATTTCCTTTTTCTAACTTTTGGTTAGCAACAAGACTCAGACCACAGTGTTAAAACACTCAGACATAAGGCCACAAGAGAAACATATTTGTGAGTGCTAGATCAACCAGTTCTGTTGATCTTCTTGTATTGATGAATTTCTTTGCAATAAAATTAATAACCTTGAGAAAGGTGTATTTCCATACTGCCTCTCCAAGTTCATCTTTATATCAAAATTCCCCTCCCACATTTTGCACAGAAGATTTTTAGCTGCTGCTATTACACAAACGTTGAAAAAAAATTAGGTCACTGTTCAGCTGGAGTTCAACCCTTTATGCTGTTTATTTGTTGCTTTTTTTTCTGTAGAGGGTGTTGTTTACAGCATAGCTCTTGTTTCATAGTAGTTGTAGTTTTGTTTTCCTTTGTATTTTGAATGATGTGTGTTCTCTAAGCTTTTAAAAAACATCTACTGAATAGATAAAGCTAAGACTTGATCCTGTGAGATATCGCAGGTAATTTTAAACACAATGGTCTTCTATCTAAATAACAGTTTAGACTATGTAAAAAGAGAATTTGAGTGTTGAGGAATCTTGATATAGGGCAAATAATGCATGGAAATATTGGGAAGCCCACTAAAAATGTCAATATGGTAAGCAGCACCTTATGCCATCAGTACTTAGGTGTATGCTTATGTTTGTTTTCATTCTTCTGCAGTGAAAAATGGGGCTCAGGGACTTGTAAGTTATTGGAGAACTAAAGAAAGGTAAGTGTGTTGAAGAGTGTAGTGGACACCTAATTTAATTAGGTATGGAGGACAGTGAAGCTCCATTTGCACTCGCATCAGTCATTGACAGTGGTGGTTGGGCTACCAGGTGCAGAGCTGAGCTGTCCTCTCCCATTCACAGCAGAAACATACCATGATGTTTTTCAGATATTGCCCATGAGAGTTAGACTCCTAGCACATGCATAACGAGCTTATAATGAGAGTGTTAATGACAGTGATTCAAAGCACTGCTGCCTTTTCCCCCATTTCAGTTATCTGTGCAGCTCCTGTTCACTCCAGTAAACCTTCCTTAGTGTTCTGGCTAGCACAAAGTTAATGAAGAGTTTGAGTTTCAGAACAAAATCTACATAATTACTTGCAATTTATTTATGGATTTTTGTGTGAAATCAGCTCCTGTTAGTGTCCTAATAAGTTGATTTGTGGATCACCTGCTCAAAATAGCACATGCAGATTCAACAAGAACAGATTTTTCAGGCAATTAAAGAGTTGTGGGATAAGAGGAAAGGTCCTTTTGTGGATTCATTCCCAGTTAAAAGCTAGAAAATAGAGGGTGGGAATAAATGGTTAGTTTTTTCTAAAAGAAATATTAGATATGTGATCCCGTTGAAAATTTTGTTGCATATTCAGTGTTTTCACACATTCCATTTATAATATGAAAAGAATAAACAGAAGCCTAATAGGAAAGTCTAACTGTAAAGTATTGCAGAAAATTCTCATAATTGATGTTAAGCTGATGGGGGAGATCAGTTTTGATAAATGCAAAGTGAGACACTTGGAAAATAACATTTATGAATGCATATGGGCTCTAACCTGACATTGCAGAAGAGATTTCAATGAACATTAGATCGTTGTTCACAGCAGGAAAAAAAACCCAAACCAAATTGAATGCTAAGAATTATTAGAAAGGAGACTGATAACAAAATATAAAAGGATTATTATGCAACAAAATAAATCTGTGGTGCTCCCACATATTTATAACTACAAACAATTCTGATTTCCTTATATGAAAAGGCTAAAACAGAGCTGAATTTAAAAAAAAAAAAAAAAAGACAGTGTTGATAAGACGTGGAATGAAGCCTCTGTAAGGACAGGCTAAATAAGTATATCACCTTTGAAAAGAGATGATTGAAGGAGAACTGTGGTGTATAAAATTTTGAGTGTCCTAGTGAAGATGGGGGTATGGGGATGAGGAAGGAAATGTTCACTTTTTTTTGACAGAAATAGAATAAAAATATCCAGCAGCAACTTTAAAACTAAGTACTTGTTGGGCAACATAGAATTAAAATGGAATATCCTTTTACAGGAAGCAGTGATAGACAAGAGTGTTAATGGGCTGAGAAAGAATTTGGACAAATTCATAAAGGATACGTCTATTAGTGGCTGCTGAAAGTATGGTTTAGATGTGATCCTTGCATTCAATGTACTGAAGCACTAACTGATTATTTTTACACTTCTTGAGCATCTGCTCCTAGCCAGTAGGAGCAATTAAATTCTCAGCTAGATGGACTTTAAGTCTGACACAGATTGATCATGGTCATGAAGCTTATGGTTTTTCTCTGGGGACGGTAAATCTTGAGGGACAGAGTTCTTTGATGAAGACAGTTTGTAAAGACTTTGTGCATCACTTTATTTTCACTGTCCTTTGATAATTGGAGAGATAAAACATTATGCAAATCATTAGTTAATAAATAATTACTGACTATAACGAGAGAGTGAGAACTGAACCTATTTTGATGTTTCTGCTGCAGCTGAATGCAGATCTGTTTAATCAGTTTTTTATTCTAACAAGTGCAGATACACACTGCCCTGCACTTTGAAAATTTGTTCTTAAAAGTACTGTGTCTTCATGGGAAGTATTCACTTTTTTAGGTGCAATTGCTGTCTTTATTTGACAGTCAAGAATCCTCAGGACGCTGTTTTGCAGTAGCACTCTACCAGCTCTCTAGTCTCATTTCTATCTGCAGTGAGGAGAAATAGTTGTTTACTTTTCTTATGTTCATGTGCTATAATGATAAACTGAGTATTTTCCCCCAAGACCACCTACTGTGTGACATGTATTTGAAACTGCACCTAGCCATTGACCAGGTGCTGGAAGGACTTCAGCAGTTCTCAATTTTGAGACAAGGGAGGAGAAACATTTGTACTAAGGAGTCCTTTGTGCTTTTCATGAAAAATATTTTCAGGCTTTATATTTCTATAATCTGGGATGTCTGGAACATCTTTCAGCATATACAGAGAGGGTATTACTGTAAATGTTACTGGTATGTTGGGCTTTTTGGCCCTCCTAGCACCATTCTCCAGTTGGAATTTAATGTATGATCTTACTCTCTCTGCTTGTACTTTTTACTCAGATGGAAAAAATAATCTCTACCTAATGAGACACTGAATTTGAACCTAGTAACTCACTTAAATACCTTTAAAAGCCACCAGTGTGAGCATTTCTGTAACTGTTAGGTAACATCTGTGGAAAAACTTTTTAGACTTGTAGGAAGAGATTAAGGGAAGGATTTAAACACCCAAGTTGGAGTGCAGCAGACTTCACGCAGTATGTGGGGAGAAGCAGGATATGACAGTACAGTCTGGCCCAGGCAGAACTGCCTTCCTAAGCTTGGTTTAGGAGAGAGCACTGCCCTGTGCCTGAGCTATTGCCATATTGCTGCTGCCAGGTTATGTTATCTCAAGCACAGACCACAACAACTGCCTTGCAGCCAGCACAGCAGTTAGTAAGGACCGGAGATTTAAGATAACTTTCTGTCTGTGTGAAGTTATAGCACATACCTAGAAATGGAGCCTGCAAATTCTCAGCGTGGAAGACAGCAAGTAGTTCAAGCCAGTATAAAGATTTGAGCATCCTGGGAATCCTGTCCTGCTCTCCAGCTGAGGGTTATCTTGCTCAGGGTCAGTGTGAAGGATCTTACAAGTATGAACTTTATCTACATTTCTGGAAAGAGCCCTTTGCAACTTCTCACCTGGAATAAAGGGTGGAAGTAGGGGCAGCAGCAGCAGATGCCGAACTGGGATGAACAACCCTAGTGCATGCAGGAGTGTGTGGCCAAACTGAGCATGGCATTAAGGCTCATGAGCAGTGCTCATGATGCCAAAAGCTAAGTCAAGCTTAACCAAGTCTAAAAATCTTAACTGGAAAGCATAAAGGCAGCAAGACTGATGCATCTGAATGTCATATGCAGTGGCCATGGGAACCCGCCTTGGGTTTGCAGATAAATGTGCACTATGCAGTGGTTCATAAGGTATGAACAGAAGTTCTCATGGATTCAAAATTCACTGTTGAATCTTTCTAGAACACTGTTCAGACGAAGAAGTGCCAATAACCTCAAGTATGAAATTAAAAGACCTTAATTTCTAGGCATTTAAAAAATGAATTCTTTATCAAGAAAGCTTAAAATGTGGTTAATTTAGTAGAAGACAACCCCTTGGGTTATTCATATTAAATGCATTAACCCCCTTAATGAAGATCTCTGTCTAAACTATTGAATATAGCAACACTTGCATCTGGGAAGCACAGGACTCTGGTTCATATTGAAAAAATATCCCTCATATTTACACATTTAATTGCAAGAGCTTAATGTGCTTTTGCAAACTGCACCTATGCTCTAGGAGGCTACAGAAAACTCCAGAGAATAATGCAACAGCTGCTTTGTGTAATCCCTATGGACTAGAGATTACTTCATTTTAGTTCAGGTTTTTACAGCTATTTGCCTATGACTTGATCATTGAGACCATGGTGCCTCACAGTTAGCATAAGCCACTGCTGTTGCATCTACTGAACTTGCAATTCGAGAGCTCAGGACAAGATTCAGAGGCATTCAGGTCTGTGCAACTTGAGGATTGGGCAAGGTTTGAGCTCCTAAATTACAGGGAGCACTGTAACTGAACCCCAAGAATAGCCTTCCACTGACACAAGAGGTTGCATGTGCATGCATACTGACTTAGAAAGGAGAGTGCCTTTTCATCTAGGCCCTTTCACAAATAGGGATCAAACAGATAGTTCTAAGTTCCAGAAGCATCAACCAAATTCCCTGTTTATACCTGTGCCTGTTGGTGGCCTTAGCAATAAGCGTGGGAGAGTGGGAGAGAATTTGCTTCTACCTTTATCATAGCCCAGTGGTCAGAGAACGTGCTGAGAAAACAGAAAGCCTGCTTTAACTTGCCCTGAACTCTGGGCAATAAATATGGAGGAATTTGCATGTGGAAAAACAGTCAAAGTGCAGCAAGGAAGAGAGGGAGCGAGATAAAGTGAACAAACATGTGCTGTTTTACCCTATTGCTTAAAGCATTCTTATTTCACAGGCAGAATACTCCCTCTTCCAAAGTCATCTTCTGGTTTTTATCTGATGACGATTTACTGTGAAATACGTGTAAAATTTAATATTTCCCAAGGATTGTGGTTGTTCCTTGAATAAGATATAAGCACTTATCAATGCAGGGTGCAGCCAGTCCCAATGGCAGAAGAAGGACAACAGGAAACTGCTGCCTTGGAACCAAAATCTCTAGGATTCATTGCAATGGAAACTGCACCTAAAGAAAATCCATGTAATTTATGTATTTCAGGCTCAAAGTTAGTTAATGGAAGACCTCTGAAGAAGGAGGAAAAGTAAATTGTGCTCTGTAAATCACAAGAGATCTGTAGAGTTCTGCAGAAGTTGGTAGCAGAATTTTTTTGTGTCTTTAATCAATGCTGGGCACACATTTTGAAGTGTTGAAGAATTTGGAATAAACTGCAAAAAATGAGCATGCATTAACTGGGTTTACAGCCTGTACTGTATGTGTCTTCAGATGTGTTTAGAAAGGATTTGGAGCAGAGAGAGAAATACAGCCCAATGCCAACTCCATGCAGGCTGAGAAGGTGTTCCTGTGTATTGTAGCCATTGATTTGCACCAAGTAGTCTGCTAGAACCTCTCCAAATCAGCGAGGTGGTTTCCAAGCTGAGCTGTTGCAGCTCTATTTTGAGTGGTCACATTGCCATGGGAATGTTGCTTTTTCTGACATATCTCATGTAGTTGCATGTTTTTGTTTGTTTTGTCCTGAAAGATGCATGCAATTTTGAACATGAAAATGATGTATTTCTGTCCCTGTTTACATGGAAATGCACTCAGCTCTAAGGACTCCCTGGGTCAGATTGCCAAGGCTTTTCATTTGACGTTGGGTTGACACATTTTTATGTTTTTTTTTCATCTGTGCAACAAATTCTGAGTGCTGAAGAACACTTTTCTAATGATCTTTGGGCTCTGCTATACCAACACACAGTCATTATCACTGTGATCTGAGTAATATTGGAAAATGGCTTAAAGTGTCTAAACTTGACTTGCAGTTGCTCTTGCTCTGCATAGTCTGAGTCTCCAAACCATTAACTTCTTTAGAATATTTGACTGTCAATTCCTTGATGCTCCAGCATTTTTTGGTTGGTCTGTTGGTTGATTTGAGGACTACTGTTCCCACTTGCAGGCCTACTATTTATTTGCTGATAAATCAAAATAAAATTAATAGCACTCATTATAAGACCAAGTGGGAGACATTTGCATTCATTCTTAGGTGGTAGAATCTGCATTCAAGAAAAAGTCAACTTCTAGTGAAATCAAAAGCATCATCAGTAAGGGCATAATAAGCACATAACAATGAAAATGTCCAGCTGGTAATTTGCTTCAGTAAATCTATAGAAATAGGGTGGAAAAAGATCTAACTTTAGAGATGAGAATAGGGAAGTCTTGAATTAGTTTTCTCTCCTCAAGGCAATGTACAGACCTTGAACTGCTGCCTGCAGTAAGTTAAGGCTTCCTTCAATACGCAGACCTGCCTGCTGCCTTTTGTGACAAAATTCTGCCTTCAGTATCTTTCTACTCCTGTCAGGTTTGTGTAAAGAATAAATCATTTTCTGTGAAAAGTGTGACTGATTCTGGCCTAAAGTATGATACTCCTGTTTTGCACAAGGCAAATAGCATCAATTATGTGCAATATTTACTGATGATTATTGTGAATTACTGCAGCTAAGAACCGCAGCTCCCATTACAAATGAAGTTTTGGAAAGAGTGGGCTATCATGCAATGTGTTTCAAATTTATAGCATGGCTGCTCCATTCAATAAGGTACAGATTATGAATTATAAATTAATAATGGGATTATAACATTCAGTTAAAGAGTTCTTTTTCTAATTATCTGCAACTTGTCATCCAGAACGGCTATGATAGCTCATCTGAGCGTGACAGCAACATTTCTGCTGCTCAGCACAGAAAAAAGCTGACCCTCCCCCTTCATTTTAATGTGTTAGGTCTTAAGTGCTCCTGTCTCTTTTCCACTGACTGAAGGACAAAAAAAATTCTTGAGATTTATAGACCTGGTTTTACCTTTGGTATGAAAATAGCTCTTGGAGATACTGTACCTGAAAATAGGCTGAAATAGACTGTCCCTATTGTTTAGTTCAACTCCTCAACCAAGGCAAAGGGAAATGAGATCTGCATTATGTTCCCAGCTCTTCTGCTGACTCTATTTCTGTCTGACTCTTATTCTGTCTCTGTGCATCTACAAAAGGGCACTCTACAAGCTGAAAGAAACAGAGCAATTTTAATTATGGCTTTGAGAAAAACTGATATTCTGTACTTCTGTTTAGTTCATTATGTCGGGTGACCATCTCTGAGGATAAAAGAAGCCAAAAAAAAGAAAGGGAAGGAGTAGAGATGGAAAAAGAATGGTGGTCGTCTTACCTCCAGGGACATATTTTGGACGTCTCAAAGAGTACCAAGGGGTGAAGATAAACAGCTGATAAAAATCATTTGTTAAAATAAACTTGCACATACAGCAGAAATACCAAAGAGAGGATGAGAAGGGAAAGTTGAGTGTCAGGAATAATTTTTGTCACTGCATGTCATGGTCTAAGATGTTAGACATGGGCCAATTGTGAACCTCCTGGTTGGTAGAGGGAGAACCCAACTATTTTCCCAAGCTTTTTCTTAGGAAAATGACTGAGTGATAGTTACTAGGTTCAAAAGGTGGGATTCTTTTTTGAGAAGGGTTAGGGTCAGGGTTCTGGGAAGTTTTTTTATTTTGACCAGTGGTTTAGCTGGAATTTTTTGTGTAATTTTAAATGTATATTTTTTCTGTATATTTTCCCTAGACCTTTGGAGAGGCACATTTTAAAATCTAAAGAACTAAATAGAATAAATAATAGGATATATGTTAAATTCTTCAACTGGAGGCTTTTTTTGAGAAGCCACTTAAATTATTTTGGTCTGGAAACAGTGATTAAAGGTTAACCTCTGTTGTAATATTACTTTTGTGTTTGCTTGGGTGTTTTTAAGGTACTAGTTCTCATGCTGCCTGTTATGTCTGTGCAGCTTGTGACTGAAATTTTGGGGTGATAGTTAATTTCTTATAGGCATTCCTATTGTTATGCCACTACTGGCTGTTTGCCAAGAGCTATTTGTCCACTTTGAGACGTCATTTTGTTCCCATTGATCCACTCCTTTGCATTTCAGTGTGTCCCCTCTGTCACCTCTGTGATGTGAGTGCATCCATCAGTTTTGTGTCATGTGGAACTCATGATGTTGCTTCCTCACAGATAAGATTTTCCATGTTAGACTCCTGAATATGACATCTAGGTATTCAGATACCGAGGCCGTGTTCACAGCATCACAACTCAAATAGAACAAAGTAAGCCTGTTTTTGATGACAGTTACAAATGATGAATTTGTATGAATTTTTTTCTTTGATGTATTTTCCCACAACTTCTCAAAGTCTTTCAGGAGCTGTTAGCAGTACTTTTTTCCCAGTTAAACACATTTTTATCTGATACGAGTTCTACCCAATTAACTCATGACTGTGTTTTTGCTATGCTTCAGAACCGCTGCTGCAAATGCAGGCAGACCTCATGCTGAGAGTCACAAAACAAGACTTTAACCAGAACACTGAGTAACACATCCTTAGTTGTGTGTCTAAGATATCCTTGCTTCAGATACCATGACATTGTGAACCTGTCCCTGGAAAAGCGTCATTTGGGTGAACAGTTTTAAGGGTTGCATGTTTTTAAGGGAGGACTTTGGGACAGATCTGAATTGTTTGTGTCTTAGGTGGGGCTGTTAAGTGCTCCTCATTGCTGTTCAGGCCGCATGCAGCTATCTTTAAATCTGTTACTGGTGAAGGAGAGATGCAAACCCTGCATAATCTTTTCCTGAATAAACTGGCTCAGGAAGCTTTTTGTGGGCTACTGTGGGTTTTGCTTTTGTGTGTGTGTGTTTGGTGTCTTTTTTCAAAGACTAATGCACCTTTGTCTAAATCTGTCACAGTAAGAGATTTCAAGGGCAAATAACTCTATGTACTTTCCTTCTATTTCTCTGTTCAGTTTTGACAAGCCAGAGTAATGTTTGTCACCTCAGTACTCTATTTTTCTCTTCTCTAAAAATTACCCTATTTTCTAGAGAATCAGCAAGGATGAGCATAGCAAAATTTGAGAGAGGTAAAAGGTACGAAGTAGTATATCATCAGTCAACTAAGTCAAAGCCACAAAAAAAATCACAAATGTGCCTATTGTAAAAGTTTACTTAGAAAAAGGTCAAATTTTTAAAACATGGGGTTGGATTTTTTTTTTGTTTGTTTGTTTTGTTTTTATATGTTGGTGGCTTTTTTTTTTTCAGGGGGAGGGGCGGATAGTTTTGTTTGTGTTCTTTTTACACCTGTAACTTACTGGCACAGCTGATGTCATTTAGGCTCTGATTCAGCAAAGCACTTAACCATGCTGCTTAGTCCCGTTGACTTTAATGGGAAGTAATTACATGTTCCAACAAAGCACATACAGAAGTGCTTGGCTGAATCAAGGTTTTAGACGACATAATGATAACCTGATTGGGAGGGAGGGGAAAACTGAATAAATGCTGTGCTCAAAATCAGGCCCATACTCTCCAAAAATATACAGCAGGAACTCATTTGTGGCAGTGCTTTCCATATGTTGTGGCATACATTGATCTCATTTCTATACAAAAAAAAAAAATATAATTCTAATGACTGTATCCCTGTTATTGCACATGAAGTCCACATTTGGATTGTCAGACTGTAGCTGTGCATAGTGATTTAACTCCAAATGGTACTGGTTGTTTCTTCCTTTAGCATTTTTCCTCCTTTTCCAGTGTTCCATCTCTCTTGCTTTATTTTTCATTTCCTAGTGAGAACAGTATTCTTACCTTGTATTGAATGGACTGCCATTTTGATTATGTTTGTCAGTGCTACTGTTGATGTGAGTTGTATTAAAATAGCAATTTGAAGTAACACTGGCACCAGACAGTCACTGCTCATTAATATCATCTCCAGAAATATCTTACAACAGATCTACTACCTGCTTCATAGTCCTTGAAGAATAGTGTGGTACAAACTGTCCACATAGTTCCACTGTGGCTTCCAGTCACTCCTGTTACATTACACTGAGTCCGATTTCATCTCCTTGAGAAGACTTTATTACTGAGCATGGAGCAAATCCTGCTTGCTTTGTATCCCTGCTGACATTAATGGTCCTTCTCACATAACAGATTTTGCTCAAGGCATGCAAGGGTAACAGTATTGTTTTTCCTTAAATTCTTATGGAAAGATGCTGCTTGAGATATTGTGGCTGAAGTTGCACAGGTGGCTCCTCCTTTTGGGGAGGTAGAGAGTGTTTGTGTTGGTTTGACTTTTGGGGAGGTTTTTGTTTCATTTTTTTTTTTTTTAGATGCAACTAAATCTGTTGCTAATAAATCAACAGGGGAAAAATATTTCTTTGGTGTGTGTCTGTCTATGTAGATGGTACAGCATACTGTGGCCTAAAAGCCAAGCTGGCTAATTCTTCTACTGTGAATTTAAACAGACTATTTGGGCCAATGGGATAACTAGGGTCTTGAAATGCTACCAAAATTCAGTGGAAGAATTCAGTCCAATCCCCATTTACCTGTTTGCTAGCGGGGACCTGTGTAGCCAGATAAGTAGGGGCTACTGCATGTATTTATATAGCTTTGGAATGAAAAAATATTGTTGAGGGAGTCATTCCTAATCAGTGATGTTGTCTGTTAGACCATCCTGTTGAGATAGACACAGTCTTCTTACAAGCCTAAACAGAAAACCAGGTCACAGCCTGGTCCTGTTGTCCCAGCCCTTTAGCACAGAAACAGTTTGTGTCACCCTGCAAGGGCAGACATGCCCATCAAGGCTGGCCCTGGCCCCGCCGTCCCTCGTGGGGAGCTGTGTGGAGATTGCTCTCACTGGCCCTGCTGCTGCTGAGAGGTGATGGGGACAGCGGGAGGTGTTGGAAGCTGTCACCCATCCCTGCCAGGTGTGTGAGCTCAGAGGGAGCATGGCTCAGTAAAGAGCTCTGGGTGCAGCACCTCCAGCGCTGCTGGCTGCTCCCAGGGTGAGGGCCAGAGTCTGGACTGTTCTTTGCTTCTCCTGTCAATCTACTGCTCTTTTAACACCCTTCAATACCTTTTGAAGTCTTCCAGGTTTGGGGTTTTTTTGTTTTTTTTGTTTTTTTTTAACATGGAGAGGAAGAGTTATGGGTGTGTGACAGTGTGACAGCCACCAGCAATCCTTTTCTGTTAGTGCAGCAAGGACATCTTCATCTCACTGTGACCATTTTTCTCAGTAGAAAAGTCCTAGCTTTGTCTTGCAGGGTATACCATGCTCACCTATGGAGTTCTGGGGGCACTGGAGTGGAGCTTGATTTGCCTTGAGCAAAATTGTAAGAGAGTAAAGCTGAAAATGTGGGATTCATGGATTTTATTGGTGGAATGGGAAAAAAATCCCCAACTGTCTGCTTTTGTTTTTAGAAGGGTGTTTGCTTGTTTTTTAAGGATAAAACACCTTGGGTGAAAGAAATTACTAACGTCAAAGGTTTTCAGGAAATCTGGAACTTAGCTGCCTTCCTTACAAGCCTCCAGGACTGAGCTATGTCCTGCTTTGCTTAGCTGGGCTGGAATTTGTGGGAAGCTGTGGGCAACTTCATGAAACTGGGGGTATTTTTCAGCAGGGATTTAAGACAGAAAAATAAATCTCAGTGACATTGAAAGAATGACTCTATCAGCGCATTCAGACAATCATGCAGGGCCATCTGTGCTGGGCTTTACATCCTTAGGCAATGCAAGCATGATGGGACAGCACAGGGATTGGGCACAGGGTGTCTGTGCTCTTGTGCAGTTATGGTCTCTTTCTTTTTATGCTCTCTTCAACCTCAAGTTACCAGGTTCTTGTACCACTTCCAAAAAGAGAGTGAACAAACAACTCTTCAAGTTATTTTCCTTCATTCCACCAGAAAACATTTTGTTTGATGAAGGGTGTTGTGCAGAGCTTCTGCGTGATGCTCAGGATAGTGCAGACGCTGCTGGTTTGCTAAAGGGGCACTGGCTTGTGTTTCTTCATTTCTTCCCTGGTACTTATGCCTCTGCATATGTAAACATCACTAGGAGCTTGCTGTAGATACAAGCTTCTCAAAACAAGGATGGTGGCTCTTGATCGTATTTTTAAAGCGGTTAAACACATTATATCCTAGATATTAAGTGACGTGAAAATAAAGGAGTGACATGCTAGCAAGCATATGTGAAGCATCATTCTTCTGATTTCATCAGTCCTGTTTACAATGTTACTCTTTGGGGTTTTTTTATTATTGGTGCAAAGCTTGAGTCTTTATCTTGATGGGTGTTTGCTGTGGTGTGTGAGAGTTTTGAGTTTTCCCTTTCTGTTAAGATACTATTGCCTTGCTGCTGCAATAGATCAGAATGAGAGGACAGGCAGCTGGTGCCCTTCCCTGACTGCTCTGGCTGACATTCCTGAAAGTTGAATTAGGGACAGTGTTATTTACTCTGTCTTTTGCTGCACTGAGAGAATAAATTCCAGAGTCTCTACCATGTGTGTTGTCTTCACATACTGGAAAAAGAGGCTGTGTCCTTCTGAGGCAGATTCTTTACCATTGATGGGAAATTAATGATAGCAAGTAAACTATTGCTTGTTAGGATTAGCTAAAGTGATCAAAGTCTGCAAGTTATTTGCTTCCATACTTCTAGTCTGCTGTGAGCCCCTGGATATGCAAGTAATTTTTGCTTCAAGAGATCATTTTACAAGGGGAAAATGGTATCACGTTCCACTGCAAAGTACTCTGTTACCTATTGATAAAAAGTATTATTTCAGAATCCATTTATTTTGCTTACAGTTCTGTATTTGTAGAACCAGTTAGGCTCTGTGATTTGAGGAGAAAATGAAAAACAAGCTCTATTCTCATACACCATTATTTCCCCAGCAATTTAGAATCAAAATCTTTTAATGCTAAATGGCAAAATCCGGCCCTTGCTGTGTTGCAGCCCTGACATGCAAACTTCTCACTTACTTAAATGAAGTTTTGTATAACTGCTGAGCATGACAAGGTCTGATGTTTTTTGAAATGCTCATGTGAGAGCTGAGGCTGCTGCAGCGCCCATCAGCGGGAGCAGAATCACATCTACTAACAAGGCAAAAATAAACCTCAGTTTAATGAGTTGCAAAAAGGCCTGGTCTCTTCGCCCTCTGAATTAGTCTATTTTAGAATGGCTGTTGGCATTGCCAGGAGGGTACAGTGCAGGAGACTTATATGGTTAAATTTTATAGTAGTCTAATAATGAAAAAAGCATGTGTAAAGCCTCTTGGCAAACAGTCCACGGTTGTGGCAGTATTCCTACAAGTAAAGCTGCAAGAGTGGAGAGAGAGAGATAATTAATGGGGACTTGCTTTATTTGCCAGGAGAGATTATTCTTATGCTGGGAGCAAAGGGTATGTGCCTGAGAAAAATGTAGAGAAAGTAGATTTGTTTTGTGATGCCCTAAAATGCAGTTTAATGAAAATGAGAAAATAATGGGAGGAAAGTCTATTCTGTAGTCTCTGGCCAGCTGCCCAAATATGAGTGGAGATGCACTGGCCCTGGGCTGTGCTTCCAGCACAACTCACAGAAAGCTCGTCGTTCTTGCACACATTTGCTCTATTTTGAGACACATGCTATTTGAAACCACGTTTTCTCTTTTGCTCTTTGCTGCTTTCTTGCTCTCAGCTGGTGGTGAATTTCCACCTCAGAATGTTCTTTCTTGAAATGGTTTCTCTTTGCAGAACAGTATCTGTTGTTTTCCATTCTCCCTTGGGGGACAGCAGGAGTCTGATGAAGCTTGAAGGTACCTGGAGTTATCTCTGATTTCCTGCTCCTCAGGCGAACCTTGGCAGGGCTTGCCTGAGCTGCAGAGATGCAGCTCTCAGCTGTGTCTCCAGCAGCCA
Source organism: Coloeus monedula (assembly GCF_965178545.1). Classification (NCBI taxonomy): domain Eukaryota; kingdom Metazoa; phylum Chordata; class Aves; order Passeriformes; family Corvidae; genus Coloeus; species Coloeus monedula. The sequence goes on along the minus strand of NC_138787.1, from coordinate 23,031,840 downwards.
AATCATGCCAACCCTCATTTTATTTATCCATACCTCGAAAATATTTGATTCCTTGATCTGCTGTGTTGAACTCAGGTTGTCTGTGTGACACCCCTTTCTGCTTTTTCCCTTTTTCATTTGTCCCTCCTGGACATTTGCACAAAGGGGAAGGGACAGTATAAATAGATATTATTATAGATTATCTCTCTGACCTTTCTTCTCCCCATACTATGTGTAGTCATCATCCAAGAGTTTGCTCAGAGAAAATGTTCTTATTTTTCAATGGGCATCACTTTCTGGAGAGCTATTTCAGGTGATTCCTGCCTTTTGCTCTTTCAGAATCTGATCTGCCTCTGTTTTTTTCCAAAGAATAAGACTGCTGTCTGGAATCAAATTTATGTTATTAATAAGCATATTTCAGGGCATTAATGTCAGAAATAGTGCAAATATGTTAGACTTTCCCTGCTCCATGGTTAACTGTACTTTAATACCAAGAGAGCTTTCAAGAGATTTATTACTAAGACTTTGAATTCACTCACTTTGTCTTCTTTGCATGTATTGTTCAGGACAAAAATTATTCATCTTTTGCTTTAGCAATAGAGAAATACCTCCTAATGTTATTACCTGAATAATGGTACTGCCTTAATGGTTATTGGTTCATGGAGAAATAGCTGTGAAAATATTATGAAGTACCATTGATAAACATAATAAGTAAAATTTTGCCTGGCATTTCACTGGCTGGGCTTCTACTCAAATTTCTCAAATTTTGAAAATGTTCATAAAGAAAAGATGCAAAATTTTGATGCAAATAATGATAAAAAAGAAATAAAGCTAATGGAAATGATAGGAAATAATTGTGTCAAAAATTATTTTTTTATTTGTGTGGGGTGAACTGTGCTGTTTCTGAAGAATTGAGCTCTTCAAATGGCAGAGCTACAGAAGACACAACTATGTTAGGTCATACTTCTTGCTCCATCCCCACATGAAACTTCCATGACAGGTAAAGTATTAAATTTGACCTAAAGTAGTCTTAAATATACATAATTAACTATTTTGTACCATAAAATCTGGGATGTGGAGGACCTGTTCAGTCACCTCAGCAAACCAACTACCATGACAGGGTTGTTCCCCTGACATCTCAGAAAGTTATCTGGCCCTGTTGCCTGTGGGATGTGGCCTCACACCCAGCTACTGAGGCAGCACAGTTCTACTTAATGTGGATGAACAGTAGTAAAAATCTGATTTCACTGAGTATATGCTTGCACATGTAGGGATTTTCTAATTTAGTTTCCTCTGACCGAGATATGTATGTTCCCATGTCTGTGAATCATTTTGCAGATGAAGCTCTCCTGGGTTTTATGTGCATTTCTTTGTAAGAGACTTGTGTTAGTTCTTTGAAGGACCCAATAGACAGTTCCCTGGGTCCAGTCTGATCCCAGAAAAGGTAATCTAGGAATCAAGATCAGAAGGCTAATGGAAGATATCCAAGAATTGTGTAGCTGAGGGCTGAGAAAGCCTTTATTTAAGGCAATTTATATGATTTATATTAAGAACACAACTTGACCCAAAAGGGGTTTTATCAAGATATCTGGGGCTTTGACTTTAAAAACAGTTACAGCAGACTTCAGCTTAACTGTGGAGCCATTCTCACTTTATTCTATTTCTGTACATGTTAACAGAGATGTGGAAAGGTTGTTTGGTATTGCTACTGTTTTGTTTAGGTTTTTTTCATGGTTTTCTGCTTTGTGCCATATCGCTGCTGTTCAAAATCGTCAACTTAAGTTTTGTTCTGATATAGTTATGCCAAGGTGCAATCTGCACAAGACCAAATTTTCTTTTTATACCCTCTATCTGGGTCATTATGCTTACTTGTTCTAGATGTTCCTAGGAGGGCTTAAAGTTTAGCATACTTTGTCTTTTTTTTTATGTATTCAAAACGATTGAAAACTAATATATGGTCTAGAGAGGACTGGGTTACATGCTTGTGCAACGGCATTCAGTCTGAAAGTTACTCTTAACCATAAAATTGAATTATAATAGTTCCCTAACCTAAAAGTAAAACAAAATTCACAAATATTTGCAGTCTGTACCAGCACTAAGGTAACAAAGGACATAAATGCTTCAATGAACAGATGCAAATTGAAAGAGAACATTTACTTCTGACTTGTTTTACATTTGTTTAATTAAAAGTCCAAAGGAACCTCAAAGTCTGTGAGGCAGTATGTGGCCCTCTTGCTGATTCTATTGTCAAAATCTCTGGGATCTCTTCAGGCCACCTGCTGAACAATCTGATATAGAGATTAAAGTGCTCTGTCCAGAGAACTTTTTTGGTTTTATTTTTGAAGCTTCTGCCTCTTTACTTCACTCTGGTAACAGCTCTGTGTTTTGTCATAGCAATGAAGTATTACTGAACTGAGTGCTGCACTTAAAGGTATTCTCAGCAGAGATTCTGTAAGAAATAAGTCTTAGGTGAGTTGCATGAATTCCAATTAATTTGCATTCTGCTTGTGCACACACCAATGAAAAAAATAGGACCCTATTTCCTATGCTTTGATATTTGATAGTCATTGTACTGGACACTTAGGAGAGCTGATTTAATAAGCCATGTTAAGCAGTCACATCATAGCATATGAGTCATTTGAATTCCTACTGTCCATAAGCTTGCTATCTTAGGGAAATGCTAGACATAGGTTTGGCAAACGTCATTAATTTTTGGAAATATTTGAATGTCTCTTTCTGAGTTAGCATTTACTGTTCTTTGGTATGTTCCCCCAATTTGGCTTGTGTGTTTTGTGGGATGTCTTTGTTCTTGGTCATATGCTAACATTGTCATATCTACTACTATTATTATTTGAACTGCAGGCCACAGCTGAGATCATCAGAGTACTTGGCGCTGCACTCATGACAGCAAATGTCAGCAAGTCTTTAGTTCATTGAAGGCAGAAGTTACACTGGAAAAGATGAGAGGAAATAGTGTATGTTTCATTGGTAGAGCTGAAACGGAAGCAAAGAGCAAAAATTATGTAGAAAGGCTGTATTTTCTGGGTCCTCTCAAGGAGGAGGAGCCTTCATATTAATATTTCTTAATCAGGTATTTTGAATAGGTGACACAGATCCTTAGTCCTTGCATTGTCAAGGATTTATAAAGGAGCCTTTTCACAAAACGAAAACCAAAACACAACAGCCTAATAGTGGTTAGGACACACATTTTTGTGACAAAATGTTCCTTGGTTTTAGTCAAAACTATGCAATGAAGAGCAAAATCAAAGTGTAAAGAGAAAAAAAGAAATATATCAAACATCATCTTGGTTTTGAATTTGGCTGTTTACAGGAAGAAGTTAAAATCCAGTTTGAGCTCCAAGCTGTTTCTACATTAAGTGTTGCACAGAGAAAAGATGCTGGTTTGAAATGAGGTCTAATTAAACCTTAACTTCTTTGCTGATACCCTCTTTTTAGGTGCAATTCTATGACTTGTGATACGTTTTTCCTCTGGCACTTTTCTATCACTGCTTTGTTTTTGTGAGTGTATGTTCATGCTGGGTGTAGTTTTCAAGCAAGCAGTCAAACAGAGTCGTTTATAATTGTGAAAGATAAAAGATGCCACAACAGCTTACTCAGAAGACCTAAGGCAGATAGATATTTAGAAAAGAATAGACAAGGGAAATGGGTAAAAAAAAAAATCTGAAATCCAAACTGCAAAACTCAGAACTCAAAGGTACTTCCATGTGATGAAAGAAAATGCAAAAGTAAATAAATTAATGAGGCCAAGCAGAAAGTGTAAGTTCTGCAAATAGAGCAGGATACTAAGTGCAAGTCAGCTGAACCAGAATTATGGTGGAATTGGTGGATGCCAGGAGAGGGAAGACACATTTTCTTAAGTACCAGGTACTTGAAAGAGTGATAAGATTTTAAGGGTGAAAGTGAGTGTTTCCAGGCCATGTACTCATCATATACATTAGTTGAAATAAGGCAATTAAAAAAAAGGTGTTTGTGCATCTATATATAACATTATCTTGACAACCTTTTTCTGGACAATAAACCAGAGAATGAAGCTGGCCAGTTGGTTCTGATAAGTATTCTAAAGCTCAAAAAATGAAGACAGTAATTTTTAATTCCCTATTTTAGAAATACCACTTTCTTCCCTAGAGAGTGGAAGAAGATAGGTGTTACCTTTTATGCTGGTGAATAATGGTAGATAAGGCTTAAACACGATGCTAGATATCTTTAGATCCACTGAATTTTAAATTTTCTTTAGTATATTTGTTTTACAGTGAAAACCTAGTCTTAGGAGAGTGGCAGTATCAGTTTGATATGCTGCAAAACACTTTCAGGATAACATGAAAACAGGAGGTTACTAAAGGTTTTCCAAGCTGCAGCAATAAATTGTAACAACTAAGATAGAGGAATGGTTTAAGAACAAACTCACAGGAAGACTTTCCTTTAATAGTGGGATGATAAGAGGTAGCACGAGTGCAATTGTTACTTAGGCGTGCTTTGTTATTGAGAGACTTTATGAGGAAATGTCCTGTGGAATACTATTTGGTCACAATCCTGATTTTGCGCATGTTTTTAGGGGAATAGGAATAGGGAATAAGAGAAGTGATCCTTCTCATTTTCTGAATCCCTGAGTCCTCCTCCTGGTGAGACTTAGATTTGTATGGGACAAAACTCTCTTAGCCACTTGAAAGGATGTCTTCAAATCAGTTCATGCTCTCAATTAACCTAATAAGTAGAGTCTACAGTTGAATCAGACTTTGTAGTTAAGCTATTTCTTTCATAACTAAATAAGAAGACAGAGAAAATATTTTTATTGACAAGTGTTTATGGAGGCACTTCAGTATTTGCATCTCTCCAGATTAAATAGAGAAGGGAAATTTATCAAAATAATAGGCATAAGAATTTCTGTTCAGATGGAGTCAATTCTACGTGATCAATGGGCAAAGTTTCCAGGCTTGATGCTGCAGAGTGGATTAACCCTACCAAGGTGCAGAGGTTCCTTCAGGTGGACTACACAGCCCCACTCTGGGCGTCTTTGATCCGGTGTTTGCAAGAGTGGCTCCTCTCCAGACAAACGCAGCCATGTTCACATAGGTTTCTCTGAAGCTCTGAGCCCTCCTGCAGCCTGGATAGCACTGCAGGTCTCAAGCTGTCTCTGCCACTGCTCTCTGAGGTTTGAAGAATAGTGCTTTGTTCAAACGTACCAATTTCCAAGAATAGTTAGCTCCATCAGTTATACAAGTGCTTAAAGTCACCAGTTTCTCCAGAGACCATTTTCACCAACTCTTCCAGTGTATCTAACACAGGGCTTCCCAGGGTGTAGTGCCCCATTTCAAACAAGCTAACTCTGAATCCACAAGCCTAAAGGCTGTGTTAGTAGACATAATGGATTTGGAGACTCATGCTTGATGGCACAGCGGTGGTGCTCTGCTGCTTACAAACGAATGTGTTCAAAGGGAGCTTGTGTTATCCTTAGCACCCAGTCACAGAGTCATAGAATAATTTGGGAAGGGACATTCAAAGGTCCATTTCTCAGTGTAGATATACCCCTCTTCCTAATTACAGAAAAGACTAATTTCAAGAGAATATTGGTTTATTTAAAATTAAATATATTAACGTAATATCTTTCCACACATTTATGCATTTTTTTTATTATAAGTTCCTACACCTCTAGTGATTTAATTAACTGTGGTGGGGTTTGTGGTTTTGTTTGTTTGGTTTTGTTTTGTTTTGTTGAGGGGTTCTTTGTTGGTACTCTACCCTCCAGATATGCCATAGGAAAATTGGTGAGGTTTAAGTGCACCTATTTTGTAAATCAGGTTGATCAAGTTCATAAATACGTAGTGGAGAAAGCAGACACTTTAAAGACAGTTTATTTTAAGGAACTTGACATTTTCATTATGGAGGAGGTGTATCCTGAAACAGTAACAGGATTAAACACGAGGGTACATGTAGAGTAATCTTTTCAGTGCAGTGGTGTTCAGTCTAAGTAGTGGGGATCTGTCTCTTTTTTAAAGGTTCCATAATTCTCAAAAGTTTTATGAATTCAAAAGCAGCCACTGGTGAGAAAAGTAGGTAAAATACAAGGGTATCTGGAGGATAACTGAAAAATTTTTTTCGCTTACAAGGTAAAATTTGTAACCAACACGAGAAAATGTTATAATAAAACCAGCTAGCTAGAAACCTAACTCTAAGCCCATCGCTATGGTCAAAAGAACATTGACCTAGCACTGCACAGGAGTGTAAACAGCCCTTGCACAAAATAAAGGATATTTGATGCCATCTAGTGGCACTGTGGAAAGGCGGCAGCAGCAGCTTCGTAAAAGCCAGAACCTGTTGTTCGCCAGTGTACGTTGTGTTTTTAACGCTTCGGCCCATCACTAACGTGGATGTGGAAATCTAACCAGCAGCACTACTTAGGAAACTCCACAGGTTAATTTCCTAAAGTTTCTGGCTGAATATACATGAGGTTTTTTCAGTACTTTTGCCTTCTTAACCACTTTGCCCCAGGCCTGCCACAAGTAGTGATACTTATAGTTTAGGTTATGGTTTATACTCCTAGAAAACCTGCCAAATTTCTATAAGAATTACATAAAATGTCAGAAGATGAAAGTACCAAGCAATTTGAAGGTAGAGAATGACTTCTTTAAGCCTAACCACACTTGCTGAAAGATTAAATCTATTACTTTTAAACAAATTAGACTAATTAAGTATTAATAATATATAATTGCCTTTTTCAGGATAAAATATTAATAGAATTGTCAAAGAAAGTGACATTTCCAATATTATCTATGTGATATAATGCTATGAGCCTATTGACAATTTCTGTTCATAAATCATGTACATTCTTTGGAAAAAAGATAGCATCCATTTTTAAAAATTTCTAGTGCAAATTAAATAGTAGGTTCTCCTACAGACAAATGTGAAGGCACCACATACAAACGACCAACCACTGCCAGTGCCCAACCCCATGTGTGTATATGGCAGGGAGAGAGTGCTAAAGAATCGTTGCACTTTACTTTGTGCTATTTTGGGGTCTTTATATGGAACTGTCTTTCTAGAGTGCCACAGCCCAGTTTCAAAGGAACCTTATTTCATTTTTGCCTATGAAATCAGCCTAAAAACCTCCAGACACTGCATTGTTAAAGGGAATAGTGCTAAATCAAGCAGCAATTTCCAAGAGGGACTGCCTCTCTCCTTGCTGAAATATGCCAAATTCCAATTATTTCTAGTCTGACCAGCTAGAAGTCAAATAAAAAGGAAACAAACAAAATCTAAGAACCAAAACAAAAAAAAAACCTAAATTCATGAGATTTTTCCACCAGAGATTTCAGCTGTCATTTTTCAAATACACGGTATATGAGTATTTTCTAGAGCAAGAAGTGAATTTGAAAGTCTTTTCTTTTGGGGGCTGATGGGCTTGGGTCTAACTTTCTGCTTTACAGTTCTCTGTGTGAAAGTTGTAGCATAGAAAATGGCAGCAAATAAATACCAAAAGAACATCTTGCTGAATGAGCTTTTTACAGACAGTGTGGTATGAACTTTCTTTGCAGTAGGAAAGGATGAAGCAGCTGATAATGAAGCATCCACATGGACAGCTAAAAATTATTAGATGCTTTTCCTAGGATGGGCCAGATCCTGTGTGAAATCCAGAAAAACAAGGAAATTTAATGCCTTGAAAAGGGCAAACTCAAGGAATGTAAGTGGCTAGAGTCCAAGTTAAACTGTCAAAGGTACAGGGTAGGTATTGTTTGCTGAGTGCTTGTGGACCTTACCATCATTGCTTGTGCAAACATGCCAAGCACTAATTGGAGTGCAAAGTTTGCTGTCTTTGGGTGTGTGTTCCAGCTCCTGGTCACTGTCTCTGTGAACGTCTCTTCCACGGGATATTTGGTCATAGGGTGGGTAAACCCTTTGAGGCTGCCCATGTCTGCCTTCTCCTTCCTCCGTTGTGATCCCAGATGTGGTTATGATGTCTCCAAAGTGCAGAGAGAACCTCCCAGCGGCAAACATAGACCTATACTTTATGTTGCCTACAAAGGTTATGTGCAAAGGTGTTGGGAAATCTGAGTCCATTTCCTGTGACAAGAGTAACTATCCATTACTTATCCGTGACAGAGGTTTCTGGTTTGTTCTGCCCTTAAGTGCCTGTGTGTCTTGAACCACCAGAAATATCCCTGCCCTGAGGAATTCACAAGATGCAGAAGGAAATTAGATACCAAACTCCGTTGCTTATTCATAGGTAGAGAACTGAGTTACAAAGTGTGAGTAATTCAAAATAGCACAGCGAAGTCACTATCCAAACTGGAAACTGGCCCTGCAGTTTGAGGCTATGGGTTGAGAACATCCAGCATACATGGATGTATTTATTCAGTCATATGGATATTTGACACTTATTCATGAGCACTTCATCTAACAACTGCAGCAATTCACTGCTGCTCCTGCTCAGCTGTAGTATTTGACATCAGGATTTTAGTCACTTTACAGGTTGGGTAAATTGTGTATCTCTGTATGAGTTCCAGGGAGTAAGGATGGATATAGAACATACACGCAACCTAGAAACTAGAAGATGAATTTCACTGGAAGAGAATATGAAGTCAAAATGCATTATCAGTAGTGGGAACAAAGCAGAAAATGGTTTTCAAATGAAGATCTATAGCCTTCCAAAAGTCATCACATGGTATGGTGGCCTTCAGTAGCAATGGCTTAATTTATTGGCCAGGATATCCTAAATTGCTAGATAAAACACCAGATGATGATATGATAGAGTACCCAGATTTCATTACATGTGTCAGGAGTGGTCTCTTACTTCTGAATGGCAAACCTGACTCTCATCTCAAAGCCTCACAGTACAGTGCATAGTTTAATTTAATGACCCATGTATCTTTAGGGGGGAACTGTTTTTATATGTTTTTGAGATAGCATAAATTCAAGTTCTCATTTCTCTATGAAGCCAGTTGATTCAGAGGGAGAAAATGCTGCCAACACTAAAGGCCTTAAAAGTCATCCAAGCAGATCCTTGCTCTCTTTCTGAAAGCAGCTCATATAATAACATCTTGCCACTCATTTTTTTCAGACTTTCAGTGCTTAAGGTTTTTTGTTTGTTTATTTGTTTTCTCCAGTGGTACTAGAAATGCCCTGAGGTGCTGTTTTCTGTTAATTGAAAGAGAAGCTAAAGACAGGTCCTTTCAGTGCCAATTACCTTGGATATATCAAGCAATTTATTTGTTTTTCAGGCAGGCAGCCTTCTTCCACTGGATACATATCAGGGGAAACAAAACCTTTTTCTCACATACTGCAGATTGCAGGTCAGGTCTGTAGTGGCAACAAGTAGGAATAGTGGAAAAAGAAGTTCCAACAAACACACACACCAAAAAAAAAGCTGATGTATGAGTGCAAAGATAAATGCCACTGATCAACACGAGAAATGACTTGAGGGTAAATTTTTATTGACTTCTACAGGGCAGCTAATGTGCCACACTTTCCCTGAATCCAAATCTAAGTCACTAGAAAGGAACTCATGATCTGCTAGTTTTTTGGGGTGTGATTTTAGATTAATCATATCCCTCAAATTTGGTTGAATTACTAGGATTGGGTCAGCCATGGTTCATCTCTGTGGGTATGAGAACATAATGTGTGTTCTTATTTTTCTTGTATAGGTTTTTCCTGCTGACTTCTGAGAAACTAGTCTTTTAACCTCTTATCTATCAGGCATGAAATCTCTCTTTATCTCCTATTTTTATTCACAAAGCCGAGTACTAACTTACTGATATCAACCCTTTCTTGCCAATTTCCAAATGCATCCTAGCCTTCAGACTCATTTTCTCCTATCCAAACCTACTTTTATTGCAGGAAAATTTGAGTGGGCTTAACTGAACATATGTCTGTTAGATCGAGCTGAGATGCAAGCCTTAGTAAACCAAGTTACTTAACCACCCAGTGAGTTTCTTGTGGTGATGCCTGTGGCTATGAGAAAAGACTGTAAAGATCTGACTGCCCACAGTGCAAAACACTTCTTTCTAAAAGAGGAAACTGAAAAACTTCCTAGCTTTCACATCTGCCTCTAAGTTACCCTTCTGAGTACTGGGATGAGCAAGGAAAAAAGCCAAGGGTTAATGGACTACTCTGTGCAACTTCTGTGGGAGTTTACACCACCAGTTGCAGAAATCTGTTAGCAACTACTTAGTTACTAGACAAGCAGCTGAAGACGGTACCTGCTTTTTGACCTAGACATTCCTTACATCCCCTCTGACACGTCTCAAGGGGACGCTATTGGTACAGAAAAGGACCAGGAAGCAGATTCTTAATACCATCTTCTAAGTACAATGAGAAACAGTCCTGAGTTGAACCTAAAGATCCCATAGAGAAACTTGAATAGAAGAGTAAGGGCTCACTCATTCCAGACTTAATTACCTTTTCGTTTCAGTCCATCTCTCAATAATTTGAGCACACATGCAACTCTAAGAAGGATAGCATGACACTGAGACCAGTTTAAGTGTTGGACACGTGACAGAATCAGGCTAGGCAATGAGATACAGGATGCAAATAGGCTCAGGTGTAATAGGAAGCCAGTCTGACAGGGATCTTGTAACTAGTGTGACTTAGAGGTGCCTTTTCAGTGCAGTGCATGGCTACAAGCTGTAGTATGAGGTGTTGTAACTGGAGCTGTCTGAAGATGGGAACTAGTGTCCGCAGTACTAGTCACTGGAGCAAGCACTGATTCCCAAACCTCTCTTCACCTGCATGGTTCTGTGTCTGGTTTGATAATATCCTGAGCCACACGTGCATTGCACAGACTTATCCTGGAAGTGGTGGAGGATGGTGCAGAAATCTAGCTGGCTAGATCCCAGTTCATCAGGGCAAAGAGTTTTCAACATTATAGCGCAAAAAGTCATTTGCTGCCAAATGCTGGCAGTGCAGGACAGGAATGGAAATCCAGGTCTACACACAGCCATGCAAATACAGGGCTGCTGGTTTTGTTCACACTCTGAGAGAAGGGACATGTGAGCTAAAATAATGAGTATTTCCAACTAATCCTTTCTGAAAACGGGGTGAGAAATATGCATTCTGAGTCTTAGGCATAGAGATAGAAATGTGGCAGACATAGCAAGCCAACATCTATAAGCATGGGTAAAAATTGTCCTTTTCTGTGTCCCAAAATGGGGCAGAAATTCTCTGCTGCAAGTATATGCACTTCCAAACACTTCAAATCCAAATCAAAGCAAAATGCTTTATAAAATTAAGTAAAAAGGCTTTGACACGCAGATAATATACAGGACCCACTGACTGTACTTTCATGTGATGTTTAACCAGCTATTTTAAATCCCATATATAGGACACATGGCTTATTCATCTGTTTAAAAATAGATAAACTGTGTTTGGGAAGCAGGATGCTGAGACTAGCTTGAACAGTACATGCTTGAAGCTAGGTTGTATGTTACCTCTCTTTTTTAGTGGCTTGAAAGATTTTTGCAGTTGAGGAGATTTTTCTTCGTTATATTTCTGTGGAATAACAATGACATCCAGTGGCTGGCTACTTTAATAATACATATGTATCTTCTGCAGGTATTATAGGCTATGATAAAATTTCTGTGGGGTCTTTTCATTGTGATAGCGGAGAGTTCTTTCTTGGCAAATTTGTCAGCAAGGCTTTTGGGGTAGGGGACCTGAGGGATGTAGGTTGGGTGTGAAAAGTCACAGTGCTTTAATAAGGCCCCTAGAACAAGTGAATTCCACTTTACTGGTACCTTAATGCCAGTTTAGCTTCAGGGAACAAGATACTGTAGTTTGTTCATTCCCAAACTCCTCTAAAGAGACTTAAACCCAGATTTCTTTTGTAATAATTGAAACCCACAGTGGGCTAGGCAGCTGCTCTATCATATACCCCCTTCTCTTATTTAAAAGTGTAAATCTAAAATATATGTGGTTTGACATCATCATGTTTCACCTGTTTTCAATTTTTTAAATGCTTTTTTGATGGCCCGCCAATGTTCTTTAGGCTGCCCTGAGGCATCCTTAACTTACATACCAACAAAGTGTATTTCTTTTAGGTTTTTTTCCTACTTAATAAGTTACCATAGCAACTACCACTCAAATGGTATTTATTGCCATGGGATTTAGTTGCATTTCCTTTTAATAACAAGAGCCTTAAAACAGTTGCACATTGTGCAATTTTCTTTTATTTTGTAGCAGAAAATTATATACCTTTATATCTTTCTTGCAGTGACTGCTACATTCGTGTATTAAAATGTAGTTTGTCTTCTTCCTTTTAAATGAAGTCTTCCAAGAACCTCAACAGGGCAAAGATACGGGGTGGAAAATAATTTCTCAGAGAAACAGGCTTAGGTGCGTAATGGACAAAAGAGAATTGGATGTCTAAGGAGTGGGAACATATTTGAATAGCAAATATGGGGACTTGGTAGTTGATGTAAGATATTTTTGCTCCACTCCCACCTGCTTCCTTTGACTTCCCTGGGGTAAAGCAGTGACTCCAGTAAAGCAGAAGCTAAAATGCCCCCTTTTTATGATAGGCTAGGTAGACTAGTTTTATGAACAGTTACAGAATTTGAATATGGATGTAGGCTGAAAGAGGGGAGATTAATTTGTAAGTGATCTCCAATATGGTATTTTGCCTACTAATTTGACAATGCAAAAAGACCAGCAGTCTATGTAGCCTAACAAAGCATTTCCATGCAAGTACTAAGCTGAGATCTTCTTTGGAGCAAAAGTACTTTTGTCTATTATTAGTCCATTTCTTGTCTCATGGAGTTAGTATTGCTTGAGCACAGATCCTAAAATAAAAGAAAATCAACCTGGTGTAGGCTTATGGCCAGAACCTTCAGCTCTTGCTCGTTCAACAAACATCAGTCTTACTGCAGTCAGGAGACCTAATGATGGAGCTTTTTGCTTGAACAGGTCTAGCTGCTCAGTGAGATGCAGTTATACAGAGACTGCTGCTTCTTTTGCTGCACCAATGGGATTCATTGCATGCAATATGACATGCAATAACCAGTAGCAGTGTAGTGTGCTGAAAATATTCACCGAAATCAAAGAAATTTTGTTTTGAGTAAACAGAAGACATTAGCTAGTCTAATACTCTTGAACTGAACTAGGATACTCGAAGGCCATTGCTCACAGATAATTTTATAACATTCTTGTATAGCTCCCGTAACAAGGATGTTACAAACAGTTTGCTCATGTCTGTGTAAGTATAATTTAATGTTGTGCACTAACTAATAGATCTGCAAATTAATCTCATTAAGCCATCATCCTCAACACTACTTTGTTTACCTGAAGGTGGCTGTTACAAGCCCTTCTATCACACCTTGAGTAATCAAAGCTAATCCTTTCGGCCATTCCTCTAACAATGTATTGTTACTGTTTTCTTGCGGATTATCTCTACCCTCCTTACATTTTCTTTCAAGTGCAGTGTCCAAAACTGGGCACAGGATTCCAGCTGTGACCTCCCAGTGCTGAATAGATTTGAATAATCACCCACTCTGTCTTGTTTCTTGCAGTCTGACTAATCCTTCTCCAAATTACATTTTCTTTCTGGGTCTCTATTCATTTTGTGGTCTGCTGCAGTCATTCCATTTATTTTTCTTCACTACAACATTTTGCATCAATCTTTACTGAATTATCTTATGCATTTCAAATAATTTCTTCAATTTATCAACATGATCTTTCATTCTAGTTACATCCTCCAAGCACCAACTTGTCCTGTTGGTGTTTCCTTCAGTGAGTATTATTTGCTGAGTGTTATTTGCAAGGATTCCTTGCAGTGGTAGAGACAGGGTAGATGTAGTGATGATAACATTTTAATTGAAGCTTTTCCAACCAGCTGAGGACCCATGTGACAATAATTTCAGTGAGACAGCATTTCTGTGGTGTGTCAAGATGTATCACAGGAGATTCTTCTGTCAGAGCACACTGACTTGATTAAATCAAACTTGTGTCAGCTTACTTTGAAACCTTTGGTAGGAAGTAAGCAGCAGCCACTCAGAATCTACTCAGTCACTGCTGGGAGTTCCAATTCTCATAGTATCTTTTTTTCTTTTTAGCTGTCAATCAAGGAAACTTAGAAACCTAGAATGCTGGGTTGAATTTTTGAAAAAAACCCCAAAATAAAAAGGTTTTCAAATTAACAGAAATGATTTTTTTTTTTTTTTAAGAGGAGAAATGTAGGAATATTTTAATTCCAAGCCTGACTGAAATGTAGAATTTCCCTGAGGTGACGGAATTTTAGGTCTTTACCACTTTATTAATCAGTATTAGCAGAGAACAAAACCTACCAAAATTTTGGTTTTGCAAAATCTGCTAGTCCTGTAAAGGAACAAGTGCCCTCATCAAGAGGAAGTATCCCTGAGATTCACCATTATGTCTCAGTCTTTCACATCGATTTCTGGCTTGTAGATACCTGAATCATTCTCTTTTCTTTTTGAACAATAATTATGTTTATTATCTTCCTTCTCTGTTGCCTCACACTCCCCTGTTATATTTAGCACTGACCTCTGAAGGGGGAAGGTAGGAATAGTTCGAGATGCCACAGTATGACAGAAATGGCAGTGATGTACCTCATATATGAGGTGTGTTTGGAGAGCAGCTACAGTAAACATGCAGTTTTGCAGAGGTCTAAAGGATGTCTTTGCAATTTTATGTATCAGACAGTGGAGGATGAATCTGGGGCTTAGAGCGATCATTTGAGTAGAAATTTGGGAAGCTCCAAAAGGAGTGTAGAAAATTGGTGAAAATATGACTAGGGCTTTATTTGAGTAGGAAGACCTGAAAAAAATTGTTTGTATTTGTAGTAGTGAGACCACAATTAAGTACTCTTACTGTGACTTGCTTTGGAATAGGTGGACACCAAATACCAGGAGATGTGGAGGTTCCTACTTTTAAAGGAATAAGCTGTGTCCCAGTTCCACTCTTGCTTTGGAGATGAAGTGTTGGATGAAATTTTCAGACCAGGAGAACTTTTTGCCTAGATTTTTCTCTTTGCCAGTGCTTAACCCTATTTCAGCTTTTTTTACCACTGTTTACTTAAAAAAAATTCTGAAAACTGTTGTATCTTATATTTCTATGATGAAAGATCTTTACATAGAACTTTAAAACCTTTGTCAATGGTTTTCTTTTTACACCAAGACTAATTTTGGCAGTCAGAACCAAGCATTTGTACGGAAAACTTCCTCAGTCATTTAGAGCTATTTGGAAGCCGTCCACCTGAATTCGAAAAATTGAAAGACATTAACTAAAGATGAAGATATAACCAGAACCAGAAGTGTTTCTCAGGGATAAACATGATTATCTTATTTAAGCAGAATAAAAGTATCTGTATTTTTGTCCTAAAATCAAAAAGGATCTGCAGTTATTTTCCATACTCAATTACACAACTGAAAATACAGAATAAATGTACTGACCCTTGAACGAAATATTCTTGAGGCCATCACCAAGTGCAAGAGTCCTGTTAGCTTAAGGAAACCCTCCAGGCCATTCAGCTGGTGTTTGGAGGAGCATTATTGTACAACTGCATGAACCAGGGTCTCCCAGTTACTTATCCTGATCCGTGAGGTTTGAGGGTCCACACTACCTTTCATATTTCCAACCAGACTGTTTCTGGGAAGGAACATTGGGGACATTCTCTCCTTTGGCTTCTGACGCTTTGTTTGCTGCAGTGGGACATTACTGTATTGTGCAGCGCACACAGAGAAAGGAGCAATGTGTTGTCTCTGTGTGAGGTTCAGTCAGATAATTTGCTAGGTTTTGATTTGTGTTTTTGACTTTCTTATTTACTGGAATAAACAATGTTTGATACAGAAGTTTCAGTGGTGATTCCAACGTTCATTTACTATTACAATTTGGTTCCATGCTCTTGCTCTCACTGTCTTCCTACTTTCCATGATTTTTTTAATCCCATAACATGGTTACCATAGCAATTGTTCCTGCTCCCTTCAGCTTTTCCAGCTGCATTTGAGAGCATTTATTTTGCAGAATGCATTCTAGTTCTCTTTAACTCTCTGGAGAGGCAGTAACTAAGTTAAAATCTTGGTGATTAATTTACTTTCTGATATTTCATACAAATTATCGCAATGATCTCTGAGGTGCGTGTATATATTGTGTGTGTATATATATATGTATATATGGAATATATATACACACGCACACACGAGAACATTGAAAAGGTGACTTAAATGTAGAGACTTGGAGTGTCCTATAGATGTCACCATACTCCATGCATTTAATTGAGAACAACTACGGCTTGCTGTAAAATGTGAAAGTAGTTTTTCTAACTGACAGTCATGACGACTAGTATGTCTTCCAGCACAAACTATCTTGCTGAAAACAAGATTTCAACCTTGAGCCAACTGATCCTCATCATGAATGAGGGAACCAGAAATAGTTATCTAGTAGTAGGTGCATTGATAGCATCAAAAGAGTCTAAGAATTATTAATAGAAATGATAATTTTTAGGGTCATTTGGGTAATCTGTGGCCTTGCTTTCATAGACCAAAACTCCTGAGAATTTCAGTTGGTTCTGTTGCTTGACTTAAGGAACACAGAATTGAATCCCATATTAATAATTTGCATTGTTCCTTTGCCCTCCAATCTAAAATCCTGAAAAAATAAGCTGTTCATTAGAGGAGGAAGGTAAATAGCATCTTTCATCTTGGAAAAATGCGGTTTAGAAGGCTTAATTTTTTTACTAAGTTGCACAAAAATATTTCATCATAAGCAGAAAAATATCAAGCTGACACTTTCAGAATGCTTCATTGAATTTTTCTTTTTTTTCTTATTTTTTTTCTGTTTGGTTTGGTTTTGGGATATTTTTGTTTGTTTGTTTGTTTTTAAATGCATAGGAAGGATTAAACAGCAACAATTAAAACCTAAGCTTTTCAAACCAGGTCCACATTGACATTTTTAGTCAATCTGAGCTGTATTTTAGAAATTTTTATTTTGCTATTAGAAACAACACTTCCCCATCTTTGTTCAACACAAAAAATTGCTTTTTGGTTGCCTACTCTGACTATCATCAGTAAATGCTATTGGTTCCACACTTCTGTTGCATCAAAAGCATGCTTCTGAATTATCTGTTTTAGCTGGAACAGTCCTTTTTTCTTCTTTTGATTTTTTTAAAATTCAGATTGTTTTCTCCATCCAAACACTGTCAGATCTAAATCACCTGGAATACGATAATTAACAGTATAAGAAGTTAGTTAGTATAGAAAACTTCCAAAAGATGGTCGTGTCTCCTCTTCAGGCTCTTTGTAGAAACCATTGCAGCCAAGAATAACTTTTCCATTTGGTTAGGGAACACCTTAATCCCTTTTCAGAATGAAATAGGTTACATTGCACCAAACTTTCTTGGAAGCCCAGACAGTCATGACAGCCTTCCTTTTTTTTTTCACTGTCCGTACACTAGCTTTTATTTGCAAAACTTACACTGTAGCTGAGCCACGAATACAGTTTAGGTAATTCCTAAGGAAAAAGAGCACTGAGGCTTAAGGCCAATGGTTCTCTGTGACTTGCTTTGGACATGAAAATCCAGAACTACGTGTGTTAACCAGGTTCTTGTAGTGCAAATATGCTTTCTTAGTTTGACCATTTAAATTTGAACCTTAATATTTTGAATGCTTAAAGAAGGAAAAAGGAGGGCAATGGTATCACAGTGGAAGAGAGCACTGTTATTTTTTATAAGTATTTTTATTAATATTTCCATCACATTTTGCAAGGTGATCACAATTAGAGATTCAAAGGTTTTGCCTTTGCTTCTGTAGCAGCTGAAAATGGCCATGATCTTCTGTGATGTTGTGGACATAGCTGCTGAACTGATTTTTCATCTCCTTTGCAAAAAAGGCCATTTTCCTCATGAGCTGGTAATGTGCTGCAGTTGCATATGGCCATAACCTTTCCCTGAACCCCAGCCCTCTGCAGCAGGTTGCAGAGGCCCAGAGTGGCCAGGTGACATACAGTGCCATCTGCACTGCTATACTGGTCATCTGGCCAGAGCTCTGACCTTTCTGAACATGATACAGCGAAATCTAACTCCTGAAAGCAGCTCGGAGGCAAAATCTGTTCTTCACCGTCAGTTGCACTACTCAGTCACTTAATTGTCCACTGCAACTGATAAAGTAACCATTAGACTCAGGTCATGAACTACAGTTTATCATTCATATGCAATAATACACCCTGGCTAAATCATAGCAACACAGGCTTATTCAATAAAAGAGATTTAAAGTACCTGGAACTTAGTCCTGCACCACAAAGCAACAGCTGAAAACAGATTGTTTTGTGCAGGGAGAAGCTGCTGTGATCGATGTGTTCTATGGTTTGCACTGTGTGCCAGATAAAGACTGATACCACTGAACAAAACTGTAAAAAATGTT
Organism: Coloeus monedula; assembly: GCF_965178545.1. NCBI lineage: Eukaryota > Metazoa > Chordata > Aves > Passeriformes > Corvidae > Coloeus > Coloeus monedula. Next base: position 23,013,484 of record NC_138787.1, on the reverse strand, counting down.
TTAGATGGACAATAAGGCCTGCTTTTACTTGCAGTCTCGCTGCTGTCACTCAGGGTAGCTCTGTGGTGATGATGAGCTGCGTGGGCAGAGGGGTGATGGTGAGAGCAACTTGAGAATGGGACTTTGGAGAAGGGACATGCTCCTGCCAAAATACATTTTCCTGTTTAGTTGTGAATGGGAAATGAAGTTATTCCTGGATCAACTTCTGACCTCTGGTTTTAGAGCTGGTATTACAGAAGTGCAAGCTTCTATCACTCTGTGAGTTATACAAATCCCTTGTCATTTTGAAAAGCCTTTCATCCGAAGATCATAGTTAACTTCATAAACATTAATTAAGACTTGAGTGAGGTTGAGACTAATTTCCCCATCATACAGACAGTCAATTTGAATTTTAGAGAGGTACAAAACACCTGAATTCCTCCTATGTCTATTCTTTGTCCCTCTGCTCTCCTCCCTTCTTTCTTCCAGCCTCAACCTGCCTGACCTTCCTAGCACAGGAGCCACATCATCCTTCAGAGCCACAGGGCTGGGTATGCCAAAGAGGCTGCTGTGCGCTTAATGGGCAGGCTGGGACCTTACAAAGGGCCCACTAGTAGCTATTTATCCACAGTGGGGAGAGTCCTGTCCCTGTTAAAGTTAATCAGAGCTTTCCAATCATTTCTGTGAGAACAAGGTCTCATCTACTGCTTCTGGGAGATGGAAGTGAACAAGGTGTCTCTGACATAGCTTTAAAAGATAAGGGATATATTTTATTACTACAGTGAGTGTCACACAGTCTATGGAGAGCCACAACAGTGTTAATTTTTCCTAAAATTCAGTCTTGTATTTTGTAGCACTGGAGTTCCTCCTTTGCAGACATTTAGAGAAAAAGAATTATATTCATAGGTATTGTCACTTCCATTATAAATTCTTCCCTGTGTAAGAAGCTTGCCACGAAATATAGAATTTCAGTTAAAATAAAGAGAAATGTAAAATTGTATGTAAAGAGAGATTAGTTAGATCAATTGAAAATTCTTGAGAATTACCTCATGAAATAGGTTAAATGCATAATTTCCTGAAGAAGTGATAGAACAAAATTGCAATAGCAGGAAAACACTATTTCTAGGGAATAAAAAAAACCCTCATTAAATAAGAGTAACTAAACTTCAAAAACTTGAACTCTGAAGGTGGCTCATTCCTCATTTTCTGCTCTCCAAGGGAGAAGGTTCCCATCTCTGGCATCTGCTGTGCTGAGCAATAGAAACCTTTATAAATAAATGTCTTAAATGTAAGTTCTTTTGAAGATGTTTGTGAAGTCTTCCTCTGTATGATGCTTTTGGCAAATTCTTCCGTGTGTGTGTGTATATACACACATGTGGTTGCTCAGAGAATGAAAAGCAGGCTAAGCCTTCAAAGGAATCAATTATATAAGACTGAAAATTCTCATAATTTGTACTCCTCATTAATTGATCCATCATTAAAAATAAAAAAGATTTCTTCTATTTTAATTTGGACCTTTTATCACTAATATTGTATCTCTTTTGAAAAATATATTTCTAAGAGTTATTGTTGTACTGCTACCAGAATCTAAGAAAAGCCAAAGTGAGTTTTGACATCCTGTGAGCTACCTGGCCAGGAGTTTTATGTCACGATTCCCATCTGTAAAGGCTGTGCTGTGTAAAGACAACAGATCACAGAAACCCACAAGCCTACATTTAACTTCATGAATTGTTGCTTTGCAACACTGGACACTGATTGGAAATGTATTGTAAAAATCAGTGAAATGCAAGATTTTTAAGGCCTCTTCAGAGATCATTTGCATGTCCTTCAGATGAAACTTTTTCGAAGCATTTTTCACATGAATATATGGCAACATCAGATTTTTATTTGTAAATTATTTCTAGATTTTTTTCTGAACATTTCTGTTATCTCATAGTTGTGTTAATCTAATCTATTAATCATATTACTCTATACAATCACAGGGAATTTAAGATTCTTTCACAGGTCATTGTGAAGGGGATAGTTTGATCTCCTACAGCAAACTGCTTTCTTTGAGGAAAAACAAAACAAAAACCACACAGGCCAATCTTAAAGAAACAATATCAGATATGGTTAACTTGTTAACTGTCTTAAAAGTAAACATGTCCTCCAAATTACTGATCCTTTCATCATTCAGCACATGAGAAGATGGAAGTGATTGAAATGTGGCCAAGGAGCAAAGTAGATTCAGCAGAGAGACTTTGCCAAATATAAAGCAGACAGAAATTTAAATCTGTATTTTTCCTCACAACAAAACAGTAACAAAGTCTAAAATGTTTTGGTTTTCTACAAAATCAGGTAAGTGGATTAATTTCCCTACATCTTTTTATCACTGCTTGAGGAACAGCATGTGATTGTTTGTATTTCATCTGTGTGCTCTGAAAAGTATAACCTCATGTCTATGTATCCATCAGTACAGAACAAATAATGCAGGAACTTCATCTTCTCTGTGTGAGATGTAGTTAGAAAACAAGACAATGTGCTAGAACAATAGCCAAATCTATGTCCCCAGATTCATGCAAGAGTGATTTATTTGTAGTCTTTCTACACATAATTCTTTAAAATACTTAACTACTTAAACTTTTGACCGTAGGCATTTTATTCACTGTATAGAAGCCTGTATCAACCAAGAAGATTATTTTTTGTTCAACAGCCTCTCTGGAAGTTGTTCAATTTTGTTTCTGTGTCAGGCATCTATGAATAAAATCATTACCCTTCATTGTGCAAATTAAGCCGTGACTCACACAGACAGAGCCTCCAACATGATGGGGCTGTGCCCAGGCTGGGTAATTCATGGAGAGGGTTAAAAAACCAGAATCAAATGCTGGCTGTGAGTTAAAGAGAATAGGGGATAAGAGCTTAGGCTTAACCTATAGGGGGACCTAAGGAATAAAGCAAACCAGAGTCCAGTGTGGGGAAGAAAGGAAAAAAAGCAAAAAGGCTAAAAGAGATCAGGCCTAATGAGCCTTTCGAGGAAAATGGGAGACTGGAGCCTCAGAACGAAACAGTGGCCCAGCAAAGCAAGGATAAAATGGATCAGCCACAATGTCACCAAATTGATCCAGAGTTCAAAAACCATCAAATCAACGTATACAAAAAAATAAATTAAAAAAGAAGTTCAAACAGTGTCAGGTTCCTTAAAGCTCACTTGCTGACATCAAACATAATAAGAAAAAGACCTGTTTGTAACATAATGTGACTCTTTCCTAATACAGCCTTTGAAATATATGTACTGGTCTGTCATTTTCTGTTGTATAGTTCTTGCATCATATATTTATATGCCTGGAAGAATTTTTATATGATATGAAAAAGAGAAATAATAATGGAAGAATTAGAGACATATATTTAGACTACAGGGTTTTTATCCTGCTGTGTTGAGGTGCCATGCTACCATCTAGACTGATGGCTTGAGAAATGAGCCAGAGAGTGGAACAGAGGGAAATTCTAGAGTGCAAATTAAACCAAATAAATTCTGTGTATAAAAACACAGTAAATAGCTATAACAAATGCACACTAAAGGAGCAGAAGGTATTAATTCCTATCAAGAGCATTTCTAATGCACCTATTACTCTAATGTGTAAGTGACAAACAAGACAAAGAAAAGACCCTGTGTGTCAAAGCGTATATATCTCTTCATGACGTAAAGAGGTGGTGCTACCCATATTTAGCAGGTTTTATTTAGCCACCTACGCACCTCTGACTTGGTAGACTTATTTTTGATAAGTGGTGCTTAAAAGTGTTGGTATGAAGCATAAGTAGCTAATGCAAATATGTTACCGACCCCTACCAGAGCCAGCAATTATGTAAATTTTCAAAGCCTTCATCTTTTATAATTAGATGTGGCTGGCTTAGAGTGAAGGACTTCCAGTGCTGGCCAGCTCAGTCCTTATTCCAGTATTTCACTAGAAATTATGTATTTGAAATCAGAGGAATGTTATATTCTTTACTACGATTTAAGATATAGCTTGGAATAGTTGAAAGACCTTTACTAATTAATTTCTTGTTTGCTATGCTTGAAAGATGAATAAAAGCATGGAAACACTTGGTGAATAACATCTTGTAACTGATTATAATTAAACGTACTTTCAGTTTCTTCTAAGTGCATGAAATGCTAATTACTTTTCACAAAATCCAGAACACAAGTTTTCTTAGCTTAGTTAAAGGAGAAAAGCACAGGTTTATGTACAAGGCTGGAAATGTCTCTGTATGTAAATCCTAGCCATTTCCTGATTAGAAAGATGCTTTCCCTATAGGTCGGTTATTGTTGGATATCTCCAGGGACTGATCCAAAGTACACTGAAGCAAACAGATTATGGTGATTTCGGTTTGGTTTGGATCAGGCCCTAAAGGGCTCCTCAGGCTACAGGGGCAAAAGCACAGTGTATATCATTGACAAATTTCATTGTCTTAAAGGTTATGGGTTTTTTTCAGAACTTTGTATCTAGGAGTAGTGTTAGGGTACCCCCGTGTCCTTGTGTACCTGTTTTTGCATATTTGTGATTTGCTGTGAGAAGCAGAGGCTCTGGTGGATCTGATGTCTCCTGGTGGCATTAAGGTAGAAATAAGTATTGGCGCCAGCCCCAGTATACAGAGATGGTGTGTGGCTGAAGGCCACTTGTCAGCTGCCAAGCTATTTGCAACAACATAGTATTGAAGTACTCAGACCCCTCTGGATATACTCAAACTTGGGGCAGAGTGGCAGCACCTCACTGCAATGCTGCACGCCTGGACTTAGAGCTGTCTCCCAGGGCTGCCCTCGGCCCCTCTGCTCACCACCTGCCCACCCACAGCGTTAGGATATATTTCATGAGACCAGAGCAATTCCCCTGAGCTGGTCACTCAAATGGCAGGAACAGAAGGGGGGGAAAAATCCTCTCTAATATTTCCACTGCTTTACCCTTTCATCTAGCCATTATTGCCTCTGCAGAGTGTGAAATCCTGCCATTCAGGCTCAGTAGTGATTTATGCCCATTTTGTAGTGGTTTAAATAACTCCTGCAGGTGCAAGACAGTGAAGAATCAGGCCACTGGGATGCACTAGGCACAAGGGTGTACTTAGTGCCTTCTGCAGTAGTGGGATTGTGGAGAACACCATAATGACACTTTACATTCAATCCCAGCTGTACTTAAGTGTGTACGTGTATGAAACAGCTTCAGAAGTGTATAGCAAAGAGACTGGAAAGACAAAAAATAATTCAGAAAACTTCTCTAGGTTAATATGCTAAAACTTGCTAGATATACCCTCACAAAAGAAAGTGCTTATTAGAAAACCTCAGTGAAATGCAGGGTGGATGTAGTATAAAGTTGTTCACCTCAGACACTGCAGTTGATCTGAATGGGTACATGCTTGTAGTCACAGCAAAGGAGGCAGGTGTGGGCACAACTTTTCTTCCAGCATTAGGGGAGAACTCAATATATTAAATCCTGGGGTTGGTGCACAGACAGTTAGGATCTGAATAATTTTTGTTGTATTCCGAGGCAGCAGGTTTATTTTCACCGTATTATTTGACACTGATTTTCCTAAACCAAAGGCACCTATGTCTGAACAGGTACCATCTCTGGTTTGCACTAACCTAACTACAGCTGAGGTAGTCTAGGGGCTCGTTTATTCCATTGATGCATGTATTGCACTTGTCCTTTCAATAAAGGGAGGACTTTAGTTTCCTGCACCGTCAATGTAACACCACGAACAGCAAATGTGATTAAAAATAAAGCAATGTAACAAAATCAGAGGTGAGCCACAGCTATGTGCTCAAAAAGGGGAAAAATAGGATTAATAACCAATGCAGTGAGAGAGGTGAAGCATGCTTGTAGGGAGTAGAAGTAGCAAATGCTATAGATGGTACTATATACTGTGAATGAACATCAAAAGCCTTGGAGGCTGGGTTCAGAGGCTTATCAGAAGTTACCTCAGCCTATTTGATTGAGAATTCATGCTGGTAATTTCCAAAGATTGGATTTCCTTGTGAGATCTTTAGTAGTTTCTCATCTGGGTCAGATTAAAGGACAAGAAGAACAGCTCTGCTGGCACTACAGTGTTTCTGCTTGCTAGCCTAGTTAAAGCTAGGAGGTATACAGATATTAGAAACACATAGACATAGAATACTTAAATAAAGCCAGATTTTTTCATGCTTTAGAACAGTGTCACATACAATATAATCATTTCAAGTACACAAAGAAAATCGAGACACACTCTTTTATCGCTTTACTGATTCCTAAATGGGTCAGGCAGAGGCCCATTTTCATGGAAAGATCCATGCCTTATAAAGCTTGTGGCCAAAGTTAGGTATCTAAATTCATAAAACCTAAATAAGTTTCGGTATTTTTATATATGTATGTTGGGAGGTTTTTTTAGCATCAAGGCACTCAGAATGCTCCCAGAAAACACTCAGCACCTTTGCAAACAAGCAAATTAGATAACTGGCTTTTAAATACACCAAATTTCAAGTGATTGGCATTGATCTTTTTTCTGCTGTGTGTTTTTGTTACAGAAAGGATACATATTTCTCAGTTGTCACCTGTATTAAATAGTGGTGGGCTCTCAAACCTTGTCCTCTAAACAGCCTTAAAGGACAATGATAAAAATTCAACTGACCACTGACTGACACACTGAAAGGAATTCTACAAATTCAGGCTTGTCACTTGAGCCAGTATCAGTCTGATGACGTAACCAGAGTAATTTAGGGAAAAAGAATACTCACATTGACTGTCATTTAATTTAAAATAAAAAAACCCAATCTTTAGGAACCCTTGAGCTCAGTGATAGCTCTTGCAGGGCAGTGGCAGCAGAGATACGCCCTGCAGCAATCAGTCAGTATTCACTCTTGAAGGCATGGAGATATTTTGGGTTTTTTCCCCAAGGTAGAGAGATGGAGATGCGGCTGCAGTGGAGCCAAATCTGCCACTGGCCTCTCACTGCTGGGGATAGATCTGGTCTCGACACAAGATGGCACCAGGGACCAGCCTCTCAGGGAAGCCTTCCAAACCTTTTGCCTCATGGCCTGCAGCAAGCACAGGTGTTACAAATCTGTTCTTTTCTTTGAGTTACCAAAAATAGTTAGTGAGACATATTTTCAGATGAACAAAATTTCTGTCTCAGAGATACTGCTGGCACTGGTTGTGCTTGCGAGCACACTGTGCTGAGAAGGGCTCCTTGTTTTGCACCATGCCACTGGCTCCTCTCTTAAAGAAATGCTCTCAGAGGAAGTCCTGCATCTTACAGCCTCTTTCAACACCAGTGTGAGAGCCTTTCCTTTTGCTCTAAACCACAAATCTTTAAAGTATTATTCCCTTTTTTTAACTCTTAGAGACTTCCTAGCAAAACAGAGATATTATTTAGGTTTTTGTGCCTCAGTTTGAGGTTAGGATATCTGATTTCCAGTGCAGAGGCCAGGAGTGTATTTTGCTTAAATATGTGCTGTAATGATTGTAATACTGACAAATGTGAGAGTACACAACAGTGTATATAAGACCTCACCATAAAAATAATTTCTCTTTCTGTTACTGCCTTTCAGAAATGAAATTAAAATGGAAATGTGGATGTTCTAGCAAGAAGGGCACATATTATTTTAGAAGCTTTGTTCATAATCACTACTCTGTGGAAAAAAAGCATGCAATGGGAAAAAAATGTGCAAGGTTCAACTTCTTAGCTGTCAAAATTCACTTCAGAAAGGGTATTAAAAATCCATAGTTTCCCTAACTAATTTCTTCTATGTGAATAGCTGTTGGAAACACTGACAAGTGAGTGTAAACAAGATGAATCACAGTTTAAAAATGGTCCCTTCATTAGTCCCTGGCCTTCCAGTCCAGGTGTGTTTGGGATCCCCACATAGCTGGCTAGAAGTGTAACCTTGCTGCAGGGCTGTGCATTCCACAGCAATCACACAATTAAGTAGCAATGACTGGCAACACTATTGCTCAATTAGTCTCATATAGTATGTCAAGCTAGAAGATAGTTCACAAATAGATCTTTCAGAGACACTTGCCTCGGCAAATTCACTTTAAGGCGAAGCAGCAAAAACAGTACTTTTAACTGAAACATATTATACCATAGCATCCAATTTTGTTTTTCTGATGTCTAAAAGCAGTGGGTCAAAATCTGTGAGTTACACTGATAAAGACCATAGAAGTTGGTACATTTGGACAGATAAGACTGAGAGAAGCACTGAGCCCTGTCTCACAGTCAGTGTTTATAATAATCTGCAGACGCGGACCATGCAAGAAGGACTATCACCCTACTAGCAGCTTGTCATGAATTGTCATTTGAAATGATAACATAATTGTGCGCATGTACCATCATGAGGTGGCCTGAAGCCAGAGCCTGAAGCAGCCAGATGAGCTGTTAAAGGGAGGTGATGTCTTCCAAGTCTGAGCAGGTGGAAACAAGATACACAGCTCACTCTCCCTAGCCCATAAACATGCTACTGTTTTTCTAGGTGCCCTTTAGGGGTCAACACTTAGGATGAAAAAAGACTTGGCTGTTCTGTCCTGAGTGTCAGACTGCTGGGAGATTACAGGTTGCCATGATCTGAGCAACCACATGGCAAAATCACAAGGCATTCATGCAGCTCTGCTGGTAGACCAAAGATGTCCTGTGGCAGCAAAACAGAGCTGGGTTTGTGCAGTGACCCTTTATTGGGACCAGGTTCCTTTCTGCCCTAGTGTGCTGGCACACTGCAGCTCTTCATTTCAATATCTTTGATATCCTTTTCATTTATGCTCAAAATCTGGAGAGGTTGGAAGAGCAGACTGGGAACCTAGCACAACTTTATTTTTTTTAGGTAAAATAAGTATGAGAGGATAGCCCCAATTTTCTGAGAAGGTATGGGAAATACATTTAGGACACTGTTTTCTGGGAAATGACAGGAAGCACTGCCCAACTCTGTCATTCACCTTCCTACTAAAATTTTACAGCTTTTCCATAATACCATGGCAGACTCAAACTCGTGCCCTCCTACCACCTGCTGACTATTGTCTTTCATCCCCTCTGACCTTACTTCTGCTGCTGTTGTATGTGCTTCATTCCCAAAGGCTGAAAGTGGATTCCTTTCTGTGAATGTCTCCTGTAATCTGTGTTGGAAACAACACAAGAGCTCTCTGTGCAGTGCTCTGTGGCTTGAGGACTATGTGGGCAAGTTCTGAGCCATGCCCGTCCTTGGCTGTGTGCTTGGCTTTATTTTTAGGTAAGCCTGTCAAGATGACTGTTGTGCACTGAAACTAGTCCTATGTGTAGCACCTTGCTGGATATTGGACTTTTTAGTTCTAGGGAAAAGCTGATCAGGACTAGTTGCTCCATTTTAAGAGAAACAGGATTTTGGAGAGTCATGGTGAGTACATAGAGACAGCTAGTTGGAAGGCTGCAGTTGAGAAAAGGCTGTGCCAGAATATAATGGAAAAAAGACAAAAGGAAGACTCATCACAGAAAAAGAAAAAACAGAAGTTATAAATTAGCAGTTGAGAAGACACATCCAAGAAGAAAAAAACCAGTGTTTATTATAGCGAGTGAGAGCAAAATTTAATCAGGATGGATTACTTGATGAGAGAACTTCAGATGAATATGGCATTTGGGAAAACTAATTAGATAATAAATTAAGAGACTGTATAATAGCAAATCAGGGCAAATATTCCTGTTGTCAGAATTACTGATGAATAATTTCCTAATAGAAGTTTTAAATCTTTCCTCAGCATATAGATCTTCTAGCACATATTTTCTAAATATACAGTCAAAAGACATCTATTTCTGTAATGTCTGTAAATTATGCCTTCATACATTCGGAGATCCTTTGGTAATTTAACAGGACTGAGTTTAATCTGCAGTGGAGTTTGAAGTCCAATTTGCTAACTTTAGTGAGACCAGCATTTTAGCTGTAATATGTTATTAACCTGCTTTCATGCATATAATGTAAAGAAACTTTCTATACTTGGGAAAAGAGAGGTGGCATAAGTTGTTCATTGAGCCCACCTGAATCTTCCTCATTCACTCCTCACCTGTTTTGTGTGTTCTGTGCTCTCTATAGTAGCAGGACAAATACAAAATCTGCACTTATATGAAGGAGAAGAATACCTAGGTAGAAACCATTTAAAGTAGGAGCCAGCTCTATTTAAAATGTATTAACATTGATCTTGTGTGTTCACCAAATGACAGAAAAGTGTGGTCCAAAACATGTAATTTACCCATTTCCTTACTTTTACCAGTCTGATCTAATGCTCTTTTTGAAAACAAAGCCCTTGAACTTGGTTTCTGGTAAACAAACTTTTCTGGACTCATTAAATGGTGGTTCACATACGAGTCATTGCTTGCATGTTACGTTTTCCAGTCTTTATCAATGTTATCTCATGCCTTTGGGAGGACCTAAAAATGGCCTATGCCATGTTAGTAATACTATTTGCTTTAATGTTACATCTCAAATCCACAGTGAATTAGATACATACAGGAGTCAGTGAAATAATGGAAATATGCCAAGTTCATCTGTGTTTTTGTCCTAAGCGGCATTTAAATCTATTCACAAACACAAGGCAGACTGCATAACTCAGCCATGCTGAGGGATCCACACGTTGGCTGAGTCAGTAGCCAAATAAGGGATGGTGGGTTTGTGTCATGTACGTTTTTACACAATCAACTGAGCTCGGAGAACTTGATTAATCACTTTGACTTATAAACTGGAGCCAAGAGAAAGTCACATGAGTTAGAGATAAATGCCACTCTGCCCCCAAGACAACATGCAGCAGCCCTGTCTAGCTGAGAAACTGTCCCAAAGGAGGTCAGAGTCCCTTGAAAAGCCCTTAGGAATGTCTAAAAATATAATGCCTAAGAACACTCTTTTTGCACTAAGAAAATAGAGAATGACTTTTGAGTACAAGTACTCTTGTACCTAGTAGAAACCTGCAGCCCTTTTTCTGTAAGAGGGGTGTTTCTATCATTACAGCTGTGAGGAGGCACATCTGACTGTGGTAGAACTTATTCATAGCTCATCCATTTAAAATTTTTCTGTTCACCTTCAACTTTGCTCCCCTTGTTTCCTGACCACAGCATTTGATCAGAGATTTATAGATAAATTAACACTACTGACAGCCATTCCCCTGCCAGCCTTGCTGTCATTAAGTGGCGACTACTTGTCAAGAGTTCAGGAGCAGAGAAAACAGTGTGGTTGGACAGAGGGGAAAAATAAATTCAGTTCAGTGTTACCCTGCTGGTTCTAATGTGGTAGGGAGTGGAAAACAGTGCATGGTGCTGGTCTTAGAGAAATCATTACGTCAAGGGTTTGTCCAAAGAGGTTCTTATAGTTCATTTGAGCTTCCTCTTTGCCTGGCCTCTCACTGTGTGGAGAGGCCCAGGTGAGACCCAGAGGTGGAACAGACCCACACAAGACCACACAATGCCGGATCCTATCAGAATATGGATGTTCCTTACAATACCTTCTCAGTACTTTGTCCAGATTCAGAAATCAATTATCTCAAAATTACCTCCTTCTTTTGATGTTTACTCAGTTTGATTGCAGTTTGTTACTTTAACCAGCCAACATGCATTAACCAACCTGTTTTGCGCATACCAGATATGACCTTGGCCCCTCTAGGTTCAGACAGAAAGGCCTAAAATATTTTTAATCTTCACTTAACTCAGAGGGAAGCTTGAGCTCGGCTCCTACCATCTCCTTCTTTCACCACACCATAACAATGCCTGAAAAGTTTGAGTTATTTCATGTAAGTTAGAAATGTGAATGTGTTACGAGTCAGCTTTGAATATGGCCTCAATTCCAAAAGGTGTTATCATCAAATCAAAATTATTCACACATGTCAAGTTAACATTTTATTTTTATTCCTTACTCAATTTTTGGCAAGCTTACAGGAGCTGTCAGAGTTTCAGTATTTTGAGAAGAATATTTTAATAAAACAGTGATGTGCTGAAAGGGGTTCACAAGAACTCACTAGAGGCCCTTGTTAAAATTCTGCCACCCTTCAAAAAATTATTCCCTTGCCTCTCAAGGAGTTCACCCCCTCTCTGGATACTGCTAAATCATTTCTGCCAGGGATGAGTTTCATCCCTTGGGGCTCATAAAGATACTTCTGAAGAGCAAATTGTTTGCCTTTGAAATAGACCAGATTGCATGAAATAGCAGACACTTTAAAAATAAATTCCTGGGGTAGCAACACTTCTCCGCTCCCCCCGCCCAAGCATCCGATCCAATCTCCACCACCCGTACCTCTCATTGTGTTATACTATCAAGTACTCAATCTATTTCTCAGGAACAAAGTATAAACAGTTCCAGCAAGTGCACTTATTATAACTTTTTTTGCTAAGTGGCATTGCCTCCCTGCTAGGCTGTGCTTATAGGAAAGCATTTATATTTAAAGGTAAAAAGCCAAAAGAGACAGGTTCTCCCCATGAGCATATTGGGCTTGAGTTTATTTCAGTTTAAAAGAGGAAATTTTTGTCGGACTCTTTTCAAAAGTATTAGCATGTGATTGTAATAAAAGAAAACACTTATTAGGTGCTATGAAAAAAATGCAGTACTTAAAAATGAGAATTCTGGTAATCTTGCCAAAATGGGTAAATTCTTTTTTTTTATTGTTTAATTTGATGCGACTGAATGTTTAAATTATGACTGTGTAGACCTAGATGAGTTTTCCCTGGAAGAACTGGTGTGCCAGATATGCCTGGGCTTCTTTTTAAATGCTGAATTGAGAGAAAATATCTGAGTAGAAATCTTCTTTCTACTGAATGCACTCTTGCTAATCACTGAAAAGTAGGGTCTTATCTGTATAGGATATGCATGATTCACATTTTACTACCATAAAAAATTTTTCTAAGATGATGCTCTTTGTTTTAAAACAGAAGTAAAACCTTGCCAATGCATTTCAAGTGTAAATTAATACTGTTGCATTTCATTAGCCAAAAGAAAACCTGGAAAATCTGAATGGCCCTTTTTTTTCTCATTGGCTTGGTAATTCTGAAACTCATAGGTGATTATTGAAATGGGAATATTATTAATTTCTTTCACAGCAAAATTTAAATGACCCATCTGACACATGCCCTAGCTTTGTTTGGATTGTTTCTGCCAATTCAATGGCTGTGGCAATTGGAAGAATATTGATCACCATTTAAAACAAATGGGCCTTAAGACCCTGTTATATCAGTATAAGAGCTAACAAGTATAGCAGCTATTTCCACTACTGTATTTGGTTTCACATCTAAAATATTCAATAAAATATTTCTTTTTCTTAAGCTGTTGTAAAACTAAGCTTGCTGTTGACCTGAAAGGGTAAAATTCTATTTAGTGCAACATTGCTCCTGAGCAAGATTTAGATTCACCAACTACTGATACTTGCTGCTTTACTGATGTTTGTCCTGCTTTTAGGGCGAGTGCTAGAAAATCATACCAATGGGTGCTTGTGTGCTTTAGGTGATGTGTTGTCACTGTATGAAAAACGAACCAACCAAGCAAGATGTTAGGGACTACTACTTAAAACCTGTCTCAAGAAAGTGTTGATTCCCTCTACAACTCTGATGGTATTCTAGTTTTACTGGATTCTTAGCAAGGAGTAAGGTATGGCTATCATCATGTAGTGTTATTTGGGCAGAACACCAAGAAGGCTAGACTGTACTGCTGCTACTCATCCACTGAAAAACTTTGGGGAAAATACTCAGCCTCCTTATATCTTCATTTTTCTCTCTCTCTTAAATACGATGAGACATTTACCTCCTCTATGAAGGGTTCGCACATGAGTTTTGATGAAAAATGTTATGGGAAAGATAGGTGCTAACAACATTTCAATGGCCTTGCAAGATGAAAAGTGGCTGAATATCTAAGAAAATGAACATGCTCCTGAGTAGTTGACAGTCATAGTCACAGTAACTTTTGCTGACTGGCAAATGACTAAAGCCTGGAATTTCTGGCTTATTCTGAAGACTTGAATTGTGTAATTACTCTTTTAGAAGAGTTAGAGTTGAAGGGAAATGTATGATGTACAAACACATACCAGAAGATGCAGCTTTATATGCAGTTTGGAGTAAGAGGGAAAAACTTTTCCAAAGGAAAGTAATTGAACAGCTGATACTCATAAAACCCATAGGTCATGTAATTCTGTGGAGCAAAACATTGAAAGATAATCTCTTCTGGTTTTGTACAAACCTTTTTGGGTTTGTTGTTGTTAAGATTATCCTCAGAGCTACAGCTGAAAACCTGTATCTATAGCACTTGTATACAGAAGTCTGCAGTTGTATGCACAGCAGGACCCAGAGGGGTGCACATTGCCTTGTAGGGGAGACAAGGGGCTAGTGTTCCTGCACCACATTAGAAAAAAATATATGAGGCAGCAATACTTGTAAACTTACTTTTCAGTTGAACATTTGCCCTTTTTATCTTCTACTATAATGGCTAAGTCAACGTGTGATTGTTGTAAAAAATTTTTTCAAGTACTAGTCGTGATCTTCAATTAATCAACAGTTGCACTGATTTGGCAATGGTAGCAGTAGATCTTGAAGTGTGAAGATTCTTAGTACAACATCCAAGAAGACACCCCAAATCCTAGAAAATTCCTGAAGTGCTGATTTCCTTGAATTTACGTAGCTGGAAATATTTGTGATGTGTAATAGCCTGACACGGAGCTTTATCACTGAAAACAAGTGCATGATGTTACCCTGGTGAGCAAACCACCCTTTCTGGGAGGAAGCGTAAGAGTAGGATTTGGGAAGAGGCGAATCTGCAGACACTGCGGACTAACCAAGCCACTACATCTGGTATGAGAATCAGACAAGTCCTGACTGAGGATGTCTGAGCATCCATTTGAACAGAACACTCAGTTATTAATACTTATCTCAGAAGAAATTGTTGAGAAAAACAAGGACCTCTGCCAAGGATCTCTATGGACCATTCAGCTTGCTGGCAGTCAAAGAGATCCATTTTTTGTTGTTTTGACAGTACTTCTATTGAATTTGCTTTATCTGGACATTGCATATTTTCTGGAACATATTAAATGGAGTGGGAAAGCAGTAGATCTGTCTTCTGAGTCAGCAAAGATTTTAAGGAAAACGGAAAGGTATTCTTAATTTGGATTGCTTTGGAATATATTGTGCAAAATCCCTAAAATACAAAACAGAATATGAAAAATGTCAATATAAAAAACCTCAGTAATGAAACTTTCCCATTCAGAACTTCATAGTACAACTGCCCAGGGTACAGCCTCTATTTTGGAAGAACAATTTTTGATCAATCCCAGTTGATTTAAAGTGTGTATTTGTTCAAAATATAGCTGTGTGTTCATTCAGTTCTGCATATATATTATTTTTTCATTTGTGATCTGCATTAAAATCACTTGCAGAAATGTTGGGATTAGTTAGAGTTGTTAAAAAACACCTATACTGCTGAGTGTCAAGTAGAACAATTTCTGTTGGTATGTAGTACAAGTACTATGGAAATATGTATTACAATGTTAGGTGAAGATTGTTATACTGATGATACCGAGCATACATTTGCCAACTTTTCAGATGATGGAAAACCACAGAATATTACCTGGGCTTTAATAATGAATTTAGAGATGAGTTTATTCCTTTGATATTATATATCACATAGTAGCCTATGCACAGTCCCAGTCTGAAGACAGACACCAGAGTTATGTGTATTTTATTAATGTTTAGATGATGTGTTCATGAAGCATCACTTTATACTAGCAAATCAAAGGAATGCATTTTGATAAAAAAAGACATACTTGACTAGATTTCTCTTTATGTTTGAATTGTTGCTGTATAAGGCTTTGCTATTAGAGTCCATTAGCACAGCAACTCTACAACCTGTTGAGGGATTTATGGGTCAGTTTGACTCTGCAGACATGGTGGTTAAGGTGTAAAGTAGCCATAGGAAATTCAGTCTTATACTGCCAAAACCCAAGAAGAAGTAGCCTTCAGCAGAGGTTGCTGCCATAGTTCCATCATGAAGCAGAGAATCTATAAGGAAACTGTCAAATCATAACTAATTATTGTTTGCAAATTCTGGCTGTCCAAGAGGGCCTAGTGGAGTAACTTAGATATAAACAATTATTTTATATATTGAAAGGGTGTATAGGAATCCCAGACTGATACAGCTTTAACTACAATGCAAGAAGAGCATGGAGGAAGACTGAGATGACACAACACTGACACAACAGCTAAAATACCTGTTTTACTCTGCTGCAAGGGGAAGGTCCTTAGGCAATGATCTTGTTTTCTTATGTGTACTGTGTGATGCTTTACTCTCTTCTGCTTTCTTTTTGTACATTGAAATGCTTTCCTTTACAGGTTTGAAGTAATTAATTTCTTGTAACTGTAGTCTCTTCTAAAACTATTGCTTTTGTGAAAGAGGCTGCTAATTCTCAAAAAAAAAAAAAAAAAAAAATCAATAGAAGAAGAAATCTGCAGTACTGTGGATTATGTTACCATCTATGGCCCAACATTTCCAGTCATACTTTATTCCATGAGGAAGCAGTCTGTGACCATGCTTTGGATATGCTAACTGAAAGAGGGGCTAGGCATGGGAGAGACTGTTGGTTACACTGCGTAATTCCCAGCCCATTTATGGACTATTCTGATTTCATTTTCCAAGAAAACACCTGAGCAATGTTTGAAGGACTTGATGTGTCATAAATCATTCCTAATGGGAAGTGTGGGGAAGACTGATCAGAATAGCTTCTCTTCTCTGTACACCATCTTCCAGCCTGACTGGCTAGACAGAGACAAGAGAGTGTGCAGACATGAAGTTACCTTTCCAGTTGTGCAGGTTGGCCAAGGAGAATTCTTTTAAGCACTGATGATGCATGCTCCTGTAGAGCCATAATTATAGATGGCTGAAGAAAGAAATGACAAATAGCAGGTAAAGAGATATTGCAAATGTAGCTGCAAGTGACTGGGAGGCTGTGTTGATGGGAGTACTTAGGGGTCAGGAACTGGAATCAGCATTATTCAATATATTCATTAGTGACCTTGAGGACAAAATGATTTCCATACTGATTAAAAGTTTTAGACAGCACACCTTAAAGGAAGAGTAAATAAAGAAGATGGTAAATTAAAAATCCAAAGGGGTATAAATGCTTTGAGGGTGGATCAAAAAAGATGAAGTTTATGTGAAGAAATCAAGGCAAAACATCAGAAGGAGTATTTGAAATTCTTTTTTGCTGTAAGCATCAGAGAGTTTTGGTGGATTTTTGCACCATCTGTTCTTCCATTTTTTTGACATAAGACCACTCTTTGCCCTTGAGTCCCCTGCAGTCACACATAAAGAACAACAGGACAATATGGTGCAATGACATCATTTAAAGGTCTGAGTAGCCTAGATACCTTAGGGGTATATATGGATTTTTAGTCCCAGATCCATCCCACCTGACACCAAGATTTTAACTGAAGTACCTAGATTAGGTGTCCCATTATAAAAGTTAGGTAGGATGAATCCAAGCCTCACTGGTGACCATTAGAAGAGCACAGACAAGGTGACTTTCATCATCATCATCTCTCTGAGCAGCGCTCTTGTCCCATCAGCCATCTTGGAAGAACGTGTTTTATAAGAATGAAAAATAAAAAAGGAAAGGTTAACAGAGAAAACTGCAAGGAGCTGAAGTACTGTTCCCATTTCATAATAAGAAGTAAAGGCAATAGCACCAATTTCTTTTGTGATCCAAGTGTCCAAATGAATTGGATCATCAAAGGTTATACTGCGTAAGAGTTAAGCAGAATATGGTTTGAAAGAAATCACTGCCTTGTAATAACTGTAAGGATAAAAGAGTCTAAAATATCCAACTATATATAATATCTATGAAATTAAGCTGCATAATGTAATGACATGTTATGCTACCATTAACACATTATAACTATGTAATTTGGAAGGCTAATTTTTTTTTGTAAAACCACTTAACTACATAAAATTGAAAATAATGATTATTGTAACTACTTCCATTTTTTGTCTTTGGAAGTTCAAAATTAAATATGCCATATACAGTTATTTTATGGTGATGTGTAATTTTATGAGATGGTCGTATAACATGTACAGTAATTCTTGACATAAAAATCCTAAATATATAAATCATCACGTATAAAATCTGTTATAACACATTAACTTTACCAGCAGCCAAGGTAAGTCATTCAGCATCTCATTAACTTAACACCCAGAGTTGACCAAGGAACCTAGATAAGATGACAGGAAATTGCAAATCTCAGTTAAGATATAAAATAATCATATCAAGGCAGCCTTGGATCTGATACTTCTCCATTCTGTTTTCTTCTGTCTTTCTAGTATTTCAATTCTTTGAAGACCAGCATGGAAAAAAGTAAAACCTGGCAGGTCACCCCGATGGCCCTCTTAGTCTAGTTGTAATGTATCTTGCAGTTGGGTTCCCATCATCCTTTGGAGACTATTCAACTGCCTAACTCAGCTCATTTTCAGGAAATTTTTTTCTAATATTCAGTCTAATTTTTTCTCTATCGCCTCTTGCTAATATGCTTTAAAAATTTAGACTGTTATCATTCTCCCCATATGTCTTACTTATGACTCTGTGAAATTATGTGTATACATGTCTTCCAGCCTCATAACCATTTCTATTAGTCTTCTCGGAACTCTCTGTAAATTGTTGCTATCATTTAGAGAGGTCTTCTGCCCTGACTCATAAATCCACATATATTTCGGCTACTTTGGGGAAACCAACCTTTCCTGCTAATGAATCAAAATTATTAAAAGGGATATTTATTTCATGCCAGGATTATGTGAGAGGGAAAATTCAGTTGTCAAATCACCAGTAAAAGTGTGAGCTTATGATAAATCAGAGTTGATCAAACAATACAAATTCTCACATTTTAACATTTTCCCTCATTCTGAAGGAGTAAGAAATTATTTTTAAGAATATTTCCTGTAGTTAAAAACTTAGATAAAAGGAATGTTTTGAAAAGTAATCTGTTCCAACAACATACTCTGTTCTGTTTGTAATATTACTGTATTTTTATACAAATAAATAAAATAAAAAATATTTACAACAGTATAATAATACATTTTTATCAACATACTTTGAAGTTTTCTATTTGAAATTCTGAAAAATCTGTGCATTCACAGGGAAAATGTTTCACAGTAAATTTTTGATAAACTAATTTTTGAAGATATAGAGCTAGAAAAGCTCCATTCTCTCACATATCTCCTTCATTGCACAGACTGAAAGATGATTGGCAATTTCAAAGCACTTTTAATTCTATTATACCATATATCCTCCGAGAATAGGGATGATGCACTAATGGGCACAGAACGCTTTACAGAAAAATACAGCAAAAGAGTTTATATGAGTTATCTCATGTGTGAGCTAGGCTTTGCAGTCTAACAAGAGGGGTAGATTTTACATGTTCTTTGTAACCTAATGTTCCTAGGAAATGAAATGAGTTGTGTTAGATATGGGCAACTTTGTTCATCCTGGGAGTTTGGAAGAACAGAATAGGGCAGAAGAAGAACAGAGGAGTAGGAATGTTCCTCCCTTCCCTGGACCTTGTCTGAAGGTGTGTGTTTCCAGAAGCTGCACCCAATTTCCTTTATGTGTTTGATTTCTTTCTACTGAGTTATTCTGGTCTGTAAGCTGTACCTCACCACAGAGCAGATCTGTCTCAGGCTCATTCAGTGTGCAAGGCTGAATGTTACAACAGTGTTAAAGAGCTCCCCAACAAGAGGGAGTGATAGTACAAAGCCAACATAACCAGTTCAGCATAACAAGGTCACCGTTTCTCACTGATCTGAGAGGAGTTTGCAGTATGGTAGAAACATGAAGGATGAGAGTTCCATGCCGCAGGATTTCTTTAGCAGCCAAAAAGTGTTTACAGAAGCACTGGACAGCCCAGAATTTCCCCCTAGAAGGTGGTTATTTACTGGTCAGGAGCCCCGATCAGCACTTTTTTCTTCCACAAATCTGGTCACTCTCTCCACCATCTTTAAAGGATGCTTAGACTGCCTTAAATAAAAACTGTACAAGGTACAATTTAGGTATTTATTAAGGCCAAGTATCAAGAGAATAGTGAAGTATTTATATGAGATCTTTCATTAAATGCATTACACATATTCAGAAAAATCTGGCCCAAGCAAGTTTACTGGCATTCTCAAACTCTTATACACCTGAATAATTTATTTCGTCATGCACAAAATTTACTCCAAATATTTCATATTCAATGTGCCCCTGTAAATTCAGCTGAAATGGTGGAAATTAGGAAAGTTTTTAAAATTGTTAAGTTTTCTTTTCATCAAAGAAGTAGAAACTATTTTAAAGTCTTCTAAGAATGGAAAGCCGAGGTGTTAGCTAAAAAAGGAAATTGAAAAAAATAAATATTTTTGAAATATTCTCAGAAGGAGAACTTACTGAATTGAAAATTAAAGCTCCTACTCAGAATGACTAGCCTACAAGTGTGGAGGGAAATGTGCTTATAATACTACTGTACTTTAATACTGCATTTTCCAAGTATTAGTCCTGAACATCAATAGTGTGTTTTCTTTTCCCTGTGCACACACAAGTCCCATTAATGTCAGTAAGAATTAGAATCAACAGGAGACTATAGATCCCTGAGATACTTTTTCATAATGGTGAAGACTTAGTTGAAGAAACTATGGGAGATCAATAATGCACTGAGGACACATTTTCTTCCTAGATGTGACATACTAGAGGTTTTCTAATGTCAAAACTCAGATAGGAAACAGAGGCAACAACAAGTGGAAATAGCAAATCATTTGGCTGGCTTGTTTGAGCTGAATAGCCTTCCCCAATGACAGTCTGAAGCATAAGACTAGAAGTTTATCACCGATTCCTGTTACTACGTTTTTGTATTTCTTTCAGAGTAATTGTGACATCCTACTGCTAACTGGCAATGTTATCTAGTGTCTGTTCCGCAAACCTGTCTCTTTGGCTAACAAAATATTAAATGGCAGGGTAGCCTCAAGAAAAGCCCAAAGGGAGCTAGGTATGGTCATGATGTGTTATGTGAGCAGCTTGGAGTTGAAAGGTATCCTGCAGTAACTATTCCATTTATATAGAATTTCTGCAAACAGAGTTAAGTAAATGTTTCATACCAGTATCCTGCTGGCTTTTGACTGTAGATAAAGATGTTGAGTGTGGTGCCTTTGAAATATGGGCTCTAATTTATGCAATTGGCACTATTTTTAGTGTCAGGCAGCTGTTATATCTTTTTTTTCCTCTTCAAATCAAAGACATTTGGGATTTTTTTTTTCAAGTTGTTAATATTGGTTTACCATTTTTGTAATATTAAGCTAAGGATGCATAATTATGTTATAGGAGGAATAAACTTGAAATTCTGGAGAGCAGTATGTGCTATAACAGCACTGTTTTCATTAGATCAAATCAAATAATAGTTATGGAAGGAAAACCTGCTTTTGAAACTTGCCTACTTTCTTCCAAAGACAGTGAGAGTTGCTACTGAGAGCAAGGTCAATGCAAAAAAAAATACACCAAACCAAACCAATAAGAAAAAGCCCCAAAATAAAAATGTGAAGAAAATCAATAAATACCTAAATTATTTAAGTACAAAATACAACAGGGTGTCTTACTGTCATGCACCATACCCTGCGTCGGAGAGCAGACAGGTGGATTGTCTCTAGCCGGAGCTGGGCTGGACACTCTCTCCAGCATGCTCATTAGTAGCTCTGCGCCTGGGCTCCCTGTTAGTAGAAAGGCAGGGATCACAGCAGGGAAGTTAGATCTCAGGCTTCTCACATTCCTGCTCTATCTTAGCAAAGCTTTGCAAAGCCTTTTCTGGCAGCTCATTAGTAGGTGCACTGATGCATAAGAGAAAGTCATTAGAAGTGTTTTTCAACATTGGCTTTTGATCAGGTGACTAGTAGCTTCGTAGAGACATTTACTTACATTGTTTTCTATAAGAGATTCTGTTGCTATATTGAGAATGACACACATATAAAATGTGGAAAACTAGCTTGACCTTTCTATGACAAAAGGAAAAAAGCTCCATTAGTTCCCTGAATCTTGTCTTTATATTGTCAACTATGACGTAATAGAAGCACGGAATACTCACTCTTTTAGCTTTAATAATCTATGCCAAGTTCAACTATATCTTTTGATTTAAGGTTATGACAAAAAGGACACTGCTACAAAAGAATACAGCTGGCATGCCTTAAGCTTTATGATTTACTTTAAGCAATAAGCATTAGCTACTTTCTTTTTCCATGCAGACAGGCATTTTTAGCATTTTAAGACTAAATCTATCTGTTGGGCAAAGTAAAATACACAGTAAAATTTTATTGGATCAGATATGGTGGACTGCTTAAGTGCCGTGAGTAGTATCTCCGCTGGAAGAATTCCTTGTTGCATGGGAATCATTTTACCAAACCCTAAGATAACTATGCAAGTTTAATTGGAAATAGTTCTAACAGAAAACTGTAACTATCATCTTGTTTTCTCAAACCTGCTTAAATAGGCTGTAGAAAATGAAGTTGTGCACAGAAACCAAAGAACTTTGGTGTAAGAGTTATGCTTTGATGATGAATTTGCTTCTTTTGTTGCTGGCTTTTCTAGACACTCAATTGTTATGTAATATTGCTCATGCCAGTATGACAATACTTCTCCAATCCAAAACGCCTGTGGTGACTGTCTAGTGCCTTTGCTCTGCAGAAAAATCTCATGTTAAGCACATGTGATGACATGCAACCAAACAAGAAGAGGTAAAGTGGCTTTTGTAAAAGTTTACTGAAACAAAATACATCAGCTTAATCAGGCCTGCTTCTGGGTATGTACGAACATGACATGCCAATTACATAAAGTTCCAGCTCAGCTAAGACTCCTGCTGACTAATTCAGTGTTGATTGTTTTCCGCTACATGGCTTTGAGTGCTTGTTAAGGCTGAGAAAAAAAAGAGAGAGGGGCAACAATTGTAGGAATTCTTTGCTTCCATCAAACTGTCTTATGATTGCCAGCAATTAGTTAAGCTCCTTGGCAGTCAAATGACAAGATGGGACTTGACCAAATACAATGTGTGGAGCACATAGGCATCTGCCCCAGCTGAAAGACATTACAATGTTTGTTAACCTTAAGGGTCATTCCTGATTCACTTCTGCAGACAGAAAACAAGATTTATATAACACAGATCAATACAGCCCTAAGACTTTCGCCATTGAGGATGCTAGATTGAAGCACTTCTCTTTATCAGTTTACCATGACACTAATGTATTTTGCCTGTTTTGCCTGGGCAGTGATGAATCTGTTGGCAAGAGAAAACAAATAAGTTCTGTTGTTGAGAGACATGTTGTCTATGATTTGTCTCAGCAGACATGCCAACTTGCTGGCCAATTCATTTCCTATTTAATTTAAGTGGCATATCTGTCTTCCCTTTTCTGGTATGTCTTTTGTCTGCTGCACACCCATACTGGCATGGCAAGAGGCGCCTGCAGTAGATCTTTTCAGGTAAGACTGATATATCCGAGGCAGAAGCAAAATAAAGAATCAGAATCCCTGACTTTTAGTATGGGATTTTTCGTAAATGATACTTTTCTCTCTATTTGCACTCTGAGAAAATCATTTTAATCATCTATTCAGACAGATCATAGTGATTTATTTTGCATACTCATAACCCAGTACCCTTTGAAAATATGCCCTGTACTGTGCTGTACTGATGTGGGGTTTATGATGCAGCAAAAGTTAACAATTTTTTCTATTTGCAAGGGCAACTTTTTAAAGATGTTATTTGCTTGGAAAATAAAATATGCATTTAGGGTAGTCTTTACTGGGCAGGGAGAAGCTGGGTGCCTAAGGACTGCAAAATGACTTCTGTTGGTTGTGAGACCAAATATTACCTGCACCAGACTTCAGAATGACAAATGCAGTTCTGAAGCTGTTATTTCCTGTCTGTCCCAGGTTTGTCATTCCATCATTAAGGCAATTAGTTTCTCAGGCAGCTCATTGCTTCTGGAAATAGAACAATATATAAATTACATGTAAAAAGAATATATCTTCTTACAAAACCTACTAAAGTGAATGTATGTTGAACGAGTATTTCCCTTAAGAGGCCCTACATCTGGAGGGGTGGGAGCTTTTATCAGAGAGGGCCTTCTCAGCTGAATCCCCTTCAGCCCTGGAATTTTCTTACCCAGTTTGTTAACCTTTAGGGCAGGGTGCAGAGCCCATGTGCTCATTCAGGGCCAGATCCTGCCACTCTTATTTATGTTGAGTGGTAGCATACTCCAAAGGCAGTTAGATCAAATCCAATGGGACCATATGGTTCTACTCAATGCAAGGAACAGTGGCAGAATCAGGGCCTTGGGCTTTTTCCAAAAATGCATTAGATGTAACAGATAGGCATTTTGTTTGGAGAACAATAATCTTCTTATAACTCTATCCTTGTTATTGTTGTGCTAATAGATTTTAGTAATTTGCATTCCATGGGTAACATAATCTTTTTTTTTATTCAAGAGACTATGGCTGTGGGTACAAGTTACCATAAACTGAATGATAAAATAAATAGAATGTTTGAAGTGCTAAAAGAGGGAGGGACACAAAAGGCAATATTCAAGTGGTTCAAGCCTGACAACTTTTACTGGCAGGTTTAACATATGTTACCAAGTACAGCCTTATCTACGTCAGCATGCCCATTGTCCACCTACCACTGCACTACTGCAAGTTTCTGGTTTACAGGATCATACCCTAGATGAAGAAAAACTTTACTGAAGGCAGGAAAGCATCGTAACATAAAGCTGCCAAACAGTACCATCATTTAGTGAGGACAGAATTCAAGCAGTGGAATAGTTAACATAAACCACACTTCTCAAATGTGTCAGCTAAATATCTGTGGCAGAACACATTAATTATAGCAGTCAGTTTACCTTTATCCTTCACAACATTTCTGATTAAAATTTCACACATTACAATGATATGTGTCTTTTCTACAAGCTATGAAATCTACTCAACGTCAATAAGTTCTTATTTTGTTATTGAAAGAGTTGATGTATGTATAAAAAAAAAAGACTTTTGATCCCTGCAGTGAAATCAAAAACTTAACTTCTGTTTTGGATATAGTCATGCTACCTGCATGTATTATGTGCCTGTGCAAAGCAATTATTAGTAGCACTGGATAAAAAGGAATAAAAAAAGTCCCTAACTTTGCTGCCAATAGAGGGTATGTGGTTTCAAATTTTATATTTGCTGAGCTTAATTAAGCCATAGATTATGTTTTGAAAGGTATGTTCAATTAACTGAATCCCTCATGAGGAATTATATACAGGAAGA
This sequence comes from Coloeus monedula, assembly GCF_965178545.1. Taxonomy (NCBI): domain Eukaryota; kingdom Metazoa; phylum Chordata; class Aves; order Passeriformes; family Corvidae; genus Coloeus; species Coloeus monedula. The sequence continues at coordinate 22,988,240 of NC_138787.1, read as the reverse complement.
GATAATCACAACATTTATCTGGTTTACAAATGTATATGCTTAGGTTAAAAATGTTCTGAATTTTTATTCCATAGAGATATAAAGATTGATAGAAAAATAATGTAAACCAATAATTGCAAATACTTACACAGTAATGTGCATAAAAAATTCCAATTATATTCATTATTAAGCATATAAAACTATTTTTGTTGGTAGATAATTACTGATGAAAATCTCTTATTTAACATTTTATTTGCATCTAATTCAAAAATTCATGTTTTAAATAAAGTTGCATGTTTACAACAAGGAGATCCATTGTGGCACATAAAGTATCTAAATCACTCTGCAGAAACGTATCCCGGTGGAAAGAGGAGATGCAGAGTGTAGGTCCAGCATAAACCTTTGTAATTAAAGCATAAGCAGTGCTTGAATTTGGTTCAAATGTATTCTCCAATCCAGCTGGATAAGCCTAAAAATACACTAAGCCAATCCAAAGGCCAATACATGCTGTGATATACTGGTAATCTCCTGCATCGTCATGTACTTGTTGAAAATGAGTGTGTGATTCCATGTGTAATAAGAGAAGTTTGACAAGGGAGCAAAATCATACACTCTAAACATACACTGTCAAAACAAGTGTCTGGACTTTGCCTACACATATATTTTTTGTTAATATACTTGCTTCCAAAGTGACATTTATTTGGTAGGGCAGCGCCACTCTTCCCTGACAATGCATTGACTATTTTGATTTCACTGAGAATAGTTTTGACTGCGAACATTTTCTTTTACTGAGACCGTTGCTCACTGACATAAATGAGATCTGATAGCCAAGGCAGGCTCTTGGCTTGGCAAAAAGCCACTGGCTTGACTGTTGGACAGATAAGAGCAAAACGTTACAGAAGTAGTCCCATAGGGAGAAATCCCTCCTCTCTTGGAGGCACCCTCTGAGGAGTGACGGTGGGTGCCTGTCTCTGGCATGTTCCTCCCTCGCTGGCTGGGTAGTGAAGGGAAACACTGTGCTTGGGCTGTGCCCGGCTCTGGAGGGCACCTCTAGACACAGGGTTGGGACACAACATGGCTCTGCTGGAGGGGAGGATGGTACCTACCATTCAAAGAAAAATGCAGAGGTAGAGGAACACTCACTATGTGGAATTTTTAGGTTGCAGAGCCTCATTGGGGTGAGTGTCTAAGCCTGCATGTGAGCATCTTTCAGCATGAATGTCTACATTACTCCATTCTAGGCAGGGCTGAACCTGGAAAGCTGTCTAGTCCAGTGCTGTACCTATGCTACTTTATGTGTTACATAAAATAAAATAACACATAAAATTTATGTGTTACAAGACAAAAGAAGAACATAAAACAAGCTCTAGCATTGTGTAAAGGCAGCTTGGGGGTGCGACAGGATCATGTCCTGGACAGGGAGTGATTATTACTCAATTTTCCATTGAGTTTCCTGGTCTGTAAAGTGAGGAAATAAAGGCCAAACCTTTGCCAGAAGAGCTGGAGAATGCCCTGGTCTAGTAATTACCAATATAGTGACTTCTTCTCAGTCTCATGGGCAGCCAAAGTGCTATTCAGCTGATAAATAAGCAAGGTAGTTCTTAATCTTGCTGAAGGATAAAATGTTTCTGTGCTCTGTTCTACTATTGTCTGCACTCACTGATTGCTTCCAAGAAAATGGACAGGTTTTTGAAAGCACTTTTAAGACTTTCATTTATAATGAGCTGAAGAAGCCAATGAGATGAACTCTCTTGTACAAATGATTCTTAAATAAAAATAGTTTAGGTAGAGTTCTTCATTCACATCTCCTGGGAGTAATGTGTCCAGAGGAAATACCCTAAAGGCCTTCCTTCTACTAAGTTCACAGCCTGTATTATCCTCTCTCTATAAGGCATTGGTGTTTTAAATGCCTCTGATTTTAAGGTTAGGAACTTCATAGTGGAAATTAATAAAGAGTTTAGCTATAGAGTGATCCTCTGTTTCCCCATCTAATCAAGCCCGACCAGCTGAATGAGTTGCTTTTGAGTTCTGGTGGATAAACCAGTGTATGTTAAAACCTCTGCTTATGTGAACCTATAAATAATAGTATTAGAGAAAAACTTGATCAAACTTTGCTGTATCAGCATACAAAACCAAGATAAGTACTACTTATTTGTCTCTTCACAGTAGATGGCATTTCCTGATGGGTAAATGAAGTTATAGGATCACAACTCTACCCAGTGGATGTTTTCATAATGTGTAAGAGTGCGCTTCCTGAAGAGATTAAAATTACGTATAAAAAGATTAGTATTTTGATAATAGTTTTTCCACAGTAAGTGTCTCTGTACATGCCTGACACTGACCCTGTGAGTCTGCAAAAGTTGGAGATAGTCTGAACCCATTTTAAACAGTTTCCTCTCCCTGCAAGCACTACCCTTCCCAAATTGTTCAAGTGCTTTACATAACCCACAGCAATAAGAGTTATTATTAGCTGCTCTTGTGCACCAGCATGACATCATTCAAACTTTCAACACCTATTTATACTTAGCAACAATCCATACATTTCAACATGCAAAACACATTGGGGTTTTTAAATAATCATTGTATTTGTGAACATATAAAGCTCTGAGGGAACGTTTGGAGCATCAATGTAGTGGGCTGTTTTGGGGACTCCCCTTCTTGTCTGCCTTCAGGGAGGATCCCCCTCCTAAAACCCCTGACCCCTCCAGTGTCTCTGCTACGTACCAGGGAGCCAGAGTAGAGTTAAAAATTGGACCTGCTATGTTCATGTTTTGAATACCATTTATGTTTACCTCGTTTCAGAGTGCATGTGTTTATTTTTACAAGAGAAGATGATCATGAAATAGAGGTGTGAAAATTTAGATAGCAGCTAATTAGTTTTAGTCAGACTGTTACAGAGCATAATGGATTTTCAGCTTTCTCTATTCTTTATCCTCTGACTTCAGGCAATTATTTAGCAGTGCTGGAAGAACAAGTTATTGGTCATAATTTCACGACGTAGAAGGCACGCGTAAGACCACTCCAATTAATTGAATTTATATAAAAATGTTTACTCAATTTTAATTGGATTGAGCTATTTTGTGGCCATATTGAATTGAATTAAGCAGTGGCTTCTTAGTTTCGTTGTTTTATTATATTGCTTCATATTTCCCCCAATTCTTACAAAAAAGGAAAATATGCCTCATCCTCCAGATAGCTTATAACAAACTCAAAAGGCCAGGTTGATTTTTGTTTAATGTGACTGATGTTGAAGGGAAATGTGGGAGTAATATTTGGTATCCTGCACACTGGGTTAAACTGGAGAGTGGAAGAACAGCCCCTAAATTCTCCATCCCACTGAAAAATGACTCTCTGCAGCTGAGTGACTATGGCTGCAGCAATGCCCCTTTTCTATTTATGCTGATCAGTGGAGCTTCGTAAAAGCTTCCCCCCAGGTCTTCCCTGTGTCTCTCCTATCTTCTGCCTCCCAGAGAAGGATTCCTCTGGCAACGCTACCTAAAGTGTACTTCCAGCAACTGCCTAAATGCTAGACATAGTGTCTTACTCTAATCTGGGAAAACCCTGGGCAGGAACAAAGTTCTTGCAGATCTAATATGCAGGTTTCTAGTCATGCAGATGCCAGGGTGGATCATGGCATAGTGCATAATAGGAGTCCAATTTGGAAGTGATTCTCTCCAAAGAATACATATCCTAACACATTTGTGTGTTCTGCGAAACAGTTTTTTACTCTCCATTTAAATCTGGAATATTGTTGTATATACTATTCTTCAGCTAGTAAAAAATTAAGGTCTACCTTTCTTAACTCTTACTCAGAGCTCTCATTTTAATGGGAAAAAGATCTTTTGCAATCTGTTATGTTGATTAGATTTACTGTCAAGGCAACTAAAGTGCACAATTGTTTATTTGTTTGTTCTTTCAGTGTAAACATTGACTGGGTTGTTAGCTCTGTTTCTTATTAAGGTTTCCCAGCAGCCCCTATCTAAAACTCTGTTTCCCAAGTGTTTGCCAAATTTGAACCATCTGAGGTGCATTTAGCTATGACAACATCTCAGAAGATTTGGATGTTTCAAGAATATTGTTAGGAAAAAAAAAAAGAACAAAAATGCTGGTGAAATCTGGCAAGTTCCTTTCCTAGCAGATCCGTCAACCTCATATTTTAGAATAGCAACTTGAAATTTGGCAGGGAGGCAGCCTTCCCTATCCCTGTGAAAATCTGGCCGTGCTGTAAGCCTTGAGGAGTTTCAGTTGCACATGATGGGAGACTTCCTCCATTTTAGCTGCTAAAAGTCCTGGAGGGTCCCGTCACATCGCACGTGCTTTTGTGTTCCGTGACCCGATCCTGCCGGTGTGGTCCCTGCAGCTGGCAGCAGCCCAGGGCTACTGGAGCAGAGCTGGATCCTCCTCAGGAAGGCATTCCCAGCATGGGGAGTTGGGCTAGGGCACAGGAGCTGACAGCAATGAGCCTGTCAGTGCTGTGTTCACACACCATGACATGCATTACTGAGTGGCACCCGGGCAGCATGGAGGAAGCTGTCTAATTAAAAGTCAGAGGTAACAAAGCCAAACTAGAGAAGGAAATAAAGTATGAGACTGGTACAAGGAAGCTGGTGAAACTGGAAGTGACTGGACAAGGAAATTATGTTCACTGTTGGTGATTTAGACTTAATTAGCTGATTCCCCCCCTCCAATTCCAATTCCCAGCACCTCCTGTCAGTTATAAAAACAAGTCCATTTGGTTCATTAAAAATGTGTGTTTCTGTACATTGAGGCATTTGGGAGTTCTTAGAATAAAAGATCATGGAGAATATATTTTGAATTTTTAATAATGAGATCCCTTTCAACATGTTCAGTGATGGACTGAAATTGTTCTAAAGTTGAAATTAAATGAGAAGGCAGGGGGGCTGCAATTTGTATCCTACTTAGATACCATTGCACTTCTGGTTGGGTATTACTTCACTCAAGAAGCATCTTTCAGTTACTACAGTGCTTCAGAGATTATGAATTCTATTTACCAATTTAGTGCAAGGCATGAATTGTCTTTATTTCTGAGAGGAATTTCTGTTTCTTCTATGGACACAGAATTTCTTGCCTTTCAGTTATATGAAAAACAGGCTTTAATTTTCCATGGGTTGCTCTGCAAAACACCTGGGGTTTGCTTCTCAAACAAAAAAGAAAGCACCTTAAAACACCACATATTTTCGTTAGTTTAAAATCATGCTGCAGCATGTCATTCAGATTCACTAACTTCAGCCTGATTTAACAGTGCTTGAATAACATGAATTTCACTTCAACTTAATTAAACAGAGGCATAAGCATTTCAGGAATGATTTTGATGCAGTCTGGACACTTGAAGCCTCATTGTAATCTTACACATAACTGAGTATGCAAAATGTCACTTGAAAGGCAGAGATTTAGATACCTAAGTTGTAGAGGCAATTACCCATTTGTGTACATCAGTGCTGTGTTTAAGAATACAAAATATTTGTGTGTATTCACTGAAGACCCATTGGGAGAAAAGAGCTCTTCAAAGTAATTTTCAAGCCTTTATTTAAAATGCAGAACAATGAATTTAAAACTTGGGATTATGAAATGCTGGTAGCAGAAGATCAACATTTTCTCTTTTTATTAATTAAATAGGACAATAGGAATTGGAAAATCAGAGGGCAGCATTGTGTGTATGTTTGCTTGATTAACTTATTTATTCAGTTTGAAATGAAGAGGGGGAAACTGTGTCAGATAATATGTGGAATTTCATAGTAAAGAAGTTTTTACCATATGATTTTCTAAGCTCATGATGGCTCTTTGGATTCATTTTACCGCTGCCATTAATACAGCTAGAGGTGATAAAAATGAGAAATGTTTCTATTATAAATAGAGGTAGTTCTGCAAACACAGTCCCCCCAGCCACACTTTCAGCTGCACCTGGGGAAGATGCGACATGATAGTGCTGGGACGGTGACAAACTCAGTTATGTTACAGACACTTGAAAATGGCACTGGCTTTTCCCACATATTACCATGTAGCACTGCCTTTGTTACCTGGACCAGAAATATTTCATTTCACTAGATCCCAATCCTGTAAGACAGCCCTGTCATTTTAATTTGTCACTCTTTGTATACTGCATCGCACAGGAGTCGCGATGCCCCAGCCGAGTGCCATAGGCTACTGCTCAGAAGAGAAACCTGTCATGGGGGATAGCAAAGGTAAACACCAAAAACCAGAAATTTATGGCTGAAATCACTACCCAGGGCTCCATGCCCACAGGCTTAGCAGGTGCTGAATTGGAAAGATCTGTGATTTCAGCTGAGAGGTAGGCATATGTCTCTCCCACTGTCCTTTGCCTCCACCATGGTCCCTGTGCAGCCACGTCACTCACAGGAGGTAGCAGGAAGGGACAGAGGATGAAATTAAAGTATTGATGGTAGGAAGAGAAGTTGTGATTGACATGACGCCTGAAAATAGCTCCAGGAACTCTGTAGTAGAGTTGACAGCAAAAGAAAAAGTCTGGGAGAAAAAACCAGAGAGACTTGGAATGATCATACCTCTCTGAAACAACCAAGTGATCCCAGATCACTGGTGCCAGAAGTTCCAAGTCTTTCTCCAAAAAAGGCACCAGCACAAAACAAATGAGACCATGGTTCTGTCAGGTTTTTTGGTGTTACCCTTAACAGTATGATGCATCTTCCTTGTAAATTGTGAGAGATAAAGTGAGTCAATAAACAAAACTTCATAGCATATTTACTTCTTAAGAACTGAGATGGTGAAACACAGATCTCTCTTCCCTGACGTGGATTTTTGGCTTACCTTTTGGTCCACCCCCACCGAAGCAATTAATCAAAATAAATGAGGCATCAAACATCTGATATTAGCTGACTTCAGACTGCAACATATTAACTGTCTTCAGGAATTTCCTTTACCATGCTGTGCAGGGCACACTGTGGGTTGTACTCCAGTATCTTTACTCCTGAACATGTGAAATATGTGTTATTGATAAACTACTGATTAGAAAAAGGGAATAACTGATCCTTAGTTTTATTGGTTAGGATTTGTGGAATCTCTATGTATCTATGCAGATGTAATGAAGCTCAAGGCAGTGTTATCAATTATCTGTACTAAGCCTTCCCTCACATTTTGTGATAGGAGTGCCATCATGTAACAGACGTAAATCAAAGAATCAGAGTGAAACCACCTCAAACCTAGGGAGAAGTAAGTCCTTCATTGTAAAAATTGTGAATTTGCTGTGAACCACAGGAGAGACTTAACGTCTTAGGGATGAAAAAACAGACATATTCCAATAGATAAACCAAAGCAGCTTATAAAAGGCAATGGGTAATGTAAATTTGGAAAGATGAAACTTAGAGGGAAAAGAGGTTCTATTTAGGAGGCATTCCAAAAACTGGAGATAGGGTTTTCTGTGAATAATGTAAAAGAGATATGCTAGTTAGGCATGGCTGTGTCATTCTGGGATTATTTGGCTTGATTTGACTAAAAATCTCCATTGCTAAATTGGGCAGGTGGGATTGCTGCCTGCCTGTCCTCAAATCAGCTTTTGTATGTCAGCTGGTGCTCTCAGAGCAATGTAAGCAGAAGATAGCTACAAAGTGCCCACACCTACAATATCTTCAGCTGTCAGAGAGCTGATCTTGGCCTCCTGCAAAAGCCCACTAAATGAACACAGGCTGTTTTCCTCTTTCCTGGTCCTGGGTGGTTTGGCTTTATTAGACATGCATCCCAGAAGAGAAAAGGTGGAAAAAGAATGAGGCATCAAAGAAACAAGAGTCTTTGTTTCTTCTCCAAAACTGACCCCTGGACTTTTGCTATAAGCTTTGTCCTCCAGAAGAGCCTTCAAATCCTTAGAGCAGTTAATAAGACCTACCTGTTAATATGACTTCAAAGTTATTAAAGAGCATTTCCATACAAGGCTTAAGAGCCCGGTTTAAGGATGACTCAGCAGTGTCCTTATGCAGATTCTTAGGATCATTGTCCTTTTACAGCAACTGATTATTGAAAAGTTTCTGAGATTTACTGAGTGTTTCAGTAATTTCAGGATCTATTCAAAGAGGTAATTTAGCAAATTTTGCCAAGCTATTATTTAAAGCATTACAAAAGGCATGAAAATTAGGAACTGGTGAACAGCAAGTTTAAAAAGAGCTTAAGTAGATGTGGAAATAAGAACTTCAGCTCCTATTGTACAAATGGGGGGAGAGAAGCAAATAGTTTTAGTGATTTCACAGAGGTGACAAATGAAGTCACTATCAGGATGAAGATTCGTAGCCAGGGGGAATTTGACATTAAATGATATTTCATCTGAATAGGAATTAGATAATCAATTAATACACACTATGGCCCCTGTGGCACACCATGGCCATGGACACTGTGGCCATGGCAGCCCGCCTGCCACTGCCAGCCTGTTGCAGCATCTGCCAGCTTATCTCCCAGGGAAATGGGATGTACTGGTTGTCATCTGTAAAGCACTACCTTAACAGGAAAGGTACTGTGCTATTTGGCATCCCAGTAAAGCCAAGTCCCTGATGTCAGGATACAGGGCACCCACATGATCAGCTGGTCCACCTGCACAGGGATGGCATGGGTCACTCCACTGGAAGCTCCAAGAAGAGACTGAGTGAAGCTGCCCAAGTACTCAGTAGCTCATCCATCCTTCTAGTGTGTGCCACGGCATCCACGGGGGCCATGGTGGGTCATGGACCACGTGCAGCTCTGTGCACATTCCAGAGCCAGCACCCAGCCAGGATCCACTGCTTCTCCTCCAGGACCTCCCCTGCACATCCCAGCTCTCCAGCTCCCCTGTAATTCCATTATTGATGGAACCATTCTGAACTGCACTCTTCCTCTGCCAAAAGTGCAGCACATGCTGCCAACACCAGCTCTCACTTAACTCCTTTGCAAATGTCCTCCCAGTGCTTGGAGGATTTTCTTCATCTGGATTCATCAGTTTGCTTTTTGATTCGGAGAGCAAGATCTGAAAGACAGAAATGAACCACCTTCTTTCAAAAGGTTCTGGTGAATCCCAGCTCCCTTTCTAACAGATCCATGCTCCTCTCCCATGCTGCTGTGTGGCCAGAGGGGTGCTCCGCTCCCGTGCCCGGCTCAGCAGCAGCCTGGGCAGGGCTGGCTGCAACTGACACATCCCTCCTGGGTCATGTCCCTTCAGACTCCAGATATACATATCCTTACCAGAGATTTAATAACTTCTCTTCTGAAAGAAAGAAAAAGAAATGCCCCAATTTTCATATCCATCCTCCTTACCCAATGTCTGTTTGAAGAGCAGACCAAGAGCTGTCCTGAACACCTTTTGTGTTTCCATCTCCATTTGCCTCTCCTACACTTCATGATCTATAATTATTAGGTAGTGATGCTTTTTTTGCAATTAAGAACTATATTACATAAATATAATAAGCATGTTAAAATATTAAATTATTAACTGTTTGTTTGTACACCTATGAAACACTCTGTAACAGGATTAGTTTGGATCCCTAAAGAGTCATTAACTTGCATTATATTGAAGTATTTATTATTGTGGCATATGTAATGGATAATATTTGTTTACATTTTTAATTACTCACATTTTCAGCCAAGAAAATCTCCAAGGATAATGTCTCATTTACAAGTGTCCTGGCAAAAGACAGCATAATGTAATCATCACACATTACCAACAATTCCATGACAACCATGCAATGGTTTAAATATGAATTTCAAGTAAAGACATAATTATGGTAAACAATTTAAAAAACCATGACACAGCGTATGTGTGAATAAAAAACACTGAAAAACTTAAATGAAGCAAACTTTTCTCTAGCTGCTGTGGATATTGAGCTTGTTCCATGTCCCAGTGAAGTCAAGAGAAAAAGATTCCATTTTCATCCACAGTGTCCAAGCTGGCACCATAAATAATGTAGCAAGTAAGTGGCAATTTGTACCTTCAAAATCTTCCAATGTATTGAGTCCTATGATTGGGGTGGGGAAAACAATTTTTTTTTTTTTTCACAGAAAGTGAATAACTAAATGAAAGGAACTTAAATTTAATTGAAAAGCTTCAATTTTTCAGTTTCTTCAGGAACTTGCAGTAAACTCTGCTTGGATGATAACCTCTCCTTATCAGAATCAGTCAAGGAATGAGCTGTATTAGCCCTGAGACTTAGATCAACCATGATGTATTTTTGGTGAGATTCTCAGAAATATCCTTCACAGAGCTTAATGTCAGTTAGAAAATTGATCCAGCAGTAGTGAATAGCCCATTGTCTCAATCCTTGTTCACTGCAATTCCAATTTGTATAATTTCAATATTCTGGAAGCAGACTTTTGGCAATAATTTTTAGGAAAAAACCCTTTGGGTTATTATATAGAAAATATATATTTTTTTTTTTAATGGAGACCCATAAATGGTGCAACAGAGAGTTTTTTCCTAAAAACAGTAAGAATATATGTATTTTAGTAGAAGCATCATGAGGAACAGAATTTCGGAATACATCCTGCAAGTGAGCTGAGCAACACAGAGGTTTTTTTTGTAAATTATATCAAATCTCACGTTCCTTAATTGTCAAGAGTATATTTCTTGTGCTTGCTATGGATAGCTTTCCATCTCCTTTTCTTACTTGTCATCTTCACTTCAACTTAGTAGCTCTTTCTAGAAGTTCTTTGTAGAAGATTCAGTCCCATTGGACTGAGGGTTGTTGCCACAGGGCAATAAGACAATTTCTTATTCTTAGTGCTGTGTTAAACATGTGGCCATAAACCAGAAGGTAAACTATATATCTGACCTTTGCAAAACTCTATTTGGGCAATAGAAGCCCTTAAATCCTTCTTGTGATATCATCAGAACTTAGAAAATTTCAGTCTACCGAACAAAAAATAGGTAGCTATTTACAATCTTTTCAAATCTTCCTGCATTAGAGATTTTCTGATTCCTCACAGTGGCTTTCTTTGCAGCTATAATTTCTGATTGGAAACGTTGTCACTGTCCTTTAAACAGTTCATAGATCGGCAGAATTCTTTGAAAGTCTCAGCCATTGGAACAGACTTCAAGGGAAATGGTTGAGTCACCATCCCTGTTGGTATTTAAAAAACCTGTAGATCTGGTGCTAAGGAAAGTAGTTTAGTGTTGGACTCCACAGTGTTAGTTTTGATGCCATGAAGATTTTTTGCCTTTTCTTTTATACCCCTGTTATACCTTTTTACAACTTCTGTATTCCTAGTGCTTTTTGCCTACATTCTTGGACTTGTTTGTCAAGCTAAGACTAAACATTTTAGAAGCTTCGTAGCTAGGGATCAGTGTGCCCCAGACCCCAAGGTCCTCTCCAGAACACATTCTGTAAACTAAGATAGAACCATCCAGGGGAAGGCTCCTTGGGGAGGGGGGGCTCACTTGAGCCTCTCATTAGGGAATCTTTGATAGATATGCTAATTAGTAAGACCTATAGTGATATACCAGATCTTTTGGGGCAGATTCGGTGGGGTGCATCTCAATGCATGTGACCTGGATGTTTGCACCTAAGGATCCTTAAAATAAATACCAAGGTAAAATCCCTTTTCCCCTTCTAACCTTGTATGACTCTTGATTTTAAGACCAGGAAAAGGCATCAGTTTAAGGGTTAGGCACAATGACCTCGATGGTCTTTTCCAACCTAAATTATTCCATGATTCTCTGTCGTGATAGCAGACAGCACAGCTTGGGGCTGAAGTGCGCTACAAATGCTGGTAAGAGGTGAAGCTTGAATGCTTCACCTATGGGACATGACTATGGCAGAAAAAAAGTAAATGATTGCTCAAAAGAAATTGTTTTCAAACAATTCTAAGAACCTTACAAATGTCAATTCTCTTCAGTCTGCATTTTCATTTCACTCTGTTGCTTGTGTTAACATAAAATAAAAAGAAAAAATCTTCCATCTAGAGGGGCAGATAAGGTAACTACTTTTTACTTAGATAACATTTTTTCTTCCTGTGGCAAAATGTACCTTTTTATTCATCTGGACTACCAAACCAGTCAGTTATTTAGCATTTTTATAGTGTATTTTCGATCTTTACATAGAGAAGTGGACCTATGTAACTGAAATATCTTTGCAGGAAACCCTTTCTTCCTTAGCTGGTTGCAGTTTTTGAAAGAAAATAGCCCAGCAGAATAAAACACAAAGCATTCCTATCATTGTTTGAATAAAAAGATTCATGCACCAAGTTTGTCTCGCAGTGACTACAGTGGAAGGAGTGTATGCCATGCTACTTAATATCTTTGAAACCATACTCACGTCTTTTAAAGAATCTGTAAATCTCTCTCTAATTAATTGTAATGGAGTTTAGTTTGCCCATTGAGAGGAACATAAACCCTTTAATTTCTACATTCTAGAAGTCTCTGAGTCCCTGGCCAGCGGTAACCGTTTGATGTGTATCATGTCAAATGTGATGCTTCAAAATTAGTTTGATTAAAAATACGTAAAGTTAATGAATTGTCAAAAAACCAGTGTCCTTTAGAAGGCACAGTTTTTAAAAGATGTCTATTTTAATCTTCATAGTATAACTGTCTCTGGTATTTCTGTCATTTGGTAATGCTTCCACATTCATGGTGGTCATCTTTGATCATATAAATTCAAGAGATTCCAAGGCTTTTTCTATTTGCATAAAAAACAAAGAAAGCATTGTCAGAAATCCCCAAATATGCATTTTGAATCAAGTTTCACCTAAGTGCTTCACAAAGACTCAGTGTCTTGATGCTAATTTATTGAAAATGCCTTGGCCTTTAGGAATTTCCCATTGGCACTTAGTAGAGCTGAACTCAAAGTGGCAATGGCAAAAAGCAGCCATCGAAACTGTGTTCATGCTGACATCTAAGCCCTAGTGCTCAAATTATGAGTGCCTTGAAACAAAATACCGTAGAAGGAAAAACAAAGCATAAATGCTTTAGGTGCCAAGATTTCAGTTGAAAGGGGTAGAGGAGAAAATAAGTTTGGGTTTTTTTTAGTGAAATCTAATGTACTAAAGACTTAGCACAAAAAAAGGATTTAGCGATAGATGTAAAAGATTTGATGTTTAATGCACAACTCTGAAGTCAGTGTTTTATATCTATAATTTGTGCATATACATAACCATATTTAGATTTCGACATATGGTCTGTAAATAACATATGTAAGCTGGATCGTTGAGTGAGATGATTTTTTTTCCTGCTGAATGTATGTGCTTATTTTATGAGCAGAGACGTGAAAAGTTCATTCATGTCAAAATGTGTTGCTAAGTATAAACATGCTGCTTCACTTTAGGCCGGATCAGGAAAGACCCTGGGTGTGTAATCTCTGAATTGACTCTATGCTGATGTTGCCCAGGTTTTGTATTACTAAACTATGGCTCACAACAACAACAAAAATTTAACCTTTAAATAGAGGCACCAAAATAATTTAAAACAGATTGGAGGGTTTAAAGGGCTCCAAGAATAAGCAGCTCATATTTCAGTTCCTCCCCTCTAGGGCCTACCTATTTGGTGTTCAGAGTTCATCTCATATTGCAGCTGCTTATGTTCACATTTTCTGCAGTGTGTGGATGAAATGTCCAAGGAAAAGTAAAAAAACAGCAACAAAAAACTAAAATATACAACATTAAAAATATCTCCTCTAAAATAATGGTTTGGCTGTTATTGGGCAGGGAATAGGACAAATCACCCAGAGGCTTTTAAGTAAGAGCAGGGGAAAGAAAAACTCAGAAAACGGTGAGAAAGTGTGGAGATTTTAAAGGGACTTTTGGTTTCAGGGGATATTTTTTATTCAAAGTTCTTCCAGGTTATAGAGTCCATTATATATTTTTTTTTTGGTTCTTTTATTAAAAATTTCTTTGTAATTCATTTGGACTTTCTTGCCACTGGGCACAGACAGATAGCAACAACAAACAATGGCACTCTGTACTTATCACTTTATTCTGTTTTACAGTGTGTCTCTGATTATGGAAACAATACATTTTTTGCACCTTTCTTTGGTTACTATTTGTCAAGAGTAGCCTTTATAAACAATATATTTTCCCATTTTAATAAAAGGCTAGAGCTGCACTAAGTGCATAAAATGGGATTTGAAACAAAAACCTATCAGGCTGCTAGAACAAGGTTACAGCACACCATCTTATGAGTTAAAAAGCCTTCCACCTACTACATTTTCTAGCCCTACTATTCAAATGTAAAAGCCATATATCTCTTTAATTAATGAACAAATTTCACTCCTTTCACCAGCATGTCTTGCCATGTAGTCCTTCAACCAAAGTAATTGCTGTTGCAAACAGCCCACTCACACCAAACAATTTGTGCTAAATAATCAGGCTCTGAGGACATTTTCTTCCTTACATATGATCTATTCCGTTTTTCTTTAGCCTGTACTTATGCATATGTAAAGGTATTATTACGAAGGACCCAACATCCTTTGATGACTGAGGAAAATCTGGCCCCTTTGAAGTCTATGTGAATTTTCCTTTTCAGCTGCAGCAGGGGGAACCTCACCCCATCTGTCTAAGTCTCCCTAAGTAATTCACATGGCTTGGGTCCAAAAAGAGGTGAGTACCGTGTTCAATGGTGAATGGTAACCTCACTGGTTACTAAAACTGGTCCAGTGGTAAATCCCCAAAGGTGACAGCAGATATGGTCGTAACTGCTCATATGGTCCTTTCCTCGAGCCTACCTAGACACTTCTGTATTTCTCTTCTGCTGTACCTCCCCCAACTCTTCTTAGAGTAGGGGAGAATTTGCATTATTTGGGGAGGCGATCCTTTTGGCTCCTTTCAAGGCTAGCCCAACTAGGCATGGCTGTCATTACTGAGGTGCCCAGAACCAGTCCTGTGGATTTGGCAGTGATAATGCCAAGGACTTGCTTTCCTTTTCAGCTCTTCTACTCATTTCTTCACAAATCTCTTCCTTCTGACTTGCATTAATAGAGTGAAACATAGAGACTGGGAAAATTAATCTACTGTAGTAATGTTTTAATTAATAATTAGATACAGCTTGTTCTCTCAAGATGAAAATATTTCCATTATGCCTAAATCCTTCTTCTAGAAAAGGACTAAAATATCATGATTTGTGTTCTGAACCATCAAGAGAGTACGAAAATCAGGTGTTTAACAGAGTAAGTCTTCCAACAAAGCAAAAGTGTACTTCTGCAGTATGTCAGTGGAAAGAGAGTACGAATTCTCATGAACCACAATAAGGCCAGCTCAGTTATTCCAGCTCCTTTTCCAGGGCCAGATATCTCCAGACAGAACCAGCTTATATTACCCTGAAACTTGTATGTAGTGTATCTAATATTTCCTAGATCATGTCTATGCTATGTCAGCTATTTAACAACTGACTTCAAATACAATTTACTACCGTGCAAAACTGGGATTTGCATCTGACTTTAAATTCAGCACTAGTTTCAGAGGAGTATCATACAAGAGTCAGCTAATCTCATTTCACTTTCAGAGTGTTTCTAGATGTCTGGCTGAAGATTAAAACACGCATGAAAGCAGCTACAGAACTAAGCAATCACGATAGTACTAAACAAGTTTATTCTTGATCTGCAATATCATTAGAAAATTTGGGGGATTAGTGTTCATTATATATGGTATATATTTGTCTTTATTTTCTACATACTTATCTGAAAGGTTAATGAAAATGCAGATACAATGGTTCCTTTATATGGGTTTACCTTCCACGAGTGCCAGTTTTCTGACTAATTGATTATGTCAGAAGCTCTATAAATATCAATAGCATATGGAAAGGTTAAGCCAAGGTCTCCACATAACTGGATTCATACTCTTTATTGATGGTACAACCATTATCCAACCATAATGGAAGTGCTTTGAGTGTGAAATAGAGTAGAACATTGGATAATTTTCACCAATGACTGACTGGAGGAATCAAACTGAATGACTGACTTCTGCAAACTAATGAACAAAGCTATGATGTACAATGTGTAAACTAGAACTAGAATTTGAAAAAATCAAGAATAAAGTAGAATTAAATGTGTGTAATCCTTGTTTTGCCAGTTGTAGTTTAATACTATTTAGGATGCTCTTCAATCTCCTCTGAAATAAACAGTAGGAGGCTGTGCTAGAATGACATCTTGCAAATAAGAGAAGGTAGTTGACAACATGCTGCTCAGTTTTCACTAACAGACATAAAGATACTTTCTTGCTTGGAAGAATATTAGGAGTCAGGTCTAAAACAGAATTTGATTGTGTTATCTTTTTTAGCATGTTAGCAGCAATTTTTCAGAATGGCTTTATTGTTCTGTGTTAGTTTTTCTCCTTTATTACCTCTGGTGTTTGGTTTTTTTTTTGCTACAATAGAGGGGAGTCAATCCAGTCCCTATATGTCGACTCCCTGATAGCTCTGGGTAGCAAAGAGAGCCTGAAAGCAGTGTGGCATCGTGGCGTTCCCACTGCCATCACTCCATGATAGAGCTGGTGGCAGTGCAGGAGGGGTATTGCAGCTTCACCAATTGTTACAAAGGAAGCTGGACTCATTTATTAAAGGTTTGAATGGTTACTGATATATGTTCTACATGCTGTGGAAAAACTGGGGAGGCACATTCAGTCTGCCACATAGAGACATAACCCCATCTTTGAGCTCAAGGCTAGATTGCACTTGGACTCTTCACCTGCCACTCTGTGCTTTCCTCTTTCTGAAATCATCTCTGTGTCCAACAGGCTTTGCAGGAAGTGCCAAGCCTGTGCTTCATTGCAGTTAATAAGTTAAAAACTACAGAGTAGTGCTTTGAAAATTAAATCACTGTAAACATGCCAAAGTTTTCTAACCAGCTGGAAAATGCAGTTAAAAATCCTATACACTTCCACACCTGGACTGCTTATTTCGGTGAGTGGTATGGGACAGGGATTCAGCTGTTTGCATTAGAAATGAAAAGAAATGCTCTTCTCTCAGTAGTCAGTACGTTTTCTTTTCATAGAGAAAATACACGGCACCAATCGCAATTCATTATCCTGTGTTTTTTTCTGAAAATGAGTGTGCTTAGACCTCAGAATGTATCACTTCACCATATAATTTTCCCTTAAATGTAGTATATAGCAACATTATAAAATGCTGCCTTCTTATGGTTTTGAAATATTACTACAGAGAATTTAGGGGAAAACTTGGTATGATCAATTCCATCTTTAACATCTGCTTCTAACTGCTTGAAGCTTCACGTGCGAGTAAAATTCCCATACTGGTGAAATCAACAGTGAAATTCCTTTTGCGTTTATCCCAACTGAACAGGCTACTCCTGTAGCACCAGATTTCTCCACCTTCATTTGCATACTCCACATGATCTGACCCAAATCAGCGTGCAGAAAGATATACTTCTTCTGACCCCTGATTCTCAAAAATCTACTGTGTCATCCAATTGATACAGAGTTTATCTCTATCTTGGAGAGATTGGTTTCTCCTACAGTTGAGAAGTCATGAGTGACTTTATGCCAGATTTACTTTTATCATTTGCTAAGCATTGTCCACATCAGCCTTTGAGCTTTATCAGCTAACCACCAATGAGGTGACCCTGGTTAGACTATTTGCATGAAAAGGACAAACTGCTGCAAGCTGTGATATGTGCAGCCTGTTCCCCTGTCTGGGTGCGTGATCACTCACATCAGCTGGGAACAGCTTTGCTCGCACTGTTGAGTGGAAGCAGTGACTGATGGGCCAGTTCCAATGGGGGAAATGCAGGAAAATCTTGATGAAATGTATGGCTACAGATGTTTCAAAGTTCCTTCTGCCCAAATTTTCATTGACTCTGTACAACTGTTAAGTGGAGAATTTACAGTGGACAGATGGGGGGGGGGGGGGAGAGGGGAAAAAGAGAGCTGTCTTTCCTACTACTAAGAATGAGGGGGGGAATATCTTTTAGCTTTTGACATGAATATAATATGATATTCTTCATGATTGTCATCCAGACCAGTCAAAAATGAAAGGTCAAATCCAATTCATTTTAGTCATGTAAAGAACCCTACAAAGTCAGTTTGACTAATGTTCTTCAGGGGGAGAAATTTAGCTTTGAGCATTATCTGGAGCAAAAGAAAACGTAAAGCCATTGCTTTCTCAGAATTGCTGTTAAGGACACTAAAAAAAGATTTAAAAATGGCTTTGAATTGCTTCAGTTTAAAAAGTGCTAGAGTTTGACTGAAGTAGCTGAAGAGTACATTAAGACCCAGATTTTCCTGAGGTCCAGCAAAGCCTTAATCCCAGTAGTAACACCATGCATTCTCAAGGCAAATAGTGTGCTCCCGTGCAGACTGGTGCTTCATCCACCCTCTAACTGGAAGAAAGTTGCTGGAAATTACCTCCATCTAAATCACCAAACTACACAAATTATCTAGAAAAAGCAGCATAAATAAAATGCTATTTTATTAAATGTACTGCTGTTTTCCACTGAGAAATGTGAAGGCCGTGGGAATAGTCATTGCTTCTTCAAATTTTGAAAATAAAGAGATTGCTATGACATGAGTCACTTGAATTCTGGAAGCACCTCCAAATCTTCATAAATAGATAATACAGTGCCTCTGTTGTGAGAATGTCCCTGCTTATGAACTGTGCTTAAATTACCTTGTACTACCCCAATTAGATTCACAACATCCCTATATTGCAAAAGGCTGTTTTCATTCTCAATTAGTTGAAAAGGATTAGACACACTGATAGATAGTACTAAATGCTAATGGGTCAGATCCTAAAGCCATTACACTGTTTTCGTGCTGCATTCTGCTGGCATTGATTTCACTGGAGTGCTGAGGAAAGCCCGAATATGAACATCAGTATGCAGCTCAATATTTTATGGGTTTTCTAGTCTTGGCTTTTAAAAATATTCTCCCTCTGCTATTCTTTAGCCAGAAGAGCAAAAAGAGCTAGTTCCAGCCCTGACTTCAAAAAAAAAGGCTGAGTGACAGTACAGAGGCTTGAGGAAATCACAAGTTTATATGTGGGCTTTTTTATCATCTCTAATGGCAAAATTAAAATTAGTTCCCAATTAAAAGAGAAAAGCACAAGTACAATCTGAGAACAGAAGATAAAGGGTGGCATGAAGTGAAGATTATTAAGCAGCATAGTATAACAGGACCCCAGGTGCAGAAGGGCCTCATTATACTCACATTCTTGTGCTGCAACATACAGATGTACGGTAAACCAAAAAAAAAAAAATATTCCAAAGGACAGTTTTACACAGTGCTACATTTGAGATGAGTACATGTTTTTTGAAGACAGACCATAACAACTTGGTTTTTACTTCCAAAATACAGTGGCACATTAATTGCTTGATCAGCCAAATGAAACTAAATGTAATTAAGACTAGTGTGAGGTTAATTTGGTCCATAATTATATTATATAAAGTAAATGAAAATTGTTTCCTTCCTAAATTGCAATTCATTACAATTACAGATATTAAAATAAGATACTATAAAATTACATGAAGCATGTACACATTAATAGCCATTAGTAATAGCTTGATATTTCTATCCAAGCAACAGTTTATTAGAATGCCAAAAGGTTATATTTGACAACTCACATGACTGATTTTTTTACTTATCCTTTCTCCTCCTCTAAGAAATTCAGTCTTCTTACACACAAAACATATGCCATGTCATATTTGTGCATGTTAGGCATATTAGTTTTAGTCTAAGGTTTGTTTTAACAATATTGTTTGCTGTTCATTAAAATACTTAAGTTTGACAGCTGTATCTCTGGAACGAGCCACATCAGTCTTGGTGGAGAGGAGCTGCCTCTCCCAGCACAATACAGTGCTTTGTTTTGGGCACAAGAACTTCTTGGTAGTGGGCAAATGCCGACTTAGATCCTCCTGCCTTCCATTTAGCTTAAGCATAAATTTAAAGCTAAGCCCATGCTTAATGGTTTTGCTATGCTTTAGTAGCTTTTTACAAGGACTCAAGTATTTTGTAGAATTGGAGCCACTGGCTCTATACACTGAAATCAATGGCAATGGTCATGGTGTGCAGGGTCTGACCTGTACCTCTTATGAGATGAAATATCTCTAGGTATTTCTACAAAGAATTGTAAACTTCAGGGTATCACATTTTTGACCACTCTTAAGAATTGATTTCCTACTGTTTCTTTTTCTAAAATTTTTTCTTTTGGGGACAGAAAGTGTCTAGCAACAACATTTTAATATCAGACAAAAAGAATGACAAAGCAGTGCTTTTGAAATCATGACATCCATGTGATTTTGAGCTGGTGCAGAATGATGGACACTAGAAATATATGTGGTCAGATAAAAACCTATAGGCACAATAATAATTTTTATGCACCCCGGATACTCACTAAAATGAGGGGAAAAATAGGAAATGCAGGATGAATCTTGTTATTAGGGTCCTTCAACTCCAACATGACCAAATTTAGTGTCAAAGACATGAAATCTCTAACTGCATTGCACAACTGGGTATCACATTTAACCACAAGGATTAGGATGTAATCCTGTGATTTCTGAACATCCTGAATTTCTGAAGTACTTCGTACTTGCAGGCTCAGGATTTTGTGTTCCTTGAAAAGCTGCGAGCAAATAAGTTTTGTTAAAATGATCTACAGTTGTTTTCTTCCTTACATGAAATAGTAAGATATCCTTTGTTAAAGAAAGAGACCACAACTATTACAGTGCCTTGATTTCTTTTACAATTTTTTTGTATGTACTGCTCCTAGATTTGCAAACTTAGAGTAAAATGTATTTTAAAAATAACTATCTCTCACTATCTCTCTTCTCTTTATAGCAGCTCAGACTCAGGACATTTAGTTGATAGAATTAGGTTATTGCCACTGACAGCAAATATATTTACATCTTAACCATTAATTCTGTTAATTGAGCATTTCATAAAAGTGGTTTATAAACTGATGATAAAAGATCAGCACCCTACAGTGTTGGTTATACCTGTACACAACATTAATACTCATTTAATAAGCTGACCAATAGTAACATTGGGTAGAATATCTTAATGATGATATCTTACTTTCAACAAACTGAGAGATATGTTTTGCAATATTTAATTGAGCAAAACTCCCAGTGGCTTCAGTGAAAGGTGTTCTTGATTAAGGACTACAGAATTTCACCTTAATAGTATTTATCATTTATGCATGGAAATGTAGGGTGATAACAGTTATTAGCATTCCAGGTAAAGTAGCTCATGCAAATTATTCTGCTATTAAATAGTCAGCCACATTGTATTTAATACCCCCAAATTGTTATGTATATTTAACAGGGAAATGACAATAGGAAAAACAGATTTAGTTCAGATGTTGAGCTGCTATGTAAACCAATTATCTATCCTGAGGGAAACAGCTCTGTCTACAACTACTTAGGCTCTAGGGCCTATTACAAATCCTGGAGTGGGCTGTTGTTTCAGTTCTCAGGGGAATCTACCACGTCACACTGGAAATAGTTGACAATAATTAGAAAGCCTGCTTCTGCCAATACTGAGCACATTTTTAATACCTTTCTAAGTGTTACGGGAGATAATATATAAGGCTTTTAGAATTCCAGTCAGGCTAAGGTGAACCATGGAAAGGACAACTACACAATAGCCCCAAACTGGACTGTGACAGGCTAATTATTGTGGCTTCATTATAAAACCTCTTTTTGCATAGGTCACCTGGGGAGTGTAATTAAAAATGCATTATTGGTGTATATTTTTATTGAAGCAATTAAATTAAAAAGCAAAAAAAATTATTATTTGACGAGCAAATAATAATGTTGGTCAACAGCATTTATCCAAGAAAGAGAGAACAAGTTAGTGGTTCATTAGCAGTAAATGTGTTAACTGGAATGCTGTTTGAAAGATGAGCCATAGAACAGCTTTTAAATACTCAGATTAAAGGATTTATAATGTCAAGTTTAACACAGAAATTATAGATAGTATTACATTGCCATGAGTAACAGCACCTTTAATCTGACTTAGCAAAAGGATTTACTACACATGGTATAATTTTCACAATTAGACAACTATAAATCTATCTAGTATCAAACATCTTTATCGGCCGTATAGGGGTATCAACACACATGCACACCTCGGTGGACACGCTCACATATGTGTAGGAATATGTAGAGTAGGAGTCTGTAAAACTGTACAGCATCTGCTGCAGAAAAGCTTTTTAGCAATTCCTGCCTCGAACAAATAGATGTCAGGGAGTCCACTCTAGCTACTGTTTAGATTTTCCTGACATGGAGCCAAAGGGATGCCCTGGAAACATGAGGAGATGCAAGGGGATCCCCCCAGGAACTTGGCAGTATCACCATGCTGACAGCACAATTTTCCTGGACAGCAATGTGTAGTTATACACGGCTCAGCAGTGAGAGCAGCAGTAGCAGTAAGAGTAGCTCTGCTTACACAAACCACCCATACAACACACACAGAATAAAGCCAGCTCTTTCCAGAAAGGATTAGTTAGTTGATAGATCACACACTTGATGGTTATTCCTCATGGGAAGAGATACGTCCTGAGCATATCATGTTGGCTGTGCTGCTCGGAATCTCTACAGGAAGTATACATAAGATGAGTGGTTTTACACTAGGCTCAGTTTGCAGGCTGTGAAGTTGCCAGCAGGTGCACAAAAGACGTATTTGAGGTTCTTGAAAGCATGTTCAGTCTTTCTCTCTCAGAAACCATTTGTTCCTCAACGCTGTTCACCCCATCTGCACATGGAGCTCTGGGTATGCATGTACCAGAGACTTACACACAAGCACAATGATATTTTCTATATTTTCTTCTTCTTCTGGAAACTCCTAACTTCCTCCTTGCCTTTTGTTGTCAATAGCATTGTACTGGCACTGCCAATAGGCTCACAGTCATCTAAAATCTCCTGAGATGAAAATGTCTCCTCCTGCATATATTACGCTGTTTACCTCCAAGTTTTTACCCTTTATTCCATCTGTTATTTTTATTGTTGAATCATTCATAAGACCTTTCTGTTACACTTTGCATCATGGATTTAATACTGAATCATTCTCATAAACTGTAAAGTGATAACTTGCTACTTAAAATTTTCCAGATAATTTATGAATACGTTGAACAGCAGAATCCCAAGAGAGCTCTCCAGAGGATTCTGTCAGTAATTGTCCTTCTCTGTGAAAACTGACCACTTACTGTTTCCCTTTGTTTCCCTTCTTTTCACCAGTTGCTAATCCTGAGGAATACCTTCCATTTAGCCCATGACTAATCTTCAAGTTTTTGTTTCTCTAAGAGTCTTTGGTGAGGGATTTTGTTGAAAGTCTGTTGAAAATCCAGTCACACTGTATCAACTGGCTGTGCTATCCGTATACACATTGATGTGGTCTAAAAACTATGAAAGATTTTGGGGCATGACTGCTGTATCAAAGTTAATCTTGCCCATCTTCCCACATGATACTGATATTTTCCTACAGTCTCCACTTGTTTACCTGACGCAGAAATAAATTTCCAGGCCTGACATAACTAGCACCATAGGAACTTCAGTGAAGATCAATGTTGCATTAATCACATTTTGTTTCTCTGCCTCTGTGGATGCTTTAAACCAAAGCACCATTACTGTTTGATTTCACATATGAGCTCTCAGACAACTCAGGTAAATATCATCTCACCTGGGCAATTTCTTCTCCTCCCCATCTGCTAAAATGCCCTAACATTTTGTCTGTTGTACTCATACCATAATTTGCAAAAACTTCCCAGTTCCTTGTCTCTCCAGACTAGTACTTGTGCAAGCTTTCTGATGTGTTTTTAGAGTAAAAATCAAAATAGTGTTATTTTGGTTTTTGTTTTAAATTATTATTTGTCTCTGAGTTCTCTTTTTACATTATCTCTGCCCTTTTTTATCTCTCTCCCTCAATTATGCTTTCAGATTTGGTACAGTAATCACTTTCCCTTGGCCTGGCAAAACTTTGATAATTTAGGGGTTACTGTAGCTTTGGGAATTAATTCAGCATTCCAGGAGGAGGTTGGTTATTACTGATTCATGCATAGACTTAAGTAGGCCAAGTTCCTTACTGAAAATATCCTTCCTTATGACCACAGTAATGTCTTTCTTCAGGTATATTTTATCCCATCCTAAATATTGTCATATTTTCACAATACAAAACCTACAGGAAAGTAAAAATCTACAGAAAAGGCCATTCTGTGCTCACTACTGTAAATATGAATGCATTATGCAGTGACCTTCAAACCAGCAAGGCCTGATCCTGCTCCCAGTGCAGCCAAGGGAGTTTGCTGCAGGCTCTCTCCCTTACAACAGGACCCTGTTACAGCCGGGTGTGAGAGCATCCTCATCAATAAACAAGTGAATGTTTTGTTACTGCATTGATTTGAAGACTTTTTCAACAGTAATGAAGGATGTCTAATGGTTATATACCTCTAAAAATAATATCTTCCAGACATTCCTTCCTCTCTTTCTCTCTACATGTTATATATGGATGTATGCATGGATGCATGACTGTACTGAAACCAAATGTAAGTTTCTGGCTTTTTTTATTATTTTCATTCCTAACACGAGAGCAGAACTTATGCCCCAATTTGAAAAAATGCCTAAACCTAAAAATGAATTAAACACACATAAAGTTCTGTTACTGGTCAGACCAAAACCCTAAGGGTTGCATTCTGTATTCAATTACACAAGTGTTACTCCCGTTGGAGTCAGGACTGGAGGGCAGAATTCAGCCTGAAATTGTAAACAAGAAAAATTTAAACTGAATCTGGTCTTTCCTTAATATGCACTAGTATGTACCAAGATCTTGTTGAATACAAGGTCTCTTATTTGGGAAAAAGGGCAAGAAGAAAAAAACATCAGTGAGAAATGGGGGAAAGATTTCTCCAGGATAAAATTTGCTGTCTAGGTGCTTTGGCAGAAAAAGGTTTGTTAAAGTGAGGAAATCAGTGGTTTTCGACTCCCAGATTAGCTTGCTTTGACTTATTCCTTTCTGCTGTGTCTTAACAATTCATCTCTGCAGCTGCATCTCCTGTACTGGTCTGCAGTTTTCTCACCCTATTCTGGGTGAGGAACCCAGACCTGCTCTGTCCTTGACACCCAAAATAAGTGGGACAGCAACGGACAGTGATTTTCTTGCACTTTTTTCAAGGTTTGAAGGTTGCTTGTTCTTTCTTCATGAAAGCTGTGGCTTTTCTTTTTTTTTCTTAGTACTTTTTCTCAGATGACATCCTCTCTATGCCATAACCCAAGCTTGTAATCTCAGGAACTGCTTTACTTTTTTGGTGAAGGCCTTATCACATTGCTGAGTACAACAGAAATTTGAGCAGAGGGTGCACAAAAAACATAGATGTGCCAGGAAGATTTGCATTTTCACAGAGCACCAAGTTGTGACTCTGCCCTCTGCATGACTCTACAGCTTGGGAAGCTTCCTTGGTTAAATCGACTCACAAGCTAGGCAAGTCTATATGAGGAATCGACTGCATGACTCTAGAAAGAGGGTCCAAAACTGGAATTAAAATGTTGTGTTTCAAAGAGTTATGTATGTGTAGCTAAGGTACAATTAAAATAAAGCAGAAATTATATGAGAAACAGAGTCCAAGACAAGGCTGACATTCATTGAGTTGCCTCAGAGGATGCTGTCCAGACAGTTGCCATTTCAGTGTGTGAGTGGTCTTCCTGTCTCGTAGAATGGAGCCATTGTTGGCAGTGGCTGGAAAAAGTGCAGCGTGTGGACATGAGTCCCCAAAAGACAGAGCTGGGAAAAACAGGGACTTGCTGGAGAAGGCTCTGCAAAGCACCTGCTCTGGACTGCTGATGAAGTCAGTGATTCAGGAAAAACTTGTGAGTTGTGGCATAAGGTATTTTTCCATCTTTTGCCATTTCACATGTGAACAGATGTTGCTGATATAGAGTATTTTCCAAACAGAACATTATCTGAAGCTTAGTAAGGATGTTAATAACACTTGAGTGTCTTGATGAAAATTATTATTTCAGCTTGTCTATATGCACATTTGGAGCTGCAATATAATTTAATATTTCTGGTTTTAAAAGCCAGCTCTGGTAGAACTAAGATTTCTGATGGTCACCTCTGTATCCCCTGAAAGAAGTTTGGGAGACTTTGCAGTGTGATATACTGCCTGGTTTGCTTGGGCATAGGATCCCTCACAGACAGCACCATCCTCTTTCCCAGTGAAACTTGACCTACTGGCCCAAATACCTCATCTGATCTCAGCTGCTACAATATCTTAGCAATAAATAGGACCGTACTAGCCATGCAGTGATCCTAATCTGTGAAATCTTTAAGTACCCAGATTCATTCTGACATTAGAGAGGGTCTAGCGACCATGCAAAAAAATGTTAACTATCTCTAACACGTGATGAAACTATAATAAATGTAGAAATTGATGAAATGAGGAGCAAATGATTATGGACATTGTTAGGCAATGCACAGGTTCAAGGAAGATGAACTTCTCTTTTTCAGAAGTTCTAAAACTACCCCTAAAAGTTTAACTGGCAGCAAGCATGAGCAGACTCTAGTTCTGAGTTTTTGTTCCTGGAAATAACTGGAAGAAAAAATGCTTCAAATAAGAGGTAACTATAGAACTGCAAGTCAAGGGTTAATTTTTCTTTTCTTAGGGAAGCAGTAAAAGCTGAATTTTTCCATTCTGCGTTATCTGTGGCATTATATGTGGCAGCTGCAACCTATTTCTATTCCTAAATTCTGATAGTTTATTGCCATTGTGGGAGATGAAGGATTTGGTCCTTGGTCGAGAGTTCCAGGTGTCTGAGAGATTTGCAAGAACTGTTGGAAAGGGGAAAATGACTCAAAGAATATGACATTTCTGGAAATATAATTTAGATTTTGGTCAACACGGAATAGGAATGAGAGGTTCAGGTCATCAGCTGAACTGGCATTTCAGTGCTTGGGCAAGCAGAGAATCAAGCAGACAGACTTGTCGGTTGTGGGTTAAGTTACTGCTTTGAAGTGTGGAGCCATCATGTAACTTACAGGTCTAAGTAGATGTTTAGTCCTCTCCCATCTACTTAAGCTAGCTGTTTGCATTCTCAGTTATTTTGTGTTTTATTGCCAGCCCTGGAGAGTACAGGCAATTTTTTTATAGCTGAAACTTTGTGCAGTCACTCAGGGAAGTACAGTGGATCCACAGTGGAAGCTCAGCTGAGGTATAATCTTCCAGCTCCTGAATAAATCTGGTCAGTACTGGTGCAAGTCTGCTCCAATATACTGGGTAGAGTCTTGGCTGCACAAAAGAGAGAGAAGTGCATACACAGATTAGAATTTCTCACTATGTTTACTTCACTGAACTATCTTTTCCACAAATCTTTTGCATTTTCTCTTCTCTGTTCAAACTCACAATTATGCACATTTTAAGGCAAAATGCCACACTGTGATTATCTATTCTATTCTCCTCCTTTTCCACATAACATAAGCCAAAGAACATCCCTGAATTAATTCCTGTTTCTAGTCTTACAGTTACAGTTGAGCTGAATATATCTTTTTGAGAAATACCCGATCTTAATATTTTCTTGTGATAAAAAACCCACTGCAGTCCTGACTTGCTAGTTCACAATGCCTAATTACCCACAGTGTTTAAAATGCAAGCCTTATGTCTAGTCTGAATTATTCTCACATCTGTTTCCAGGTGTTGGATCTTATCATATCTTTCTGCTGAACTGAACAACTGTGCATTCTTCAAAGTACTCTTCTCCATGTCGATAACCACAGATTTGAGAAAATCTGCTCTTTTGACCTTCTTTCTGATGAGTTCAAAGTGTTACCTCTGCAGCTTGGTAGCAATGCCCAGATTCAGATTTGAGCAAGTAGCTCAAGCCAAGTTGGTAGTGCTGTACAGGGCCTTTCATTGCCTCTGCTTCTTGTTACTTACCTCCATGCTTCATTAGGGCAGAGGCAAACACAAGCCTGCCCAACTGTCCAGCCATCCTTTCTCACACCAGGGATGTTTGCACAGAGACAGACTTGTGTACAGACATGCTTCTGAAGGCAAGGGGGAAATAGCTATATTGTTCATTCCTCAACATGTGCATAAAATACAGCAAATTTCAGGCCCTAATTGTGTAGATGGCTTTAATAGCTAAGGTGATATTTCCCAAGTTTTTATCTGCACCTAGACTTTGGGCTTACTCTTTTTCTGTCTTTTTCACAAGAATATTGAGAGGGGGAAAATTGCAGTTATACAGTCAGTAGTGGTGAAGCTCAAGAATATCAGATCTTCTAAACCACCACAAGAAGAAGTTATTGCATCAGAGTAAGCAGTAGATTTATCCCAAACTATACACAGAAAGTGAGTTGAAATATGGCTTGGATGATCAAGACTCCATATTCAGGTGTGAACTGATCTAGTGATCAAGTTAACATAATTTTACCACTGTTTTTAATCTTTACAGTCATCTTTGCAGCTTTTCTATTTGTTTCCTACCTCTTTTCTGAAGCCTCTCAGAGTTTTTTTTACCATCTTCCTTAAAGTGTGGACAGCAGTGTTGGACTCTTAACAGCAGATGCTCCAATATCAAGACACTATAACCCTCAAGTGTTTTGCTTTTTATTTCATTAAATTATATCCTTACCCATAGAAACCACAATGGCTACTAGAAGCGACACATACTCAGGTGTCTGCCATGAGTTCTACTTCTTCCTTTATTGGAAATACTGCCTGATAATCCTACAGTCTGGAATTTCTGACACATATTTTCTTTTAGATAAAGAGCCTTTTTTCATAGGTATTGAAGTGTGTGTTTGTTCTAGGTCTCTATGCAGTGCAGATCCTTTTATATTAGTGATCTGGTTTTATCCTTATTTATCACTTTTCAGTCTTTCCTTTATATGGAAACTTCATCAGAAGTGATATGATTAGATGATTTCTATGGGTTATTAATAAAAATATGACAAGGTTGGGAAAAATTCTAGTGAGATCCTACTCAGATAATTTCCCACTTGAATTAGATTCCAAGAGCCATGAGATGATGGCTAACTTATATAATATGTAAAACAGTTATACAGTTCTAGATCCCCAATTCAAATCTTCAAAAAGCACAGCAAATGCTTCATAGATCTTATTGCATCAACAGTATTGTTTTTACCAAGCAAAATTTTGTTTTCATCAGATAGTTTGATAAAATCTTCCTGTCAATAACTGCAGTTGATCAATACTAATTAAATTATCTTGTTTAATTCTTCAAAATAAGAGAAGGTTCACACCATTACTGCTTGATATAAGCAAGACTGTCGCTTGTAGATTTTGTGTATGATTTTTCATCATAGTAATGTCAAACTTTACTAACACTTATTTAAGTCTGAGCTAGGAATTATTGAGATCTTCTGCAACCAGCCTGAGATGAAGCTTCTAAATACTTGTCTTGTTAAATACTTTCTAATAATCTGACTTTAAGGTTTTTATGGCTCTCTCCAATATAGTGAAAGTAGTGTATCTTTTAAATAAAATTTAAATAAAATATCCTTTGCTGAGATTTTCTTGGTGTCTTGAAGGTTGAGCTCTTAAGTGGAATGGAGGGGGTTGTAAGGGAATATTAGTGATAGCCATGTATTTGCATGTACAGAATATTTATGCAGTGCAAGAATACTCGAAGGAATGCATATTACTGGAATGTGTATGACTTACCACATGTATCCATAACATCATACACATGGAGAGAGAGTTTGTGCATGTGTATGAGCAAGACCCAGCAGGAGAGCAGTGGGTGTAAGCCAAAGAGGGAGGCAAAGCACAGCATAGTCCTCGGCCAGGAGAGAGGAGCTGGGCCACTCTGTTAATCAGGCTGTGTCTCTGGGAAGTGCTGGCCACCAGCATAGAGGAGTAGGGAATGTGATATCTTGGATTCAAACAACTGGAGCTTATAAAACTTCATGGTCTTCTAGGAGAGAGCTGCCATAAACAACATGTGCACTGTGCCCCTTTTTTTACTAGGGAGCTGTAAAGATTGTAGCTCCCACAGTCAAGGAAAAGGCATGAGAAGGCATGTCTGACCATTCATCCTCATCTTCTGAATCCTTTACTGTGAATGCTTGACCTGAGCAGCTGAGAAACATTGAGACAATAGCTCAGGAGTACCAGGGTTTGACGCTTTTCCACTCCTCTCATACTGCTAGGTCTTGCTGTATGGTTTCATTCTCCTTTTTAGCAGTGGCCTCAGTCTCCTGCTAACTAGTTTGACGAGTCCTGGATTTCTGCAGCCACCTGTGGTGATTTGGTCAGCACTCTAGGACAGGAACTGTGCCATACTTGGCAAATCGAACTTCACCACTGGAGACTGACCCACTTAAACTAGCAGAATTCAAGATGGAGTAAATTGCTTGCAGCTACTTTTATATCTCATTTCACGTACCTTTCATATCTATTCCCTGAATCAAATCTGACACAGGCTGTGAGAAGCCAATGTCATTAATATCTAGTGCATCTCCATGTGCAAATGTTCCTAGAACTCTGGCTAGAGGGGTCTACTGAATATCATCAGTTCTGATTTTTGCCATCCACCAATGTAATCCAACATACTACCGGGGCATCAGAAGCCACTGAATTCCACCCAGTTACCTCTGTAGTAAAGCAAATAACTTCTGCTTGACAAGAGTGTAACTTGCTTGAAAATATCCAGTTTTTATCTGAAGATACTAGGAGCTTGTATAACTTGGAGAAGAGTTGTGGGGTTTTGTTTTATACACAGTTCTTGCTTAGTTGACTTTGCTCACTTCCACTTGAAACCACAGCTTCTTGTTCAGTCTGCCTATACTACATTGAAGAGCTCTTTAGTGTCTGGTTTTCTCCCTGTACTCAAATTTGTCACCTCAAACTATTGCATCCAGAACAAAATCCATCCATAGAGGTAAGAAATGATCAACACCTTTGTCTCCACACTCAGCAGAGGACAAAAGACAAATTAAGCATGAGCTTCAAACAATAAAATCTGTTGAGCATCTGCACTGAGGGCTGATGTCCTGCCCTTGGAAAGCTTGAAGGATCAAAATCATGCTGAAATTTACTGTTACTGAAACAAAGTGCCTCACTTTCAAGTGGAGGCAGCCTCATAAGTCTTACATGCACAGAAGCGTCATATAAATATATATATATCTATATGTATATATATATTGTGGAAGATAATTCAGCTCTATCTCATATGGCTGGTATAATTTTAATTACATGGTAAAACATGAGAGTATTTCTAGAAGCAAAAGATTCTTGAAAACACCTGCCTCCTTATGTTCAGTGTATAAATTTGTTCACTTTCAATATGAACTGCTTATTGAGGAATCTCATCTAGCAAGTCTAAGAACTGACTTCACAATCTGATTAATCTATAGACTTAATTTAATTTTTTTGTTTGTTTTTCAGAATTCTGCTAAGTCCTAGCAAAAATCATTAAAAAGTGTTATCCCGTATTTTGCAAGGGAAATTGGTTTCAAAGCCTTTCCCAAAGGTAGCAAACTCATTCCTGTAGTTTTCCTTATTTAAACAAGGTTGGACATGGCACTTCAGAATATCCTGTAAAAAATAATCCTGTACGTTCATGAGGAAGAGCAGAGAATATAGCTGAGCTCTTGCTTTTATAGTTTTTCAATATCACCCTGAGGTCACACAGGTCTATGGAATGTCTTTCATATTGTAAATCAGAAAAGGAAGAAAAAAGCAAAAAAAAAGTAATTTCTCAGATACTTCTTTATAATGAAGTGCTGGCTGTTGCAGCACTGGGAACTCCCAGCAGCTTCAATAGTCCCCAAGATGGAGCTGGACCCACAGCATTGGTCACTTCAGCAACCAGCAAGGCCTTCCCACCACCAACAAATGGCCATAATTCCCACTTTTCAAGGATTCCTGTATATTTCAAATGCCGACGCTGTACCTGAACTCAAAATGACCTCTGCAGGAGACAGGAAACTGTGAGGGAATTTTTCAGTGCACTGCCAGGTGTGCTGGGAGATGAAGGGTTAATCTGACCAGGGACTTCAGTATTAGGGTTTATGTTTGTTCACAGCTTGGCCAGTGTGATTGGACTATCCATCACCACAAATACACAACACAGACATACACATACATATATGTGTATATATATGTACACACATACATGCACTACTATATGTGCATGTTCTTACACTACGTACAATACAGATTTTCAAATGCACTATCTAGAATACACAAACATGCACTTCTAACTTAAAAAAGGCCAAAGTTGAGTTATAGGTGAGTCTTTTTTTCCTGCTGCTTTCAGAAGTGACTTTCATGATCGGATCTGCAGCTACACATAGTGCAGACCTGCATTTTCTCTGTCTGACTGCTTTGTATGGAAATAACACCCAGAAACTCCTAAGCCACTTTTGGTCCCTGTTGAACAATATAAGCTTAGTAAAAAAAATGAAAGTAATTCTGCTGAGAAATGCAGTGCAAAGCACACAGGGAATGCACAGCAACTCACTGAGGACTGGGCTGTGCACAGCAAGTGGCTCTAACTTGGAAGGAGGAGAGCTCCTTCCCAGGGGAGCAAGTCCTGGCTCAGACACCTCCCTGTGCCCGAGAAAGAATTTCCTCTGTGGTGAGAGTGCATGCAGTGTTGATTACATTTCTTCAACTTCCCCAGCCACTGCACCCCATCAGCTCCATAGGGAGGGGCTTCCCTTCCTCCTCTGCCTGACTGGGCTTTGTACTTGGGCACAAGTGTAAAACTTGCCTGCATGTTAGGCACGGGCACAGCTGGTCTCGGGAAATATTTCTCTCAAATGCCGAAATAGACATCACAAATAGGTAGAGAAACCAATGGAGGACAGCAAGCTGCAGAAAGGAACAAGTCACATTGCCAGGAGAAATAAATGATTACATACTTCCATTCACCACTGGATTAATTTTCCTTTTTCTTCTTATAAAAAATGCAACATCTTATTACTGATAGCTTTCAAGTCCAGCTCCATATAGGCTGAAAAGCAGTACCGGGAAGTATTAAATTCTTCCTTTCCAGCAGTCCCTGGGTGGGTTCCTACTTGCTCTCGCAGCCGAGCTGGTTTTCTCTGTAGTACGGCTCTTTTGGCAGTAGAGGGCACTTAGAATATGGACAAAGCATAAAGAAATGCCTTCTGAAACTTCCCTCAGAAAGCTTTTGTTTAGCTGTGTGAAACCTTCAATGCTGTCAAATGTTCCCTAGTTTAAAATAAGATTTTTAACAGTGTTTGGCTTTGGAGATTATTTATTATCTCTGCTTTAAACAAAATTAAAAAGTTAATTTTGCTTTCTGTTTGAGTCAATTTTTAGCATTGCAAATAGTCTGTTTAGGTTTATGGGTTTTGTCTGCTGTGCTATCAGCAAAGCAACAATATTTTATTATTTGCTGACACTAGGAGTAAAGGAAATCATTTTTTCCTTAGAAAATGATGAAAATAATTTAGTAATATTTTAGGTTATTCTGGGGTCAAGTGAACCCATTCCAAAATAGGGAAACTCAATTATACAAGTGGTAGAGAAGAAAGATATTGCAATGGAAACCTAAGAAGTGGAAAAATATGCCCCATTACTACATTTTGATTCTTCTAGGACAAATATGAAGCTTACACGAGAGCTCATAGTAGTACTATTTCTTCAGGCTGTTAATCTCTTATCTCCCCTGAAGCACTTAGAAAGATTTGGACCTTCAGGGGATATGTGACATCATCAGTATTTGGATGTGAATGTTACAGCTCTGTTCATAGGCAGAAGATACATTTCAATTACTCCCATTAATAAATTGTACTGTTGAAGTGGACTGTACTGTACAAACTCCAGCAATAATCCTATAAACTTAAACTCAAGGGAATTGTCCTTAAAAGTCAGTAGCATTTACTCATTTGAGGTGCTTATTTTAGGATCAGGCTTGCATGACATATTTTCCACCACTTATGGTAGTTGTAACAGTAATTGGTGAGAAAATTATGTCATATTTGCTATATGAGAAAACATAGGGAGCAGATACTGTGAAGCAGGACAAAATAGGCAGAAATCTTCTCCTCCTGTAGCTATTTGAAGGTGTTGGATCAGGTCCATAAGTGGAATAAACTGATGTAGCTCCAGTGACTGAAATGAAACTGCAGATTTAGAGCAACTGAGGAACTGGTAAATTGTCTGTCAAAACACAGGAATCAAAGAGTGTGGGTGGGTTCTGGTTATATTAAATTACTGTCAGTGTTCACAGAGCTTTAAGAACAGGACAAGGAGAGGACCTTGTTTTCTAAACCTTCTTTCATATATAGTAACACAACATTTAAGTGGCTCATTATTTTTGTTTGGCCTAATTTGTGGTATCACTGGCGGTACTCCTACAACTTGTACAAAACCAACAGATTAATATCTTTGCAAGGATAAACTGGTGTGGATGCACTCATTTACATCAAACAATAATAGCTGAGAAATCGGTTTAGCAAGGCCAGATATAGAGCTACCAGCTAACTTTTCCCACTCAGTTCATTGAATTCTTCTAATGACACATCTTTAGGGAGTTTCAGCAGGGGTGGTGTCTCTGCTTACCAAAATCCCATCTTTCAGGTCCTTTAGGCTCAGCTACTAATAGATAGTGCAGAGATAGTGGTTAGCAGATCTTCATCAGTTCAGTAGCAGCACAGCTACAATCAGTGTCCCCATCCTCTAAGAGGATATTACCAATACCATTTACCTGGATGCAGGATTCGTGCACTCCTACCAATGTAGCTGTCAAGAAAACGGACAAAGAGGAGAAGTAGCATTGCTCACCACTGGGAAAAGGATCTGCCAAGAGGGCAAAGGTTTATCCTATCCTATTTGTGTAAGAGGTAGTGGAAAATCTGCTACACCTGTCCTTGGAACAGCTGCTGCTGTTACCCCTTCACACCCAGTGGTTGCAGTTCCCACAGTGTTTCTGTACCTACATAAGGGAAACCACTTCCTTCTTGCTTGTTGTTTCTACCAAAAAGGTAGCACGAGCACCTTTTGTGTATCTTGGGAATCAAAGGCTCTCTGTGAAACAGAAGTAATTGCCATGCATACAGCAGAAACCAAGCACTCATTTTCCTCTCCATTTCCAGAGGCTGAAGGAACATGTTAATTACCTAAGAACACTCCATTTGACAACTAGAACAATAGGAGAAAGCAACCACTGGAAAGTAAGAACCCAGCTCTTGTCAGCCAGGTATCAAACCTGAACAATGGTCTGTTAATGTTCCCCCAGATAAGTAAGATTCCCTACTCCATTTTGCTCAGACTCTGAATGCTGCTTATCACATGGTTAAGATTCAACTCATAAAAACATGTCTCAGCAATTGGAATTTACCCTTTGACCTTCGTCCCCCTCCCCTTTATCCCCCTGCTGTGATGAACAAGCTTTGTCTTCACTAAACATCACTGTTACACTGGTGAAAACTGCTTTTTGCACAAGTTCAAAAACTCAGCAAACAGCAGGGACAAAAGCATATATAGATGCAAAAACATACATGTAGTTGCTGTGTTGTATCTTTACTGCACCCAGAGAAACATCAGAATTTAATGGGTTTTGCCATATATTTGGCAAATATTTCTGTGCAACGATGCGTCTGCAGAAACAAGAGATAGAAGCGGGGAACTATTCAGTAGGGTGAAATATTTCTTTTCATTTTAAAACTTCCTTGAGCTGTGCATAAGCATGTGCATGACTGTGTGGGGCTAGAAATAGGTATCACCCTGCTCCTGGTCTCTAAACTTCTCGATGGGGTCAATGTGGAGGAACAACACAGCTGCTTATGCTGGTTATTTGATGACATATGGTAATAGCTGCAGTGTTAGAGCTGAATGTGACACACCACAGCAAGTTAAACAAAATAAACCTGCTAGCCTTTCCCCCCACCACTGCATTTTAAAAAAAGTGTTTTTCTTTTTTGTGGTGAAGAGTCATTATTAGCTGTGGAAAAAAAAAAGTAACAGTTGGGTGTCTCAAGTGCTTGGTTTGTGTATATCTGTGTGCATGTGAATAAAAGCTAACCAGATAGGCAGATCTGTATTAGTAAATAGGGTACTTCATACACACAAACCAACATACGAATACGCGTGTTCGATACTAAAGCTTTTAAGTAAAAATAATACCCTCAAACTAGAGGCTGAGCCCAGTGTTAGTCTATCAGGCATACAAGAATGGTTTGTGGTGCAATCTGAGGATAACTCAACTGCACAATTATGAGATTATATCCTCTTTAGAGGGTATAATTATGCCATCTCTATATATCTTATTTAGAAGGCATAATGCTTCTCCCCTAATAGTGGAAAAACTAGTACAGAGAAATGCAGTGTTTTTTGCTTCCAGCACACAAAATACCATAGACATCCAGAAAGCTTTTGAATGCAGGATCTTAGGGCTGCAAAAAACAAGGCTGGACTCCTGATACTTACCTGAAAAAATTCCTAAAAATAAAAAAACTACGATCTTTGTGGCTTTCGGTGAGATGAAGCTACATCTTGCAAGAATTTTTCCAAATTCATTTTCACAGATGTCTTAGCAATGACTTTTTGAAAACTTAAATTAGACATGTCAGTCAGTGGCATCAGAATTTTTCTTGACTGTAATAAAATTGGAGGGATCTTTTTAAGCAAAATCTACATTGTATTTAGCACTGTTACCTACTAATATAAATGGTACAAATGTTACAGACTGAGAGGGTATAGAAGAGGTGGTAATAAGGCAGTGGTATGCTTTATCCAGAAGGTGATTGATAATTTCGTTTTTTCTTTCTGGTTTCGTTGCACTGTTTAATCTTTCCAAGCTTAGATCAAATGATTGCTCATTTTGGATGATAAAGTTTATTGCTACTGTCTGGTATGTGTAATGACTACTTAATAATGTGCACCAAGACACAGCAGTAGCTCTTTTTAGTTTGTTTTCAAAGGTGGTAAGGAGTCTCACCGCTACACGCTTTTTCACGGAGCTGAGGTTGCTACAAACCTAAAGATAAATCTGCAAATCTTTGTGACTATTCTTTATCATTGTCACTAGCTTGGTGGTGGTCTGCCATTTTTCTTGAAAGCTGGGCACCAACTGCTGGCCAGAAGTATTTTTCACTGAATTTTTTGTACTTTAAATAAACTACTGCTTCAAGAACTGCCAAGTGTTCCTCATTCATCTTCAGGACACAGAGCTTCATGTATATCTTCGCAAACCTTGACTCTGTGAAGTGTTTGTCTCATCTCTCTGCCATTTATAGCAGTCTTTGAACTCACTTCTGGTTTATTGATGGCCTTGACTAAATTAATGCAGATGTAATTTTTTTTAAAAGGTTTACACTCTGACTAATTGTATGCAAAATAAATCCTCATTTAGAGAGGCTCCTCCTCTTGTTCTAAAAGGTCTTTCTGGATTCATAGAGTAAATGTTGCTGAAAGCATAGAAGGGGGAGATTGTTGTTTCCTTTGGCATTTCTCTTCTTGTAGTGGTAGAAGAATATGCATCTGCTTTTCCCTGGGGAGGGGGAGATAATATGATAACCTTCTGATTATATACATAAGCGGGAACTGATCAGCTTCTCTTGTGGTTCGTTTTTAAGGGCAAGTTCCAGTTGGATTGTGCTAATGCACATATTCATGAATCTCTCCAAACAGGATTCACTGCTCTCCAGGGAACTGTTGAAGTATGCATCATTGTTTCAATGAAGTATCTTCATTATAAAACATAGGGACTATAAAAGGTGAATACCATTTGCCTCAGCCTAATATAATCTCTAGTTTGACTTTCTCCCACTATAGTGATTTTTTTAACAGAATCAGAGAGAATAATATGAGACAATTTCAAATGAAATATTATATGAAATTAGGTACATGTGCCTTGATGAACAGAATATTTTATTTTCTATTGTTTTATTGAAATAGGGAGAAATTAATATCAGTGGAATAAAAATGATCTTTAGGATCACACAGCCAATTCAAAGCACCTCAGTGGGGATAGTTGCGTCTCTAGAGGTACAGAGTTTCCTACTTTACTGCATTAAGACAAGTAGGTATAAAAGGCTGCACGGCTTAGTAAAATCAACATGTTTAAAATTCAAGAAAGAAAGCAGATGCTGGAATCTACTGAAATCAATCACAAAAAGGACTTTGCTCATTGCAAAGAATGGGATGACATAAATATCTCTATAGGCTTTAAATTGCTCATTACATGTTTTTATCACTGTGTAATTATTTTAAAGTGTCCTAGACTTTTGCTTATTATAAAAAGCACATTAAAAATAGCAGCTAGCATTACATTTAAATATTGGGAAAGGAAAAAAAAGAATGTAGTATTATATGAAGAGGCTGCCTAAGTCAGGAAGCATTCCAGTGAAGTAGCCAATCACTTTCCTGTAAGCAAATATATGTATTTATTGGTTTCTATATTTATGTGTGTGTCTATATAAGTGTGTATATATATATATATATGCATGCTACATATAGAGATGAATAAATGTGGGGTTTTTTCAGAGTTCAACACGTCTCACAGTAGAAAAGTTTTTTTTGTAGCCTGTAACAATCTAGGGAACGTATAAACAGGTAGACAGGCATGATCCTTGCTCAAAGAGATTGTGGTCTGAGAAGGATACAGACAACTCTGTTCAGATAGATCTAATATGTCTGTAGGTTGAAGGTCTAATAATAAAAGTATTAAAATAATACTGGACAGTTTTATTGTTTATTTTCATATTCTACAAAAATTAACATGGCCTTCATGGTAAAATACTAGCAAAGATGTCTAGCTCTGAATGGCCTTGTGACTTCACATAGCTTCATGTTACAGTAGAAAATGCTTTATATTTTAATTTGTTTTCACAGTCTAAAATGCATGCCTTTGTATAGGAGGCAAAACATGGCCTATGGCCCACTTAAATTCCAGTCAAGCTGTATTTGGAAAGCTTAAGTGGGGCTTATATAGTGAATAGGACTTTTCCTGGCACTTTGGTCTGTGATGGATTTCTCTTGTTGTAGCAGTGGTGACACAAGTCATGTGTTCTGTAATGACACCAGATTTATGAAAACCTGTCATGGTCAAAAGCAGTCACATGCACACACAAAAAAATAAAAATCTGGTGCTACATCATCAGCAATGTTTGAAGAATTACACATATTTCACAGTTTGGTTCAACGTCACCAGGTCTCTGACAACAGATAGCTGACATTTGTAGTATGACTGGGAGTTTCCAGCCATCTCCCTCCTCCTTCTCTTCCTCCTCCAAATTCTGCTTAATTGAGTATGTTGGCAACCAGACCTTGAAATTTGCTTTGCTGTCAATTACTTCCTTTGGAAAGGCAAAACATCAATATGAGTTTCTATACCACTTTCTTCTGTGATTAGTATCTTCAGTGGCTGCAGAATGTATCCATGCTAGAACCGTGTAATATTATCCTAGAAATCCTGCCCAGGAGAGAGAGTGAATCATTCATCAGGGAATGTGGGAATATATTATATAAATGAATATACCATATTCATATATATAACTGTATTTAATAACTTATTTCTAGTTTATATAACATCCTCTGTAAAATATATATCTATGAATATGAAATATTTTCTATATATTATTTGTATAGTATAGAAAAACATGTAAATTAATATATTGTATATTGTATTAATATAATGCAATGTGTAATTATGACATATTGTAGTGTATATGTTTGTATACCTAATATAGAAAATAAGAAATTATAAAATATTTAAGTTATTTCATTTTCAAGACCAATTGTAAGTTGTATACTATTTCAAGCCGACTATTTAAATTTAAAAGTTTCTCTCTTTCTTCCAGCAGAAGTTAGATTGTACTTCTTTATGTTTATGGGTGGATAAGAATAAATCATATGCGAAGAAGGATCTCTGGTTTTGCATGTCACAAATAGGAATTGGCCTTGGAGAAAGTGTCATGTCTGTGAATAAACCCACTTAATGCCATACTTGGAGCACCATGTTAGTGTAAAACTCAGTAACAAAGTCATATGTAGGATATGCCAATGCTTTGGGAAAGGTGTTCTCAGAACTTTGTCTTCTACAATTTTATTGAGTTCGGTATTATTCTGTGATTTTTAGGAATTTATGTCCATACATGTCCTAGTACTCTGTAGCAGCCCATCCTCAATGTCTGGAGTAGGTACATAGGTGAGAGTAATTTAAATTGTTTACAGACTGTCTCCTAAGCAAATAGAACTTCATGCATGACATAATTAGAGTCAAATCAGAATAAGCAAAATATATTTTTAACACTGGCCTAGCAATCTTGTTACATAATAGTTGATGTTTACTGAGGCATCTGCATATCAGCTCTTCAGCTACAAGACTGAGAGAAGTCTAGTTTCTCAGCAGTTTTTGGAAAGAATCCAACATATTTGGATCAAGATATAGTAGAAAACTACCCCTAGAGACAAAACAGGGAGTTACAAAGGCAGCTGATTCATCTGCCCCAGAAAGGGGCAGGTTATGGAAATAACCTCTGCAGGAGCTGTAAGGGAGGAAACAAAGTTACTAAAGTTACTAAGAAGTAGTTACGGAAATCCAAGGATAAATTTTGGTGATTAACACAAATGTCTATGTTATTTGCTCCTATGTCTGTAAGATAACTGCCTAATGTTGGT
Source organism: Coloeus monedula (assembly GCF_965178545.1). NCBI lineage: Eukaryota > Metazoa > Chordata > Aves > Passeriformes > Corvidae > Coloeus > Coloeus monedula. Next base: position 22,947,772 of record NC_138787.1, on the reverse strand, counting down.
TTTTGCATTTCCCCCCCCCCCCCCAATGTGCTGTATTCCTCATGCTCAGTAAAACAATAACACACAAATAAGTGAAGTCTTTCATTACCAAAGGAATGACAGAACAATATAATTATCATACCACGTGACACAGCATTTTGTAATAATCCAGTACATAATTTATGCCATCACTATACATTTTTAAAAATGGAATCTCCTATTTTTAGATGAAGATATCAGACTAGCTTGCAAAATACCTTTATGTAGTATGATGGGCACCACAGAAAGATTCACATGCCTTCAGACATAGGTAGGACCCAAACACTGTTGGTATGGTTTGCTGGGTGAAATCCCAGTTCCACTGAAAGCAATCCTCCCTTTGACTTCAATAAGGTGTGACTTTCACCCCCAGTTTCCATGTTGGGCCTTGAGACCTTGCTAACATAAGGCATCAAATAATTACTTCTGGTCAATCAGGGTTTTTATACAGATCTGATGGTCTGAAGGATAAAGTAAATCAGTGTGGATCAAACCTGTTCTGAAGGGATCTTAAAGGTCAAGTTGATGGTTAAGTCACCCTGATTGCTTAACTCTTCTCCTCTGTGTAGAGACTTGCTGATTACAGTGCTGGGCGTGGAGAGGTGAGTGGCACAGGACTGAGCCCACCAGCTCAATCCTCAGAGGTGACTCTCCCATACTCAGATATTAACTTCTCTTGCATAACCTGAATTCTATGGAAGAGTCCTCATATGTCAGTCTTAAACCCAGCCTTTCATCTGTCAGAAATTTAATTGGAAAATCACATATGATATGAATTGCAATAATATGTTATGTATTTACAGCATCCAGTATGAAAACCTCCCCTTACAATTCATTCAGCTCATTACCATGAAATTCTACTAACATTGCACACAGTAAGGCAAAATTCAGATCTTGTTCAAAAATTTTGTCTGGGAAATCAAAATATAAAAATTAAAATTAAATGGCAAAATCCTGGTTTCTGTGTTCTATATTCTTTATATTCTGAAGGGCAAAGGAAGTAGGCTCCAATCTATGCCTGCAGTCTCTGCAAGTGGGGCAGAAAGTCTCCAATGTTATAGGAGTTCAGGGAACTGATTGAAAGGGAGCTGTACAGGCACAGGGAAGGAATGTGTAAGATTGTTCGTTCTCTATAAACATGAGAGCATTTGGCATACAGAATTTTCATCTGTCTCAATAACAAAAAAATACATCCTAGGCCACAAACAGTTATTTTTTTCTCTTAGGAGAACACACGTGAATAAAGAGAAGATAAGAGGAAATTACACATAAGGCTGAACAGCTTTCAGAGAAGCAATGTAATTTTTCATACAATAGTCTTCACACATTCAAATGCTAAAAGAAACTTAGTGGAGTATTATTTCGGATTATCCATGTTCACTTAGCAGAAAAGACAGGGACTACCACTACAAAAAGAAAAAAAACAGAGAAAAAAAGAGGCATTTGGAAAAAAACAAAGCAAAAGCAATTAAATAAGAGTTTATTTTTTCTTTATATATATATATTCCCTATGTCTCCCCATGTCTCTAGAAGGCCAAAGTGAGTTATAGCTGTAGGGCTTTTTTATGTCATACCTCTTACAAAAAAATGACACATATTGGTTATTTATCAAACTTCTTATTTTTGTCTCTTTTGTACTACAGGCAGAATATAATACAGTGTAGACAAAGATGCATATAAAAGCAATTTGAGATAGAGGCAAAGCTATGTATTCAATAAAATTATATATATTCTTGCAAAGAGACAGAAAAAGAAATGTGCTAGTATAGCAATGTAATCAAGTATAATTAAGGAGTAATATGTGCACAGATAAATTAAAATACTCTGAATTTTTTCATAGTATAGGAGGATGAAATAATCATTCATGCCATCTTCTGCTCCAGCAGAAAGCATCAAATGAATCCCTTCCTCTTGGAGTTGGGTATTGTACTTTGACTTTTTCCCATCATCTATTTGTGCTGTCAGGTCAGATAATAAGATGAGAACTTCTAATGGTTCTCTTTTTTCTCTGGGAGCAGATCTTTCTTCTTACCTTATCCTATTAAAAGTTGCATGGATTAAAAATACGCCACAGATATCAAAAATAAATGCAGGTTTTTGAGTGAAAGCTCCATCTGGTTTATTTGGCACCAGCTCCATTTGATGATTATGACACAATCTTCAGTAACATCGAAGTCATGTGTCTTTAAACTCCCCGAAGAAGAAAGCATTATTTATGGATTATATAGAGAGCCATATAATGCCTGTTAATTTTCCATACAAGTAACTCTGTTACAATAATAAATCAGACTGTGGTAACTACAAAGTCAAAAAAGTATCTAGTAAGGAGTTCATTGGACTTTGCAGGTATCAATGGACAGTATTCTGAGGCCTTGCATCATGTTTTCAGAAGCATTATTTAATCTGCAGAAATGGACAATAATTTGTTAAAAAACCCAAACACCTCTCTTAGAGGGTCCTTTTAAGTGCAGTGACTTTACTAGACTATGGAAACCCAGCCATTAAGAAAATAATTGGGGGTAAATAATAAACTATACATTTCAAAATCACAAGTAAGCTTAATTTCAAGTTTTATTTTCTTTGCAGAAAATTTACATATGAAGAAGAAAGCTTTCTTTTTCTTTTATTTTTCTGTTTTTCCAAGCTGCTGTCTTCATCCTGTTTAAAGCAGATTTCATTAAATGTTAGGTCAGATTCATTTACCTCCAAGTAAAAGAGAAAAGGAGCCTGACAGACCTGTTACCTTTCATTGCTGTATACTTTTGGGAGGGGAATGGAACGGAGGGGAAGAAAGGGAAAACGTGTTAAGGGGTAATCCTTTATCCAGATATGGGTGAGAAGCTCTGCTTATCCTTCCAGTCCTCATGTAGCAGAATGTTCCCTGCAGCCTCAGCTGAGAAGCTGCTTTCTGCTCTGCATTGCACAGTTCAAAGAGATGGAGCTCTCAGGTCTGTAAAGCACACTGAGGATGAAAATGGTCAGGAAAAAAGTTTCCTATACCAATATAGGTCATTGTTTCAGGGACTTCTAGAGCCACTTCAAAACAATCTGGGCTCCTGTGTATTTCTGCCCCACTGTATCATCATGAATATCTGCAACCAAGAACTAAGGAGTGACATTATTAAGGCAAAAGGAAGAGAAGAATCCTACACTGCTGACTGCACTTTTCAGAAATGGGCTGGATATGGATTTTGTTATTCAACCAAATCACAGCTATTACCCCAGTGAGCTTGGCAAGTGTTTCAAAACCGGGAGTCCAAGGTAAACTGCAATGCTTGTCTCCACTTGCCCTTGCTCTCTGCCTTTGCTTTCTCCTGGAATCTTTGTGAGAAGGAGGAATTTTGTCTGCATTAGACAGAGGCTGCACAAAATAGGGAGAACTTAGCCCTCACCACAGGGAGTGTGACATACACTGCAGAATAAGCACGGCCAGTGCAGAAATTCAGCTTTCGCAGAATCCCTTGTAGTCTGAATCTGAATGTAAAGCTACTTCCCACAGGATAAAGCCAAAGAGAAGAGAGACAGCTGACAGAGGGATTGTAGGCTTACCTCAGTGCAGTTCCCACTGCAAGTCCTCGTACGCAGACTACTCTCTCACACTCACACTTTGACAGAAGCTTGGCATCTCAGCTGAGTGCTTCATAATTAAAAAGACCTTGTGCTGAAATTTGAAAGCTTTGCAGACTTTGTTTCATTTTGTTAACAGGATGGTTATTAACAAGGATATGGAGCTCTTTGTCATAGATGGAAGGCTGGGAATGATATGAAAATGTCTTTATATGTTTTTATATAATCAAGTTTTCCAGATTGAAGGATTTTAGACCAGATGAGTGTCCTGAATATTTTTCTAGATTCCTGCTTTCTATTCTGAGCTAAATTATTAGAAGCAGAAGTTCACATTAAAGTTGAGAAACCAAGCCTACCAGTGCTAGATGGGTTTTAGCCTTACCATGGGCTCCTCTTCAGTCTGGTTAGAGGAGTTCAAACCAGCTTTCATCTCATTCATGCTAGTTGGCCCATCTCTAATCATAATGCAACAAACTACCGTGGCAGCTCCCACAACCAAGCTATCAACATGACCTTGTCATTTCAATTTTTCACACATATTCTTTGTTTCCCTCCCCTCCATGCCTGTGTAGCATATCACACTAAAATCTCATCTTTCTCCAGCCTACTGCCAAGGGCTACTAATCTGTAATACAGCTTACTCTGAGAAATGTCAAGCAGGATGAAAATGGTAAAACTCACAGAGGAGAAGCTTGAGTTGAACATCTCCTTTGCCATGAAACTCTCTCACCTGCTCTGTGCACTGTGCTGCAGTCCAGGTCAGCCTTACCTGAGTGACCCACTGAGAATAATAGACCATTACATGGGTTCTAAACTTGAGAGAAATAAATGTACCACAATCAAAAAAACTCCATCTTTTTCTGACATGAAAACCACCAGCAATACCCAGGTTTATTTTTCGAAAATCCCCTAATCTTCATTTTTTTTTCCTTGTCCCTAATCTGTTCTCATTGTCTGAAAACACAAAAGCCTCAGAGATTTCCCATCTTTTTATCTTCACAATCACAGCAATGCTCATCGAAGCAGGGACAGACATTTAATGCAAATAACAAATTATTTCCAATCACTCCATTCTAAGGTAATAAAAATATCACTTAGAGTATGTGGAGTAGATTCAAACAATTAGTGAATTAATGGAACTCATTACTTTCTCACAGGTTTTTTACATTCAGAAAATAAATAAGAAAATGAATTTATCTGAAAAATTATTTTGAATTACTTGCTCAGTTTCAGGTATATGTACTCCAAGTTAGAGAAATCTATCGAGCTTCTAGCTCTGCCTGATCCAGCTTCTCCAAACAAAATATGCCAGAAAAGTGATGACAAGTATAGTAAACATTTTTTCTAAATCTTGCACTGTGGTCCATTTAGAGAACTGAGGGTCTGGTTTATGCCCAGAGGCTCCAGTTTTCTGACCAGTCTAATTTCAGTGGAGGCCAAAGTTTTAAGCATGATACAGAGCGTGTTTTATACACAGAATAAACTTTACCAGTGACTTTCTACATTGCAGAAAGGGACTTCTGATTTACTTCTGTCCATTTTTCTGCAAGGCCAGAAATCTTCTCCTGTGGGTGTAAGAAAATAAAGCTTGCCAAAGTGTTAGATCAGACACAGGTTTTCATCTCTGTCCATTTTCTCTCACATGAAAGACTTCTGGAGCTAGCAAAGCATGCTTTTGTTGACCAGCAAAGATCAAAAAGGCAGCTTATTTTTGTCCTTCAGCCACTAGACTGATACTCTCAGTTCTGTTAACATTCTGCCCCCATTTGAACTGGACACTTTGGAAGTATCAATAATGCAAGTTGGAGGGCTGCACTATCACTCATCCTGTATTTGCCTCTCCTTCTACAAAATTAAATCAAGTTGAAATCAAAGGAGACACAATCTCAGTCATATAGGCAGAAAATCTCCTGTAGCTTTGCAGCAATTCTCAGTGAAATATTTGAAATTATTTATGTTGGCAGCAGTGACTGATCCACATTGAGAGTGCAGAGTTAACAAAATGCTTCCACCCCATGGAGACATAAACAAAGTGTTGGAAGCCACTTATCATGTCATCCACCTTCTCCCCGCTTCCTTGACAGGCACATCTCCTGAAACAGAATGTTGTTTTACAGGAACATCAGAAAGTGCAAAAGTAACTAATAAAACAGTGACAATCCCACTGTGACCACAAGGACTAGGACCAGCAAGCAGTGCACCCCTATTACTTATGAGTGAAGAGAAAATACGCAGCTATCAGAGCCCTTTCTTAACATTGCAGATTGGGTCAAGAATAGATTCTGCAGGAGAGCTCAGGCTATTTCTCTGTTTCAGACTATTTCCATGATGAATGTTCTTACAGGATTCAGATGACTCAGTGGATCAAGAACAGAAATGTCAGCTGTGACCAGCTGTGTCAAAAATTGTTGTTGTCTACTTCAGCTGGCTGCTCTATACTCAGAGTTCAACTACAGCACTCCTAGTAGCTTTGTAATTGGCAGAATTATCCTCAATGCATCTGTTGTTGAGTGTGTAGGAATGTTTGCAGGCGAGATGTACATACACATAAAAGGATTGTGTTGAAAACATAGTAAAAAGCAGTAAGTATTTAGCCACAGCTGAGTTCTCTCTCATTTCCACTAAAACAGAGAAAAGTAACAGCATCTTGCCATGCTGAAATACAGTTGATTGCAGGATTTCTAAGCTCATAAGCAGCCACATTGCACAACAGATGCCACACTGACTGGTAGCTGCTGCCCCACCTTGACGCCCCAAGTAGCTGTCTGTAACGAGGGAAGCCTTCCTCCGTGGCTGGAGTGCTGTGCAAGATTCTGCTAATTGGTGGGTCAATGTGGTTCTGGGGAGCTGTTTCCTATGCAGACCTCCTGAAAGAGCTAAGATCACAGTTCCTGGGCCCCTGAGGACAGTCTGCAACTGGATCTGATTGTCAAATACAAAACATAGGAGGAGGAGGAGGAGGTTGCTTGTTCCACATTCTTTTCTCCTTCAAAGGCTGGCAATAGTCAATATTTCAGAAGCTTCCTTGGCCCAGTTGTGCAGATGTAACAGCCAGTCACTGTGGAGAAAAGACACAAGAGATTTTCAAGTTCCTTGAGCAAAGCTTTTGCCTGATTTCAATCCAAAGAGTGAAATATGAGCTTTTAAACTTGAAATTTAACTGAATTTCCAGCATTTATACACTCTTTAAAGGTTTTACTTCTTCCTGCACCCTCCTCCCCCCAATCTTTCTTCTCCTTGCAATAAGAATGGATCTAAGAATGATGAGACATTTGGCGATATTTTTATCCCAATAATAAAAATTTGCCCCTTTCTTTCACAGTTCTCAGGCATGCTCACATGAATTTCAGTATCTTCTCATCACTTGCAGTTAGTTTCAAATCTCCTTTGGACAGATCATGTGTGGTCTTCCTTACCCAAGATTTTTTCCAATATCCAATGGCACTGCACGCCTCCATTTGTTTGCTTTCCTTTCTAAAGCAGTGGATGGTTCTCCTTACTGAAAATTTTACAGACAAGCAAAGTGAATAGCTCAGATGTACATTAAGTATTTGAAAGAATAATATAATTTAACCAAGGTACACTGCTCAGTGACCTAAATCACCTGCTTTCATAGACGGTTGACATTATTTACATTGAGGCTTTTTTGTAGAGAGGCGTTTGAATGACCCTTCAGAATGAATATGCTCAGTAGGAACACTCTGCCCGCTGTCTTTGCGCCTCCCGCTTATGGTGTCTCTCCAGGTACCTTCAGTCAGGTGTCTGCAGCTCTGAAGGAAAAAGATGTCTTTTGGTTTTTGTCAGTGAAATCACTGACTTTAAGATCATGCTCTGTACACACACACAACTTGATTCCTCTCACTGATGAAACATATCTACTGTACCCTAAACCTGACTGTCAGCTTCCGTATGGGGAGCCAGCCCTTGACAAGGGTGAAGCCAACACTGAGTAATTTCAAGACATAAGCCTCCTTTTTGTTGTGATATCTGATGTGGCTGTAGACATAAAACATTCAGAGACTTAGTTGGTATTTTTTCAGTGAAAAATATTTAAAAATGAAGCTATAGTTCAGACAGCTGAGCTGACAACAGCTTACAGAAAGTGAACAAGTAAACAATTGCAGAAGTCTCCAGACACTGCAAGACAAGATGAGCAAATATTTTCTTTCTCTGAAATGCAACTTGTTTTACTAATTTTTATTTGACTGTGTCCCGATGATATGAAATTATACAGGGAAAAATATACTAGTAAGACTATGAAGGGGTATCACTATGGATTTAAAATTGTAATATCATTGTAACATTATAACTTTCAAAATTTTTATGATATTAATGGTCTTATTATTGAACCTTACAAAATTAGCTTCTTTGAGTATTGTTAGATTATTTTGTCTTGCCTGTATAGCGTTGTGAATATTATTCTATGTAATGGCATACTATGATACAAAATATATATAATTCAAAATACACATAATCTCAGCTCCATTATTTACCATTTCATCTCTTCTACTCTGTTGTCTCCAAATGTTGACTATGTGGCTTCCCAAACAGTTAAATGTGAGGCACGTACCTCATAAAAATTCTCCAATGAACCAAACCAGAGCCATGGTGATAAAAACCACAGAAATGAAAGGGGTTTACAGGATTTGAGTGCCAAAGCTGTGACCCTCTTGGGGCACCTCCACCTCAGAATGCCAACCTAAAATCTGACAAAGTGCTAGTCTTAACCACCAGCAGCAGAAAGTGCTCTCTAGCCATGGACATCTTAGGACTTTGGAGTTGATGGTGTTGAAGTATCCATAAGGATATGATAAAGGTTTACAGTCAGCTGTATACATCCAGATTTTGTGTGATACGTCATCTTTGGTCTCTCCTACCACCTTCCTTACCATATATTACCTGACCATAGCAGGTATTACATGACTTCTCTTTGGTACTCAAAGTATTAACTGCAGGAATTATTTAGCATTTTATGTCTTATCACTTTGTTACATTCTGAGAAGGGATAATTATTGTCTTTGTGATTACCCCCAAAAAATATAGCAATTGTCAAAATAAGCCATTCCAAGCCTACAATTTTGGTAGCTTGCTTGTAATGTTTCCAATCCAAATACAGGTACCATGGAAAATTTCAATGCTAATTGACTTGCCTTCAGAAACCTCATGCTGACTCCTGCCCAGGGGGTGAAAATCTCCCATGAAGAGGGAGTTTAGAATTGAGGGGTGGGAAGAGAATGTTTTTAGTCCTTAAATCTGCCTTAAGCAAAGATTTGCAAAACTCAACCTGATGCTGCCTGTCTTCTTAAGAGATACATCTCCCAAGAAACCTCAACTTTGAGTTTAAGATCTCAGAAGAATGTGAAAATATGATAGTCTGTATCTCTGTGGGGACCAATTATTGCTAGATGTGGTTTTTGCACAAGTAGAAATGGCTCTGTTTCAGCATGTGGAAAACCTAGGAAACTAATCTGTGTGGTGCACCAATTCTGCTCTCAGGCACAAGAACACACACAGTTTCTGTATGTATTCTGTAATGACCTCCAGTATGATGCAGAAATGTAGGGGTGGCTTTTACAAGATATCCAGCAATGCAAGGCTGCTACATATCGGGTAAGATCCAAGCCCTTGCTGTGTAACTTCCACAGCCTTAATGGTGTTCTTAATGGCTATGTGGGCTGAAATTTATAGTTTCAATGTGAGAGCTTAAAGTTGTGGTGGTTTGGGGTTTTTTTTCATTAGATAAAGAAAGAAATAATTTGCTGGAGTGATTCCAGAGACAGCAGATACAGCTTTTTTCTTTTTTACAGCACTCAGGTAGTCTACCATATTTTCTTACAGCCTCCCATTAAAGCTGTAAGCCAGACTCTGAAGCCCAGATAAACTCACTTTGTTTGAGAAGTATGGGGAAGGGAAGACAGAGACTGCAGAAACCATATATAGCTTAGCTTGAACTTGAATGTCTCATCTAGAAAATGGGGATAATCTTTACTGTGCAAGTCTTAATGTACTACATACAAGTACTTTTCAGGACAAGCCCAAGTTGTATTGTCTTTTTTTAATAGGTCCATTTAAAAGTATGTATTAACCTCCCTCATTTTACAGTTGCTGGCTACATATAAAAATCTGCTGGATGTAATCTGAGAATGAGGCTAAAGGAAAAAAATAAAACAACATTTTAAGATTAGTTTCATTTATGAATAGCCCTTGACTCTTCCTTCTTGGCCTACACTCTGAACAAATGTGTATGTAATGTTCTTCTCACTTTATCAAGTCTGTATTATTAAGGGTAAATATTGATTCAAAATTAAAATATTGTTACAAATTTCTAACAACAAATTAAAATTATTAACAAAAAAAAAAAATTCCCTGGATCCTCTTGGAAAAACATTGGTTTGGCTTTTTAAAAGTTTGTCATGGCATCTATTTGTAGCTGCTTTGGGAATTACATTTACTGTCAGAAAACAAAACAGAGTAGAGAATATGGCCACACAAAAGGAAACAATTTCACTGATAGTGCTGGAACAATCTTGCCACCAAGAACTCCATCAGGTATCAGGTTACAACTTAGTTCATAAGATTCAGGTGTTTAAATTTTTAAATTTTAATTAGTTTCATGTGTTTTAATTTTTTCGACTTCCCCTTTTTAAAGTATTTTTCATAATTTCATTCTAATGATAGGGTTTTGTTTTAACTACTGGATACATCAGTTTCAGCACAGATTTTCTTCTTTCTATTTTAACAACTTGAGGACTCATATCACAACTCAAATGTCCCTTTGTTCTTTCAGCCTGATTTAAAGGAAATTGCCCTATGTACTACAGTAGTTTTGAATGTATTAAAAGTTTTAAAAATTGTTAATTATATGAAATATTCTAACAGTTTAAGTTTAAATGATGCAATTAGCCAGTTACAACTGGAACTACCAGGCCTTATTTAAAATAATGAGGTCTGACAGTTATGGAGCCTGAATTATTCATTGATAACTAGCTTTTCCTCTTTTGCAAACCATGGCTTACATTAATAACAGAGGTGTAAGTGTGAGAACAAAAGAGTTTGACATTGGGAATACAAAATATAAAAGTTCTAAATTATTCCTTAATTAAAAATACTATATGAGCAATATTTTCCAAGAAAAATCATTGGGACTAATACTTTCTCATACATTTCAACAATTGTTTCTGCAGGGAGTCACTGCTTAAAGTAACAGCACTTGATGATTCATCATCCAAGAGAATAACTTTAAAATAAAGTGAATTTTTGCAACAGCATTCTTTTAAAGACGCTATTTTAAAAACAAAATGCAGCACTTTCTATTGTGATTCCTGCACTTGTGAAAATACATACTGATGTCACAGAGCCCTTCCTATTATCAGAAGAGTTCTATTTCCCACTGCCCTTCATCTTTCAATGGCCTATGTTGCTTTCTCCATGATTACTCCATCAGCCTCAAAGATAGTTGCTTTATTTAGCACACCTGAACACAAATTAAATGTTGTTCTTTTAACATGAATACTGAGATTTACATCTAGTGGCTAATTTTACAAAAGCCTGAATTTTCATGAGCTTATTGGTTGCTCTAAGCCTGGATGTTTTTCATTACAATTGCTAAAACCAAAACAGAATCTCTACTTGAACTGATCTAACAATAGTGAACATATCTGTCTCCTAATTACTCAAATGTTCATATGCATCTGGATGTCTTTTATGATTGAATACAAGAGCTTATGCAATTGAAGTAGAAACTGTTATATATCCTCATTCTCCCTCAAAGCAAAGCAAACTGAAGCAAAAAAAAAAAAAATTCTAGAAGTAGGACATGCTGAAAGAATGACTCATGTGCCAGTAGGAGTGACTGATCTTTGTCTATGATTCTTCATCACCACAACAGAGGGCATTAAATCACCTATGATATCAAAAATAGGGATCTTAAACAAGCAGAAGTGTAGACTCAGTTTGGGATGAATCTTGGAGTTGCTGCAGTCACACAACACATCAGCAGTGCTGTTTGGAAGATAATTATGCAACAGACTTTCAGAGTGACATTTATACTTGGCATTTATGCGAGGCCTAAAGAGGCTGAACCTCCAAATGGATGCAATGGTTCCTGCACACCTGACTTTGGAGCTTCTGAAGACTGCAGTCTAAATGTGTCTTCTCATAAAGTATGCTTCTATTTTATTGTATTGCTGTACATTTCCCCAGTGCAGGAAGACCAGAGAGGCGAAGGTCAGAATAAATACTATATAGATATCGAAGTCTGTTCAGTGAGAGTTTGAAAAGGAGGATTTGAAAGATGACTATTTTTATTAGTGCAGATGCATACAATATAACCTGATTTTTTTTTTGTGCAAATGTCAATTGCAGTATACATATTGTTCACTGAAGATTATGTCATTGGTCAAGAGGGAGGAGAGTCCCCAAATGAATGATTAATAATCAATGTGTCTGGGTTCTTATTTTATTCCTCAGAAGGAAAGAATGAATTAATAGTGTCTCTTCCAAAAATGGAAAAAGGTCCCAGAAATAGGTCACACCAACTACACCTGTACACAGAGGGGTCCTCTCTGTAAGTGGATTTCCCTAGTTTGGGCAGGGAGCCTCAGCCTACCCTCTTATATTATTGCTTCTCCTTCCTACATTCTGATGCAATTAGGGAGAAAAGGCAATACGGATCAGAGCCCTATTAATTTTTTATACAGTCATGAAAACCTGAGAGAAAGGGTGGAGAAATACCTAGGGAGAAGGGTTTTGAAGGAGGCCCAAGGTAATGCCTAGGCGTGTGCTGCCTATACAGGTGATCCAAAGTCTTCCATCAAGTCTAGGCAAACAGTAGACTTATGTCCCAGGATGAAGGCAAATGAGACTGTGACCCCAGAGGAATAAGGGGGACCATGAACAGCTTCTGAAGAAATCTGTATTCTCTGACATTCTGTGATAAGCTCTCTCGAAGTAGGTGCAAGATGTATTAAATATCTGCATGTGTCATTATGTATTTATGTATGTTATCCTGGGGCATTGTTCTTTTTGGAAAAATAACATTACTTTGCATTGATAAACATTAGGTAGAATCAGTAGAAATATTTGTCAGGACCATATGTTAGTTAGGGATTTTTTTCCCCCAAAGGAAGAAGTCGTTTGATAGAAAGAATGCATTTGTAATTATTCAATCTCTGTTAGTAGCAGAGTAGGGAATTACTTTAGATTACTCCCATGTTATGTTCTAGGTGCCAGTTAGATCTGCCTCCAGGCAAGCTTGTGGACTTTCCTTTTTTGTCAAATTCCCTGTTTCTTTTCTTAAGGAAACCTGCTAATTTTAACAGCTGGGCTTCTTTCTTTTCCTTCCGAATTCCTTCCTTCCTTCCGAATTCCTTCCGAATTCCTTCCTTCCTGCCTTCCTGCCTTCCTGCCTTCCTTCTTCCCTTCCTCCCTCTCTTCCTCCCTCTCTTCCTTCCTTCTCTCTTTCTCTCTTTCCTTCTTCCTTTTCCTCTTTCTTTATTTCTCTTTCTCTTTTTCTCTTTCTCTCCTTCACTCTTTCTATCTCACTCTCTTTCTCTCTTTCCCTCTTTCTTTTCTTTCTCTGTATCTCTCTACTTTATCCCTTTACTGATGTTGTTGCTTCCCTGATGCAATCACAAAAAAACCTAAACCTGAGACATTGAAGTGCAGGTATTCAAAAGCACTGATTATTTTATGCTAATGAATCTACTAACATCTACTGATACAGTATTTCACTTGTTGTGCCCTCCTGGTGGTAGCACAAGATAAATCTAACGTTGTGTTTAATTAACTAAAGGAAGCAGAAACAAATCTCTGTGGGTTAATAATATTTATGGCCTAAAAATGAACAAACTAAAGAAAGTGAGTAAATTACATGGTACAACTCAGAGAAAAATGTAATTAAAATAAAATTCTCATGTATTCCAGAAAGTGCATCTGTAAAGATGTGCAAGCAAGGCACATGTGTGAGACAATGCACTAAAATTAAGGTCATCACTGAAGAGTTGGCAAAACTATTTTTCTAATTATAAAAAAGAATGAAGTCAAACTTCTCAGGAAGAAATGTTAGATCTTGGTGTCTACATGGAAATTAGGTCTTTTTTAATCCATGAAATGCATTGTATCATATGGAGACTGAACCTTAATTCAAGTAGCTCAACAACATGAATAAGAAAATGCCAGGTCTATTTAACTGTGTCCTTTGTCAAATGCCAATAGAGATGGTGACTTTTTACAAATATCCAGTAGTTAAAAATATAAAATGCTGTAAGTAGATAAGGCTACAAGGGTTGTATTAATGGGCGATCATTTCACCCATTTATGATTCCTATTTTTTTAGCTGGAGACTCACATTTTGTCCTATTCCTTAAAATAGTCTGTGGGTCTGGAGATTTCTTAGAAAGAAATTGGCACAGGATCAAAGGAGATCCCAGAAAAAGCATCAGAGGTTCATGTCACTGTGCTAGGGAGCCTCAGAAATTTAGCTCTGTGGGATCTAGAGATGCATTCTCAATAGCATAGCCAAGTTGTGGACTGTTTCATGGCTTTCCCACTGAAACACGCGCATTTTTGAGTGCTTCTGAGTCCAATGCCATGTACAGCTCTAAGCCTCAGCCATGCACCATTCACTGGAAAACACTTCTCCAGCAATGAATAGCTGAGGCTGTTGTTACTGAAACCTTTACTTGCATCTGTGAGATTTGTTCTTTGATCAAATTACTTCAGTTTAATTGAGAAATCTATATTCACATGGGGGCATTAGCATGTTGGGATTAAAATGATGAGTGTTTCCACAGGCCTATCTGTATTATGGGCTGAACATTGAATTTTCACTCAGTTGTGCAAGTAAATATAGAAGGATGACAGTACATCATATTTGAAATTTGCCTTGACCACACAGGCACATTTTGTGAAGTACTAAACAGTTCTGACTCTTAGTAGTTTGTCCCTTTCCTGCTCTTGAATTTTTTATGCCCTCTTTAGATTTCTGGGTCTTGATATTACTGCAGTGTTGTCTGATTTAGGATTTACAACATTTATTGACAACAGGAAAACATACTCCCCCTCATATCTCAATAACTCTTCAGATCCTAATGGTGACCATGATCTCATTAGCCATTGCTCAATGTCTAAACCTTGCTGTTTAAGTCGAATAGACATTTCAGGAGGATATGTAAAAAGATTTGTTAGCATTATGAGATCAATTCACTGCAATGAATTTAAAACAGAGAATACTTACTGACGTGTGTCACTACATCACATACACACTGTTGTTTATAAAACCTACAAGGTTTTGCAAGGTCCATCATAAGATAACCTCTTGAACAGAAAAGCAATGATTTGTGCCTATTCAGTAAAAACCCCTCAGTATTCCTGAAAACTCACAAAGAATTACAATATTTAACAGTCATCAATCTAGCTTAAATTTTTCTGACCAATTTCATTAGTATGCCCATTGCCTTATACTGTGATCACCAACCTCACTGGGAGAGGCCTGGCGTTGTATGGAGGCACATCTCTGCCTGGGAGCAGGGAGCTCCCCTTGGAAGGATGCATGCCTGGCCAAGCAGTGGATGAGCAGAACCTGTCTGGAGGGGCAGAAATGTGCAAGAAAAATGACTTAGGCAGCTCCCTCTGTCCCTGCTGCAATGGGCTCAGCAGAGCTGCCCCAGAGCCGCACTGTCTCCACATCACCATTTCTTCCTGAGTGAAAAGCACCATCATCTCCAGCTTGACAACCAAGTGCTTGGAGGATGCTTTCCTTGCCTGCCTTTATTTTTGAAAGCCATTGCTGTGACTTGCAGCTAGGTCCTCAGCCAATTCCACGATCCATTTTTGTCTGTCTTTTCTTGCTGATCACAAGGCACAGAGCTGTGTAAAGGAGGGAGCAGATAAATGGGTGAGGAATTTATAGAAATGAGCAGACCACTCTGTGTACATTGGTAGTCTAATAATCCCCATTCCTTTTGCCTATAAAGGTAAAAAGGCCCAGACCCACCACATTCCCTCTAGTTTTCTAACTTAAATCATGGGGGTTTTGAGTTAAAAAAATTAACTGCAGGTAAGTGTCATCATTTATGTACATGCAAGGCATGGATGAAAGCAGACTAATTTTGCTTAAATTACTGTTTATATACCTGGAAACCACAGACAAATGCATGTACATAGAAGCAATAAATTTAGAGGCTCCTCTACTTTAAATGCCTCTTTGAATTTTCCACTGCTCATGCAAAATTATTTATGTCAATATTTTAATTTCAGTCGGGAGGGGTGGAATCAAAGAAAGAGTGACATCCAGGAAAATTGTTGTCAGCAAACTGATGACTACATACCATAATTAAGAAATAATGTAAGGAAAGAAGCAGCTTGATCTGAATGCTGTTGTATTTTTGTGAGTTTAGTGCTAAAGAATCAAGAATGAGAAGACATATTAAGAGATAGATATTACAATATTCATCATTGTATACTATTGTAAGATGCACTATATACATAAATGATCATTTCTGTAATCATAACAATATTAATGCAGCAGCTAATAAATAAAATAAGCACCAAAGGACAAGAATATGACCTTAAAATCCTTACTCAGCTGCCCTATTAACTTTCTGAACACCACTGAAAGTGTGTGTCAGCTGCTTAAATTAAAGGGAGAGTAATTAAAATTACACAAATAATAGGTGACTGGGGTCAGTCTCCATCACCCTATCTCCTATATTTCAGAGTATTTTACATTTTTTCCATCAATATGCAATCTTAATTTTCCTAACACATCTCTCAGGTACTGTTGGTTTAAAAACAAATCACCATAAGAAGCAGAGCTTTTGACTGATGGTCAGAGCACAGGTTTTGGGGCCATACCCTTAAATCCCTTCCCATAGCATATAGGATGAGTCAATTTCTCAGAATCTTTGAGTATGAATGTACTTTGTCATCTTTCTTTTATAAAAAGCACTTTTAGGAGGAAAAAAAAAGAAAAAGAAAAAAGAAAAATCAGATCTATATTTCAGATCTATACCTAAGATCCTGTTTCCCATAAAGATGGCTTGCATTCAGCAAATGAGCAAAAGTTATGCTCTTTTACTCTGGGACATTAAAAGTAGTGGGTAGAAGAGAGAGTGCCTCAAAAATAACTCAGGCTCTTCACTGTGTATTTTTCTGTGATAAAAGTAATAATCATAATAATAAAAGACAAAAAAGTGTGACTGGGAATTGAACGAAGCAAGACAAGAGAAAACCAAATGGCAGCAATATCTCCCCACAGGAGATAGAACCTGACCAGAAATAGTTCTTTCTTCAGAAAACATTGAGTGTTCTCTTAACACCAAAGTATTTTACTGTCTTTGCTGGAAGTCATTGCACAGCTAAAAATTATTTAATAATAACTGTACTGACAGTTTATAGGCATTCTAACATTGTCCAGAAAGGAATCTGAGGGCATGATCTAAGCACAGCATCTAATGCATATCTTCAGCATTTCTTAGAATGAAAGAAGTAAGTGGAGCTATTTTGCGCTGTTAACATTAGGTATTGATAAGGTAAAGAGAGAGAGGTGAACACAGGTGTCTGTCTCCTTGATAGGGGCATTCTGCAGCCTGCAGAGGCAAGAGGAGAGGGGAGGGGGCTCATACATTTAGGGACCCCAGTGCACAGAAGAGTTTCACAGATGCTCAAACCAGTTCTGTGCTTTTTGCATTGCAAGGTCAGTACTGCCCAAAGCCCTGGGTGTGGGTCCAATCTCCTGCAGTGACTGCATGGGTTCACAGAAAACTTAAGTCAGGAAGGAAAAAACACTGAGCTATGAAGCTATTATTATTGGTTTGGGTGTAAATAAGTATTTAAAACCTTTGCAGTGTCATATACTGACTTGTTCAAGCTAACAGGGCATATTTGTCTAATTTTAGTGACCTCAGTCCCACTAAATCTACTTTATAACCCCCTCTGCAGGGTGAAGTCCCCTAATATAATAAAATTCACTCTTCATTAAATAATAATAATTATTTTTCCAAACAATTTAGCAGAATTGAAAGTATTTCGTTTTCTTCCTCTATAGTCCCACCTTTGGAGGACCTAAGTCAACATTTTTTCTGTTTAGGGGGTGCACTGTCTTGGATTTCTATGTGCTCATTAAGGCTCTGATTCAGTGGGAACTCCAGAGACTCGCAGTGAAATCCTGCTGTTCCGGCTATTAATGTTGTAGCTCTGGAGAGCCATACGGGACATTTGCTGTATTAGACCTGAGGCTAAGCCCAGCTCTCTCATCTGGAAGAGGTATTTTGATCAATGGATGAATATGAATGATTCATAAAATGATCTCTGCATGAGTAGAAAAGGAATTCTTACATAATACGGCATAGTCAGAGAAATATGGGTAAACACAAGCAGAGGTTGGCAGAATGGGCTTTAGCAGTCTCATATCTGCTCTCATAGACCACAGCTCTAATACTGTGTTTCTTCCTCGAGCTGTATCAGGCACAAGCTTATCCAAACTGGAAGTTTTGTTTCAAAAATTTCCCATCAGGAAATCAGGACATACTAAAAAGACCCCCACAACTAAGAAACCCATAAAGCCAAACCAAACTCAAAAAAGGCAGACTGCCACACTATATAGCTACTTTATATTTCATAGCTACCAAGTAGTCGCAAATATCTCTAGATTTTGTGTAATGCAAGGAAGTAGGGTGTATATATTTAACATACCAGTATTATCTACTATATTTCCAAGATTTTTGGACTATGCCAAAATCTACTGAGACCGAAGATCTCCAACAGAGATAGCAGAAAATAAGATTAGATTGAACTCAACCATATAGATTAAGCCATTCTGCATCTCTCTCTTCTCCTTTCTGGCTCTGAAATTCTCCTTTATAAGTAGCTCCATGGAAATCTTATTAAATTATACCGAATTCAGAATTTAACCAGCTATTAGAGATTATAAGGAGCCACTCTCTTTTTGAGAAAACTGAGAAATGTACAATTCTGCCACATAACAGAAGAGCACATCTGTGGTTATGGACTCCTCTTGCTGGAGCAAAGTAAACCTCCCTTCAAATCCTGTTTTCTCCTTGGAAAAGGAGTGGCTAAAGTACACTCCTTCCCCAAATCTCATACCTTGTGTGCCGAGAGCAGCTCAGTATAGACGTGCTGCTGTGGAGGGTGGCTCCTTGTGAGGGGGGCCTTGGATGTGCCTGGAGGCCACGTAGAACCTCAGAATTCAGTCACCTTCGGCAGAGACATTCTGCATGGGGAAAGCCAGCAGCTGAATGCTAGAGCACTGTCTGACAGAAACCCTTTGATTAGTTCTTTGCTCTAGAGGTAAACTTTGAGACTTCTCTGGGTGTTTAATTTCTTTCTTCAGGTTATAAAGGAGATCTAGTCAATTTGCTCTTCAAATATTATGCATGGATGCTAAGGGAGCTAATCCAGAAAAAGATCAATCGATCTGTCTATCTAATCTGTCTTTATCTTTCCTGACTTCTCCTGTTTTCCTTTCATTTTTGTCATTTCTCACTAAAACTGAAGACAGATGGGAAATGTAGTTTCTTACAAAGTCATTGCAGGTTAGAATGTCACTGAACTTGAAAAGTCTTTTTTGCAGTCCTCGTAGAAATTGTCTCCCTTCAATGTTTTCGTACCCACCAGCTTTTTGTGATGACTGAATTTAGGAGGAAATTCTCATTTTAAGCAGTCTATTTTTACAGTAACTTATCAAACAGTGGCCTTTAGCTGTTGTTCTGTGACAGCCACTCTATTAAAATCCTGATGTAAACAAGTGGAGAAGGTGAACTAGAAGTGCAGATATTTGCACAGCATTACTGTCAGGTAAAATTTTAAAGATAGGTTTTATGAACCCATTATTTGCAGTCAAGGCTTTTGACTACAGCTTCTGAAATCATTTAAGTAGACAAAGTGTTTTGTCAAAACATACTGCTGGGAGTCAGTATGTAGCTTCTTTTTATGTAATTCAATTTGGTTATGTTGTTTGCATGAAAGTGGAATATCTAGCTGGGCAGCAATAGTGGTGCTGTCTGTGATCAAAATATGGTGACTTTCTAGAGTAATTAACGTTAAATGCGTTTTGTTTTCATTTAGTGCTTAATGTATGCATGCATAATTGCAGTGTACATACAGACCTATCAAGGAAGATGCTTGAGGGCTTTTAAATACAAACAACAAACCCAAAGATTTTATAGTTCTCTACTTTGGAGTGGGAAATGCATAAGAACATTTGCCTGTTTTAAAATCAGAGACCTCTGTATCCTGTAAAGCTGTGCTTGACATGACTCTGAAAGAGATGGGCACTCTAAGGAGGCAGAGCTGTTTCTGGCCTTTCAGCTCTGAGCCTTGTGCCTGAGGTGATGCTGGACCGGACTGCCCTGAGACAAGCTGGCTGCCTCTGCTCCCCCAAGAAGTTGTAGAAAGGCAGCATTGTTAGAGCATGGTGTCTGTTTGACAAGCTTCCTCTACACCAGAACACCCTGTGTGTGCTGAGATTGGCTGTACACGAGGCACCTTTTGAAGAAAATAGCACAAATGGTCCCCAAATATTCACTACTTAAGAGATTTTCTGGACTGTACATTTCTAGCTCCCCTACTTCAGCTGGAGCAACAGCAGATGGAGAATGTGACCCGATCCTGTTGGCTGGGGGTTTCCTGAGTATTGAGCCGTGGTGTTTGTGTGGTCTGGCATAATTTCGTATAAGCATATCAGTATTTTGGCTATAAGCCAATACAGCATTTTTTACCTGCATTTTGAATAGAACCAGCACTTCCCAGATGTATTTTGAGAAAGTTGGAAAAAGCTGGAACTGTAACAGTTCCAAATGTAATTTCCAAACATATTTAAATTAGCTACTACTGTCAATAGAAATAGTGATGACAGGAGGAGAAGATTTTTAGCTCCTCACACAGTATTAACATACCGCTTTGATGTATCTTGTGTACAAACATATGTATACTATATTTTGGGAAAGTCTAGCCAAATGAAGCACAGTGAACATGAAGCTGTAATAGAAGAATTGCAGGACATGGGGACCAGATCTTCTCCATTAGCATATTGTCCAAACAGAAGTAGATAGACGGAGAAATCTGGGGAGGTGCAAGAAAAAGAAAGTGTTTTTTGGGCAGTAGCAATTGTGAGCATAAAGAGAGAAGCAACAAAACAGTTGTCAAATAAAAAACCCTATAACTTGGTGCAGTAAGATTAGAAGTCTTTTAGTAGATCCATTCCATACAGCTCTTCCTTTCATAACTTAGTTTTGATCTGCTATACATCAAAGCCAGATCAATTGTGAAAAATGCTCAGGCATTCTTTGCCCAGACATAATCCTACATCTCTAGATATAAATCAGATCATTAAATTAGTTATTACATAGGGAAGGGATTGAGAAAGCTAACAAAAGAAAGCCACAATCACTAATGTAGATCCCTAGAAGCTTGCCTACACAACTTTGTAATGCTAGAGCAGCTGCACCAGTTAAGAAAGTGATTAGAACAGTCTCCTACTGTGTATACTGTTTATTTGAAGATAATTCCTACCTTGGAGTAGTATGTCCCTGCAAAACGGATGTATTTATAGCAATACCCCAGACTAATATTGTGGTAAGACTCCAAAAACCCCTTCCATGCATCACTTGAGCCACACAGCAGTAATTTTCATGTATTAGGAGTTCCACATTCAGTCCAGTACTCCCTTCCTTTCAAAATTAGTCCTGGTTGCACCATTTAATCTGCACCATTTTCTGAGGCAATTACTTGGAGCAGTGTGACCGCTGGTACCACACCAGCCTCAAGTCCTGTTCTGCCACAGCTGCAAAAGGGGCACTGAAATGGCACAATACCAGCTCTGTTTGGCCCTGATCCAGAAAAGCACTTAAACACCTGTTCAACTCAAAGTATATGAGTAATCCCATAGAAGACAAGATGATAAATTCTCTGAGCTAGTACCTGCTTAGATTCATAGACTGTGAAAATAGAAGGGAACATCTAAACATCTTGTCTGACCTCCTGTATACCACAGGAATTCTTCGAATTCAGTTTTGCTCAGCCTTTCCTTTCTCTCAGAAGAAAACATGCAGCTCTAACGTCTAAATTTTCAGTGATGGCGAAATTACCACTGTTCTGTATAAATTGTTCCAATGATTAACAATCCTCACCAGGACAAATTTATACATTTTTTCAAACAAGACTTTATGAGGTCCTTTGGATTCACTAAATATTGCTGGTTTTAATTAATTGGAATGAAGAGGCACGTATTATCACATTTCTCCTTTTTGTATACATGCTTTCAGACTGCAAATAAATGAGCCCTTAAATTTTAGTTTGAAAACTTGACAGGGACTGCTCTCCAGGTTTCTCAACAGACAGCAGATTATTTGGCCTTTAATCAGCCTCCTGTCTCTTCTCAGACTCCTCTTTTATTGTTCTACGTCTCCACAAGTATGGTTTCTGGAATAATGCACAGTATTTCAGGAGACATCATTGCTCACCATAGAAGCAAAAGAGATTCCTACTTAAAGTCCTTTTTTTTTCTCACCAGGTTAACATAGGGCCTTTTGGTTTCATGGTCACACTGAAATCTTACACAGAATCATTCTTCACCGCCAGTCCTTTCAGTGATTTGTTTTCTATGATAAGTGCAATCTCCTTTAAGTACCACACCCCCCGCCCCCTTTCATTTTTCCTCAGTATATGGTCTTACCTTCATTGAAATGCACAGTTTGATTGTGCCCAACTTAATTGTGACCAAAGTACCCCACAACATTTTCATTATTCCTTCATCTCTTATTTATATGCTCTGTTCACAGCCTCAGTGTTTTCTACAACTTATTGTGACTCTTTTCTTCCATGACATGAATTAAGATATCAGATATAGTAAGATTAACAACACACTAGAAATGTTCATCCTCAGTGGATGATCCAGCATTTCCCACTACCTTTGGAGACCAGCATCAAGTTCAACCAGTTTAATAAGTACTGTATATTGATTTTGTAATATTCACATTTTGTAATAAAATGTTTGGTGAAATCAAATCAGAATACTGCACATAAAAAATATAATTTCTCCCTATATATGTATAACATCCTAAGGTTTTCATCAAAAGATATCAAGTTATTCTGATGAGATCTAGCTTTCATTAACCCTTATTGATTGGCTTAAATTATGTTACTCTCCTTGCATAATGTTGCAATCTCAATATCACTATTATTTGCTTGTAATTTCTACGTGAAATCATCCACATGGAATTCTAAAATGCAACAAAATATTTTTTGAAAAGATATTACTGTTATTTAAACAGTTTTTGGTAGCAATTAGAAGAGCAAAGAAGAGGATCCAATGTTGTGAAGAGAAAGCCAGTAAATTAAGATCTAATTGCTTACCCAAAAAGCAAAAGTTTAAAAGGAAAAAATCCAGAGGGAGAAAAAAAAAAAGCTATTTGTAAATATGAAAATAAAGAATTACAAAGAGTGTTTTAATGAAGAATGAGAAAGGAGAAGAGAGGAAAAAAGTCATTTATCAGAGATGTTTGAAAAGAAAGCCAATAGTACAAAGCAGAGAGGAATTGCTAGGGATGATAGAGTTATATTCCAGGCACTCCTAAATCTAAGTAAAAGATTCCACATCGAGGCATGACTGACAGAAAGCAGCACACGAGAGCAAAGCACTGGCCCTGTGAAAGCACTGTTTCTGTGTAACTGTGCAGTAATTTTAGTTAATCATGGATTTACACAGGAAGAGAAGAAGCCTTAGCACATACAGAGTCTGATCTCACAAAATCTATCCAAGTACATAAGTCATTTCATCTGGCATTTCAGCAGCCTTTCATGCACCATACCAGAGACAAATAGGAAGCAATGCCACAGCTGACTGGTGCCATTGCCCAGCAGAGAAAAATACTGGAAGCTGGCATGGGGAGGACATATTCAGCTAAACCTGATTTCTCTTTTCCCACAGAAGAGTACTTAAAAAAGAAGTTAAAAAAATGAAAAAAAGGTAGTCTTTGGAGAAGGATAGTTTTAACAAGATCTTTTCTGTTTGCTCCATCCCCCTGTGAGGGTTCAGAGCACTGGAATTTCTGCAGGCCTCTGTTTGAAAATAAGGGGCTAATGAAAAGGTATGTGCATGGCTTGCTACCCTAAACTAGTCCTCCTA
This sequence comes from Coloeus monedula, assembly GCF_965178545.1. NCBI lineage: Eukaryota > Metazoa > Chordata > Aves > Passeriformes > Corvidae > Coloeus > Coloeus monedula. The sequence continues at coordinate 22,924,041 of NC_138787.1, read as the reverse complement.
GAATATCCTGGGATTTGCCAAAGCACTAAATGACGTTGACATAGAACACTTTAAGGGAAAAGTCACCTTTTATTCTTTGCTTTTCAGTATTTAGAAATGTAGCTTCAGTTTCCTTTGTGGTTTTTGTATAAAGGAAATTCATTTTGAATAGAGATGGGTCCATTTCTTTAGGTTTGATCTCAATGGATACTGAAGCTGGACTGCTGCGCCTTCCAATTCTTGCAATTTCTGGGGAAAGAGAGGGCAGACAGGTTTAGATGAAGAGGACAGAGGAATAGTAAAAAAGAAATATTTAACATGGAGAAGAATCTCAATTGCTGAGAGGAACAAAGTTAATGTAAGGCCTAACTACTTCTCTGGGAAGTATGTACAATTAGAACTTTTGCTAACATGCCACACTGTCTAATTTATTTTCAAGTCCACCAAATTCTATGGTGTAGTGAAATTTCCTCATGGCCATTTTAATCTATGAATCTACTGTGTGCTCCATGAAGGTCAACCTGTTTAGATGCCCTGATGTAGATGGGACTTTGCAGACACAGGGTTCAAGGGAATGATGCTGCTTAGTGGAGAACTGGGTCCTCAAAGTTAAGACCCATTTTGCTTGTATCAGCTCTGCCTGTAGATGTTTTTATAGTCATAATAGTTTTTCTGGTAGAAGCACAAAAAGCCACTGCTGTTCAGGGAAGTTCTGCATATGCTCAGACAGCTTTTCTTTCTCCACTTTGGATCTCTTCCTTCCCCAGTGGTAAAGAAAAGTGGGAAATCCTATGATGATAGAAGCAGTTGATACCTTTGTAAGAATAGAGAGCTGTCTTTAGCAAATGTATGTCTTTAGTTCAATAAACAACCTAGGTTTGCACTTAATTTTCCACTGAATGATCTAATACCAGCAGAGAACATTTGCAGCATGGGACAATGCTAGTCTTTTTAGCTAGACATTTCCTTTGACTTCAGTGAGGTTTTTTCTTCCTTCTAGTGTGGAAGGCAGGGGGATTCTATCATCTGTGATTTAAACTAAGTGACAGCTTTTTTAATGTAAATAATTTTCTACTAGGCTCAACTATTTGTTATCTAAATAAAGAAAATAATTTACCCCACATGAAATAGAGGAATGGGAAAGGGGAAAAGGGAAAAAAAGGGAAAAGGGAAAAGGGAAAAAAAGGGAAAAGGGAAAAGGGAAAAGGGAAAAAAAAAGGAAAAGGGAAAAGGGAAAAGGGAAAAGGGAAAAGGGAAAAGGGAAAAGGGAAAAGGGAAAAGGGAAAAGGGAAAAGGGAAAAGGGAAAAGGGAAAAGGGAAAAGGGAAAAGGGAAAAGGGAAAAGGGAAAAGGGAAAAGGGAAAAGGGAAAAGGGAAAAGGGAAAAGGGAAAAGGGAAAAGGGAAAGGAAAGGAAAGGAAAGGAAAGGAAAGGAAAGGAAAGGAAAGGAAAGGAAAGGAAAGGAAAGGAAAGGAAAGGAAAGGAAAGGAAAGGAAAGGAAAGGAAAGGAAAGGAAAGGAAAAGGATAAGATTTTGGGAATCAGATTTCTGGCACTATTATATGTATAAATTGTATAGTCATTTCGGCACCACAGTTGGCAGGAATAGGTTGATTTTTTCTGGATACCCTCAGTCTAATAGGTAACTTGCTGAGAAATTGCAGCTCAAATTCTGATTTCATCAGAATGTTCTGAATTTATGCTCAGAATTCTTTAAAATTGAGAGTTTATTTCTGGCTTGGTCTATACAGCTGTACAAGTTTGGGAGAGAGCTGTTCTTTGTAACTTAATGCTGAAATTAATTCTAAATAAATTGTATCATTATTACCTATTGACTGTGGTGAAGGAAAAAACATTTTAAGAAAATATGTTTCAACGACTGAAGCAAAATAAACACTGGTACATATAACTGGTAACTCATTAAATAAGAACTCCATGCTTTTATCTGGCTCTTCAAACACATTTTAGGCACTTCAACAAGATTAGAAAAACACTTTTATGCCAAAAACCCCCTCCTTTAATCACTTCTCTTCTAAGAAGATACCTTCATGAAAAGAGGAGAATTAACCTCTTTGCTGCCACTACTCCTTTTACTGCAAAAAAAGCGCGTTTGTAACATTTCTGATCCATTTGGTTCCGTCAGAAGGAAACAGCTATTTTTCAGATGCATTAATCATATGGGAAGATATTTTCAAGCACGTATCTTGCTGGGAAATTATTAGTATACACTAGACCATCATTAGTCTATTCTAATGGAACAGCAAGAGCCCCAGATTTCCCAAGTGCCAGAGACAAGACTAGCTGATGATGTCCTTTATGGCCCAAGACTACTTATTTTTTGTCATTTTATTTGTCATATTGCATTACACAGATGGAAAAAAACTAAACAAAACCAAACCCTCAAAACCTCCTAGTTGTAACAATTTCGAGGGTAAATGAAAACCAACAAGGAGAGAAGGGGTGAATAAAAGAGTCACCAGCCAGTGCATGCATCCCACTGGACCAGGTACAAAATAGCTGCTGCAGTGTAAGGTGACAAAATAATGAAATCGTGGTCAAAAAAAACCAAGCAAAACTACATCTATATATATTTATATACAAACACATTGCATGATTGAACACAACTCCTAAGACATAATTTTCTCCATTAATCCCTCTGCAAATACATCCCAAAATATAACAAAGTAATGAGATCATACAGCTTTTGGGTGGTTTTGCTGAGACTCTCCTCAGGACCAGTGGAAAGCCTGAAAGTCAAGCAGAGGGAAAACCCTTTCACAGCCTGATCCCACTGTCTCATTCCCCAGCCTTAAGCCTGGCCAAGGCCAACCTCCTGCAGAAGGAAAATTCAGCTGTTGTACTGCCTCTTTACACTCCTCAGTGGAAAAGGGGTGGTACTAAGGGGTGAAGATGACTTCCTATTTCAGCATAGAGAATCTTGTTACCACCTCTATTGCTTCCACCAGTCAGTCTTAATGCGTTCTTAGAAGATAAAGTACCTCTGTCTCTTATATCTTATTTTTTGAGGTCTTGTTTGTGAAACTGGTCTAGGTAAAATAAATAGTGACCTCAGGACTATACCACATCTTTTCTGAAAGGCAAAAGCTATTTCAAATTTTTCTTATCTTTTTCAAACTACTCTTGCTTTTCTTGCTCCTAAAATGCAGTGAAGTGAAACTCTGTTTTAGTCTGTTCAGCCCTATCAGCACTTCCTTCACATCCCAGCAGGTATCCTGCTCGTTTTGGGGTTTCTCCAGACAGTAGGTAAACTTCTGGATACCTGTCTGACTTAACAAAGCTGTTCTTTTGATGTTTGCCTTTAGGAACCTTAAACTGGGTCTTTCTATTATTTTGTCCAACAAGTCAAGGCATTGCTGTCAAGGGAGATGTTATTGTGGAAATGACAGAATATGTTCAAGGGTAGTGAATAAGTTCCCTTTCAATAAAAGCACACATTATGTCCAAGAACAGTCAAAAGGGTTAAAATACAATCTTTCCAGATAAGTTTCTAGCCATATGAGGCTCAAAAAGTCAAAAGACTTGAAAGCTATTAGTACTTCTGTAGATCATCCTCTTCCAGACACTCTTTTTTTCTCTTTTTTTTTTTTTTTCTCTCCTTTAACTGACAGGTTGCAGTTAAAAATTAAAGTAAAAAGAGGCCCTCTCTTTCCTACATACTTTTAATGGAACTGAAGCCAAAATAAGTCAGACTAAATTATGGGAGTAAATGACCTCCCGGGAAGTATAATACCAAATTCTGAAGAACTGTAAAGAGTTTCCTTTGATCTTTTTAGCTTCACAGCCTGAAATTCAAAATCTGTATTTAATTTTAGATTGCATATGCCAGCTTTTAAGTTTCCTTTCTAACATGATATATCATTTTAAATGATGGGACACCTTTAACTTGTATTTCTTGAAAATGCTGACTATCCTTTCTTTATTCTTTTACACTATAAAAACAGATATAAATATTACTAATTGCAAAAATAATTTGAGGTTGGGTGCTATAATGGATAAACCATTGACCTTCACTTAAGAGACTGTGCCTTCAAGCTCAACCTGAGTTTCTAAGTGAAATGACTTTGATCTGAGACACAAGTAACTTCAGTTCAATGCCCTACAGGATATAGATCTAGAAAAAAAGGACAAGCTGAGCACTTAGCTATATATTCCTGTTACAATTTAGGAGCTAGACAAAGGATGCTATTTTTCAAATGTGGTAGAAAAGGCCTATTTCTTTCTATGGCGACACAGTCACGTTGCAAGAAGTGTATTCCTAAACCAGAAATCTCAGAAGGCACAACAAGCTGTATTAGCTCTTGGCTGGAGAATTTTCTGACCTCTGCACTTGAGCACAGACTTTAGATATAGGCAGCTGGAATAATCTCCCTCTTGAGTCCAGAAGAGAGCCACAAAAGTCTTTATGCCTTATGCATTATGAAAGAAGCCACCTTTTTGAGGAAAAGTTGCATCAGGTTGGCTGGAAACACAACATGAAAGAGCAGCTGCTAACCATTGGGCTTACACTGGCAGAGCTCTAGGAAACGTGCTTACACACAGTGCTTTGTTATGTGTCTGCCTCAAGATCAGCCAAACAAAGATATAAATACAGTCCAGAATTTTGCAATATAATAGCATTCTGAATTGAATCCTGGGAGAATAATTTGTAATGCATAATTTATCTGCTGAATTTAGTTTCTCCTATTAACAAAATATCCATAAACTACTCGTGATTGCCTCACATGTTATTTTTAAGTGAAGCGACTGATAAAAGTTCTCTCTGAATATTTGGAGCTATTTGAGCTATATAGAGGTGGTTCTAACTGACTGGCTAATTTACATGGGTTTGTTTCACTTTCTGGATTATGAAAACCAACCAGTCAACCAAGACACCTGTGCCCCTAAGCATTTCCGATATGGAAATACCTGGCATGAGTACACAAACACAATAAAAAGCTCTGCATTTTTCTGCTGTTTTGAAAGGGTGGTGTCTTTTTGACTGTGTAAAAGAAATGGTCTTGAAGCAAGAGGCTGAACTTTATGGGGTCAATCACTGCAGAATTTAATCCAACCCTTGCTTCTTATCACAGCCCACCCCAGACAGCAGTTACTGTTACCTTCCTTCTTCCCAGTGAATTGCTGACAAATCATCTGGCTCGTCTATGAAAAATAGAAGAGCTCAAATATATACAAAATAATTTTGAAATTGCATAACCTCAGAGAAAAATAGAAATGGCAACATTGGAACAGAACAATGGACTTAGTCAATGTAAAATTGGGTTGTGCATAAGCCCTTTCGCTCACTGACAAGGTAAAACAGATTGACATGCTTTGAGGCTGTGGTTGCTGATAAGAAATGCCATTTGTAAGCCTTTTACTCCCAGCCAAAGTGAAGCAATTAAAATATTTAGAAGTAGCCCTCTTCTCTCCACCCAACATGAGGCTCATCTGGGCTTTCTTAGCAGTAATCCTACCTGCCACAGTTCTGGAGAGACAGAGAGACAGACCAGAACCAGCACAATCCTGGAAAACCTCAAGCTGGAGGAGTACAGCTAATAGGCATGTTATCCTCTGTTCTATTGCTGGCTGCCCAACAGAAAGGAATATTGCTGCTTTTGTTTTATCTGTTTTCATAGATCTGATAGTCTTTTTGCTCATTTCTTCTCACTACAACACCTTATTTTTCTCAAAGTTATAACAATAGGAACAAGTTATATGGAACAATTAAGTTAGGAAGACATCTGAAAACAATATTGCAAATTCAAAAGTAGCTATTCTCAAAGGGCCAGAGTGCCAATAATCACTTGAATCCTTCTAGACTATTAACAAAGTTCTGAACTTTCTCAGAGTTTGGCATATTTAGCTCTCAGTTTTACCTTACCTTGCCTCTGAAATGAATACCAAAATGTGTTAATTTAAGATTCCTTATTTCTGCTGTTGTAATATTTGTCATCATTAGCTTAATATTTACTCCAGCAGAAGCCAATTTATGTTTGTTAATATTCTATGATTGTAAATGTTCTCCCTAAAAAGCAAACAAACAAAAACCTGTCTGATTTTTGCAGGAGAAATGAAAAAAAGAAACCCCAGAACCTAGGCTGGTAAAATGGTTGGTTAATTACTAAAGTTATACATTTTTGCCTATTAATCCTGCATATGAAAGTTTCATTCCCATGTAAAACTGGGTGCAAATTCATTTCAATTACAAAAGCACATCTGTCCAACATTCCTGCACATAACTATTTTCATGAGCTTGATGAGTAATTTTTGTGACCAGATAACAGAAGGAAACTGAGCTGGAGATCAGAAAAGACTCCCAGTGAAAGTGCTGGTAGTCACTTACAACTTGAGAAGCCAAAGCATTCCAGAACATGCTGCAGTTTTTAAATGAAAGTAGAGGTGATAGAGAAAATCCCATTTACATTATCTGAACAAGCTCACTGCTGAGAGAAAGGTAGAGATTTTACATATATAAAAATATGTATATAAATAATAAATAAATAAATAAATAAATAATAAAAACAAATAGCAAATCAACAGATTTGACTCTATCACGTATCAGTTTCCTACTATATACACAATTGTCATATACCTGGTACTCAGGTGGGGCCTCACACTTCTTTTTCTCCCAGAGTCATCAAGCTCCGAGACTGACAAAGAGATCATAATTTCTCATATTTTGTATCTACATTCTTAAATAAATAACTGCTGTGCTTTTAACAACAATAGGAAAACAATAGCAATAATGAGCTGCCCTATAGATGAATTAATATGTTATCTAAAATATTTGCTTCATTATTTTTACACATAATTATTTTTTGAGCTGTAAAAGATTTTTGACAAATAGGTAAGTGACAATTCCACAGAGCTACACAGTCTTAGTGGCAACCAAGGAGTCTTTTGCTTTGTATAGCAAATGCATCAAACACTTCAGAGCTGCAAAGAAACATGAAAGCATATTAACCCCTATTTTCACTCTCAGCTATTTCTTCTACATCCCTCCAGTATTTTAAATTAAAGAGTGGTAAATTCCTTCACCGAGAAGCACGTAGAATTTTACAGTTACATAAGCTGATGCAGTGTCAGTCCATGACACTTTCATTATTTTATTTGTTTCTGACCTTGTTCTTGGCTACATGTATGTAAATAAGGAGAAAGTTTTCAAGTTGTCTTGATTCTCCTCAGTGTGACTGCATGTGTTTGTACACACACTGGTGTGATGGGGCTCCTGCCTTGACTGCAAGAGCTTTTAGGTGCTGAGGTAATGCAAATAATAAAAAAATCAGACTTGGTTTATGTCCTTGTATTTGTGAGTGTCTAATTAGTATTCAAGAGGCATTACTCTCAGTTGGACGCAGGAATACATAGTATGCCAAATTTGTGATTCATACTGACTAATACAATATAAGTAATAGACTCGTTTATTTATTTGCATTTAATTTAAAAGAAAAAGAGTTGTGATCAGACTACTTCAAGATTACATCAGGCCATTGTCCCAGAAAAAACCACACAGGTGTTTATTGAAATGAGTTAAAAGATAGTTAAACTGATAAGTTGGAGAGCCATTCTTGCCTTGTGCAGCTAATGTATCTCCCATTACCATTAAATGGTGTTATATGTGCATATTAAGGGAAGAGTATTAGTGATTAATAACAACCCACATTTTCCGGTGTGCTGCACTCCTAAGTTAGGAAGACCAGTGAGAGCTGCCTAGTTTAGCTCAACTGTACCTTAAATGAACATATGTTTCGTAGCAGATCTTTAAATAAACCCAAAAGGTTTGGTGATCATTTCAAAGTCAGTCCAGTGTTAGCTTTTGACATACAGCAATGTAGCTAAGTAGAAGGTAAAGGGTATTTATTTCAATGCTGGCAAATAGTGGTGGTTGGTCTGTCTGCACCTCCAAATCAGACCATTTTAGCACTCAAAAGCACTGTGGGTTTTTTCCCTCTTAGTGGTTAATGATCTTAACTAGTCATTTGTTCCTGAGAAAAGAAGGAAAAGGATGTGTCTTAGGCTCATAGTAACTTCAATTAGTTGTTAGCAAAAGATTTTATCCTGGTAGCAAAACCAGAAAAAAAAAAATCTTTTAAATTAATTTGAAGATGCCTACATTTAGAGAATGGCATCACTTTAACAGGGCTATGCAAATGAGTCCAATTTAGCATCTTGTATTCAGCTGGAAACCATTGCTAAATGATCGGGATAGCCAGTCACAGATATTAAAATGAATTATATCTAATCTGAATTTTAGTCACGCTACATTAACTAATAGAAAGTTATTAACATTTCAAGAGAAAAAAAAGCTTTTGCCTGCAAAATTAACAGTGGCTGAGATGTGACCTGTGAGCCATGCAGCCTGATCACTGTAATGACAGTGTAATGGCATATTTACATTAAAATCTCTGCAGCTAATATGTGATTCAGAATTGGACGTTAAGTCGAGGATTATTTAGTCTGGCCTGTTGGCCTTTCTCTAAGTAGTTTTTTTTTACTTCAATACAAATCTGAAACTTTTCATTTCATGACTATTTATGTGACTAGTTTCTATGGCTATGTCTCTCCATCTTTACATCAGCTGCTTCATGTGGCCAGCTTACTCTTTCATTTTTCCCTTCCTTTTTCCAATATATTTATCTTTTGCTGTGTCCATGTACAACTTCAAGAAACCCACATTAGTTGCAAGACAGTCAGGGAAAGGGAAATGTTTTTCTACTTCATTTTTACTGCTAATTTCCTTCAAAAGACAGCATGTTTTCATGTTTTAATTCCTATACTTTTTAAATATACAGCACCCTGGAAAGAAAGGATAATTCAAAGCCATCTTTATCTGGATAGAAAAAAATGTGTAATTATAAAGCTATTCTTATCCTTAGCAGGCATTGACAACCTGCTGCAATTTCTCCTGCTACCAGTTCATTTCTACCAAAGCAAAAGCTTGAAATTTATGGACTTGACTATGTGGCAGTATCTACATCTCTGTTCTGTTTGTAGAACACTTCCATATATGAAATGGTTTGGTTCATTATTTAAGAGACACACCAACATTTTAAAAATTGAGAAAGTTCAATGAAATTAAGAAGCTGACTGGATAAAAATATTGTTTTCATCTTATAATTACTGTATTATTCATAGAAGTCCAGTTTAAAAATGGGCTTGAGTGGGCTTGTGTTGGTTATTTGTACAAAACAGGACATTTTCAAAAAGGCTCAGACTCCAGATGGACCTTCAGTGCTGAGCAAAAAAGCTGGATACAGTCTATTAATGCACCTCCTTTTTGTAAATTCAACATTTGATTTAAATTTTGCATTAAATATGTGTTTCCTTGCCAATTTCTATGCATCTATATACAGATGTGAATTTACTGTGGAAGATACTTTCTTTTAGCAATGAAATTTTAAATAAAATGCCAAAGCTAAAAGCAGTAAATTATGACTGAAAACATATACCTTATATATTCCAGACCTGTGTACATATTTGCATACAACAGCAGGCCAGTATAGAAGTGCACAAATTTATCCAAAATAAGGAATGGCGTTTTCCCATAATTAGGTCTTCAGCACGACTGGTATTTCTACAAATTTTGCACTCGATGTTCTTTAAAAGAACAAGCAGAGCCTCATGTGACTCAACTTTTTCACTGGTTTGTTTTCTCTTCACAAAGGGTGTGTGTTGTGTTGCTTCTTCAACCTAGACATATGTCAATCAAATAATAGTCATGATATTCATGCCATCTCACTTCCATTTCCCAATTAGAAAAAGAGAATTAATATAGAGACATTAGTTTGACTGACAAGTATCTGTGCAGATAGAGCTCAGTAAACAGATTTCTAAATAAACACAGGTGCTTCGTTTACTCCAAATGTACAGCTTCATCATATTTCTGAAACCTTTATTATGATGTATTCATACAATAAATGCTGATTGAAGAAATAACTAGAAATTTGATCTAGCACAGTAGTAATCTTAACTTCATTTGATATTTCTGAATCATCTCCTAATATCTGAACTTTCTGTTCAAAATGCACAGATAATACTGACCTCAGAGCCAAAGACACCTTCCTTTGCGGCCCCAAGTGTACCACAAGTGCCGTAGACCCCAGGGCTGGGAGATTCTGATGGCAGTGGGACTAAAGCTGTTTCCTTGATATTATGGGGCAGCCACTGAGACCCTTCAAAAGCATCTGTAATTTTCCTCTTCTCATGCTTTAGATGTAGCAAAGTACATGAGAAAGTTGTACCTATCTGCAGGAGTTTCTGTTCCCTTTTTTAGGCAGATCCCAATGCTGAAAATTAGACAAGCCCTCTAAAAATAAAACTAGGGAATTAATCTTTGCTGTAGCTACAGGACTCAGTTATCCCTTTTGCCCAAAACCCAGAATGAACACCACCAGCGCCATGACCCTCAACTCACTAGGGACATGAAATTCTCCCTTACTATTGCATTTGGCTTTAAAAATATTATTCCCTAGTTTAGTTTGGGTTCTTTTTTTGTTTGTAGATTTCCTGTAACAATTGCTGTAATTAATATTACTAATTTGAATATTTGCTGTGTGAGAGCCAGGACCACTTTTTTACACCACCAGTGCAGCACACTTTTATTTCTCTAACAGTAGTACTGTTACATTTGATTTTAAAGGACAGTTTAATTATCTGGAAACACAAATCATATAAAAATGAAACAGCAAAATCTTTCATCTCCAGACTGACTCTATCTGTGGAGAGTAGGAGAGGCTAAGAAGACAACATAGAGAAGCATCTAAACAGGAATGAGCTGGACACTCAAAGATAGGTTGGGTTGTTTGCCTATGCTTACCATCTTCAAAGCTCAGAACAGGAAAATGGTGTGGCTCTAACAGCAGGTTTCATTACAAAATAGAATAAAAGCCAGGGTTGCTGACCTTAGTTTTGAGAGGCGACTGGAAAGATAAAACCCTACTCTAGTTAGGTTTGAAACATTTTCAATGTTGAGTGCTTCTCAGAGGACCTCACTGGAATGTGGTCCTCTGAATCTGCCAAGGAAGATCACTGGGAATTCAGTGGGCAACAACAAGTGTCTCTCAGTCAGGTCTGTCTCCATTCTCAGAACAGCCCTTTGAAAGCCGTGGTTTTTGGGGTGGCAGAGAGGTGGCAATGGTAAGAAAATTCCTTTTGCCACAGATCTATGTTCGCTGGTGAGCCCCCTGCTTTGGAAAATGAATAGATTCCTACACTTCATTAACAAAAAACTTTTAGATGTCAGATGCTGATCTACTACCTACTGCTGATCCCCTACCTACAAGTTTCACTCCCAATAAACAAATTGTCAACAGAGGAATTCTGCTAAATATTTTGCTTGCTATTAGATAAGACCATACAAAAATGAATACTCATGAACTCACTGTTTCCTTTCAGGTGATTAGTTGTTCACATACCAAAAACAGGCCAGGAGACAAGGTTCAATGTTCAATGCCTTCACTCTGGATGTGGAACAATTTGGAATCAGATTAGCTTTTGAGATGTGGCTTTAGCTATTTATGTAAAGGTATCTGCAAGCCTTGGTGACAAAATACTCTCAAACAAAAGAGAGAGATTGGGCTCCTTTCTGAAAACTGCCTGGACCTCATCTATCTCTTCACTGTCAGCCCTTTATGGGAAAGCTTGTTACTGAGCTTACCATGAGACCTGATTTTTCCTCCCTGCACCTCCTTCCAGCCATATCCAATGAAGTAGGCAGTAGATGTTATTCCACTGATTTCTTCTGAAGTGTTTGTATTGTGTGATTTTGAGATGCTACTGGGCTGCTCAAGCTGGAATTTAAACTCTGGTTTCCTACATTTTGGGATGGTCCTCTCAAATGGTGCTGTTGGCTTGAGAAAATTTCCTAGACTTTTTCTTTTTCCTCAGAAATTTCCTTTCCATAAATCAGTGTTTCTTAAAACAATCAAAATGAGTAAAATATGCAGTCATAGGGGTAGAGAGGGAAAGGGCTGTAAAAATTCCCAGCTAACAAAGAGAAACAGTTCTACAACTGTCTTGATATTTCTCTAATAATTTGGGGAATCTGCCTAAGTCCAACACTTTTAAGACACTATGATTGTCTTTATCAACTTGAAATTTTGCGACAAGCTTGCTTTTCAATTGGTCGATTTTCAACACCAAAGAACTTTCAATAAATTAATAAAAGAGCTATATGAGCATTATGTGCCAGCTGTGGTTCAGGTAAAACAGGCTCTTCAAGCTTATCTGCAAAGAGATGTCATCTGAAGCTATCAAAATTTCTTATTTTCAATAAGTGGATTGAGTCTTTAGTGGAGCCCTTTTAAACCACTTTTGTAGGATTCATTAAAGAACACACCTGAATCCTCTTATGATCTCCCTCCCTCACTCAGTTGTTCCCCAAGGCTTCCTATGATATTCTTTATTGGTTATGGGGTTTCCCTACCATATATGACTCTCTCCATTCTCTGCCTGTGCACCTCTCCCTAAAGCATCTCAATGCCTTGTCGGACATGATGCCATACACATTGAAGAATCATTCTGAGAAGGCAAGCAAAAGCCCTAAGCCTGTGAAGCAAATGATCAGCTCACCTTCCAAACCTTTGGAAAGTCTAATCCTCATTCTGAAGCCCACAAAATTGGCAATATCCCTAAACAAAGGTTAAACAGCTCAAAACTTTGGATTTCCACTAGCAGCAAAAACTAAGCTATAAACATATGATCCCGTGTGCCCATGAACTGGCCTATGCTGTTATGAATGCTGAGTTTTCTTGTGCTTTTTTTTTTGCTTTTGATTAGCTCTTCATGTGTTTTGACCACTACTTAAGAGCGTAATTTCCTTCAAACACTCCCTTCCTATGCTTTTTTACACATTCTAGTATCATCAGCTCTTGGCCGGCTTGCTGGCTCTTGTCACATCAGTCATATAAAATTAAATGGTAAATAATATATCTAGGTGCTTTCCTTATCCTACACAAATCCTACAATTTGGTCTTCTCTTGGTTGCCCTCTAATTCTAATTTTAGTACTGGCATTCGAGTGCTAGGCAAGGATATCATTGATTGCTTGAGACACATAACAGGGAGACTTTTGTCCTAAATCATGCAGCTCAGCAGATGCAAGTATCATAAGCATATAGAAAAATAATTAACAATTTAAATAGTAAAAAATGCCTTATGAGCACTGTGAGCTAGCCTTATGGAAAAGAGAGGGAAACAGTGATTAAAAAACTTGAAACTAACAGTCAGAAAGCTAGTCCCTTAACAAATAATGTCCTAATTCCTTCTTGGCTTTCTGTGCTGTCACTGTAGCCATATAAAGCACAGCTTCTTCCACCAAGATACTCTAATTTCTGTATAAAATAGAAGAATTCAAGTAAGTAAAGAGAAAGCTGAAAATATCTAGGGAAAAAGCAGACTCTTACGCACATTCTGTTCATGCCAGAATTATTGCTGCGTTCTCCTCCTTCCTAGTCAGATGTAGAAGAGTCAGAAAACTTGAAAGCAAAGTAAGGACCAACATTTTTTGTTCCTGGGCCTCAGTGAGGAAACATCCTTTAAAGCCAAGAGCTTCACCCCATAGAGCCATAGGAGATAAGGTAGATGAATGAGCCATAAAGTCACGTCATTGCCACCTCCGAAAGACTCCTCAGCTGTGAAGAGTCCACAGAAACTGCCCAAGCCATCAGGAACCATGTCAAACAAGCTGAAGACTTAAATGGTAAAATCCCAACAGACAGATTAAAATATGTAGCAAAAGGAAAATACAGCAAAGACAATGTAAAAATTTATTTGCAGTCCTAAATTGTCCTGGCATGTTTCTGAGGAGGAAAGCCTTACCCTGAAACAGTGGCATCCATGAGGCCGAGGTCAGAAAAAGCCCCAACGCAAACCATTGCTTATAAACCAAAGAAATCCATGGTTTTCTCCCTGCAATGCTTGCTCTCTAAAATCATTACATCAGTGCTCATCACCTCTAAAATCTCTTTTTTCAAACCAAACTTCTGAGGACAAATCCTCACAACAGTCTCTTATTCACCATCTCAGTCATGCATTGTTTCCCCTCTGCCTATACAAAGCATCTGTAAACCATAGCTGTATCAAGATCTTGGCTGTTCAATAAACACAGCCAGTTCTTTTAATTAGTTTAGCCTTCTGAACAGGCACATGGAAGTGACCAAAATTAACTTACGACTCGTTGTGTGCTTGAATGTTAAAATCAGCACAATTGCCACTACTGTTAATGTAACAGAGATTCCTGTAGTCTGTTGGCATAAACATCATACACCTGAATTAAAATACCTGTGACTTGGAAACATAAAATAAAAAATAACACAAAATGAAATAAAACAGCTCCTCCCCAAATTCTGGAATAAGTTTCTATTAGTACTACACAGTACAATTTAGATATGCACTTGCGAATTGTATTGATCGACTATGTATCTCATACGTAGTTATTTTTTTAGTATTAAATTTAGGTGATTCCTAGTGTTGCTGGACAGACAATGTCAGCAAATACAAACTTTTGAGCTTAAAATTTCTTTTAAAATACAGTTTGACTTTGACCTTTACAAAGACACTTCATGTAAAACTAACTCGCTTACAAATATTTCAGTTCTAAAATGTTAATGCACTACAAGGTTAATTGCTCTTATTAATCCATTAAAAAAGAACTGTATGCCCTTTCTTATATTAACCATTATTTACTTCTTTCATTCTCATGTCCAAAGTCCAAAAGCTCTTATCTTTGTTACAAAAACTAACAAAGAGTTAGCTAGATCTTACAAAACTTCAACTGGTTTCTATTTGTGTGCCTTCATTAGTACTAAAAGTCTTGGCATAAAACAACCCAATGTGGCAAACAGGGTGGTCAGCAATTTTTTGAGATCACTTGCTGGAGCAGTTCAAGTCAAAGAAGCTAACATATCTCTTTTTTTAGTTAAAAAAATATTTCTTTTTTTTCCCTTGCCTGTGATTTGAGAAGAAGAGAGGAGATTTTTATGTGCATATGTAGCAATGGTAAGCAGCTGTAAAAACCTCCTACCCTAAAGATTGATGAATATATGTTTCATTAACACCAGCACATCTGAAAGACATTTGACACTCTGGAAGACCAACTATGGTTCTTCAAAATGCCCCAGATGAAATGCCTCATAATATGATTATTAATGGCCGTCTTAGGAGCCTCCGGTGCCTTCTCCATTTAAAAAAATTATAAAACCTTAACTTCTGATTATACCTGACCACAGTCTAAATATTTATTTTGCTAGGAAATCTGGAACTTTACTTGCATTGTGAGATCTGCACCAGCAAGATTTAAAAAGGCTTTCTGAAATCCACTGTTTATATTCTTTTTTTATTTACGACATTAAAGGCTCACCACATCCTTTGAATATCAAAAAATAGAAAACCACAGAGCAAATACTTTTGGCCACCCCATGCCAGATTCATTGAATGGCTGTTAAGAATGAACACATCTGTGAGGTTCAACATCTATTTGTGGGTGTAGTGCAAAGAAATTCAGAATCTGAACCAAGTGGGTATCTATTTTCTACATTTTCTGAGTGCTTCTAAATATGAGGCTGCCCTGGATGGAGGCCATGCACCCAATGCTTGTAAAGGAAGAGCTCTCCTCCATGTATCAGTGGCATGTATTAGTGGTCCAGGTGGAGGGCCCTACGGGATGCTTGTCTTACACCCCTGGAGAAAAGATTGGCCTCCACTAATACACAGTAGCACTGAGGACAGCCAGGCAGACTCAGGTAAGCTCAAAGGCTTTTGTCCATTCAGAACGAAAAGTACATTGTACTTAACAATAAACCTGCCATTTGAAACCTCGGGGGTTTTAATCTTATAAATAATAGAGTTCAGAGAAGAAGGGTTTGCAAGTCTGCATTGCGCTGCCCAGAATTCAGATTTATGTAATGCACTCATAGGGAGGTAGTGCTGAAATGCATGCAAGTGTTAGGGCATTTGAGATTCAGAGCTAATATTGCCCAAAAATATGCAATGCAACACTAACATTTCTCTCTGTTATGCTGTTTTCCTCAGCTGCTATGAAGACATCCATCACTCAGTGGCAGGTCAGAGCTATCCAGTCCACTGCATGCACTAGTACAGCTTTTTGCTTTCTGTTGAAGATGCTGTTAACTAGCACGATGTCTGCAGCAGAGGAAACTATGTAAAATGAGCCAAAGAAGATGCACATTACTAATCCCACACAATAAAATAGGTTTTACTCATTAGGGCTGATAGCAACTCCTTTGTATATACCAGCCTACATATTTTGAGAACAGCAAGGTTACTAACTTTCCTGTATTGAACACACATTTGAAAAAATTGTTTATAAAATATATAGAAAGAGCTATACTTTAGACATGTAATAACAAATGGTATGAAACTTCAGTTATTCTTCTTTGATCATCAAGAGAAAAGTTGCAGTAGTTCTACTGCAAAATGAATTAGTCCCTCAAATACTTTCAGGCATCAAAATAATTCCTACTGTTTTAGGATGTGAAAAATTGTTTTGAAAAATTCAGCAGGATAAAAAATGAATCTGTTAAGCACATTAAAGTCTATCTTTGTCTGCAAGTGCATTCAGAAAATAGGGAGCATTACTTTAGCTCCCTACTGCACTTTAAAAATGCAGAATGCTAAAATGGCAAGCATGAAGCTAACTGTCAGCCTATGCAGTTTCACTGTGGGGAGGTTATCACATGCAGCTTTGCTGCCTTATTCATGTCTTGCAGCTCTTCCAATCAGATAACCTTAACAAACATGGTGCTATCAATTGCCAGATGCGGTACATGCTATGCAACATCCAGTTTTTGACAGACTAACATGGAACAGAGGATTCTTCTCTTTATGTAATCAACCATCAATCACACTATGAGATTCACAAGGAGTATCTGGAAGTACTGTCAAGTGCCAATTAGTGATGTTGCTGACCCAAAAGGTAAAGAAGATTGTAGAAGAAGCAGCCCAGTATAATTCTCCACTCCAGTGTCCTTAAAGTGGACTATCGTTTATGAATGTACTCCTACAGATGAAAGAGAAATGGGAGGTCAGTGGTTCCTGTCTTCAGCAATCTTCTGCAATCTTCTCATAATGAATTGTAAATAGTATCACTATCAGCCTCCTCTTCCTGCACTGGAAACCAACGCAAATGGCTCCACAAACCCAAACACTGATAATACTGTTCCTCAGGACACAAAGCTGAAGGCTGCCCTCTGTCCTCTGCCTGTCATGCTGTGTGTGGGTCTGCATGGCTGGGGCTCACCCTTTCTGCCTTGCCACATCCCCCCGCTCCCTCATGGTTTTGGGGTACATTCACACCACGGACATGCAGGCCTGAAATTCTGAGCTGTTCATCATTTGAAGACAATCTGAAGATTGATGAACAATCAATGGAAACGTCTTCCTCCCTCTCAGAGCAATTCTCAGCACAGTCTGGCAAAATGTTGTTATCACCTAGTATGGTTTTATCATGAGGTGTTCCTGCTTTCAGAACAGCAAATGATTTTTACAAGGTCAAAAGCAGAACATCATGCCTGGGTGTTGGCCATCTTGAACTGCATAATAAAGACACCTCCTTCAAAAAGCAGCATTGCTCTGGTGCACAGAGAATACCTGACAAGTTTGGATTTGAAGTGACCAGCCTATGTGCAGTCCTTTCCTCTTAAGGGTTACAGTATCCAGTAGTCAGTGTAGATACAATGCATTATTAATTAGCATATACAAATCCTATTTATATTAAAAAAGCTTGCTTAGTGAAGGAGACATAATTCCTGTTATTACCATTCCAAATAGCAAAAAACAAATATTGTCGACAGAGCTAATAAAAATACAAGATGAAAGCAACAAGCTTGGAGTGTGTTTGTACAGTACACACTTTTTTGTAATGTGGGACGAATATTTTTCATGGTAAATTATATATGCTAACAGAATTTTTCTGAGTGTACCTACATTCCTGAATGGCAAAGTTCT
Source organism: Coloeus monedula (assembly GCF_965178545.1). Taxonomy (NCBI): domain Eukaryota; kingdom Metazoa; phylum Chordata; class Aves; order Passeriformes; family Corvidae; genus Coloeus; species Coloeus monedula. The sequence continues at coordinate 22,906,102 of NC_138787.1, read as the reverse complement.
GAAAGAGCAGTGCTGAAGAGATGTATCACATGGATGTATAATACTTATACTACACAGCTATTTTATATGCAATACGCTTGTGACTTCTTAAAATATACGTGCATGGAAGGGGTGCAAAATTACTTCAGAGCTGCCTGAGTAAGCATAAGTGAGTGCAGACATCTCCACACCCCGAATCCCTGAAAGAGTTTGTTATCAAACCTGCAACATATATGTACAGTCATGCTCCAGAGTCCAATGAAGTTGTGGCATCTCCCCACTACCACTGGTTCAAATACCGCTGAAAGCAGGTGTCGTATAAACATTAAAAAAAGTTGAGCAAACTTTCAGCTTTTTCATGTATTGGATTCCATAGGAACTCAATGAAAAACTGTTGCTAATGCAGGAAAGACCAGATCAAGCTGGCAAACTATCTCCCTGTGTCATAATTTAGCAAATGAGCAAAACTATTCCCTGGAAGGTGCCAGACAATTAGAGGACAAGTCACAACAATAAAGGCGTTCCTACCCAGTGTGAGCACTTTGTCAAGGTACGGAAACAATTTACAGTGTTTTCAGAACCGTAGTTCAGGTCAGTTCATTTTTATACTCTCCCATATGGTTCTGCTCCTTCTATTTCCAGAGTGAACCCTATTTACCTGGACGGGTGCAGCAGAAAATATATTGTTTGCAGAGAAAGTGAGAGTCATCAATAATGAAAACTTCTCAAGATAGGTATATTGAGTATGTGTATTGGCTTGATCTGACAAGGGAAGAAAATGGCAAACAACTTGTTTTCTACTTGAGAGGCATCTGAGAGGAGAGCAGCAGTCAGGTTCTGTATTGTGCCTTCTGGAGACTCAGCAATAAAAGTACTGTTTGGGTGGAGAGAGCAAATAGAAGTGGCTTCCAGCCACATTTTTGTCTTTATGAATCTGAGCCTGGCAAAAGACTAAACAGCATTTGCACCAAGTTTTCACTTTCCCCAGGCCTGTAAAGAGAAGAATTCCATTCAACCCTTCCATGCATAACTGCCAGGTTGGACCGTACCAAGTGGTCATAGCTCTGCTGCCCCGTAACATGAAAGCAGAAAGGACACATGCAAAATGTCTATGCCACACCACTCCTTATGGGTCTGGGCTTTCCTCACCACAAATGAGGTGGTGAGACATGCTTCACCGTGGTTTTCACCCCACTGATTCACAGCAAAGCAATGCTCCTCTTGTTCCTAAGCACAGACCTCCTGCCCAAAATACTATAGCTCTTACAGTCAGCCTTGGGAAAAAAATTCTTTGCATAGTAAAGCTCAGGAAGCCTAAACACAGTACAATGATTGCTCCAGGTCTATGCTAGATTAATACAGAGCATCCAAAATGCTTAGGAAATGGGATGGTTTCTTCCCTAACAAATTATGCAGTATGTTGTCCGTACTGAAGTGACACATTAGGTTGGAGTTTCAAGCTTTTGGAAGGCAGCCATGGAAGACAGAAACCATATGATGCCAGAGTGGATTTATACTCGTTAACTTACATGAGACTGGCACAAGCCTCTAAATATTAGCCTATGATTTTTGCAAAAAATGCGCACGACTTCGGGGTATTAGGAGAGGTTTCATTACTAGCAGCTGCAATGGATTAATCTTAGACAGAGAACTATGGTATTTAGTTAAAGATGGAAAGGAATAATAGTTTAGCACCTCTTTCAGAAAAGGTGAAGTTAAATGCAAAAGCAGAATGTCTTCTCCATGAAGCAGCACTGAAAAATACTTTTACATTCATGTGACATTGAGAAACAAATGACAAAGAATTTTCCATTAATAATTTAATTTGGGGGCCAAAGGGCCATCAATAACATCATAAGCATATAAGATGGAGACAAGTTTATCCCTGAGATAAGCAATCACTGTAGAGTTTCTTACAGCATGTTTGAATTTGACTCTATGGAATGCAAAATTTAAAAAATCATAAATAACAGATAGGGACAGCTGCCAACCCACCTCAGACCATCATGACTTTATGCTGAACACTTGAAGTGCAGAAAAATGAAGCTGTGGAACTGGAAAGTAGCATATTACCAGGAGGTTCTGAGCATCTCCATCTCCCATGCCTATAAAAGATGACACAGAAACAACAGTTGGTCATCATCTGGCAGGATCATTATAGCATTAAAATTCAGCCCCGATGACTAAAACAATACATTCAAAGATATGATTTCTGAGGAAAATTTAGGCATCCAAGTTGAAGATTCGGGTTGCTTTTGTGGTACATTCTTACTACTGGAAACAAGGATTTTTAGCAGAAAGTATGTGGAGTTGAGGTGATGTTCAAATCTGCTAGGGAGTGATGAAGAGAGGCTAATAATCCAAAATCCTTTTTCCTATAGGACTAACATGTGCACACAGAGCCTCCAGTTAAGCATTAAGATGTAACCCTCATTCACATTCAGCAAAACCCTCTGACTCATAGGGGCTTTGTTCCTCGAGGGCTGGACAACTGGATTACCCTTTATTTTTAAAGATGGATGGTGGTGATACTGCTGCTCATCTTTTATAGCAGTGGTTAAAGCACTCACCCAGAAACTGGTGAGCTGACTACGGTTCAGCAACCTCCTCAGTGTGAGGGGGTTCAAATCTACAGCTCCAGCCTAGGCTCTGACAACCAAGTTAAGCCACAATTGCTGGAGATTTGGGGAAGGAGGGCAGAGAAGGGAAAAGAGGGGGGCAGTCTGCTTCCTGCTGAAGCTGCATGGCTGTTCAGCAAAGAATGCAAGATTTATAGGGTCAGAAAGAAAGAGAATTGGAAAAAAAGGAGCTTAACTCTACACTAAACACGAAGGCTTCCTCTGGGGTAAAAGAGTCATCCTCTTCAACATATTTAATGTTGCTAATTAATTTAGTTTTAAACAAGATTTTACAGTGATGTTTCCAAATTTGTGAGATGGAAACACTTTTACATATTTATAAAATTTAATGAAAATTTCCATTTGAAGTAAATGCTTGATGAAAGGCAGTGGTGGGATGCAGAGCCACATGCCACTCTGAGTGTCACACCACCCAGCACAGTCATCCCAAGAGCTGCCCCACATGCCTGGGAAGGGACTGCGTGAGACACGTGGGGATGTGGCTTTGGGCTGCAGTCTCCCCCAGGCTCTTTGCTATCTTCTTGCTGTCTGAAGGACACCTGGGATACAGGATGCCCTAAGACTGGGGGCCATGCAGCTATGCCAGTACCAAGTGCTGGCCCTGCTTACTGAGATTCATCCCTAAAGGGGGTGTAGAAGTAGCTGGTGCAATAGAAATCCAGCAGTGTAGCATGGACAAAGGGAATGCAATCGTAAGAGGAGCAACTAAAATCAGCTGCTTGCTGAAGGTGGTGTTTGCTGGGAAGAGGAACTGGACTCCTTGGTGCAAGTCTCCTTGCACATTGCTGCCTGCAAGCTCGATGGCAGATGGCAACAGGACAGAACAAGTGTAAATGAAAGGAAATCCAGAACCAAACAAATTAAAAGATTGTTTCTTAAAGCAGAATAAAGCCTAGTGAGATTGGTGTCTTGTATACTTTTCAGTGCATTAAATACTGTCTTGTTTTGCTTTCAAATTTATTCACCAGCCAGGTTACAACTGTCACTGCCCTTAAAAGAGCTTCCTAATTCCTCACTATGATTCAGTCAGGCACTTTAGTTAGTCACTATTTGGGGCAAAACATTTAGTGACGTCACGGGTTTACTGATTTCCTTTTTAAATTCCGTCTCTATTTCATTTAATCCTCAAGAGTTTGAAGATCAGGAGCTATGCAAAGAATTGTCTCTTTGTGAAAAGCTTGCTTTGGTTGGCTGTCAGTGAATTTGTGGCCACAGCAAAGGCTCTGATACACCAGGGAGAAAATCATGCTTTTACCTAATCTAACCAAACCAACCTTGGTCAGATTGATTCAGTTTCCAGCCTTGGCTCTGACCTCACCCTTACCCTCAATCCTGCCTCACTTTCACACTGAGTATTTTATACAGCTTCTATTTTCTCCCTGCATAGCTTCTACCAGCCCCCCGCTGCCTCCCCCAACTTCTATGTTCTACTCATCAACCATTGCTTTAGAATCTTCAGGCTGGATGGGCAGGCATGCGGTGCTGGCAGGTGGTGTAGCTGTTAGGCAGCCTTGTGTATCACAAGAGATCTAATGCTATCAAATTTCTTTTCCCCCAAAGACTAAAGAGAGCAAGCCTTTGTAAGCATGCAGGAGGGGGATGAAAACACTTTGTCTCCTGAGCAGCCAGCCTTTGTCATTTTACAAATGAAATCACTTTGGAAATTTAGAGAATTAATATCATAATGAAGACGGGAGTACCCATTAGGGTGGTCTAATGTTGCTCTGGAGATATATGATGGATGTCCAGTTGCTGTAAGCCCTTATTTGCAGAGAGTCACCTCTGTAGTTGCCATTATTAGGAAGATGTCTGAAGCAGAGGATCAGACACAACCATTGCAAGATGAGATAGTGTTTGACTGGTTTCCAGGGAACCGAAGGATACAGCCTTAGTTGTACCTGTCACTATGGCTCCCAGCTTTTTTCCCCCTTAATGTCTTTTTTAGCTGTAGGAAGTTTCTCTTTAAAGATTCACTGCTTCTCTAATAGCACGAAAAAGCAGGAATAGGAACATAAAAAAATGTTACCTGGATTGCAAAGAAGCTTCTGCTTATTGCAAAACAATTGGTATAGTTCATCATCAAAGGATTGCAATATGCTGCACTAGTCAGCTTTTGCAAATAAAGATAACCACGAGATCTAACCTGTGGTGTATTACTTGTAGTAACTGGAAATATTCACCTGCTGTGTCCGCTTCTGGAGATACCTAACGCACTGACAGAGCAGTGATGCCGTGATTGCCATTCCTGGAAATACAGCCTCAAGAAAGTAGTACTTCCAGGAATTATCTTAATGGGCAATTGAATCATCACTTCTAGCACTCCAGCATCTTTCCCAGAAGGACAGTTTTCCACAGGCAATGATGCCAGTTAGAAACAAATGTGAATATCCAAACTTCAATTCTTTTCCCTTTCTGACTGGTTTGCAGAGAACAGAAGCATAAGGCAGATGTTAAAATTAGGGAGAAAGGCACCTAGGACATGAGGCTGGAAGGTGTCCAGTATAGTGATTTACCTGCACTTCATTGTATAGTAGCTCTTCTATCCAGGTCGTTTATTTTCTTCCAATTATCTGTGTTCCTTTAATAATTCTCTACTGGTCACTAACATAGCTGCTTTGTTGTGTTATTTCCAGGGGAGCTCAGGTGCTGGTGTAAGTTGTCATAGCTGCAATGTCCTCCATGCGGATTTACACCAGTGCAGTGCCTAAGAAAATCAGGTTAAATTCAGCAATATCTAGACTTTTTTTCCAGCTATGGAGATATGCAAGGCAGCTTGTTGGTACTAACCTTTTCAAATAAATGTGACATGAGTCCACACTTTGCTCTGTATATAATCAGTACTGATCTGGGGGAATAATCAGTGGTAAATAAAAATGAGTACTGTTGAAATACCCTTTGTGTGTGTTCTCATGAATTACTCATGAAACAGGGGTTTCAAATTTCTGCCTCTGATACCCAGTAGCGGATATGCACTGCCTTTATTTTTTGTATTTTTTATAATATGTGGAGATGGCAGGTGTTTGGATTTTGTTTTTATGTGTTGGGTTGTTTTGTTTTGGGGTTTAGGGTTTTTTTTTTGCAAAATTCTATTTGTTTCCCCTAAATCTTGAGTTTAGTGGGCAGATTCACCTTGGTGGGAGCAAATGCAACTCTATTGACAGCACTGGAATTCTCTCTGCATATGTCAGCTATGAATTTGTCCCCATATTTATTGGAAATACCTGAACTGCTGTGATATGATGTGGTAAATCATGCTGAGAGCAAATCAAACAGACAGGCTGTGGCTGCATCACTATTTCATACAACTCGGGTCATAATGGACAGGACAATGCTGTAGTGTGAAATTCAGTGCTAAGGAAAATACATTCTTTCTAACCTTTTATGAAAATACTTCTTGTCCTTCAAAGGACAATTTAGGCAACGCGACCACTGCTGGAACTGGTGCAGAGCATTTAGAAGGCAACTAGAAAAACACCATTGCCCAAGTTGTCTGTAGATATTCCCCCACTTTTGCTGTTCCAAAATTCCCATCAACTGTTGCATACAGCCTCCAGAAATAAAGCTATTCACTCTTACTACAGCAAAAGAAAGCAATGCAACACGCCAGTCTTCAAGCCCAGCAAACTATAAATGTAATATCAGACGGAGAAGAGCTAATGAAAACAATCATATTAAACATAGCTCTTCAGTGCTTGGTGCTCAATAAGTGAGCAGCAGGCTTTCTCTGTCTAGCTTACAGAAAACAGGAGGTAGCAGTTTGCAAGGAGCAGCGTTTTAATGTGATTGGACTATAACAGACAATCTATTTACAGCATGCTCTGGGGAGCTTATAAACAAATGTTGAGTAATTTCAGCCAGCAGTAATTACCCTTGCAGCTGACAAGGATAGCATGATACTTTCTCCTTCACCTTCAGCCCAGTCCAGAAGGCACTGTACACAATGGCACTTCTAATTATTTCTGCATTTCTATGGCTAAAGACCAAAGTGTGTTATTAGAGAACATTTTAGAAGCTTTTTAAAAGCTTGTTTATTGGGACAATTAAAAGTCATCACTATGACAGCAAATAAAAGGTTCCATTCCCAGGCAAGCAGTTGCAGCTGGGGGTCTGCCTGCTTACCTTGTAAGCCTTGTCTACACGAGGCAAAATTTACAGCCACCCCTCACTGCTGCTAATACAGGTTCAATGGCATCAATGTTACCAAAGTGGGCAAACCTTCGAGGATACAGAGACTGGGGCTTTGTAAATATCATATTATCTAACCCCGCTTAGAGAACACTGAATAAACCTAGTACTTAAAATATTGTCCACTCACCTGTGCTCGAACTCCCAACACAGTCAAACATACTGGGGATGAAGCCCTTGTGGCTGTAAGGAGATATTTTTGCAGAGTGCCGGCGGGGCAGACAAAGCTTCAGACAATGTGGCATTTTGTCTTCTGTTGAAAGAAAATTAAAAACAAGTTCTAAAACATCCATTAGCACTTAATTACTGGTGAAATACAATGGCATGGATTTTTTTTCCCAGGCTCCGGACACACAAATAGGTGAATTTTGGGCTGGAATCAGCTGCCACAGTGAGTCAGTAGGAACTCAGGGGCAGAAGCAAAGGGAGACCTGGGCTCTGCTGGGAGAAGGTCAGGGGACTGGGGTGCTCCCCTCTGCATTCCTCCCGCTGCTGGTGATAAACCCTTTTCCCTATCCTTAGCTATGTGAAGGCAAATCTAGATCTTTTAATTTCCCCAAATCATCAGTAACCTATGTGATACTTCAAAAGCCAACTCCCCACTGTTACAGAATACCCCGGATCATTCAGGCTACATTCACCAATATTTCAAATGCCCACTCTCCATGTCACAGCCCTCTGGCTCCTAAGGCACCTGTGGGCACAACCTGCTCAGAGCTGTGCCCAAGCCCACTCCTCCAGAGCTGGCAGAAAGCACTGGTGAACTGTGACTGTGATACAAGGGTGTGGAGCATGTCCTATCCTAAATTGCAGGTGCTTTTTGATCAGTAACTTACTGAGAGATACAGCTATGCCACCAAAGGAAGGAAGGTCTCCAGCCCCAGGGAGACCTCAGCAGGCTACACTGTCCTGAGCAGCCTCTCATTTGGCCCAAAGCACTGTTTTTACCCCCCAGTTATGTCATGGGTACTACACAATTTTCTGTTCACCCTGTGTGTTTTACTATGAAAAACACTACAGCTATTTCCAACAAGTATTTTTTAAAATGTACAAATTCATGGCAAGTCATCATCAGAGTGATTGCTGTAGGCAGTGATAATTAACGAAATTATTGAGTCACAAGACTGTTCACCACAAGAACTTCTATTTAACATTGTAATACAGTCATATAAGAGCCAAACTATCCAAAAGTAATTGGGAGAGGCAGTGAATTGTGATGTGTGCTGGTTTGCAAACACCACTGCACAGTCTGGTGTTCGCTGAGCTCCATCCGCCTCAATAAATTCAGTTCAGGTTCCTGCTATAGGAATTGACAGCAGATATCTAATCCCCAAAAGTGGATTATTTACATTTTTTTATATGTTACATTGCATTACATCCTGTCATGTTGCATCTCATCACAAGCAGATATAATATCGCATAACATGATGTGACATGATGACAGACATCAGAAATGTTTTTTGTTGGTTTGGGTTTTTTGAAGATTTTATACCTAGTATCCAAAATATTTCTGAGTGATTTCTAGGAAGATGGAGTGGATAAGGTGAGTGCCTAGCTTACATGTTTGTCTGGCAGCTGCTGCACTGTCTCTCCCAAGCATTGTTTAAAACCTGCCACCTTGTTTTGCAGCTTCATGAAACCTCAGCAATGCAATTTTGCACGTATTTTGCAAATATTTTTAAAAGATTCATTAGGAGGGAAATCAGCAGAACACATGTTCAATAACAGCACAAACCGACAACAGCTGCTGCAAATTACCTTGTCTGAAAGGAACCCCCAGCAATGCATTGCAAACTTTAACAATGTACTCAAGCTGTTGATTGCTTGCGCTGCCGCTCGCCACTCATTTCTGAGACACAGTTGGTGGAGGAACATTAATTTGTCCTTGTTCTTGAGACTGGCAGGTGTCACTTTGCCCAGTGTGGGACGTGAGTGACAGATATTTTGCAGCTGATGAAATGAGAATGCAGAAATTCAAGAGGGCCTCTGGGATTTCACTGGTCATTTGTGGCCAGCACAAGGGCAGGGCCCGCTGCCTCGCTGGCGCAGCACTGGCTGAAGCTGCTGTTGCTGCAGGCTGCCGCAGATCCACACCATTTTAAATAATATTGGTATTATGAAGCTCTTCCCACCCACACACGCACACACTTGAGGGTATTGTGTGTGCTTCGCTTCTTTCTAGGCTGATACTGGCTGGGAGATTGTTCTAATTGTTTTCTGGTTTGGTTTGGGTTTTTTTTTCTTCTGTTCTATGCTCAAGCCTTTTTCAAAAGGATTTTACCTGCATCTGCTATCTTTAATTCTCTGGAAAACATAAATAGAATTTATTAAAAGTAATACATAAGCTAACCTCGAGGAAACTGATTAAAAACAAGAGCAGTATTAAAAATACAATTAATAAAATCCTCTCATGATACAGAGTTGGGAAGAGAGTAGGTAGAATTATATCATTTGAAATGTTTCTTTCATCTAATTTAAAAAACAGAAAAATGTACAAATTCCATGCACAAATGCACAAGGCTTCTTGAAAATAAAAAAGATACTAGGAAATTAACAACATTGCAGTGTTAAAGAATTAAGAATGAGATTTGTTGAATTTTAACACTATCCTGTAGTTCACCTTTATCTTTCCTTTAAGTCTTAGAGCATTTTCTTTGCAAGCAATATAGTGGCCGGGATTACTGACACTGTCCTCCTGTTCCTTCCCCCTGCCTCCCTCCCCACCAAAAAAAAAAAAAAAAAAAAAAAAAAAAAGATTTAATTATAAGTAGAAGGGAAAGAAATTTTCCACTGTTGAAGCCTCTAGATATTTTCAACCCCAGTTTAAATAATGATGGTGTTTTTTCCCATTCAGCAATTTTATGTTAAAAAAAAGGACGGGATTAAAATATTCTGCAGTTTCTAAAATACTTCTTATATGAACTAGAGTGCATACCAAAAACAAAACAATTCTTTTAATTATATTATCTTTTCATTTAAACTACATATTTTTTTAGAGGGAGTGATTTTCAAGAAAACCCAAAAATTTCAGGACAGGGAGGGACTCATTTTTTTAACTGTGTTAAATGTAGTGTATATAGAACAGTGTAATCCATAGAACCACTAACAACATTTTCAATTGTGATAAAACCATATTAACATATTTGCTTCTTTGATGATTAACTGTCTTTGACTATTAAGAGATTTTTACAACATCTTATTGACGCTGAGGAGACTGCAAAAGCCTGGGCTTTTTCTCTAAGTGAGGCTTCGTTTGATATGCGTTCTGATTTTAAAAGAACCATAATATTTTAATCGATCACTCTGTAAAGATCATGATTATTATAAATGAGATACAGTCATGCACATCAAGCCTGACTGGTAGATAGGAGGTCATGAGTCAGGAATTATATGAAGAGGGGAGGTAAAAACTAGAAAATTTTCCAGCATGATTGTTTAAAGGAACAATTATGTACATTGGTACATGAATTCAAGACTTCAGTTACATGCTGAGTTATTAGCCTTAATTTTCTATTAATTTCCTTGAAACTAACCTTGAAAAAATATCATTTGCAAAAAAAATAAAATTAAACCCATACATTTATTATGACAAACATGTAATTTCATACTGAACTCTTCACATTCATGAAACAGATGACATTAAAAATCATGGCAGAGAAATATATCTGATGAGAACATTGATACAAACCTAGGCTGTGGAAATACTGGTTAATGTCATTTGCCAAATGTTATTTTATTGTAGATAATTACTTACGTTAAATAATTTGAAACACACATGAAGATATCATCTGATATGATACAATATAGCTCTTTAAATATAATTTCATTATCAGAATTGGAAAAATTCTTTTGAATAGATTTCTTTTTTCTACCAAACATCCAGTCTCCCAAAACCGTTTTGTTTATTCACATGTGCAAACACACACAGACCCACAAACAAATATATCTGCACATTTTTCACTTGGTATTTCCATCCCCTACTTGCAAGTGCAAAGACATACTGTTATCCTTTGGAAAACAATTTTTTTTTCTAGGTGACATGCTTCTTTAATTAAACTTTATTATTTATAATGATCAAATATAATTAGCAGTAACAAGTATTTAATGAAAACAAACTGCTTTCCTTTCAAATCTTTCCAACCCATAAGGTACTTTAAGGCCATAGCTTCCCTCAGAATATCATTGTATCACAACAACTAAAAACAAGTAAATGATTAAAAGATTGTCAGGTGCTGCATCATTTCAGACAGATAAAAATAGGGAAGGTAAACACTGGAGATCCCAATTCTTGTCAGGTACAAATCCTATCATTTAAGGTGTTGTTTCCAATGAAACAGTACTGTTAGTGGTTCAATGTGCTTTAGAGCTGTCTTTTAACTACCCCGTTTGATATTATTACGCACTGAGACATTACCCGAGTATCTTTGATTATTGCTGAGTGAGATGAGAGGAAAGTGCTCTTTCACTGGACTCATTGACAGCGAGGTGCTATAACAACTCTCCTGTAATTAATTGTGAGTAAAAGGGGGTTTGGTTTCTGCAGCCTCGTAAAACTTTTCCCACATGGCTGAACCCACGGTCAGGAGACGTTAGGCAACATTAACTGCCTGCACATTTCTGCAAGGCTCTGGAGGAAGCGGCTTGGCACTGGGGCTCCAATTCTGAAAACCCTGGGACACAAGACATCAGCATCTACCTTTCATCTTAGCTGAGATTTGGAGAGGGTTCAGACCGCAGAGGCTCCTTAATTCTCACTAATTCATTTGCTTTCCTGATTCACTTGGCTTGGGATAACCTGCGAATGATAATGAACCTGTAAGGGGAGCGCTTAGTCCCTTGCCTTTGAATGTGCTCGGCATGGATTGAGGGCTTTCTGTGAATCTTGCAAGAGGAAAAGAATCTTATTAGCACTGATTGCCAGTCATGAGGTTGCCTCTAAAAATTGCTCTTGTATTTTTAACTCTTGCTTGCTTATAACAACCTCCTTATAACAAGGAGAGAGATGTGTTGTTTACACATTGAACACAGCATTGTTCTCAACATTTACTCATTTCTCTTTGCAATTTGATCTAATCATAACACATTTGCTTTATGTATGTCATTACTATATCACTATGAACACTTCATCATTTTTCCCATGATTATTCTACAAGTTCATAACTAGCCAAGTTCTCATCTCTTCACCCCCAGCTAAACATCCTCTTTGCATAAATGCATGCTCTCTAGAATAAAGGGTCTAATTTTCTTTTTTTCCTTTTCCTATTAACCATTTCAGCAGAGCACAGCTGTACTGCTTTTCATGTTATTAGGGGATTTCTAGTTGTTGTTGTCTCATGTTGGTTCTTTTTTTTTTTTTTTTTTTTTGGTAATAAACATATTGTGGATCTAGATACAAAAAAGAAAAAAATAGAAATCAAGCTCTGGTGATAATATCTGAAAATAAAACTGGAGAAAATGGCTTAATTTTGCTTCTCTTTGACAAATAAACATTCATACTAAGACTTCTTTTATTTTTCCATTCATTTATGTTAATTTAGGTAACTGTACAGAAGAAATGAATGAAACCCAGAAATCTGTGCCAGAGTGATTCAGTTTAGACAATCAAATTCCTTCTCAGGCCACCAATTGCTGATGGCTGAGGATTCAGAGTCTGGTTTCTCATGGGTCCTTGTCATTACTAGAACCAAATTCTAACTCCTGGTCCAGTCCTGGGAGATCTCAGTAGCAAGCAGCATGTTCTGCTCTGTTCACGTCCTTAAAGGTATAGGTGGCTTTACTACCCAAATCTACCTAGGAAGATTTACAGATGGGCAACCCATCCTTTCTGCAAAAATGGGGGGGGGGGGGGGGGGGGGTTGTTTGTTGTATATAGCTGTTTAATATGACCTATTCGCAGTTCTGGAAAACCAGTGCATCAGCTTTGGCATCTAGTAACAAGACTGGCACCAGCCAGGAGAGCCTTATACACCTTCCACATCTGGGACACCTACCCACTAGCCAGAAATGAAAGATGCACGGCTGAGACAAAGATAAAATCCTTTTGTGAGTATTTATTCACCTTGTGTCTAGGTGGGGGCAGTGTAGCGTTTGACTAAACAAAGACAATTACTTCCAGTTTCAGCTAATGAAATAATTTCCTAGATCACTCTTGAAATATGATTTTTATGCTTTTTCCCTCTGATTTGCCGTTGCCTCAAAAAAATCTTTAAGTGACAAAATATTACACCCACTGTTTCTCAACAGAATTTGCCAAAAAGGATAATTATGTGAGACTGCTAGAATTCAAATTTGAACTGAAACTTTTTGTGTGGAAATACAGATTTCTACTATGGTGATAGGCTCTTCTTCAAAGGGCATGAATAAGAGCTGATCAGCCAGTGGAATTTATGTTGCATGGGAATTCTACAAGTTTGACATTTGCTTGTTGAATCATAAAACATTTCTGCAGGACAGTTACCAAAAAAATCCCAACTTTCTTTGGAAATGTCACACAAAAATATCTACATTTTGCATCAAAATGTCAAAACAAAACAATGATTTAAGCTGCTATGTTTCAAAATGTCCGTTTGGTGCCTTTAATCAGTATTTCAGCTGTCTATGATGTGTACATTTTACTTAGAATTTATTTTGGAAAATTTCATTGAATTTTACTTTTTTATAGTAAATCACAATTTTTGCTGGAATATTAAAATTTTTTTTGTTAAAAGTGCCTCACAGGTAAGTTTTTTTGGTGCATATATATCTATTTTTATGTATATATATATATAATAAAGTGTATTTCACTCCCCAAATCCTACAAATTCACTCAAAGAGTGGCCAACACCATGGAAAAAAAAACCCAACTCAACCCTGTACTCTCACCAGAATATTCCACTCCCTATTTTTTTAGTAGTTAAACCTAGGTAAATAAAGACATTCCTGTCTGAACATGTCCCAAAACTCTCATATTCATCTTAAGAAGAGGAGGTCCTTAGGAAGAGTCCTACCATGAGCTGGGAGACCCAACAAGGATTATAGAAGTCCTGCTCCTGGTCCTGCACAGGACAACCCTAAGAGTCCCACCACATGCCTGAGGGCGTTGTTAAAGCCTGGCTGCACCTCTCATATAACACCTCTGTGGATTGTGGGAAACACAAGAGCATTCCTGTCTCTCTCCAGTATGTTACCGTCCAGCATTTTATCTGTTTATTTATTTGCCTGGGTTTTCTTCCCCCACTGGAGTTCTCTGCTAATTAAATCTTCTCTACTAGGACAATCTTCATTTATAGCCCCCCAGGTTAATTTTGAGCCCATGCAAAGCCCTGGAAATTTTGGAACAGGATTTGGCTGGGTCCTTCTCCTCTATTAATCAGCAATTCCCACCATGTTTTCCTCACCACTAACTTTCACTCATAGCACTTTCAAAAATTTTGCACAATGTTGAGCAGTTTTACAGCAATAAAGCACAGCTCTTAACTAATCTATTATCCCTCTATGTCTGAAAATGTGAGTGAAATTGGAAAGTGGAACTCACAGACATTTTTCAGCTCAACTTGCAAATGTGCTGGAGAAGAAATTATTTTCTCCTCTTACACTCGAGTCAAAAAGCATCATTTGGCAAGTTACACTCATTTACATACATTTTCTATTAAACTTTTCTATCATGAAATATTGCCTTTATGATCCAGACACATAATTTATTATGCAATGCACCACCACCATCATCACAGTGAATTGCATTTTACGTGTTTATACTAACAGGGAAGGTGATCGGCTTCAGCCTTCTTTTCATTATATGCATCATTCATCCTCCACCACCAAGATCTCTGGATTCTGCAGCATATCCATCATTATCTAACTGCCAACTGTTTTCAGAGGTTCCACTGCTTTAAGCTCATTATTTCTTTAGATTGGTGAATCTACAGAGAATCTTTCCAAAACATACAGCAGTCAGCATGGCACAAGTATACAGATGAATGGTGGGGGTTTGTCCTTCACAGACTCTTTGTACCTCTTTTTTGCTCCAGAACTGCAGCATGTAATGAGCAGAAAATGTATACTTATATATCTAAAAATCATAAAAATTTAAATGTCCTTAAAAATAATAACCAAATAGTGGGATCCTTGTGTGGAAAGGCTGCTGTGAAAAAATCTAGTATACAGATTGCTCAGTAGCTTGGGGTTACCATCTCCTTATAATGCAGACTAAAGCACATAGACAAAGAGCTCTGCTAAGATAAGGAATTTCTTTCCTGTCCCCATTTACCTTGCTGCATTTAATTTAATCAATAGCTGAATGGGGAAGAGGAGGAGAATTTGATGGTTCAAGAGACTGATAATAGGATATCGAACCTTTCATCTCTGTATCATTGATTCAACATAGGAATTGACACACTGGATCAGAGCAGTGGTCCATCTCCTCAGATATGCTCTCTGACAGTGGCCTGTACTAGATGTGTTTCAGGGAGGGGTGTCAGAAACCCTGCAGTAAGCATTTATGAAATAACCTGCCCATAGGAAAGGTTTCTTCTTAACTCTCTTTACAATTTGGCTAATGTTCGCCCTTGGGGTAGTCTGTAACTCAAAAAAACTCTTATATCCTGTGGACTGCAGCATAGGTGATATGTTTATTTAAATAAATATCTGACTGAAGTCTGCGTTCAGCTGAAGTCTTGGCCACCAAGTTGCACTGAGTTCCAGAGAAAAATTATGTATTGCAATAATTACTCTTGCACTTTTTAACTTGTTTTCTTCCTAAATAAATAACCTCTTCTATATACAGTGTATCCATTATTATTAGTGGCCTATCTAGGTCATCTTCACTCTCATTTAAAAAAAATTAAACTTTTTGATTTGTCTGAAATGAAGGGCTTTTCATGCTTTTAATAATTACATTGCCCATCTCTATACTTCATCTGTTTATGATACATTCTCTTCAAGGCAGGATAACCACAACTGAATATAGTATTCCAGGTCAGGGCATACCACTGATTTATTTAATGACATTATAAGATTTTGGGCATTACTTCTCTCCCAATTCTTTTGTGTCCTAACAGTTTGTTTGCTTCTTTGACCCTTACTCTACACAGAGCAGAGACTTTCATTGAACCATCTAGTAGAAGGCACAGGTCTCCCCTTGAGTGACAATAATGATGTATTTGGATGGCTCAAATTATTCCTTCTTATGTTACATTTGTCAGCATTGAACCATTATCCTGTCCATTCAGCTAAATTTGTTAAATTTTACCAGTTTCCTTACTCTTTTTTTGATCTTGAATTTTCTCAAATATTTGAGTTTTCTTACTGTCTTTTTTTTGCTTATAAGTATCACATGCATTTGCACAAAATTTATTTCACAAAAATAAGCCAATTTCTGCTATGAAGTCTGAAAATCCACCCACATGTATATATATGCATACATTAACCCTCTATAGGTTCACAATGCTTTTTCTTTTCATTATTCTCCTTAAACAGCTTCTAGTCCCTTCTTGTGTCTTTCTCCCATGGCTATATCCTGGCAGCATTTTGGAGATTTCTTTTCAGAAATTTAGTTAAAATACTTTTTGTTGTTGTTGTTGACATAACACATTCTGGTAGATTAGGAAAAAATGGGCTTTCTTTATGTGTCTATGTCACTTTCTGTCGCACTGTTATGTCACTATTATATAACAGGAAAATCATGGTATTATCATTCCAGTCCTAATTTTAGGTTAGAAAGAGACATACTGAGTTGGCTTTTCTAGAAACATTACTAAAGCAAACAAAATCAGATTCTATATTTGCAATTTTATCAACAATGGCTGATGGGACATCATCTCAAACACTTTTTTCTTAAACACTGCTCCAAGTCTCATTATGTTTTATCCACCAGTACAATTATGAAGGCAGTTGTCCATGCTGGCATGAGTAAAGTAAGTTAATGTTCTTGATTCAGGTCTTAATAAAATGCAACCCAAAACCCAAAGAGATTACCTTGTTGATAGCCTGAGCAAATATATTCTGCACAGGCAGTACATCAAAATGAACAACTCTTTCACTGAACAGGGTTTCTGGTCCTTTGATATTAGAATTAAGGAGTTTTGGCTTCATACTAAACAAAACATTTTGCCATTTTTCAGTGCTTTCCTATGTGAGGAAGCAGAAGTGCTGAGTCCTTCAGGCTTTTAAATATTCTTAACAACAAGCTTAATGGTATGACACTGTTAACTAGACTGCAGGTGGACATCTTTTTAATGTCACTCTGTGTCTAACGCTATCGAAAATGCTTTGTGTTTGTTTCTTTTGTAAAATAAAACTCTGTAATCCAGGGCTTACCGTGAATGTGCTGTTTTGGCTCTGTGGACCCAATGGCCTCTTGGAGACAGCAGATTCAGATGTGCACAAGACCCCGCTTTCATTCTCCTCCGCAGATTTCTCTGGACTGATGCATTCAGAGCAAAACCATCAGCTGGAAGAAAAAAAAGACAGCTTAGTTACACTCCAGATTTGCATCACTTCAAAGATGTTGAGGATGATGGAAGCATCTGTATCTATACCATGCACCTAGCAGAGGGGAGATGAAGAGACAAAAACCCTGGGATGCTCCATGAGAGCATGTGCCCCCTCTCCGGGCACCAAGCCTTTGCAGTGCACACAGATACCAGGCTGGGAGCTGTGGGTGCAAGGCATTTCTCCTTTCCATCTGCATACACATCCCTCACATGCACAGTTGGCAGGATGGAAGATTTAGCCCATAGCAAGGGAAATGTACATCATTCTCAACATTACTCATGCCAGAAGTGTTTTCAGGTTAATTTGTAAAAAAATATGACCTGAAAACCTGCAACTGAGTTTCAAACGAGACAGTTATTTTAAGGCTTGGTTTACTAAACCTAATTTATTATGTGAGATAACAGAGTTCTGCAATCTACTGCATGGCTTCATGGCTGAAGTTAGTAATTCATGTGAAGAATGATGCTAAAAAAAAGATGTTATGTGATCAGTCCATAGCAGTCAGTCATGGTGCCTGGACAGCAATCATGACTGGTTTTCCTACAGCACAGAATAGCTGAGAGAACTAGCTATCTCAGCTGCAAATATCCAAGTTACAGGAGCACAGCTGGAACATCACGGCTCCCTACCCCTGCACAGCCTTTCCTATAGCTAGAGCAGCATGCCTCTACAGAGGGCTAAAGATGAAGAAGTTTTTTAACTCACTACTGTCATGCTTACAATAAAGTGTACTCTCATCTTTAGCATTTCTAAGTCTTTTTGGTGTTTCAAGCATAAATGTAGCATTCCTGGATGCCACCCTTGGTAGATAAAAGCAAACAACATTTTCATAAACAAGATAAAGCACGGCAATTACACAGAATGCACTGACAGTGCCAGATCCAAGGCCAGGTAAATGTGCACCCTTCAACTGCTGGGCACTCCAGAAAATACTTAATTCCAACAGAGTAAAGTAGAAGATTGAAAGAAAAAAATTATTTCTTTAAGCAAATAGCAGTAGAGATTTCTCAAGCATTAGGGCAGAAAATGATACTCTGTGGGAGTCAGAAGGTAATTTTTCTCCTTCAGATAAGATGTTGCACAACTGGCCAAGCACAACTATGAATGATTTACCTACAGTGCATAAGGTATAAAATATTGCTTTTAAGTCACAAGCGCTGGTCAGCTCTTCTGCTACGGCAGCTTCTCTGTCTCCTGCTTCCACATCTTACATTAATGTGGGTAAAAAGGTAGTTAGTTTTTTGGAAGTACACTGAAACATCAGCATTATAAACACTTTGAAACACAGTCTGATATTCTAGTCCAACTAAGGGCTAGGATACTAGGATGAATGCATGAAGACTTAAGGAAGAACTATGAATACTGTGTTTGCATTTCAGCTTCAGTAAACATTATCAGGCACAGCTACAAAGGGAAAGAGTGAGCTACTACAATAGTGATTATTCACAGAAGAAAATAGTTTAAAAATGGAGTTTAAAAAGTAAGCAACTTACTTTTGTACTCAGTCCCTCGAGGGAATGCATTGTATCTGTATATCACAACATGCAACTCCTGCAATTGGTGGCCTACAGTAGGAAAAACAAAATTAGATAAGGAAATATAAACAGAGAAAGAGAGATTTGGCAGTGTATGGGGTCCAGTAAATATCTAGTTCTTCTAATACTTTATCAAGGATTTTTATAAGTGCAGAAAGAAGAGTCAGAGGCTAAAAATATTTCAGGAACCTTTCTCAAAGCTGAACATTGGCAATGGCTGCATTGTGGCATCATCTAAAAAACATGCTGAAAAAGCTGAGAAGGCTTTCCTGCAAAATCTTGTAAATCTCTGCCTAAAGATATCACCTTACCCAACCTGTGGAGGGTCTGCCAATAGCATCTTCATTATAAAAGTAGGCAAGTGCATGCCTGTCAAACTCACAGTCAGGGCTGTCTGCAGTACTTGGAGGAAAGAGTCCCTGCAGCACAGGGTGTTTGATGAGAAACTCAGCAGCATCCTGGACCTCGTGGACAGAGCCTGCTGGCACTGCTGCCCCGCTGTACAGCCAGGCAGATGGAGGCACCAAGCTGCGGGTGGCAGCAGGAGCAGGGATGCTACAGGGAAGGTGGCTTCTCAGTAACATTTCTGCTTCAAGAAACTTGTCAGCAGTCAAAGTTTCAGGTTCAGAGAGCTGTAGCCTCCTGAAAACTGCTGCAGGACTGATGTAACTGTTAGTTTATTTGGCGAGCTCTAATAAATGGATGAGGTATTATGAGGCTTGATAAGGAATTCTGGCTTTCTGCGTGCACAGCAGAATGGCTGTTTTAGTGGATTTTCACTAATTTCCTGTTGCTTCAGCACAATACAAGGATCCTGGAAAAATCTATCAGACAATAACCAGATTCCTGTTTTCCAATTTAAAAGCCTCTCATTTCTGATATGTTAATAGCTTTCATTCCAAAAATTTGCTAATATTCAAACATCTGAAGAAATCACAGTAAATTCTCCCTATTCCATTCGTAGCTGGACATGAAATATGAATTGGACATTCTCAAGACTAAGCGGCACAGAAGACAAGGACTTTTTGGCACATTCAGTGACAGTAAATCTTTGTCTTATCCTTCCAGGTGGGGAAGTATTTGCACTTTTTTTTCATGCTTTTAATCAAACTGCAGACGTCTCAGCTAAGAGACACTCCTCCTTTCATGAGCCTTTTTCAACAGAGGTATGGCTTAAAGATGATATAACCTCTTAATAACCTTAATCAGGCTATTTTTCATTATATTTTAATTCATTATAATCCTAATAAGTCTGTGGAAATCTAGAATTAAAATTTGTTTCTTTAATGACTTATCTTTAAAACATTAGCTACACATGGAATTAAAATATTATTTACCAAGAAAGAAACAGATGCATTGGTAAGACAAAACATTACCCTGTTGGATCTAGAGGTTTTATTTAGGGAGAACAAAACAAAATCCATAAGGAGCTGCCCTTTCTCCTCAGACTAAGCCCAGAAGGTAATACTGATTTGTTACTAACCCTTCAAGTTACTATTTCATAGCTACTCCAACATCTTTTGGCAGCACATTAGATGTCCTGCTGCGTACAATTAACCAGTGTGCTGCTCGGGCAAGTGGTACTACAGCTCCCAGTGTGTGCACCATGGTCTCTTTGTTCTTTGTTAAACTACTGATCAATGAGGTCTCAATGCAAACACAGGGGCAGTTCTTCCATATGCCTTGGGTCAAATGCATGCTACAGGAGCCCACAATAAAAAAAAACGCTTCTGCACCCAGCCCATAAAACCCAAAATACCCCAAGGAAAAGGGTCTCAAAGAGTGCCCAAAAGTGAGAATATTTTTGTGTATTTTAAGTACTTACACATCCAGCCACAGTTTGCTTCACTTGGTTTTTCCAATGAAGAAAATTAATTATGGTAAAAACCACAAATATACCTTTTGTTCCTTGGGGAGGAGGTATACCAGGAGCTGTGGGAACAGTGGGAGTTTTGGTTTCCAGCATAATTTGTGGTCCAAAGTTGGGGCAAGCAGATCTTTGCAATGCAAACAATATCTGTAGCAGTTTTCTGACCTCCTCACTGGCACCTCATGCTGATTAGTTTACAGCCATCAGTCACAACCAAACAACAGGGCCCAGATATAAAAGGGACTTCGAGGGAAGTTTTGAGATATGGGTTATCAGGTAGCCCTAGATGCTGTGTTCAGGAAATGTGTTCAGCATTATTTATCTGTCATGGATTTAGTTCAATGTAAGATTATTGACTCTTTACATGTAGAGGAATTTTTTGTGAGATTTTATAAGTTACTAGTCTACAGATCCAAAATAGTAATACTGTATGTGTGTGTGTTGGTATTTTAGCCACAACAGCACTCCAAGCGTGTAGACAAAGCTCAAGCCTGAAAAAATGCACTGTGCCAAGTTTTTATACTCCAGACACCATTTAACAGTGTCATATGACTCAGAGATAGTTCAAATATTCAACAATTTTCCCAGTTAAACCCAAAATCCAGAAAGCATCACACTTCAGAAGACAAAGGGCCAAAGATATGTAAGAGGAAATTGAAAGGAAGAAGCAAGGAGCAGGAGAAAGGATGATTTTACAGTCAGATTCTACACATTTAGACTGAAAAATTATGTACATTTAATACTCTATTCGTGCCACCTTCCTCTGGAGTACTGGCTATTGTCAGAGACAGGAAATTGAGTCAGAAGAACCCTAATCTAATATGGTTTCTCCTGTAATCCTATTTCCATGGAGATCTGTTATTTTACTGAAGGCAGCAGAACTAACAGATTCTGTTATTTGATAATTGTGAATCTGTTTTTGGGGATCTAACTGCAATAAATCGTCGACTTTCACTTCCTCAGATAACAAATTCTACCTAGGGATCTTTTGGGTCAATGTGAGACACACATACTATTAGGGCAGGCCCTCAGGCTCATGGCCACTTAGTCCCTACAAGTTAGTCTGTTTTGTGCATTTCTGTTTATCCAGCTGAAAATAAGTTAATAGAATTTTGAGGAATCATAACTTTCAAACTCATGACTGCCTCTGTTTAAAATAATGCATTTTAATATCACACCAGTAGTTTAGTTGTTTTTCTGAATTCCAGCTGTCTTCAAAAACATGATATAGACCAACTGAAAGGACAGAGCTTGGAAGACAAAATTTGAAAAACCCCAACCCCAAGAAACAAAACCCTAGAAATCTTTGAGGACATTTAGTTGCAACATAATTATCTACTGTTGTTACAAACAAAAAAAGTGAGTTTTCATGGTTAAAACCACTTTAAATCTGCACTGCTCATGTTTCAAAAAACCAGGCTTGTGCTGCATCTGCCTGGCCATACACATTGAAGTGTGCTGCTCTAACAAAGCCCAGGCTTGGCCGTGTCTGAGCAGGGCACAGGGCTGTGGGCTCACGAACAGGCAGGGCAGCAGCACGGCTGCTCTGGGGAAAATGGAGCTCTGCTGTGTTGCTCTCCTCTGGCTCTCAGAGCTTGGGGGATGCAGTTTCCATTTGCTCATGCTCTCTCACTGAGGCTGTTACGAGGCAGTTAAAAAAATAATGAATACTGTTAAATATGTATTAGTAACTTGTTGTTAACAATAAGAGCTAATGGGAGGACATTTCCAAGCAGTTAATGATTGGCCAGAGGAGATGACTGGGGTCCTTAACGCAGTCAGTCATTAAATGTGAAGCAATACCCGTGCTTTTACCCACTATTGCTATTTGCATCTTCCCTTCATCTCCAGCTTTCTGCACTCCATTGACGGGAATTTTTTTTTTTTTTTCTTATGTGCCTGCCCTATTCCCAGCCCTTAGTAACTGGCACAAAAAAATCTCCACTCACAATAATCTGTGCAGTTTCCAATAAATTATGCTTGTATTGCTGACTAAATGAAGATTATTATTATTAAATATTAAAATGAAGGACTTTATCCACATTTTAGCATTCACAGATGAAAAAACTATACAGATCAGTGTAATCCATTTATTGGTTTATAGTGGAAAAGTCCTATAGGGAGTGTCACAATTCCCTGTGCTGTCCCTGAGTGCGTTTTGCATTAAGACCTGTGATTCAGCTGAAAGATATAAAAAAATCACACACAGTCAGACAGATCCCTCCTGGCTACACATCTGAGAAAGCTCAGGAGCATAAGGTCGACACACAGCAACTTATGCTCACAAAATGAGCCCAGGACCACCTGTTTCAGATGTTAGTATGCAAAGATTTTCAAGGTCTGAAGCTTTTGACCAAACCACACCACTCTTGAGGGATCTGTTCTCTCTCTCCCTTCCCCTCCCTCCTTTCCTCCTCCTACTAACCGTGCCCGCAAAAGTAATGAAAGTTAAAGGACAGCAAACTACTTCATGGAAGTATGTTTTAAGTAAAGAAGCTGTTTATCTTGTTCCAGGTGTTTGATCCTGAAGTTGTTCAGCCGTGAAAAGCAGTTCTTTGACACCAGAGTAATCTCTGGTGTTACTACAGACTGACTTGTCACTAATTGTTACCTTTTTGGAGTAATACCTTTTTTTTTTTTTTATCCATTGTTTCTGAGCACTGCAGCTTAGTGCTAACTTGAAGACAGTCACAGTGCGTTTCCTTAATTACATTAACTCTATTTGCATAATGAAAAGGTTCTATTGCATTTCATACAAACTCTGCCGCTTATTGTTGGATTTTTTTATACTTATAAAAATGATCATTTTAAAGAATGAGAACACTGCTCTTACTTTCTTTTCAGGCCCTTTGCTATGCATTTTTAACTATGACTTAGAACTATCCTAGAACATCTGCAAACAGATAAATCTGTATGTTAGTTATGGATGTATTTATACTTCTTCCATAACACAAGCCATTCTTATTTTTAAATTCCATTCCTTTGGAAATCAATCTCAAAAGAAAGCTTGGATTGTAGACTGCAATTTGTCAAAATTGCATAAAGAAACCAAAGGAAGCAAGCAATGGTATTCCAGGTAATCATAATTTCTTAAGAATGTACATGAAACATGATCACACAAAGTTTGGGAAAGAGCAATCTAGTGTTTCATTTACTAATTGAAAAATACTATTTCTTTAGATAATAAAGCACCATAAGTGGACAGAGTATTCAACTACTGATGCCTTTCACTTTTTCTTTAGTTCAGAGCAATAATAATTACTAATGCACAAATCACTGAATTTCATAGCTTTCTGTGTTTTGCAAGCATTCCATAAAAAAATAGTTTTACAAATTTTTATTTTTCAAAGAGATTTAACAAAGGTTTTGACTAAACAACTGCTTCTTCACAGCCTGTATTCCTGTCATTAACTATTGCCATTACTGATGTAAGAGGCTCCTCACTTTTCCCCTAACTGGACAACACTAAAGGTAATAAAGAAGGAGAAGATGAAGTTGTTGAAGTCTTGTAAGGGAATCCTTAAGTCCCTTTTGGAGGGGAACAATTTGTAGATAAGGAAGAGCAAGGACAAGGGAGAACGGCCAGACCATTTTAGGACTTTTAAATACACCTGCAGTTTCTTGGCTCAGAGATCGCCCATGGCTGCTTTATGGAATACTTTTTGTCTAGAATAATTTAAAAAGTAAATTTCCTTGGTCATAATCACACAAAATAGCTATTTGGGGTGATTGCATATGCAGCGTAGAAAACCTGATGGTGGGTCTGCCACTCATGGGGACAGCCAGCACCCTCCTGCTCTGGAGCCCTCACTGTCAAGCGTCCGTCACACCAGTAACTTCACTCTGCCTGCTTTCATTTTGAGAATGAGTATCTCTGTTTGAGTCATATCTGTAAGGCACAGAAGAGTCAGGACTTCCTTGCGGTAGGTGCTTTTCAGAGAGATCGCTCCCCGCTGCCTCAGTGAAAGGAGCTTACGTGTGGGATGAGTGGGTACACCTCCAACTCACGGCCTCTGTCCTTCCGCTGACCTCTGGATCTGCTGCTCCTTCTTCCCTATTCTGTTCTTGACCTCTTTTCACAATTGCCCATCTTCCTCTGCAGATGGTCTCTCTGCTGTTCTCTCACCTAATATGGATTTTGATTTGTCACAGGGAAAAAAAAAAAGACAACCAAGAGAAAGAAGGTTGGTTGTGAACTCCACATTTATGCTCCCTGAACAGAAACTCTACCTGCATGAAAATCAAACAGGGAAGGGAATAAAACATGGTGATTTTGAGACCAGATTTTCTCTGATTCCCTGAGAAGCCCAGGAGTCAGGAAGTCACTGTCAGCTGCCTGTTTCTGTGTTTCAGCCTTATTTTCAGCACAGGTTAGAATTTTTTGCCACCACTTTTGGCTCTTATTCGCCTTTCCTGGAGAGGGAAGCATATGGGAATGCTTGACAGAGCTTAAGATTCTGCAGTCCTGAGGTAGTGAATACTATTACAACGTCAAGCAGCCCTGAAAGTGCTCCAGCTTCTTCCCAAGGACAGCCCCAAACCTCCTTACAATCTGCCCCGGCTGTTCTCAGCAAAGCTCTGCAAGACCCCAGGTTTTTCCCCTGGAGATTCGCAGGGAGTTAAAAAAGAGCAGTGCTCTGTGTGGCTAAGCAGTGCTGAAGTGAGACCATCCAATGACAAACACAACGTGAGCTGAAGTCAGAGGCAGTAGCAGTCCTCCCTCCCCCTCAAACCATGATGGTGCTTCTGTATCACTACAGATACATTATCTTATTTACAGAATTACAAACTAACGATAGGGTATGAAAATGCAAAGCATTGTACTAACCTGGAGTCTCTCAGTTTCCTCCTTTGGTACATTTGTCTCATAATAAGAGGGATGGTTTTTGTCTGTGAATAATAAACACTTTGAGCTTGAATTAATTCAAATATTTCTCTCCTATCTCACTTGGTAAAATAATAGGGAAATTCCAGGCTATCTCCTATTGCCCATTAATGTTGTGTATATAAATAAGCCAGGTTATCTTTTTCTTGTGAGAAATATTTTATCTAACAGGCTCTTGTCTAGTGGTTCCAGTACTCTACCACTCTAAATTAGGACACTTTATCTTAAGGCTTCATAATCTTACGAGACTATAATTGGAAAGTTTATAAAAAAAATCCTGCTTTGTAAGCTTGGCAGCTGAGATAGAAAGAGGGAATGAGAAGGGCTACAGCAGAATTACACCATCACTGCTAGCCTGACTCCGCTTGACAGAGCCGTTTAATATTTTGACAAGACAAAATATAAAGCAGCATTTTATTCTGTAGAGACTTCACTAGACACAAGCATGGAAGTGCTTGTGATCAATAAAGTTTGCGGTGGAGAGTGATTTATTTACAGCAGGGTATTATGTAGAGAAAGAGCTGTGATATTTCCACAGGCTTTGACGGCATAATGGGCCCCTCTCAATCCTTACATGGAAGGGTTAGATTGTCATGGTTGCTCAGGCAGTATTCAAAACGTTATCTGATCAGCCTTAAAGACTTCAGAACGAGACAGATGATTAGTTACCCTAAACGATCCTCATCATGCAGAAATTGATGATTTAATATAGTCAATGACAGACGATTCCATTTGTACTAGATAAAGTGTCTGCGGTTTGTATCAATCATAATAGAGTTATTATTGAGCATAAAAGAAAAGCATGTTTAATATCATTAATTCCAGATATGTCGCTTTCCACATCTGGCATTCATCCATAGAGCAGAACCACTCCAGGCTATCATTCCTGCCTGTGTGCTGGTGACTCCAGTGTTTTTTGTAATTTCAAAATGTTTTTCAGCACCTCCAGCTAGGTGCAATAACAGTTTACAGATTACCTATGTCATCACATTTTGACAAACTTCTCAATCTGATGTGACCTTCATCTTTAGCCATCTGCTTGCCTTTGTTTCTGCCTTTCTTTTTTTTTTTTATATAAACCTCTGCAGCTTAAAGCTGTAGTGGTTTGTTCCATATTCTTCTAGGTCAACATTTCACCTGTGTAAATCCAGAAACACAGACTGAAATGTACAGACAGTAACCCCGGTTCAAGTCTCAAGGTAGCTGACACTGGGCAAACCTCCCAGGTAGACGTCTTCATCACTTATATCAAATGCTTTTTAATTCTTAACTCTTATCAACAATCTCTGCATAAAAATCAGCACTCAGAAAATATCCTATGTGCAGCCAGTCCTTCTGCAGGGCCGTTCTTTTTCTTAATTTCTAGAACATGTGGGGCAGAGTCCGGATATTTCCAAAACCGAATCATAAATACCTATAAGTGACTGAGCAGAAACCATGCTGAAAATGCAGCTCAGTCCACTGCCTGTGCAATTCATGCATTCAGCCATGGAACCCCAACACATACACTAGAGAATCCAAACACAGGTGCCACTCCTGTCCAGGAGGGAGACTAAAATCCCAGAAAACTGCTGCATCTACGTGCAGATATTTTTTCTCTTTATTTTCCTGAATCCCAGCTAAAATTTCAAAGAGGAATGGATTTTGTATGTTTATTCACTCAGATGGACAATTGCATGGTTTTAAGTGATAAATGCTCAAAAAAAAAAAAAAAGAGTTATAAAAGAATGTAAGCTCGTTTTAAAACACTGAATCCAAGATTTCCTGTCCTATTGTTCAAATAAGAAAATTGGCAAGGCATTCTTTTACATGCCATCATAGGGGCCTCCTCACTCTTTTTTCCCTCCTTGCATGGGTGTTTTATACCAGAGGGGAGAACAGTCCAAATGAGTTGGCAAGCTGCCAGTTCAGACAGCAGGATATTTACTGATGCTGGAAGCTTTATTTATTTTGTGTTTTGTTTTGGAAGGCAGAGTAAAGAAGGCTGAAGCATTTCAGAGGCAAAGAGTCGTCCTGCACTTCAGGCTCTGCCATCAACCAAGCATTGTAACATCTCCTATACTGCAGAGTTCAGTTTAAAGATCAAATCTGCTATTTACCTCCTCCTCTCTACTGTCACGCCTCCAATAGAAAGGACAAGAAAACCAAACCATCTGAGTAACTACTACTGTAGATACAAATATTGTAACTAGGGGAGGGAGGAATGGTAACTACAGCGTAGGGAGGGCAAATTACTTGGTAATTCTGTGCAAAACATGAGGCGGAAAGTTAGGCACAGCCCTAAATCGACCTCAAGGTCCAGATAAGGAAATTACCATGGTCAGTTAATATTAATTAATAAAAGTCCTGACCTTCCTACTTTGCTTTTATTCTCTCTGTACTTACTGATATTTCCTTCAGTGGTGAAGCCATTTCTTCCAGTGGGGAAGAGCTCGTGACTGCTAATCCCCAGTCCTCCCCTTTCAGGTGCTGCCCATTCTTTCTGCAGACCATGGCCCATGAAACCAGACTGGTGAAAGGACACAGTGTTACCACCACACCTCTCAGCTCCTCTGCCTGGATCATTTTGGTGATCTGGTTTGCCGAGCCACCCCTGAAACTTTTCCTCCAGAGCAGCCAAGAGAGAAAGGAGCTGCCCTGCTCAGGTGAGAACAAGCAGCCCAGGGAAATGAGGAATGTCCTGGCAAGGCACTGCTGGCAGGGGACATGCTCCAGCAGTTCCATCATCAACAACACCAGTTCTCAGGGACTTTAGGCAAAGACCTCCAGCCTCAGCCAAGATTGTTTTAATATCTAAGACAGAAGTCATCCCTAGAAAACTACCAACAGTTGCTGACCCTAACATTATTCACCCCTGCAGCCCAAATTTCTCAATACAGGTAAAATGGGTACAGTTTTGGTCAACCACTTGAAAAAAAAGGTAACAGATACCAAGGATGAGACGAGTAATCACTACCTAATTTTGGTTACTGCTTTTCACATAAAAAATTCTTTCACTGTGAAAATAAGATGAAAATTTAAGTATTCAATACAGGAAGCTATAAATATAAAATATAGGTGCAGAATATAGCATATGGCTTAAAGCAGTAATGATAAATCACCACAATAACTCAAGTTCACTCGACAGCTGAAACTGCCAGAGCAGAGTAACAGGTGACTGCTTCCTCAGTATCATTAAGGGTTTTATTACAGTTACTTCTTTCTGCAAATAAGTATATGCATATATGCATTTGTATGTACATATGAGTATATAAGTGTAAATGAGAGGAACTGCTAGCAGTGAGTTATAAAAATAAAGAGAGCATGTTTTCAGTTCTTCAGGCACCCGAAAGAAATAAAAAACCTGTATTTTCCTCTAAGTCTGCTTACTGGAAATTACCACTATCTCAGAGGACACCTACCTCTGTGCTTAGATTTCTAGCATGAGACATGGGGGAAGATGGCTGGTTTGACAGGTGTCAGATGATGTTAGCATGCTCTCACATATTCTCTAAGAATCATCTCATGGCAAATCTATCCACCATCTTTTGAAGGAAAAACAAAAAGAAACTTCCCAACACATGAAAGGAAAAAAACATTCAAATTATTCTCCAGCATATCAAAACTTCCTGTTGAAGAAAATGGCTATTAGTAAAAGTAAAAAAAAAATGAACTCCAGAAGAAGATTTAGGAAGAGATGGAAGAATGAGATATCCTGGATCACAGCAGTGAATATATAGATAGAGACTTTTAAAGGAGACTGAATTATTATCTGAATAAGATTTCTAGTCTTGAGAATTAAAAGGTTCAGAAAAAGCTCTTGAAATCAAAAATACTAGAGGGTACTGACAGAGCCATATAAAATGCAGAAGGTGAAATTGTCTGTATTGTTAGGAGATAAAAAAAGAGTAATGACTGTTTTAAGTGGGCAAAGAGTAGAAAAGGAGCTGTAATATAAACTGAAGAGTAGGCCAAGAGGAGGTACAAGCACTGGTCACTCTGTCCTTTGGTGTGTATATCTGGTATCCTCCACCACTCAGCTGGCCACAGTAGAACACAGCTTTTGATTCCTGGAGAGGGCATAGGGATCCAGTCTCCTCCACCACTGGTTCCTACTCAAGTGGAAATAGTATCTGGGTGGACAACATGCTGCTGTTGGCAGCCACAGCTGGTCCCCAGACCAGTGACCTTACATTTCCACTTGCTTTACCCCTGCTTCACTTTGCCTGATATCCTGTATTCCCTGACTCTCTAGAAGAGCTGTCTTCTGCATCCCTCTGATTCTTCTCTTGAACACTAGATTTTTATACCACTTTACTATTCCCAACTCTCTCCCAGAGTTTTGTACCCAGCTCCTTAAATGCAAACCAATAACTCCATTCACATGGACAGCCCTTCTTGGGACCCACTGAAACAATGGGAAATGGCAGGCAGGCAGCCACACAGGCTCAGTTTCATTTCTGCACATGGTCCTGGTGGGATCAGCCCTTGTTGTAAGTGACCACAGCTCAGCATTAGCCGTGTTATAAGACATGCAGAACAGCTTCCTTGCTGCACACAGGAAAACTCCTCCAATGGAAAAGAAAAGTATTTAGAAACTTAAAATAAGTGATGATAATAATAATGTGGATGTTATATAATACTGGTGGGGACTGGGAGATGTGAAGGACACCTTGGGAAGATGCTGGAGATTAAAAAACACATGACAGCTTTAGCCTTGGATGGGTACTAGCAGTAGAGTTTCTCCCACGTGCATTCAGGTGAGCAGTGGAGCCCATGCCCTGGCAAAGCTGGATTCCTTAGCCTATCAGAGCCTAGCCTACCCGCTTGCCAATTTTGCAAAAAAAAAAATCCATTTTCTCACTAGTTTTGTAAGCCAGCTGTGATTTACATCTGCTTGTCCAACAACAGGATTTTCCCATGAGAATCAATCTCTTTTCAGTTTTAGATCTGTCTCCAACATCTCAGGATATTTGGTTAAAGCGACATTTCAGCTACTTTCCTTCAGCAAAAGTGACACTGAGCACAATAGCAGAGAAACTGAGAGAGGGCTGTATGTAGACAGGCAAGAAAATCAAACTCAAGAACCAGTGCTGTATGGAGCTACTTAAAGTCAAGACTTATATTTTATTTCTCACCTTTCAAGCAAATACATGTCTTTTGTGTCCACTCTTTAGGGTTACATGGAAAAGTGAAACCTTGGAGACAGGAAAGAAAGAGACAACAGGTTATTACAGACCTCACTGCTGTCCTGAGCGATTCTTCCTTTTCTCCATATAGTGAATTAGCTCCTTGTAGAAGATTTGAGTTCAAGTATTAAGACATAGTGTATTACTACTCTAATTTACCAGTGTCAGCTTTGTTTCAAAGCACTGTTAATCATTTCGTTTTGTGTGTTTTACAAAGTTGAGACAGATATTTCCAAATGTATTGTGGGGCACATGGGGGTACATCTTGCATACTTACACATGTATTTCAATAAATTCACAGTTATTAAAATTCATCTATAAGAAACTGTGTTTCAGGTCTGTTCCGGTTTGGCCAAATTTAGAAATATATCCTCTGAGAGAAGGCACAACCATCCCTCCCCCACCAGGTTCAGAAAAAATAAATTTTCCTCAAAGGAAAGTGAAGGAGATAAAAACTATTTATTTAACAAACACACTGGAAAAGGAAAATAATGCTAAATAATAAAATCTTTCGCTGTGGAGGAAAAACCTGGGAAAGTATTGGAGTCCTCCCTTTGGTCTCCTCGGAGCTGGGGCTTGGCCCAGGGCCAGGCCCTCTGTGCCCAGTGGAAAGTCCTCCTGATGTGCTCTGATATTGAAGCAGTCCAGTAGAAAAGGGAGAAAATCCAAAATTCCAGGGAAGGAAAAAAAGTTCAACTCTCAGTCTCTCTCCAGAGAAATAAAAAGAAACTGAACAACTGGCCAAAAGCTGACTGGAAGCAGCAAGCCGGGTGCTTCATCGCTTCCCTGCCGCAGCTGGAAAGAAAAGTCCCTATCTCTGTGTGACCTTGAACAAGCTGCAAACTGCTTTGAGAAAATTTTGTTCAGTTTTTCCTTCCCCCTCTCAGGCTCAGTTTAAAGGCATACAAAGGCACAAGAATTAATTTCTGGGCATAGGGCAGCGATATGGGATGCACATCATAAAGTCAGCCCAAGACAAGGTCCAATCCATCTTGTGGTCAACATCATCCAGTAATTTTGTCCTTTTTCTTTTCTTTTATTAAGTGGGTCATCCATTCAGTTAAAGTTCTGTCAAATTAGTTGATCTAATTCCTTGTAACCAAAGCAGTTACTTTGAGTTTTAGTTTTCTATAATTATACTGCTACAGACTTTAAACACTCTAAAGTACAGGGGGGTATGGTGTTGCAGCCCCAGCAAGCACCACCTCGAATCTCTCTGGCCTCTCCATAGCTTTCCTGTGCCTGTCACATTATCATCTTTCCACTTGATCTTAAAAAGAATTTATATTTACACTCTAAAAGTTTAGTATTATTTTTCTTTTTCTGAACTTGATGTTTGATGCCTCAGCACAACTGAAGGCAAATGCTCCCTTCACAGTATACCCATACTGTGGGTATACCCACACTATCATGCAAAGCAGAAGTACTCTTTCCCCTATCACTTGGTTTTGCACAGCTTCCCTAAGCCCTGGGCTTTTCTCCTGAAGATTTCACTCTCAGCAGTCCCTTTACTGTTTCCTCCAGGAGGGATTGTGCTGTGCATTTTCCACAACTGGATATCCTAGTCTGCCCTTACAATATGCACATTTATAACACTTGTTTTGCTTTAAAGAGCTAAAAACATAGGATCACCTTCCCCTGGCTCTCTCTCACTGTTTGCTCACTAAGGAAGGAGTGGGCTCAAAAGGATTATCACAGGAAATAAACCTGCAAATGGACAGGGCAGAGATGAGAACAAATCAAGGTGTAAGTGCGTAAGATGGACCTGAGTGATGCTGTTGGTAGAATACTTTTGGAAGGGTGGGTTTGTATTGGAGTGAACTTCAGAAAGCCTTTCTGCCTTGGTCTGTCATTCCCAACATGAAGAATAATACCAGTAGTTGAAACAACTTGCAGAGAAATCTGCTCGTATTAAGAAAAATGTAAACAAAGTTGATTGATTCAGAGCTCATATCCTCATCTGGAGACACTCTGACTGACAAATTATCTCTCTGAGAATATAGATAAAATCCCTGGCTTGTTCCAGTCTGCAGGGTCTTACTTGCAGGGATCAGTTAAAGCCAATCTTATTAGAAGGGTTCATTTGCCATTCCTGCACAGTCCTAGGTTCCCCGTGATCTCCATGTTCTTAGGGCCTGGCACGTTGGATGGGAGTTTTTTGCCACATTTTTGGACGGGATTCTAACTGGCATACTCTCCTAAAATCACAACCTAGAACCCAGACCTCATCCTAGGATGAACTTCAGCAATATGATATGCATACATTCATGTCCATATAGAACAAAAGCTCAGTAAAAATGTGTGGATGTGTCCAATTAGTATAAGTAGATCAGATTATTAGTTGTCCCTTCACATGATTTGGTCTTTTTCACATAAAAATGCACTAGAATACCTATTAAGGGCAAGGCTGTGAAAAATCAAAACACCTTTGATCAAACGTGTTGGAAATGAAACCAAAGAAAGGGAATCTTACAGCCCACATTATATAAAGAGAGAACAAAGTACAAATGAGTGTATTTGCTGCCACCCTACTTTGCAGCACACGCAGTGTACACCTACCACACAGTAGCATACGTTACTGAATAATAAATCACACTTTGATCCAAATAACCCAAAGCATTTTACAAACACTAATTAAAATTTGAAATATCTCTCTGAGGTACTTAAACAACAATGTACATAATTTGTAGGTGGGAAAAGTGAGCCAAGGGAAGGTTAAATTAACTCACTCAGGATGAGAATGGGAATCAGTGAAAAATCAGGAAGACAGTATGTGTCTGTATCCCACTCCTCTATACAAACGAAGGGCATCTGTCCTTCAATCTGCAGAGTGAGTGTGAATTGTAACTTTAAAACGTTTTCCAGAAGAATACTTGTCAGAGTGTGTTTAATTACTGTGAATTCTAAGCCACTGGTTTTAAACTACTAGATAGGCTCTATCATATCACTGTTTCCCAATATTGCAAGATTCTTAATGGAAAAAGCAATCCCTGCTCATCATATAAACCATTTCTGGATCTGACTCAGTGACAACTGGATACAACCATGTGAGTTCTCCTGAGATGACCATTAATTGGTCCTTCATGGCAAGTATTGCTGCCTCTAGGAACTTGCATTGAATAACACAGAAATATAAAAACTGTGAAATAATTACAGAAGAGCTACAGGGAGAGAGTTTTGCCACAAGCAATGCTCTGGCCTCTCCTCCTGGGCTGTGTCATGCTCTTCTCAAGTGGCAGCAGGGCCGGCAGGGGTGGCTGCCTTGCCAGCACGAACTCCCACTTCTTTCCACTCCACAGGGGCATCATTGATGAGTTCCCCCACCCTCCCCATCCCCCTTCTGGGGACTAATGTTTTGCCTAATTGTAGCTGTACCTGCTCCCGTGAAATTATTTGAATTGCAAAATAACCGAATAAAAGCAAAAAAATTACCACCTTTATTTTCTAGATTTATTTTTCCCCCTGTTAGCAGGGGTCATTCCTCAGCACCAAGCAAGAAGGTAGGACAGAAGCAGGAGGCAGAACTCTGTGTGTGGAGGGGTGGCCCCTTTGATAGACAGTTTTCCACTAGAATTGTTCACAAAACTTGCACAGCACTGGGGGCAGCTTTGTGACATTCCTGGGGTATTTAACATTATTGATCTTTTCTGACAAATGAGTAATGTAACACGTTCATTACCATTAATCGTCCTTTTTCTAATTCAGGTAAACAAAGGGTAGTTTGGTTCATACTCAGCTAATATCTATTTTCATAATTATTTTTGCAAGGACCCTGTTTGATGACATTCAAATATGTATTTATTTGGAAGAAAAATATTGATGTTCTTTCCATTTTAGCAAAGTACTCCATGAAGGATCAACTTTCCTAGCTGTGCTATTAAAGAAACAAAACCCAAACATGCTATTGTGTCTTAGAACTACATTTTAAAACTGGGCCTGCTGGTTTTGGCTCTATTAGCATGGAAGTCAACAGCTAGTTTCACAACAATGCTAGGTGGAGGAGAATCAGATTCCCATCCCCTTGCTTGCCTTTGGCAGCCGGGTTGTTATTAGATGGGATTCAAACCCCCACATGTTCCCATCACCCGAGCGATCAGCTCATGGGTTGCCCAGTGCAAATGCTGCTCCCAGAAGGTCCTGCTTTGCTCAGCAGGTGTTTGCTTGGGGTGTAAACAGAGAGCATCACATGAACTGGCTGTGGCACTGCTTTTGCCTGCCTTTCCACCAGGAAGGAACATTACTGATCCCTCACCCTTCCCCCAGCTCACCAGCATCCTTTATCCCTGGGATGTCAACCACCCTGCAGGGGACAAAGAAGCATGAAGAGTCCGATTTTCCCAACATATCCTACCCGTTGTGATATATTTCAATAACATTAAAAATACCTCCTTGTTATCTGCTCCAAATCTCTCTAGTTAGAACTGTCAAGAGTTGGTAAATGTACTTCTCAGGCTGCTTTAGCTGGCTCCTTCAGAAACCCTTCATCTGCTCCTGCTGATTTTGCTGCCTTTTCACACATCTTTCAGTGCTGATACCGGGCCAGTTCCCACTGGTTTTTAAACACAGACTTTTTAAACCAGATTTTGAGCTGGGCTATTTCTTTTTCCTCATAATTGTAGGCAGGAGTACTGCAAG
Source organism: Coloeus monedula (assembly GCF_965178545.1). NCBI lineage: Eukaryota > Metazoa > Chordata > Aves > Passeriformes > Corvidae > Coloeus > Coloeus monedula. The sequence goes on along the minus strand of NC_138787.1, from coordinate 22,870,736 downwards.
CCTAAGCCCGGTGTTTCCAGCCCTGCTGTTGCTCTGCTCTCCCAGGAACTCTGGAGCCCCTTTGCTAAGAGCTGTGATGGTGCAGCACGAGCAGTATTTCCCATGCTCTGCCTTTCTAATGATTGTGGCAACACTATTTTTAGAAGAGATAAAGGTGATACTGCTATTTTCCCTATTATTATTATTTCAGTGCTCTGATGCTGTTCTACATGTACAGTACTGACAGGCTGATCACAGCATAATTTATAAATACAGATGTAAAGCACATTTATTTCTCCTAATGAACATACAAATAATGCTCTTCAAGTGATAAATCTGTTTCCTGAAACCAACAAACCCTGAAGTAATATTGGCAGGAACAATTGCTTGAAACTTGGTAGAAACAGTATATATATTGAATATACAGGAAGTCACACTAATAGGAATCCTGTAAGGCAAATGACTCCACAGAGGATAAAAGGTATGAATAAAAGCTCACTTATATTTAAAAACACAGCTTCAATAATTTATCACGCCATTTAAAAGACTGAATAGAGGTAAATATTGAGATTTCTATGGAATAAAAAGGAATTATTCCTAAAATGTCCCTCTGGATAACACAGAACTGTTACTTCATTTTTTAAGATTCCAGTTTCCAATAATTAAAATACTGAGTCCTAAGAATTATTTTTTTATTAGAGTTCACCAAAATTCTCTCTTATGCCTTTGAATGTGAAAGAAAAGGTGAAATTGGCATTTCAAAAAATTCTGATTATGGTGGAATCATTGTAAAAAATCCACTGTTAACATAAACTCAGTTAGTTAAGGTGTCTATTATTATGTGCTACAGTCTCATACCATTTTCTGGGCACATGAAGAAGGTCTCCTCCACTGCCTCACCCCTTTTCACTGTCTGATTTTACACCACACAGATAGTGGTATAAGAATGAGAAAAAGCAGCTTACTGCTACTTCTTGGGCTCTTGAGTGTCTGATGGCTGATTCAGAGAGTAAGAAGTTTAAAAGTGAATCATTTCAGAGGGAAAAAAAGCTAATAGATGCTCTGAACTAGGATCAGCTAGTCAAGATAGAACACTGGAGCTTCACCAAGTTTCAGATACCTCCAAGAAGATGATGTCAGAGGAGTTTCAGAAATACTGCCTTGAAAATGAAGTTAGAAAGAGAATGACTGAGTAGTAAATGACAGAAAAGGTGGAAACTGAGGCAATTTAAAAGGATCATGACATCTCAAATAGTCAGGGGACTGATAAGGATTGATATAGAGAGGCTGCCCCTGACAGCTGAACTGGTCCACATGGGTAGACTGGAAAAGATGGAGGCCACACAAATCCTCTCCTTTTCCTACCTAGTGTGTTAGGGACACCACACATTGCTGGTCCCATTTGGTTAAGGCAGAGACCAGAAATAAGAACCCCATGTCATTAAACTGCACTTAGAAAATGCTTTTGGTCTTGTGTCTCAATCCACAGCACTAAGGGTCATTTTGGTCTTTAAGCACAAAGGTGTAACTTTACAAAAATAGAATTCATCTAAGACCATCAGGTGGCTGGAAAATATTTTTCTTGTCTTACTTTTACAGCATGGCAAAATAAGGAAGAAAAGAGCATGTCTTTCTCTTTCACCTCTGCTAATTGACAAAGAACTGAATGATTCCAGTCAGGTATTTAACACTTAGGCTGATATACTTCATCCAATGTTATCATTAACTGCTTTTCCCATTGTCATTAATACTGGCCTAGGATTGTAGATAGGTAAATAACTGCTGCACATCATAATCACTCTCTTACATGATTATCCTCTAGAGACCTTAGTTTTATTTGCACCAGCTCTCTGTCTTTTCACAAAGCAAAGGAATGTACAGATAGTATAAAGCTATAGAAGAAATTCAGATATATGGTATTGTCTGCTAAAACATTCCCTGATTGTCTTAGGTTACCTGCTGGCTCCATTATAGCCTTTCAAAAATAAGAAATCAAAGACTAGGGAAACGTTCTCAGCTTTGTAGTGCTCATAGTGGCCTTCTCTGCAGCTTCAGAGAAACTGCAACGTTATCAGTTCCTATCACTGACCTTCCCTGTATTTTTTGCAGCTTCAGCTTGAAGTTTGCTTGCTTTGATATAAATCATTGCAACGTTGCATCACCATGGAGCAAAATCACACTACACATGGTAACAGGAGAGGCTGGTAACTGGACTTTGGCTGATTATGATTCTTTGCCTTAATAGAGGGAAGCACCTTGAAACTTAAAACTCCCAGCATAGAATCATCAGGTCTAAATATCTTGTCAAGTTATAATTTTTAAAATAGTAACATGCTGGTAACCATGATAGGATTGCAAGAATACAAACAAATTCTGTTTGGAAAAAAAAAGAATTCAAAACTGTATGCACTGATGTGTTCTCCTGTTATGCTTTCTGTTTTTAATGGAGCTGATCCAAACGTCTCAGTGTTGTTTAGAAAGCAACTTTAGAGATTGCTGGGGTCATGTATATGTTCTTTGGTGCTTGTTTTCCTTATAGGGTGCTGCTTAACTGTGCGTGGTAGCTTCAATAGTTTACACTCTATTTATTTAATATTCCTGACAAAAGAAACTTTAAATGAAGAACAGGATTATGTGCCTGACATGTTTCCTCCACAGGCTGTGACTCACTTTGGTATTATTGCAGCCAGAAGCCAGACTTTCAAACCCCAATCTTGCTCATATGAATTTGTAATAATGATATGCAGCCTATGACAGCCTCTTTTTCAGATTTGCTTTTCCAAGCAGCCCTGTTGAAATTAAAATTGCAACCCAGATCAATTTCTGCAGGGAAATTGAAACAAAAAAAAAAATAATGAATAAAGGAAGATTTCTTATACATAATCATTTATACTCCTAAAACTTACATCGTTGATTGCTGACCTCCGAAAGGTGGAGAAAGTACCTGTCCCCTGAGTAGATACTCAGAGAGTAGATTTTGTCTACTGTGACTTGGTATTCAAATAGCAGATTTTTTTTTCTTCCCACACAATAATTCTCACATGTGTTAACCAGTGAAGAGAGAAAATTGGATGTATTGTGTATCATGGAAAAAAGACCTAGTGTAGACTGAAGAAAAGGCATAAGTATTCAAGGGAGTAAAACGATTCTTAAACATTTCCCTGATTTCTCTTTTGTTAGCTTATATTTGTGCCTGTGAAGACAAACTTTGCACTAGTTTCTGAGATGATAAAACTTCTACATGGTGCAAGGCAGTTCAGTTTGAATAATAATGAGCAGCCACCAGCTCCTTCCAGTGGGTTAAGAGTTATTTTAGATAATTACAATCACCAGTAAAGCTTAACAGTCAGCAGCAGGAGACTTCTGATTTTTTAGCTAGGATCTCTATCTAGTAGGAAAAGCGTACCTGAAGGTTGCCATTACCCAAAAGTACATTTGGGCACACAGGCAGTTGTCATTGTCACTGAAAACCGTGAAATAAACTCTCCAACCCATTTGCTGGGTTAGAAAGTTGGCATTACTTTATTAGCAGCACTGGACGCATGGGGAATTCTCCTCAAAGCATGCATGCCCAGTAGCCTAACAGGCCAGGTTATATTCCTCAAACTAATACATATTCATCACATTTCCTGAATGCATGCATATATGCTAATTATTTCCATGGACTTATTCAGGTATGGTTCTGGATCTCCTGATGAATTTTTCTCCTTGAGAGCACCTCCAATATGTAGTCAGGTCATAATGTTCTTCTCTTATCATTCTTTATTCTGATACACAGTCCTTGTTCTCAAAACTAAAGATATCTGCTAGTACATATTAATCACTAAAATAAGTAAATAAGGAAGTATTAGCTGGCACAAGACTTATTAGTCTTAGATGTAGAGAGCTTACACAAGGCCACATAAATCTCAGGTATTTGTAATTAACACTGTATGGTACAAAATTAAGCATTAACTGTGACTATAGGGATCATACACTACTGAGCTAAAGTTAAAAGAATTCTCCAAAATCTTCCCCCACTGCTGCACAGACCTCTTCTTAAAAAATTCAACTTGCTCAGTAACACCATTAGAAGAGGTCCTGTAGCTTGAGCGTAGAGTCACTACTGACCTGAAAAATTCTTGCAAGCAACTAGACTTTTACCTTCTACAGGCTATTGACAAATGCTTTCACATAAGGTTTTGTGCACTGTAATAAGGCCATATCATAGTATGTCCTGCAGTAATTTCCTCCAGATCACATGCATCTAATTGCAACTCTGAATAAATTTGAGAACAGGATTGTGTAGTTGTTAGTCTTCATATTCCTGTCACACACTTGGGTCCATGTCAGATAGGTGAGCCACTGGGCTTGGCACCATATGATCAAGGGAAAAGAAAACAAATCTTATGAAATTAAGCTCATTCAACAGCTCTTCCTGCTTAATATTTTCAGCAGAAAAGTCACAGTGGTCCAAATACACAAATGACAAAAAAGTCAAGAGAAGTTTTGAGTCAAATTTCAGATTCCATCCTCATGAATTTTCTTCCCCTGACACCCCCCAAACACTTAGACACAAAGAAAGCTTGGTAGGGAAAACTCCTTCAGCAATCATCTAGGAAGACAAAATTCAAATGGGAAGTGGGAGGCTTAGTTTAGATGAGCACATATTTCCACCTAGTGATACCGGTGACAAATGTCTCTGCCCAGATCGGTGAAAACCTCAGGTGTCCAAGCAGATACAGCAAGTTTCAAAAGCCCAAACCTGACTTGCTCCCAGGGCTGAGCTGTAGGGGACACCTACTCATTACAGAATTGTTTTGATTTCCTCTTTCCTTTTCCCACTCCTCTGCAAGGGTACTTTGCTCATTCAGGCCAGATCTGATCGCATTTTCTCCTATTCTTCCTCCTCTTTTGGCTTCTGGGCATCTTTAATATGCACAACAAAGTGTCAGTTTCATTACCAGCAATCTGTATTCAAGGATATAAAATTTGTGTAAATTCCACAGCATTGCACAATGTTTCCATTTAACCTGAATGAAATTCAAGTGCAAATGAGGTGTTAGTCATTCATGAATAGAACCCATAATGTGTAGACATGTTTTTTTAAGGTGAATTTAGTACCAAGCAAAAGGTGCCAAATTGACAACACTGAAAACTGAAGTCCTCTATGGATTCTTGTAAAAGGGATGATGAGGCAAGGCAAGCCACAATACTGCATGTAAGTGCTGACAACTTGCACTAGGGATGGAAAGATAATTCAAACACAATGTCCCTTTAAGGCTTCACTCTCTGTAGAGGGAGTATTAGTCCCTACACAAATCTAGTGGGTTTTGTGACACAAAAATTTCAGCGTACGGAAGACTGAAATGCAGGGCTCCAAATCATTTCACTTAAGGCACTCTGTAATGAGGTCTAATCAACTTTAAACACCTAGGGGTGAAATTCCCCCTCCTTTCCATAGATGGTTTTTTGTTATACTCCCATGGATGGCCTCCAATTTTTTATTGTTAAACAAGTGATGTCATCCACAAGTAACTAAAATGACTGGAAGTTCTAGAAATAAGTATCAGAGAAAAGGTTGAAACAGTACTTTCATCTTGAAAATACCCAAGACCTTGCTTTTAAAACAAATACATAATCCTGCAATGTAAATGCCAGATGACACCCAGGCAAAGCATAGGTACTCACTGACCACTGAAAGATCTTTCACTCAATAAATAATTGAATATGGCAAATCCCATCCTGCAGTTTCTCACTTGTAAAGCGTAGGCAGTAACTACCCTAGTTCAGAGTGATTTGACATCTAGGAAGAAGGGGTTGTAGACAAGGGCAACAGATTTACTTTAAATATCCTTTATGCTACCTACATTCAGGCAAAAGACAGTCCTGCATTTACAAAATATAGGGTATTGAGGACAATGACTGACTGCCAGGAATTGCAGGGAGGACCCTACAAGGCTGCATGCCTGGTCAACGCCATGGTAGACAAATTTCCCTATGAATAAAGAAAGGCTACACACACTGGAAAAACTCTAAACTTCAAAAATGTGTAAATAGGTTCTGAACTGACAATTGTGATTCAACAGTAAGAATATACTATAGATCCAAGAAAGAATTAGGTCAGTGCTCATTATCAGTCAAAGCAGTAAATAAACTTTTAAGAATTTTTAGGAAGGAATAAAAATAAAACAGAAGTAAACACTGCCTTTAAATAAATCTATGACTCACCTGCATTTTTAATATTTCTGCAGTTATTGTCTCTTTTCAGGAGGATATGGTTAAATCAAAAAAAAGCCAGTAAGGATAATGTACATCAGTGCAAAAAACTGGGTATGCAAGAACACATCTTGAAAAAGCGAACGAAGAGAGAATGCACAAGTCTATCCATGAGCAGTCAGGAAAGAGTGAAAGGGCATTGATTCCCATAGCATCAGCTGTTCACTGATTCTGAGAAATGTAGACAGCAACAAACAAAATCCAGTTTGAGAAGAAAAGTTTGAGCATGAGTGAGCAAAACCTGTGGAACTCACTGCAAGGGCTGCCAGGGATGTGCAGAGGTCACGAGGGAGGACTGGGAAAGTGCACAGAGAAGAAATTCTCTGGAGTTTACTGCAAGAAACTTCCAGCTCAGGAAATACCCTGAGCTGAAAAGTGTTGGAAGTGGAGGAGTAGAAGAGGTAGCAACATACTGCCTTTGTCTGACTGGACATCCACTGTCAGAAGCAGGACACTGGACTAGATGAACCTTAACCTGACCCAGTAGGACCATCCCTATGTTCTTATGTTGCTGGCTTTCCTCACAGCATGTAGCTATAGATTTCCAATAGCTGAGTGCAGATAACATAAAGCTATAAACCAGGTAGCTTTGCTGGCACTAACTGTGATATCTGTCCATTCAACCCTGTGATGCTTCTTAAGTGAGCTTTGACACATACCCACATCAAGGGTCCCACAGAAATACAAGCACAACCATTTGTGTGTGTGTGTGTGTATCGGGGTGAGTAGAGGAGGGGTAACCCCCAACTTCACCCCCATGCAGCTGGTCACAAGTGATCTGACTCATTCCCATTTACTCTTGCTGCTGTGGATTAGCCCGAACAGAGGCAGGAAAAGGTTTCAGCGCAGACAGGAACATGGCCAAGCAAGAACAGGAGATGTGAAGAAGTGAAAGTCTTCAGCAGCCCAGGGTGGCATGTCTCACTAAAAGCCACAGAAGCTCTGGGACAGTCATCTCCAGAATGTGAATTTACCATCAACACAGCCTGGAAAAATAGCAGTACTGCTGGCTTTTAGCATACACACAGAGGTACAGTGCTCCAAGCCCCTCTTCCAAAGTACACAGCCAACTTCTACCTATAAAACCAATAGTCTCGAGCTTCCCTTACCTCATCAAACCATGCACTGCAAGAATGTCATGTTGCTTCAATGATTATTTCTTGTAAGATATACATTTTTGAAAATAAAAATCTCCCTTGAATATTCACTTATTTCCCTGGTTTGTTTTCTTCTTCCTAAGCATTCCCCCCACTGGATAACTCTAAGGACTGTTGAGGGATAGATAGAGAAATTGTCATTTTAAAATTAACATACCTTGACACACATGTTCACAGCTGCCATGGAGTGCCTCATGAATTTGCACATCATCTTTGCGTGTGGGCTGTGATTCTCCACAAGGATAAAGATGGTAAAAAACTGCCCAAGACACCCTGGGACTCCTCCTGCTCCTGTGGACTGCAGAATGAGATAGGGAAGAATTATCACTGCCTTCTGAAGTGTCCAAAAACATATATTTTATACAGTGATATAACCAGACCCCTGTAATTGCAGTAGAATGACACTGCTTGTAACTGTCACAGCTGTCCCAAGGTAAGCACTGCAGGACTGAACCCCACATTTGCAGTCTCCTGATTCTTACTATTTTCTACAGAGGTAGTTCAGTAAAACTGAACTTTGTAGAAATCTTAAGCCATATGCATGTTAAAATACAGTAAGTATTTTTTCAATATCCATGGTAAAATGTTCCTATGAAAATGCATTTGATCAACTGACAGTATTTCAGTTCTACTGGTTTGAGAACATGACTGAATCATTATGTGCAGCATAGCTAAGCATTAAAATATGGTTGTCCAAAAACCATGAGGCTCCAAATTTGCTTTGAAACCATGTGATTTCAAAGCGTTGAGGTTATTTTGTCATTTTTACCTGTGGAGCAGAACCTGAGAGAAAGTAAATACAGGTGCCTGCTCTGCCCAGCCACTTGGGCTTGTCCCCTCTGAAGCACCAGCTAATTCCTTCTAGCTCTGAAGGCCTTATAGTGTTGCCAAAAAATTTAACCACAATAAAAACTATGTGTCACAGTAGTTTTTAAAAGGTTCTAAATAAATATTTATACTTCCCCAAAATCGGGAGACACCAGATCCATAGGTAGCCTTTGTTACTGTGGTACGCCTTTTCTTGGCTTAAAAAGGACAGGACTTTGCTTACATTTATTATTTCAAAACCCTGTCACCCATAACTCACTTCACTTTCTCATACAAGTTTTCCACATCCAGCACAGACTCTCTCTGGATCCTTTGCTAATGCTTTGAATTAATTTTTAAATTAGTTCCTCCCTGCCTCTCTTTTAAATTTGAAGTGAGGAAGGAGAGTTGATTCCAGCTAGTACTAAAGGCAAGAATAAAAAACTTTGTGTGACCATTTGGAACTCTCACCCAATTATCATAATCATACTTTCTAATTTTTTTTAATAAAACTAAAAATCCATATCTAAACAAAAGCTTTATTCCTCTATCAGAAATGAAACTTTATTCATAGTTATTAACCATTATAGCAGACATACCCCTTATATAAATATCTATAAAGTAATGAGTCTTTCCTGGAATAAGATGCATATTAATTAGATCCTACAGCACTTGAGAGACTTTGGTTCAATTCCCACCAGTAAGGTCAGGAAATGCATCCACAGTAGTTAGCAGCTAGTTTCAAAATCTCAATGCACCGAGCACGATGGGGTCATTCAGTGGAGCAGATACCCCAAGGGAAGGGTAAAACAAGAGCCAGGGATTATTTCACAGCACTGAACTGGTACACTGCAGGAGTGATGGACTTTCCTTTCAGAACAGAAAAGCTTACCAGCATACTGTCCTTGTGGCCCGCTCTCATTATGAAGAATGTAGCATGTGAAGCAATTAATTGGATGATATGGGCTGGAAAAAGGTAAGGAAATGGTGTGCGCATGTGTGTATGTGTGGTGGGAGACGCTAACACAGGAGGACAACACTACCATACCCACACTAACCCTGCACAGTCAGACACAGGACAGGGAAAAGCCCAGTGCTGGGTAGAACGGGCAGCTGCACTTACTCCCGCTACCTGTTCAACAGGTCGAGGTGACAAAATAACCTCACAGCCCTGGAAGTGTTCAAAAGGCATGCGGATGTGGCACCTGGGGATGTAGTCTGGCAGTGAGCATGGTGGTGGCTGGGCTAATGGTCGGCATTGATGATCTTAGACGTCATTTCCAACCTTAATGATTCTACTCATTCTACTCAGTCTTATGGAGACGTTGAAGCCCTCGTGCTGAGCAGGGTAAAATAATGCAAAAAGTCTTCTACCCACTTGAATTTTAAATTCAGAGGATGATTCACTATAATGGGAAGATATATTAAATATCTCATCTTAACCCATGGACTACTAGTGAACCAGGCTCTAAACACTGGAAGACTTTGTCCAAAATATGGACTTTCCATGGGAACAAGATTCTTTGAGCACCTCCGTGTTATCAAGAGAGGTTTGTGGGTTTTTGATATAATACATCTGCTATTCTATCAGTTGTGACAAAGCAAATAGATTTAATAGCTCTGTAATTTTTCAGTTTTGCTCTTTTTCCATTTTGAATTACAGCACATACATGGAGCAGAGGCATAGTATTTTTATATTAGATGTTAGGAATTTTTAAGAATCAATAACTGGTTTTTTTATGGAAAACAAAATTCTCCTGAGGAACTCATGGATGCAAAGACTGCAGAGAAAAATGGCCAATCAGGATAAAAGTAAAATTATTATTTATGTCAATAGGAAAAATTCTCTGGTAACTTTTCACTACCCAAGTAATTGTCACAGAAAAAAATCCCAAGTGAATGAGCAGTCTTCATATTTAATAGTACAAAACATATGCTAGAAATGACATAACTAGGGAGAGATCTTTCCTCATGGGAAAGCTACTCCATTACACTCCTTATAGAGGTGCTATGCTTTCCTCTGAAGCATCTGGTGCTGGCTGTATTTGGAGACAGGATACCAGGCTACCATGACCTTTGTTCTGCTCTGGCATGGCAGTTCCTCTGCTCTTAGATTGCAGGCTGCACTAACACATTATTTTAATGAATTCTGTGCTGCATATCTACACAAATCATTCATAGGCAAATGGTTTAACAGAAATAAAAAAAAAAACCAAACATTTGATCTTGCAGGAAGTAGACAAGTAGTGGGTTTTTTAATTGTAATCACAATTATGCAGATTATATTCTGCAGGACAACAGGGGCTGTTTCACCATGTGTGTATGGCACATACACATGGTGTATTACACTGGCTCTTCCATGACACCTACTGAGCCTGACTAAAGGAAAGAGGAATCCACACTTCAAGTGGGGAAGACTACAACTAACACACAGCACTTTTTCCTTCATGTGCATTTTAGGTTTCTTGCTGCTGCAGTCCTAAGTACCTACATGTCTCAGAGGGTGAGGGGTATGGGGATCCAGGAACTTTTCTCCTCAGTCCTACCAGTGAGGGTAACCAGACTGGGGTGGAGTGTTGGGATCCTGTGGATCAACAACTGGTTACATGGCTGGCACTGACATGTGATCCTCTTGAAGGACTAAGGATTTCTAGGAGCAGATGGGATCCACTCAATCAAATGGGGCAAAAGTACCTCTACCAATGGGCAAAAGTACATGGGACCTGATGGGATGCACACACAAGTTCTGAAGGACCTGTCCTGAGAGTAGCAAGCCCACTCTCTGTTCTTTTTGAAAGGTCACTGAGAGTTCCTGAGGACTTGAAGAAAGCAATTGTCACTCCTATTTTTAAGACAGAAGAAGGAGAATCCAGTGAAGAACAGGGTAGCCTCAACTTGATCCAAGTAAAGGTGAGGGAACAAATAGTCCCAGAAACAAGTTGAATATAGGCAAAAAATCATCCATTGCAGCAAAGAAGGCCACTGACACCACAGGCTGCATTAGGAACATGGCCAGCAGGTTGAGCAAGGTGATCCTTCACCCCTACTCACAGCTGGTGAGAAATATCTGGGATTGTTAGATCCAGTCCTGGCCTTCACAGTAAAAGAAAGATATGGATTTAGTGATTTAGTGAAGTGTTCAGCCTGGAGGTCTTATCAATGTGTATAAATATCTGGCTTGTGGGAGTAATAGAGAAGATGGAACCAAACTCTTTTCAGTGGTATTTCGTGGATGGACAATAAACAAAAGACACCAACTGAAATACAGGAAATTCCATCTAAACATAAGAAAACACAGGTTGGTCAAACCCTGGATGAACTCAGTTGGTCAGACCTAATTATACCAAGGATTGGAGGTCTGATCCCCATATGGGCCATTCACTTAGGAGTTGGATGATCCTTCTGGATCAGACCATTCTGTGACTCTGAAATCCTGATATCAACAATGGAGGTTGAACAGTTTTGGAGGCTACTCCCAGAGGCTATGGAACCATCATCTTTGGAAATACTCGAAACACAGCTGGGCACAACTCCTGGCAACCTTCTCTAGGTGACCGTGCTGAGCAGAAGGGAGGACTAAGTGGTCTCCAGAGATCTACCAACCTCAGCCATTCTGGGATACTGTGAATTACAGTCCACCTGAATGATTCCTCCCCAGCAGTCATCCATTGCACAGTGATTTCTCTTTCCTCAGGATAGGTTATCTGCAGCATGGAACCTTTTCCATACTTCTATCACAGACACCACATGCTATTTTAAGGGTGATCCCCTTTACCTGAACACATTTTCCCTGCTAGAGAGCCAAATAGGAAAGTCACTCCAGCTTGTGCTTATGCACAAGAATGTAAGAGCTTTTGATTACACTGAGTGTCAGGCTGTGAATCACAAGGAAGATTTTCAATGTCCCGCAGTTAAATGTGTTGGCTATGACATTTCTGAAGTTCTATTTTTATGTATGCAACAGAAAAACAAGTAAAACAAAACACTTCTTTATAACTGCTCTTTATGGTACTATTTGTTCAACTACACCTTTGATGATACCACTACATGCTGCAGCATATTCTTACAGATACAGTTTTATAAGCTATACATATTAAGTTTTCAGAAGTAGACTTCTTTATCAGGAATTTTTACTCCTAATGAGAAAATAATCTACAAGCAGCATTCTTACATCTCCCATAACCTCCTTGCTGTTAAAAGGTTTGTTTAAAATTTACTTCACTGAACGAAACAAATTCATATCTGGTTATTGTCCTAATGAAATCTATTTCTCCTCCTTACAGAGCTCTTCACTGAGATGCTAAAATTTAACTCACTTGAGTTATAAATACTGTGTGAATTAATAGTCAGCATTGTTTGGAAGGTTTTTTAATTGGCCTACAGGGAAGCCTTCTGTATATATTAAACAGATCATGTGTCTGACTTGCAACTAAACCACCTTTACATTTCCTTTGCACACATTAAACTCAAAGCTGTTTAATGTTTTCTTAGAAGTATTTAGGTTTATTGTTCACACTAGGAAATGACCATTATGTTGATCACCATAAAACAAGGGTAGTGATTGGTTCTTAGTGATATCATACCAGAGTCATAATGCCCAACAAATAAATAGGTTTGGCTGTTCTTCTTATTTTTATTTATAAATTCTGTTTCATAACAGCAGTAAGATGCTCCAGGCCATGCACTTCTTGGGGATTATTGCACTTGTCAGGTGTTTAAAATCACTCAGTCCTCTGCCTGTGCCTTATAATACCACTGGAGGTATATAATCAGCCAGAAATACACTGCCTGGAGTGTCTTAATGCTTTATTATGACATATCTAACTTTCAAAATAAATTATTTATTTGAAAGCTTGGAAGTGTCATAATGATATCCAATCAGCAGCTGAGAAATAAATAGGAAATCAGGAGAACACATCAGAAAGAGAAAGACAGAGGGTAGAAAAAAATGCCAGCTCATCAGTCATCCCAGGCCAAAACAATGTGTGCGTACGCCTATAGACACAGTGATGTGTGTGCACAACCAGTGGATTTCTATTTGTGCATAGACCTGTATCTGGCAAGAATCACACAATATATACACTTATACGTCCCTATCTGATTGCTGATACAAACCATGGAACTACTGCATCGAGTTAATATCATAAATTAAAAACATAAGTGGGCTAAACAGATGTTATTATCTAGACCTCCTACTAAATAAAGATTTAGAACCTTCTGTACTTACTCAGTTAAGCCATTCCATATTTAAGAACCAGCTCCTGTGTTTCATGGACAGGAAGCCTAGCTACATCAGTTGATACTACAAATTGCACATCACATCATTATCATTACAATCACTAAACTACACACATTATTCAAAACTGAAGGTTAAAAGCAAAACAGAATAAAACAATGTCATTTTCTAAAAAAAAAAAAAAAACCCTAACCCAAACAAACTAACAAATCAACTGTACAACAAGTAGAGAAATTCAATACTCTGGGGCTTGAATTTCTAAATTAAATTCCAATTTGTAAATTATTATGGGGAAATAAGGAACTCTACTTAGGCAATTGTGCTAAATAACAGAGCAAACCCTGTAGGGGACCAAATTATCTTTCAGTAAGGGAATATGAAAAGTTTTTTGGAAAAGGGCCAGTTTTAGGTAGGGGGTGTTTAAAGCTTTGGGAGTTACTGTAGCAATAGAAAAGATTAATAATTTGCACATGTGAGACTCCTGGCAAGCAGGACGCAGCTGTAAAGAATTAACCCCTCCTGAGAGACATAAAAACATGGAGCAGCTGAGAAGAAAAGGGTGAGGGGAGAATGCAAAAGTATGCAGAGTACAGATGTCCTAGAAGAGAAAAAAAATGTAAAATAGGGTTGAACAATGTACTGAGATTTTATTATTATTTGGGAGGGAAAGGGAATCTTCTTGGCAAATTTTGGGTGTATGGGGAAAAAATGAAATACCAGCAGAAGACAAAACTAAATCTCTTATTACTGCCCGCAAATGCAGCTAATCTGAATAAAAATCTGAAAGCTTCCCAGTCCTTATTGAAAGGACACTCTCAAAGTGATCTGGCCTAAAACTAGACCAAACCGGCTTTGTTTTGGTGTTCATGCATGCCTGCCTCTGCTCTACGTGCTGACTCCATCATTCTTGTGTGCGGGCAGGGCGCTGAAATACAGAAGATGCTGAAGTGATTGGAGGGCAGGCTCTCACACACAGAGGAATCGAGCAAGCAAAGCAGATCTGGGGGTGAAGCATTGTGTGACTGTGGGTCTGTAGCTGCAGAAACCCAGCTCCCAATATTTGTTCTTCCTGGCTGCCTACCAGAATAATTTCTATTGTGAGGGTCCAATTTTGCAGCTGCTCAGCATGGCAGAACCGCCCCCCTCCCCCAGCCAAATTCAATAGGGCGGTGCATGGGCAGCAGCATGGGTGCACTCGAGCTCAGATGATAACTCTTTCAGAGTCTGGTAGAAGGCCAAAGCAATCCAATTCTTAGGTTGTACTAGAAATCTAAGACTATTACCCTTCAAAAGAAGAAATTAGGCTTTAGAGACATGAAATATGTAATCCTTCTGGTGATTTCTGTTGCTAAGTATTTTTTATTTTCTCTTTGGAAAAACAAATTGCTCAGGAGAATGTTGAAAGTGATCATTAACAGAGAGAAACAATGGAGGTGTTCATTCTGGTTAAGTCACAGAGAGCAGCATCCTTTTCTATAAAACAAAAGAAATGGTCTTGAAAGTAATACATCTTTAAAAGTTACATGGATTATCTAGCATCTAGATTATGAACTTCCCCCCCCCCCCCCCCCCCCATTTCATAAGGGTATACATAAACAGATTACTTAGGTTTATTGCATTTAGATTTAATAACAGGGCCCAAACTCTTCTATGCGCTAAAGCAGATTCTATTTTTAAAAGAGGAAAGGAGAAAGAATACACTTTTACCATAGTAAGTGTTTCAGCACAGTACTTTTCAAAGGGTTCTTTGGAGGCCTCAGGAGATACAGAAGAAATAGGTTCAGGATATTAATATACCTCCTTGCTTCCCATACTTGTCGTCCAACAAACAGAGCATATTACAGATGCTCAAGTGTTTAATGGTCCCTCAGATTTCAAAACTGTCCTCTCCCTCTTCTCCTCCCACAACTCCAATCATGTTAGCTAGGCACCAGGGAAAGGTGAAGCACGCAGCCACAGGTAGTGCTTTGGAAGAGGTGTAAAGCAGGCATGGGACTGCAGTGTGATGCATCCGTACACAGCAAATTTTAACCTGCTCTCATAAATAATCTGGTTTTCCTCAGATGTTCTAGTTCATGGGGTTACCTGTCACTCACACCAGTTAGGTGGGCACCAGCTCACACCAACACTTATGTACTGAAGCTACAGTGAGGTCTAGCAGGTTCCTTTTATGTATTGCATCCTACATGCGGTCTTTTAGCCCCATATATTTAGCAATGCATGTAAAACTTCGTCTTTCTCCCTGCACCTTGCCTTTCTGTGGTAGAAGCACATGTGACCTACTCTGATTCTTTTCATTAAAAAGGATTTTGCAGAGGTCCTAATTCCACACATCACTTACTTCTTTCCTCCCTCCAGTAACTTCTCCTTCTCTAATACGGCAAGCCAAGAAGAGTTGATGGGGTCACCTTTACCTTTGCAAAGGCTCAGTTATTCACAGGTCCACCTCCAACATACCAATCCCTCTTTAAATGGCAACTTCTGCCATAGATCCCAGGATGGACTAAGTTATTGGGGCTGCTACAGATGAAATCTATGCAATGTAGATACAGAAAATTTTAAACTGACAGTATTTTAAGTGGAGAAATATTTTTGTGACAGAATACACGTCTGTGTACTCATTTTTGCATTGTTCCCACCCTTGCTACAAGACTATTTTAGGCTCTAAACAGATACCCACAAAGTATCCTAAATAACTAAAATGTTTTGGGCTCATTTATGTTAAACTCAGTAACCACCAAGGATAATTCCATCACCTTCTGTCTGCAGGATAAAAAAGAATCATATACAGGCTTTGAAATTGAAAAGTCATTTGCTCAACTATGTAAGTCAAGATCATTGCCCCACCGTCCCTATAAAATAAAACCAAGAATTATTCCACAAAAATGTAACTCAGACCTTGGTTTTACTGTACATCTATTTAAAACATGCTGAATGTTTTTATATCCTTTCAGTTGACTACAGATTTATCAACCGACGCGTACAGCGTATCCTCTAAAATACACACACACAAACATACATACATGTCAGCAAAATTGAGAGTCAGCCATTACTACAAGTAAAATTCCTGCTTTATTGTAAGCCCCTATTTAGTCTTATTCTTAATTCACAGGTCTTCTACCAAATGATCTGAGGTTTCTCAAGCCTGATAATATTTTAGTCCTATATTTTAGAAAGTTTCAGCTGAAATAATTTTCTTTCTAGCAAGAGGTATCTTTGTTTGAATAAAATTTCCCAAATGTCACATTTGAATATAAATGACTTAAACAAATAAATATGAAGCCAATTCTTCATTTAGTAAATATATAAATAAAATTCACAGCTAGCAGCTGCAGAGACACCAATGGTTTTGTTAACTCAGCAAGCTGGCATGTCCTTCTTGCCCCCAACAGCCATTGAGAGGCTTCCTAAACCAAAAACCCACAAATATTTCTAACAACTTCTGAGATTTTTTTCTTCTATGAATTAATCTAATTTTCTTTAAATCCTTTGTATTTTCTGGCCTCTGTACATTCCATAGCAGTGAGTTGTGGTAACGTGCCTTATAAAAAGGTAATCCTCTGTTCTTCGCTTGCTTTACCTCTGTGCCCAAACTATTTCCTTGTGTGCATCCTTATTCCTGTACTGTGAACAAACCCCAGTTCATGCCTCTTCCCAGATTTATATATAGCAGATGCTATATATATATGTGTTTATTTGTATACAAACATATCAACATCCAGGGTACCATTGCAGATACACAGCTCCATCAATTAACACCAAAATCTCTTCAAAATGTGAATACCGTGCCTATTTCAGGTTTGTGGGAGAAAAAAGTGATTTAGATAACCATGAATTTCAAACAATTTGTGCCACAAGATACAACATGATAGCCACCATGACTGTAGGGGGAAAAAAAGGTGACCTTTTTCTGCTCAGCATTCAGCAAACCATTCAGATCTTGCAAAATGCTACATTAGGACACTACATAAAGATAAGTGTTCAGGCTATTGACGGCAACACTCCAAAATCTGCGTGCATGCTCATGCCAAAAGATTGATGTGACTTCACATCAATCTTATCCATTTACAGACTTGGGACCCAAAACACAAAAACATATTTCATTATCAAACTGTCTAACAGAAAACTGCAAATTAAGTATCTTTAAAACTGCTCAGTCAGGTAGTACAAAGGTGCTATGCTTGCAAAGGTTCCCACATAGACATTTTAATTGCATTAAATTGTGACTGAGAAATGAGGCTGGTCCTTCAGTGCATATATTATGTAAATAAAAACCATTTAAACATAAAATTATAAAAATTTGTGGAAATAAAGGAAATTTTTATTTTGCACCTAGGAGTGGTTCCTTTTTCAACTATGTAATAAAAGATTCATTTAAAAAAATTTAAAAATAACAAAACCACTTTGGAAACAAGTAAAAAATGTGTAAGGAACAATTTAACACCCTCTGGAAGAAGAAACCAGGCCATACACTAAAGATAAGTAAGTGAAGAGATACTGTCTTAGCAAAGATGAAAATAAGCATATGCTGAAATATTTCCTGGAACAGGGTCTGGAGGCCCTAACACATTGCTGCTTGCAATTCTGATATTTTTAAAGTCATTTCTGAATAAAATCTGCCTGGATATTTCAAGAAAAAAAGCAAAAAAAAACCCCAAGCAAATGTCAGTTTCTGTGAATGCAAAAAAGGAATTAACAGCAATACACCCAGACTGTAACTTAATGGACAATAATTAGTTTCTATTGATATGCATTCTTTAATAAAAGCTGTAGTAGTTGTTTGTTGAAAGAGAAATATTTTATGCTTTGTATCTGAACCATTTCCTGCCAATGCATTTTCTCTATGTAACATTGTAGGAAATATTCTGTGAAACACCTTCTCTCTTTAAACCTTGATAAAATTCTTGACTACGTCAAATGTAATAAGTTTTAGACAAATGACTGTCATCTCCTTGAGCTGGAGAGTTTGAAGAGAGCACAGCAAGTGTGTTTATTTGCATTAAGCACATGCATCAGTGGTGCTGTGTGTGAGAAGCTCTGGTACAGCTACTTTACAGCCACAGTGAAGGGATTCTTTTTCTGTGTCATGCTGAAAGACTATAAACCTTGGTGATGTCTGTCTTATGCAATTTAACTCATTCTAATTGTTTTACAAAGAGTTCTTTTGACTTAGTAACTTCTTCAAGCCGCTCTTTTCAAAAGACATATGGAAAACCCCACTCTCATGATTATTAATAATGTAGCTACTATGAGAAACTCTCAGAGTAGGAAGGAAAAAAAGCCCATAGAGACAGAACTTAATTTTATAGTGGTTGGTAGTGCTTATTTTAATTTTCTTAAATGTTCCAGCCATTGAATAAAGAAATAATTTGAAAAGGAAATAGCATCCACAGTATTTGAACTTGCCTTTAGCATAAAATGTTTTAATGTTTTGAGTCTATCTTTGACAACTGAAACAGACTTTACTGAATACTGGTAAGAGTTCACTTTGTAATAGAAAAGTAGTCACTCACTGTGATCACTGTGTCTTTTTAGTATGCAGCCCAGAGGATTCAGAAAAAGATTACATTTACAATAATTAACATATATGTAAATGGAGATCATGGCTATGAATGATAAATTTTCATAGCAATTTAAACCTTGTTCAAATTAATCAACCATACAGACACTTGATTAATGAAAGGCAGCGTCACTTTAAAATGCAACATGTTAATACATATTACTGTTATCGCTGATCAAAGAATCTTTAAACATAAACCAATTAAAACAAAGTTCAATCTACATTTTTTACTAGTTTAATTCCTACAGAATTATAAGAGTATTATAAAAATTTACGTATTTTACTCTCCTTCATATCTATTTACTAAATTGACTGTAGTACAGAATCACACAAGTAATTCTGCTACTTCATTAATATGATTGGATGTGAAAACTACCAGATTAGGTTTTCAATCTAAGCATATACATAATGGCTGATTGCAAAGTGGGCAAAATGCATCCAATTTCATTCTTCATTTGTAAAACCAGTAACTTGCATCTCATCCCTTCTATTCTCAATTCAATCGTCAACAGACCAGTCACGCAGGAGCTCTGAGTGACTGATAGCAAGGGAGCTGTTTAGGAAGGCTGCCTTTGTGGCACCTTCCCAACATCACCTATTTTCTAGGAACAAGCAAGACTAGAGAGTTTTATGGCAATGGTAGATTTTTGCAGAGGTCACCCAAGTATCTAAACAAGTTTTGCTAATTTCAGTTCCTGTCTTATATAATGATGTGTGCCCTGTCTGCTTCACTTCACTGGAAAATTTTCATAAATATATTTAGATAGTGGCAATTTCTTTATTGCTACTAATGAAAAGGCTCACTAACTTCTAAGGTGTGCAATGTTGCTCCCTTTACCTCACAATCAGGAAAATCTAGCAAAAATATATAGCACATTTCAAACTGTTGTCTTAATAAAGACTTAGATGCTATGGTCATGAGAAGAGAATATGTGTCAGGAGGAGATTTAAAATTATTAGCTGACCTCTTTTTCTTTTATTCAAAACATGTCTTTAGCATACATTACATATCAGTAATTTGTACGTCCAAATACTGAACTTCACTGTAAGTGGTCATATTGGTACAAGAGTAAGAGACAGTAAAATCGAGTAAAAACCTGACTTGTACAAAAGAAATAGAGATGATACAGTGTTGAATTTGGAAAATGGATCCAGTAGGGCATATATATAAAGTATCTTTGTCTTTATAGGCGCTCCCACACATGTTCACTACTCGGATTTCAGTATTAGGAACCAAAAAGGCAACAAAATCAGTTTACTAACCATAGGGAGTATAATAATTGACCTGTTCCCTTCCTCTGTGGTAAAATGAGTTTCTGGTGCTACATAAAGTCCTTGGGAGAAGAAATACCTGTTAATGTTTTCCAGACACAGCAATATGATAATAAAATAGTGCATTCCTGCAGACAAGGTTGCAGAGATGCAGCCCACACTAGTGATCATGGTAATAATACTCAGTGTGCAGAGTCCCGAAGGAGTTACATTTACCTTACATATGTACATTTTGCCAGAAATCTGCTCAAAAATCCATCAATCCGTTAGAGCACTTCAAACCAGTGAAGAACTTCAAACACAGTAGTCTCTTGAAAGAATCCTCTGTAAATACTCAAACTGTCCCACCTGCAGAGAACCTGCCAAAACCTGAAGCAGCTCATGGTTTCAGCTACCTCTGGATCAAACAATGTAACTTACCCAATATGTTGACTTTCATTGAAGTTTGAGACCACATTTGCTTTACTGCAGTCTTCTGGGCCATACCTAATTGGCCTTGAGACCAGCCCAAGGTCAGTTTTGCCACTTCCCAATTTGCTGACATGTGCCCTGAATTGGTCCTGTGGCCCAGTTTGGCTTTTACAAGAAAACCCTCTTCTGTGTCCTGCACCCAGCAAGGGTTTTACAGGCTGTACAGTCAGACCCTCAAGTCCCATTCCTCATCCATAAGTCTCCATCCCTCCCCTCTGGCTTTGCAAATGGACAACCTGCTTTGGGAAGCCTTCCTAGAGGAGCCGTGGCAGCACCTGCAGCAGCAGTTGTTGGCACTGGTAGTCAAGCTGCCTACAAGCAAAAGGACAATGGAAACAGGAGCCCTAGTCTCTAAAATAAACGCAGAAAAAGCAGATTCAAAAAAATGCTGTGCCTATAGGAAACAGAAGCTCTGTTGCCTTCAGGTGTTCTATGGTTGGTGGAGAAAAATCACCATGTTAGCATGTGCCTTGCAATAAATTATTCACATGCAATAATTTGTTGATTCACATTTTCTATCAATTTTTTGCTTTACTTTTTACATTTTTTTTAATATTGTGGTTTTCTACATATCCAGGTGTTTGACAGGTCGGAGAAAAGCTTGTAAATGCTTTGCACAGCTGATCTACTGAGTCTGAAGTGACTGAGAGGGAGCCCACAATTATTTCATCTGACTTCTGTTGGTCAACACACTCCTCTGAAAGTGCTGCAGAAGATATAGCTAAGGACAGCTTTTAGACTCTGGAAGTGCCAGAGCTGCTCCTTCTCACTTCCTTGCATAGGGTGAATGGTAAGGATGATTATGCTTCAGCTGGACTACCCTTTCAGAGTTCTCTTAAATAAATATTTTAAGAAAGATGGCAATATCCTACATATCTTATAATTGCTTTTGATTTTCTCTCCTAGTTATATACTGACATTATAGCCCCTCAATCACTTCTTCATCCCCAGTGTATTTGTAAGCCCTCTCACTAATCTTATTTAGCCATTTGATTTGGAAAGGGAGCGCTTGGCTGGCAGCTGGGTTGGGTTATCTTACGCTTGGGGTTTAGTTAAATATCTATATTCTTGCAACCTACGAGTGATTTTGTACAAACTTTTTCCCCTCACAGGTGCCAATAGAGGCTGCTGAAGGAGGAGAAAATGTTTGTTTGTTTGGGGGCATTGAGACAGGAAGCAGAAGGAATTTTTATTCTATTCACAGCACAAAGTATGCTCAGCTTTTAAGGAAGTGTGTGTTCGTTGACTTGTAATTTTCAAGCGTGTGTTTTAGCAGGAAGCAGAAGTGGAGACACGGCAGTAGTCCAACAAAGAAAGATCCATTAACCTGACTTTTTTTCTTTTCTACCAGATTTCAATTTGTTCTCTGATTGAGGAGTGGTAGTTCCTGGTAGCTGGAAAACAAGAGCTACAGCCTGGCATCAATCTTTTTTGATGGAAGTCAGTGGTGGCTATGGACTATTTTGACATTTGACTACCTGTCACCTAACATTGGTATCCAGCCTTAATAACCCCTGCCATGGATGCAACTACTTTTCGTGAAGAAGATTTTGAAACAGAAATATTGACAAGTCATACAAGACCAGCCTAAGCCATGAAATGATGGCATTGACAACATCCTGGTTGAGTGCCACAGAAGCGCTAGAAACATACATTTTTAATATCTCCTTAAGAGTAAAATGTAAGCTCCAAAAATTGTTTTCGACAAATTTGGGAATATGTGTTGATATCTCAGGATCACCTTTAAGTGGGTATAGAAAGGTAAGGTCATTGGTCAAGCAGATATATTTCCCCTGTGCAACTACATTTGAAAGTCAGCAGGAGATTTCTCAACCCTGTTTTATCATTCCTTTTCTTAAGCTGAGAAAGATGTTTGAAACTCAGCTCTTACCATTGCATTTCTGTATCCGAATACCAAAAAAATTGGACATGCATTTTCCCAACTGGTTTCTTATTGCATTAGACAATGCTATGCTACTGTGTTCAATTGAATACTGATAGTTTTTACTGCACTTATATTTGCCAATTTTGTGAACATTTGGTGATGTTACACTCCAGGTGTTGAGTTCTGCTACAGGAAGACCCAAATTCAGTATCTCTCTATTAAAGTTCAATCTTTACAATAAACTTTAAAGGATGTTTTCATTAGATTTCAGGGGGAAATCACATGAGTAAAGAGAGATACAAATTTAATAGATGTAAGCCTTGTTTCTCACAAGTTGAAACTATAAATACAGTGGTTGCTAACTTCATTCTTCCAGAAGGAAAACACATTCTGCTTTCAAAATACCTTCATAAGGAAAAGTTGTAGAGCAACAAATTACCTAGCTTGAGGGCACCACTGGCTGTACAAAACAGGTCCCTCTCACTCAGGTTTCTCCACCTTTGTTTGCATTAATTTTATCCTCCAAAAAGGCTAAGATTGTGACTGAAAGAGAATTATACGACGTGAGAAGTTTTGAGTGCTGAATGAAACACGTACTTAAAGTCCTGCATTACATCACAACCCCTCATCTCTTACAAAGAAAAGTTCTAAGGGCATAATGACCCACTCATTCTCTGAGAAAAACAGTACTAGCTATTAAAGCAACCAGTGAATCTCACCCACAGACAAAGGTACCCTGGCATGCCAGCATGAGTGCACGTGGGCTATTACAGGCCCAGCTATGGGAGCTGGCTATTCAACTCAGCCTTCTGGAGTAGGTTCCCCACCTTGATCGTCTGTGTGTTAGCAAAGAACGTTCCCCCCTCCGCAAAGCTGGGTCCTGGAGTGGGTGGTATTTGCATGAAGGACACTTCCTTCACAAACCTGTAATCTCCCTTGCAAGAAGTTTGGAATCAAACATAAAACCAATAGACATTATTCTGCCTCCAACAGAAATGTAGAGTTCAAACAGATTTGTTGAAATGTATTTAAGAATTTTGGTAAGATATTTTAGAACACAGTAGCACACGTGTTAGCACAAACCCAGCCAATTAGGGTAAAACATTCTGGATGTTTTATTCCCATTAACCCAAACATCAACAAGCAATATCTTCTGGGTTACTGCTAAGATGTCAGTGTTCTTAGATTTCTATTTTAAGTGCTGAAGGAAAAAAAAAATTACGCCTAAAAATTTAGATTACAGAATGACCCTGACTAAAGTAGTTAAAATTGGAAGAGTTGCAGTTGAAAATAGTATAAGAAATTGTTTTCTATCAAATATGTTACTGGGAAATTCATGCAAATCTCTTTTTTCTGACTTTGTAAAAGAAAAACTGTAATCTAAATGTTAAAGTCTTAAGCTGCGGTTTTCATATTTAAGATAAAAATCTTGAATCTAGTAAAACTTAAATTCAGTTAGGTATGAAGATTCCAATTAATTTTACTGCATACTCTTCATAAGTGGAAGTATCTCTTGGAGTCTGCAATCCTAGACAAAATTTTCCTGTCCCAAACTTTCCTAAGAGCCACACGTTCAAATCTATCCTTTCTTTTATTGACCCACAGAATTGCTGTGATAATTTTATTTATTTAACCATTTAAGATCCTGATATATTTGCCTGTGGTTATGTATTTATGACTATAGTCTTGAAAGCAGAAAAGCATGTGTATCAGCCTCCCCACCCCGTGGCACCTGG
The DNA here is from genome assembly GCF_965178545.1 of Coloeus monedula. Lineage (NCBI taxonomy): Eukaryota > Metazoa > Chordata > Aves > Passeriformes > Corvidae > Coloeus > Coloeus monedula. Next base: position 22,846,375 of record NC_138787.1, on the reverse strand, counting down.
GGAGAACAGGAGGGTTTTCCCCTGGGCTCTCCCAGCAGCCCCAGCCAAGTGCAGCCAAAGGCAGGGCAGCCCCAGAACCGTGGGACCAGTGAACCTAAGTGGCCAGAAATGGTGTTACTGACAACAAATGACAGTAGAAAAAATCCTCCAGGTTGGTTAACTAGGGTATTTTACAAAGGAGGCTGATCCAGAGTAAGGACAGCAATGAGCTCCTTAGGAGTGTGAAGACAAGGGGAGCAAGGGGAGTTCTGTATACGAGATAGAGAGCCAGAGAGAGGTACACACTCACAACACAATCATATTAGTTTAGGATCAGGATCAAGCCTTTGATTCCAACAGAAAGGTTGGGGGATTATTAAAAATGCTGTTTAATTGCTGTGACTACCTTCCCTGTTAAAGTGTTAAACCTCTTGTTTCTCATTCATTATGGAACAAAAGACTAAGCATTTAAAATACTCCTGTGTCACCAAGACCTATATGATAAACTGCTGCCCTACTCCTTTCCTATTAGGGCAAAAGAAAATAAAATATTCTCATCCAATTATACTGGAAAGGTGATCTTGTTGAAATAGTTATGAGCTATGATTTGGGAGCATCTATGCTCAATATTCATTCCTCTTTTCCAGAATTTTTTTTTTTTTTTTAAGTCTGCACCATCAGGAAGGGTAAAATCCATCGTTCCCCTGTGCAGGCCTTTTAGCAGTTTCTCTCTAAGTCGCATCCATGCCCCTGAGGAAGGGGCTGGGATTTCTGGTATCATGTTACCCCAGCCTACACCAAGAGGCTCTTAGCACAACGGTACTTTCATGAGTACTGCTGCTAGTGGAACTGCAAAGTACCAGAAACTGTAAAAAAGGGGTGGGAGGGTTTTTGTGTGTTTGCTTGTTTTGAGGAAGAAAAGAAAAAAACCAACAAAAACCCACCACAAAACTTACTCCAGGCAAATCTTTAGTTATTCTTACAATGTATAACAGGGCCCAGTCTGAACTCACATCTCAATAGATTACAATCCACATCATCTCACTTTTGGCAAAAGTGCCGATTCCTCAGAGCTACAAAGAACAATATATATACTTAAGTCCATACTCACCTCAATCAGTCTGTGTCTGTGCATTCTGTGGGGGATTTAGAGGATGCACAGGTCATTGTATCAGAGAATTGAAGAGACATATTACAGTACATTATGCTGGGCTTCACCTGGACTGGACACACATGAAAGAGAATTCAGCCGCCACAGCTCCCTTTGTATCTCCGTTTTTCAAATTCTGAAAACAAGCTGAAAAGGAGAAAAGGGACTCAACTTTTTCAAACCCACAAAAACTACTGAATAAAGATACAATCACAGGTTTGAATGAAGGTAAACAATGTTATCATCAAATCACAGACAGTTTTAAACTAAATATTCTAAACGTGATGTTTTCATGTTCATGGAAAATTTGTTTCCTTCTACATTAATTGCATTACAGAGATTTAATGGACTGCCTAGTTAAATTGTTAGAAGAATAGGTAATATCCATATAAAAAGAATAAAATATGGCACCTGGCAGGTTTTTAAGTTAAAAGCTTACTGTTACTTATTTTGTATTGAATTTGTATAAATGACTAAAGAAGATGTAAAATACAAATGAGAAAAAAAAAATCCTATAACAAAGGAAAAATTATAGAGTAGGATTTACCAGCCATTCAGGTTTGCATTTCAACAAAACAGCCTATATCTTGGGTTTGTGTGGAATTGGTTTTGAATTTTGAAATAATATCTGCACTAGATGTCTATTAGATGCAATACTGTACTAAAAATCACTTTATTCTTCCACAGGTTTAGGCAAACTTGATTCTTCCACATCAGATCATTTCTGTCATTTCTGGGCACATACATACCTCAGTCAAAACTTACTCAACTTCTAGGTATGGTCCCAGGACTGAAGGCTGATTCTGGGAAGCATTGAGAGCCATCAGCCCAAACTACTTCTATGAGAACTGCAGACAAAAGGCTCCTCATGCACCCAGGGAACAGTGAAAAGATGAAGTTGTTCATAGTAAACCCCAGCTTATTATAAGTATGAAAATATCTACAGATAAATTTCTGAAAGCAATTGGGTGCCTTCTCTCTGAATTTGTCTCCTTCTTCAGGAAAGCTGATCATGGACATGTGTCATGTGCTTTTTCATAGATATAAACAAACTATTTCAATTCTCCTTTTTTCAAGGTGATAAACTGGAAAGCTTGTGGTTTTAGCTGGAATGCCATATGTACATTCATGAAAGTAAAGAGCCAGACCCCTTCTTTGAGGAAATGTGTTTGTGAGAAAGTGAGCAGCCATGGAGGAAGAACTCGGTAAATTCTGGTTTAAGTCTTTCATCTCTTTATTCTACTAGTTCAAGAAAAAAGACATCACTCATATACATATATTTAACAGTTGGTAATTGCAACAGAGCAAGCTTTGATTCACAGGACTTAGTTCACTAGTGACTGGAGATACACCATCAGCTGCACAGTGAAAGAGTTTCCACCAGCCAGCAGTAGCTGCAGCAAAGGCTATTGATTTAACTTATTTTCTGTAAAAGACATCACCATCCTTAATATGTTTATTTTAATACCTTCTAAAAATTTTACTTACTACCTTGTTGCCTTCCCCAGCACATTTCAGCCTGTCTTTTTCTTGTGAAGCAGTTTTGTGTGAAAATTAATTTTGACGTGTTTGTAGGTTATCTACCACTAAGCCAGAGGAAAGCCTAAGTTGCTCTTTTGCTTTGTGGTCTCCAGATGGTAGAGGGTGAAAGTTACATGAATTGAAGAATTCTGGAGAACGAAGTAAACACTGCCTTCTCATGAAATATTACTTTTCCATCTTTTAAATTACCCACACTGGTGTGGTTAATGTAGCTCAGTGGTAACACTGAACAAAGTAGATGTTAATAACTTCACAATGACAGCACCTTGCTTTGAGCAGTTTGAGTGGTGGCCAGAGCCTGCAGATGCCAGGCAGTGTAGAGGTGCAGAGCAGTGCTCCTGGTGCACATGGACAGTCCCTCACTCCCCTGGAGCATTGCTATCATCTCTCCTGCTGTGGGAAACTGCTGTGTAACATTCTTCATGGGTACTGACAAATCCTGGCTCAACTCAAGCCAAGGACTGGTCAGTTCAAACAGGCAGCAAAACACCCACCTGTGCTCCAAGTAGGCTGGGACCAGAGTGTCCCACACAGAGCCACAGTTCTAGCCTCCAGGCACTGGAGCAAGGATGGCTCGAGGGCAGCTGGCAACCTCTCCAGATGGAATGGACAGGTCCAGAAGGCAACCTTTGTCCATGGCCTTACCCTGTGTCGTGGAGAGCACTTTGTCCACTGACAGTCTCCTGAACTGCTGCTGTTTGCAATTTCAGGTGCCTACAATTCAGGTGAGGAAGGTGGAGGGAAACCTTGCCAATATCATCAGAACCTGCCAGGTTTTCTTTTCCATATTCATTTATGTACAATGATTAGCTCGTTCTTCTCAAATGCCAGGGATGTATTGCTCACTGGAGGAACTTCAGTACCCAGCAGTCTTTAATGTAAAAGGCAAACCTTTCCACTAATGAGCAGTTTGTCTGGTGTTCTTAACCTTATCAGCAGCTCCTGAAGTGATAAAGGCTTAACTATTATGCACTGAAAGGTGTTGATAATTCTCAATCTTCATGCAGAAAAAGGCTCTTTTTTTGTCACTTCTTAGAGTCTACTGTTAAACTTCCCAGACTGCTTACAAATTACCTTGCCTGTTCTGCAAAGCAGACAGCTGGATGCGTTGGTGGGCAGTCGGCAGGTGGAGCCTCCTCTTGTCAGGACAAAAATGATACCTGCTGCTTAACAGAAAAAGAACACTGTGCAGTTTAATGATTTAGACCGGTCCTAGAAAAAGACCACAGCTCTGAGTAGCTGGCACACAAAAAAAAAACCCCAAAAAACACCAAAAAAAACCCCCCCAAAAAAACAAAACAAAACAAAAAACCACCAAAAAACCAAAACAAAACCACACAAAAAACCAAAAAAAACCTGCTGAAAAGAGAAACAAACAAGGGTGGCAAAGCCAATGTGACTCTTTAACCATGGCACAGTAGCCAGAGCAGGGTATGAGAGCTGCACTATACTCCCTGTGTCTGAGAATGGAAAAAAAAAAGGGGGGGAAAAAAAAGGAGCACAGCTAGTTTAGGCTTAGCTTTGCAGGGTTAGGGAGTGAAGAACACAGGACATCATTGTGTCTGTGTAGCTGCAAGAGAAACAATAAAAGCTTGATCAGCTGAATGCTTAAATATGGCTGAATGTTTGATGAGATGAAGATGTAATTTTGTCTATGCTCCCCAAGGGTCTGGATTAAATATGACTACAGGGCCTAATCAAATAGCTAGTCACTGAACAACAGTCCCAACTGCATTTTTCATTCCAGGCATGCCGGGCTGCCCCCCCTCCTCATCCAAGTACATTACTTATTCACTGGTTTGTCAGCACTGTGCATTATTAGCGCTTGAGAGATAAAACTTTAAGTGTTGCTCCCAATTAGCACAACAGTGACCACGCACCATGCTCTGTGCTTAATGCCTGCTCTCAGAGAGGAGCTGGTTTTGAAGGTCTGAGGTGGAGGAGAAAAAAAAATGAAACAGCTTAAGCATTCATTTTGAGTGGAGAGACAGCTCCTATTAACATTTAACAGCATTTGTGCAACTTGGTGCGGAGGTTATGATGCAAATGAGGAGGAATTAAAAGTGGCCAGGGGTTTGTCATTGATGGATTGCAGTCTGGTGGTGTTCACACTTCTGCCGTGTCCATCAGAAGCGATTACTGTGTAATTAAACCTTATTTCTCGACTCTTCAGTGCATAATTACTTTGTGAATGTAACCATCATCTAAAAAAGCTACCAAAATGCTTTAGCATTTAGTATAGCAGTCATTTCCCTAGCTTGTGTCAGATATAACCATCAGACAGTGCAAAAGAACTGTCACTTTTAATAAGAGGCAAAAAATTAAATGAAACAGTATGCTTATTACAGGAAAATTAGGCGTTCAAGTGGTAGAGTCCTTTTCTGCTATTTGCATAATTTATTCTTTTTTGTCCCTCACACCAGAAGCTTCAGGCAATTTTCTTCACATTTAAATAGATCGCACATTTAAGGCTACTTAAGGAAAATTATCACTTTGCATATTTTAATTGTTGTGAAGAAAGTGAATAGAAGAGGTCTGCAGCTTGGGCTCTTGAGTCGGTCAGATGCTCAACTCTCTGATTCTGGAGCTCCCCACTGCTCCACTAGAGATAACCCTACAGTTCACAGCCATCCACTTGCATTTCATCAGCATGCAAATGCAGCTCCAAGCACTACAATAAGTGGGTCTTTGATATTTACAAACTAGCCACTAATAACTAAAATGTAATTTGTTTGACATAACTTTAGATTCTCTTATCTGACTGCCTTTAAAAAAACCAGATAAGTCTTTTAGCTTTACAAAAGTAAGATACCATCCATTCAAACTGCAGCCTGCCCTATAAAGTCTGAAAGCACTATTCGTGGTGAAATCATGTCAGGTTCTCTTGTCAGTGGAGTTTCAGCAACACATCTTTCTAATTTCATTTTCAATTCTTTTGTTTAATTTGCACTCCTCCCCACCTTAATCAAATGAAATGAAAATTCAAGTAAGACTTGGAGCAGGAAGCCCATTTTCCTTTTACCTAAGGAAATACACCTATTAGTCTGATGTTATAGAGAAATGGATGTACCAGTCACCAAGACAAGGATGCTTGCTTTACCCTACTCTGTGTGATAATCTGGAAAGCAAAGAGAGAGAGACGGGGTTATGGTACAGCACTTTACAAAGCAAGATGCTGTAAACAGACTGATGACTGTACAAATTCAGTTAATTATAAAGCTAATGAAAAATTAAAAGGGAGTTCTAACGAAAAATTTGATCAAATGTTATTCAGATTATCTTTTCAAGTAATTAAGTGGTCTGGAAAAAAAAGGTTCCCCAAGGTACATTTTAGCTTGTGATCTTTTTCACTCAGAAAAAAAAAGGCAACAAAATTGGGAAAGAGTGAAAGTAAGTTTTCCATAAGCGATGGTCTTTCAACATGACAAAATATAGATTTCATTAGATCAGCATCACTTTTGTTTAATTATCAGTGTCCATTCCCTTTGGTTACTGACTTTCAACACTTAACTGACTTTAGACACTCAAAACATTATTAAATACCCCCATCATTTTCATTAGCACACGTTTGCAGAAATTAACTTATCTTTCTTACTCAAAGATCACGCAGACTAATTTACGAAAAACAAAAATACAAACTTCAAAGTAAGATCATGTCCTGTTATTTGTAAAAAAAAAAAAACCCAAACAAAAGACTTTTTTTCCCCTCGACCATTGTTGCAGTAAAATACATATTTTGGACATGCAAGGGAATATGTATAAGCAGGTTCATCCTTTTCAGGTTCTGGAAAGATGTCACGGAAATTACAATTTTTTCAGATAACTTAGAGGTGCTGGAACAAAAAACAGTCCAGTATTTAAAGCTTATAGGGATGAACCCATGAGATTTCTCGTGTATGGGCTGAACCCATAAACTTTCTTGTGTATATCCAAAATACTAACAAAAATAACATGCACAGTCATGAAGATTGGGCCCTACACCCCTGTAGATTAAGTGTGGACTAAATTCAACTTCCAATTACACAGAATGACAACTGAGGTAACTTTTATGACTGTGTATTACAGTGACTAAAGTTCACGCCTACATGGAAATTCAGGACATGCAGACATAAGAAATACTTGTGTACAAAGATAGAGCTTCCTTTATTCTAAACAAATCTAGTCATTCTTTGGAAACTACCTCTCTTCTACTCTGCTCTCTGCTTTTCCAAATTCCTCAAGATTTGTTGCTTTAGAAGGAAAGTGGCACAATAAATTACAGCACAGCCAAGTCCCATAATAGACTCCTTCACTCCTATATAGGATGAAGGAAGGACATAAGCGCTCTCAGAATTTCACCACCATTTCAGCAGCTATTCCCTCTCAGGATAAGCAATACATGCACAGATGTAGAGGCCTGGCGGATCTGTACCGAGCCACC